>NW_023597054.1:9909316-9972156 GCF_011947565.3 Pollicipes pollicipes
ACCGGCCGCCGACACGACTGCTTGCAGGGACGGCATGGGGCGGCGCGGATGGGTCCCCCAACCATCCCCGCCCCTTCCCGGGCAGTGGGAAGGAGCGTGAGAATGATACCGCAGTGCCCAGCTGGGCCGGGTAGCTGTTGGGAAGCGGGAGACAGTTCCGCTGGGCGGCTGAACGGCTGGACTGTGCCAGGCGGAGGGCAGGGCGAGGGCGGACGTGGCCTGCGATGTGCTGAGGCTACCCCCCCCCCCCCCTCCCCTCCCCCTCTGACTTTGCCCCGGCTGTGCCAAGGACTGTCGCACCGGTGGTGACCGCCGATGACAAGATCGACCGGCGGGCGCGATGGTGCCGCCTCGGCCCGTTTCACAGCCCCTGACTCAGAGCCCGCTCGGTAGTGCACGCTCTGGACCAGTTGTGGGCGAGGGTGTCATAGTAAGCTGGCCTAATTCGTATGGTGTTCGTTTGAAACAGAGCGTTAGACCTGACAGTTTTTTGTTGTTGAAATCTTCTGCAGGAAGCAGATGTAACTCTAGAACATTGAAATAGTTGTATAAAAGGCTGAACTATAAAGAACAAAGAAAAGCATACATGTGTGTATGTAGACAGTAGAACGCTGTCAATATAAATGTTAAAATGGAATGTGAAAGGTTGTTAGCTGGGAATTCACCAAGCGGCGTGAGAAACGCGTTGCGGGAGTGCGCGACGCTGTTTTGTCCGTTGTAGCATAGAAAGCGGGGGCACCTGTTTGCGATTGGAGGTTGAGACTCGGATCAGCATTTTACCCATCAAGTCACACGGAACGCGTCTCAGAGCATCAGCACTGTTGTGTTAGGCTGCACGCGTGAAAAATCCTATGTTCGGGGCTTGATCTCGTGTGGCGGCACTTCCTCTGTCGCGGTGGGACTGCAAGGGGATGCCATATGGCCTCAGCGGCGAGGGGGTCCTAAAGCCGCAACGACAATGAATGCCCACCGATTGAGTTCTGTCCTGAAGCCCAGACAGCGTCGCGTGTGGCTTTATTTTCCCGCATGCCGAGGACGTGACGGCATGGCTCAATATTCTGTACATGCTCTGTATGCATACTGTGTACACTGCGGCGGCGGGTGTGAGTCCCCTTCAAGTGCGCGATCGTGTGATTTGCTTTATATGATCCACTGTGACCGTCTCCGTTGTCAAAAGGTGTGCTGCGGCGTGGCGCCCAAACATCTCGGCTGTAGCCCAGTAACGCCGACCTTGAGCTGTGCGCGCCGCGCCAGGTGTTCGGTGTGTCCCTGGAGGCGCTGAAGAACAAAACGCAACTGGTGCTGGTGAACCGGCTGCCGTTGCCAGACAACAGGCCCGATGTGTTGGTGGATCCGCCCGCCGTGGCGCTGTCGGAGGCAGAGAAGCAGCAGCGTGGCCTGCTGGTCGTCGTGCTGGCCTACATCTTCATGAACAACGGCCCCGTCTTGGAAGGTGCGCGCCACGCGGCCGCGGCCACCGCGACGGAGCTGTGGCGTGAGGCGCGGCAGGTCCGGCCGCTGGTCGTGGGAGGGCCGGCGTGCGTCGGTCCTCTGTGACAAGGCAGGCTTCGGCTGCACGGATGGAGACTCCTGTTGTGAAGACGAGCGCGCGTCCGCGGCGTGCTACCATATGATGACCTTGCACCGAGGCTTACTCGCTCCCTGGTCGGGTCGAGCGACATGACGTGTCCGTGCGCGGTTCCTATCATGCTCATTAGTTTAAATCTGATGGAGTGCGCCGAGAGTGTCGCCTCCTCACCGTGCGCAGGCCTCAACATACCATGTGTGGCCACACCCGCAGAGGCGATGTGGGCCTACTTAAAGGCACTCGGTGTGGAGAAGAATGATCAGCAGGGGTGTTTCGGGAACGTCGTGAAGCTTCTCGAGCAGGTCAGTGTCAGCCGGCTGTCGGCGCCCAGAGTCTCGCCCGTCAAACGATGCCGGGATGGTGACCCGCCACCGAGGGCGTGGCGTATCATGCATGGAGACCTGCTGAGTGGCGCTGGCTGTGCCGATGTGCCGGTTTTGGGGATATCTGGCGGCTTGCCGACTGCGCGGTCAGCTGTCGCCGCCGTGCCACCAGGACCTGGTGAGGGCTCGGTACTTGTCCACGAAGCAAGTGAAGCGGAAGGGCGGCGAGACGGCGCTCGAGTTTGACTGGGGCGAGCGGGCCCGTCACGAGATGGATCGCGGAAGCCTGCTGCAGTTCGTCTGCCAGGTGAGCCCCAGCCTGTGTGTGTGTGGGGAGGGGGGGGGGGAGAGGGGGGAGGACTGCCACTTGCTGGTGGGCGGTCTCGCGGCTGCTATTGCGCGCGGGCCGCGTACGCAGCATGCGCACGCAGCCGCCCGGACTGTGGGCTCGCGGTGAAGTCATCTGTGGCTGTAGGGAGCCGTTGACGTTTGGTTTTGCCTGCTAAAGCCGGTTTTACGACACAACTGAAAACCTGGAAGTTACACACAGGGAAATGTAGAATGCACGAGGTCTACCTGTTTTGCAACTTTTGGCTTGGCCCAAAATTGAAGATTTGCGATCGGTCTCTGGTGCCATTTCCAGTGCTGATTTTGAATATTGCCTTAAAGGGAGTGTGCCACATTTGTATGGGGTTTCGAACTGAAATAGCAACCTTGAAGATCTGTCCGTGCTGTTCGCAATTTTGTCATTCCTAAGACCTAAGCCCCTCTATCTTCTGAGCTACACGCCCGGGAGAATGGGGAAAGGTACGTCGGGGGGAGTATTTCAAAGTCGCCTTGGCATTCGTGACATCATAGTAACGTCATTCAGATCCCGCCATTCCACGAGCCATGTGGCAATCCAGCCCAAGCAAAATATGATTGTCAAGGCGTTGATATCTGGCGTTCGTGAACGCAATTTCCAAGTGCAACGGCCGTCAAGTGCCTCTGAATAAATGTTGTACAAGGTACGATGACGTGATCAGACCATGACGCATTGAGAGAATAATTGAGAATTGTGCTGTTGAGAAGTATTTTGCACTTAAGAAGTGTACCAATAGTGGTAAATGAGCATTGTTTCATCATATCTGATATTTGCTTCGAGATCGTCAAATGTGAAACATTCCCTTTAAATGGACTGTTCCACATTTCTATGTTTTTTTTTAAAATGACTATCTCGAAGATCATTCTGTGCAATTTGCAGCCCTGCCCTTCGTCATACCTGAATCTTTCTAGTTGCTGAGCTACACGCCCGCGACGGTGTGCAAACTATTTCGCGGAAACTATTTCAAGGTCGCCCAGGTACCCATGACGCCATAATAACGTCAATGAAATCCTCTCATTTACTAAACATAGATATTGTGTTGCCTAGAGCAGCCCGTACCACTTCAAGGTTTACCAGTAGGGGTCAGTGATCTTATCTTATCATATCGTGTGCTTCATTATCTTCAAACTTGGAACATTCCTCTTTCATAAGTACGAAGTCTTAACATAGTTTGCTAGCACTTCTCATTCGAAAATGTACTACTGTAATGGTTTTGGGACGTTTTTGGGTAGAACTCCCATTGCAATTCTGTGGACGGAAATGCATCTGTGGCCGTAAATCACGGATCGTTGCGACCAATTTGGCACCAAAAACGAAGCTCTTTTATCGTACTGGAACCGCAATACCGCTAGATACATGAGTTGTCCGAAGTATGAAAAATACGGAAGTAATAGGTTTTCGTCCCATCGATAGGTGGCAACACCATTGCATTCGGTCGGTCATAATCTTTTAGATGGTGAATGAGAGCTCACTCGTGACGTACTGTCAGCAGGAGCGGAAAAGTGGTTTAAATATTCAACATACTGTTGATTGTTCCGCGTGGGTCGCATTTGTCGTAATTCACCTACTACAGACTCGCAAAACCTCCGCTCAAAGTTTGCTTTGCTGTGCCGTTCGTACGGCAGCTGCACACCAACGTTTACAGATGGGTCGCACTAATCAATTGCAAATTTGAACCAATGTATCATTGCTCTGTGTTAGTGTTGATTTCTGTTTCATTCACAACCCTTGCGCGGTGGAGCGAAGCGTTGCGAATACATGATGGTGCTCTTGCAATACTAGGTACATTCGCGTACATTCGACACTGACGGAAGGTTGTCATAAGCCTACGCTAAATTTACTTAAACAAATAGGAAATTATTTAAAGGTTAGACTACACCGGCCTTTTCCCTAGGCGCGAGGCTGGGCGACCGCGCGTAATTTTTCAGTCGTTGCGGCTCGGGTTTGGTTTGACCTGGTCAGGGGAGCGTGGTAGGAAGGCTGTCTTGTTGGGGCTGTAGTCATCGTACCTGTCGGTGTCCATGATGGGTACCCCTGCGTTTTCTGTGAGCTTGTGGGCGTGTCCTTAATGTTAGGCGTGGCTGGGCACAGCTGTGTTAAGGATTACATGACGGAATGGCTGGAGTTTACCATCATCCCCTACAGCTCACGCGGGGTGCGTCACCTGTGCCACCCACTGCAGCCCGCCTGAGGGCCATCTGTGATTAGGTGGCTGTTAGCTAGGTGTTTGTACATTCTGGTCGGTCCCGACCGGCGGCCGGCTGGCGGGCGGTCCTGATCAGGGCGACCGCCTCTGCCCATCCTCTCGCCCAGCACGGCCAGTACACTTTTGCTCGGATGCGCTATGTATACGTTTTTGTCCCGTGTGTCTGTATGATTCCCTCCGCGGTGTACATTGGCTCTAATTTGCGTGTAATGCCTATGATTCATTCGTCAGTATTGTTGTCAGCTGCCGCTACGAATAGCATAGCAAAGCACAATTCGAGGCAGGTTTTTTGCGCTTTATAGTGGGATGACTCACAACAAATCCGACTTAAACGGCAAGTTAAACGTGTTTATTAAATATTTGCGTGAACACCAGTCAGTTTTTCACTGCTGCTGCCAGAAACGAAGAGTTCTTGCTTCCGTATTTTCCACCACCCGAACACCTCGGCTTTAAGCTATATTACGATTCAAGCAATGACAAAAATCTTGGTTTTGTGTGAACTTGGTTGGAACGACCGGCAATCAGCGCAGCAAGTTACAATTTGGCCCTTGTATGCTTGTTATAGGAGCGATCTTGAACTACCTGGAAAAGCCCGACAATCAATAGAGTAAAACACACCAAATCGTTTGGGCAAACACTTTAATTCGTACTTCTTAAGGCGATATTTGAAATCGGTGCTGAAAATGAGACCAATTACCAATCGGAACGCAAACGGCCCACACACGCTGTCTCGCTGGTGACGCCGCGCCGTGTCTCACCATTCGTGTGTCCACTAAAGTGGGATAATTGACACCAATTAATAGACACCAAAGGATTTACATGCGCTAAAGCATGCTGTAAAGGCATCCTTTTTTAAGGCATTTTGGGGTCCCAAGGTTTCATAAGACAACATCAGGCTATCGTTGTTTGCAACTCCCTCAACTTGTCCCTCAAGTCATTGTAAAAGAGCGTAACACACTTTCGGAAATACAGGGATCCGTGCTGCTTCGTTGTTACGCACTTCATCAAATGCAAACCTGCATGTTTAATTGGCCCTGAGTCTTTCACGTCCTACGCCATCAGCTTTGCTCATCGCTCAATGTATATACTGCGCTTAATAGTCAAAGCTTTTGCAATTGTGCTTAATGCTTTGGTGGCGAAAAATAGGACATTTATGTTTTTCCAGGAACATTTATTGTTTTGCGAAAATATAGCATGGCCTGAGGGTTTTCACTTGGAAGTTCGCGCCGTTCATGTTGTTGAGGCTCTGGTTGCCAGACTTGTGGGCTCTAGTAACCGACTGACGGACTGATGGTTGTCTGCCCAGCCGTCGGCTGGCGCCAGTGCGATGCCGGGCTTCCACGGCGTACCTGATGGCCTCGCTGGCGGCGGCGCGTGTTGGGGTCACTGGCAAACAGCACCTGCGGATTGTGGCTCTGCCAGCGTGTGCAGTGGCGGCGCTGCGAGGTAGACACGGAGCGCGGAATGCGTCGAGAGCCTCCTATGCGTGCCCCCGTGCGCGACGAGATTCTGGCGGCTGGATGGGGGCAGATAGACATGTAAGCCGCTCCGGGGTATGTAACTAAACAAACGGGGCCAAGGAATGGGTCGCGGCTTCCCAGCATTTGCAAGTCATGGGTATTTCAAGTGTGTATTTGTCTGTCGGCAAGAGGCCCTGAAGTTTATGATGCTTGGTACCGGGATTTTAAATGAAGTCACTGGGTTGCATCCCATGGCTTGCCTCATACGACTTCATAGCACTTGCTTGGCAGATGGTGATGACGGGTTTAGACAAATAGCAAATTGCTGGAATCGATTTTCGTATGAAAATTTTTCTGTATTGACCAATTCACTATACTTTTTGCTTCGAGTTAACAAATATGTTCTTTGCATCTACACAATGCTTTCAATTTTCAACCAGCGTCTTCTGTGGTTCGGGAATTCACTCATGTTTTCTTTTTCGTTGATTGAAGCTTGATGGAAAGCGTTACACGATACACAATTAATGAAAAATCAATTGCCTACACAATCCAATTCTGTTATAGCATTGCATTGAACGAGCCCTTCAACACCAGAGCATTTGTTGATTACCTGTTACCTAAATGGCAAAACCAGATTTAGATTGAGTTCCCAGCTCATTTGGAAGGTGCTGAAAGTGTTGTTGAGCCGCGGCGTCTGGATAACTGGAGGTACGGAATTCGATTGCTGGCGACGTCCGCCCTTCCTGCCAGGATGAGAGATGGTCAACGTTATATCGCCTTAGGTGCTGAGTGCGTCTCAAAGGGTCAACGACAGTCGAATTTGGATAAAAATGGCGCTTTTTCCCTTGAAACTTTCCAAAGATCTTAACATGAACAGCTAAGTATGACGGCAGCCAGAGGCGAGCAGGCATGACTGAATCGTGATTGTTTGCATATTTAGCTAAGATGAAAGCCTACATCACTAAATCGTACGTGAAATTGGTGGCTACCTGCTGCAGTGTATATTTCAGCTCAGTTCCGTTTGTTCACAAATCATTGGAAGGTCTGGGTTCTTGTTTGGTTCGAATCGGTTTGACAAGACAGTATTAGAGCAACAATGAGGTACATGCGATGACAGTAAACGCACAAATAAAACAATGTAAAAATCGAGCAAGTTTGGTGCAGTTGTGAGCAGTGGCTAATTCATCGCGTTTCTTTTCCAACTGCGGGTTTGAGAAACGGAAATGACCGGCGGCGGGCAGCTCCGGGACGAGGCCGCGCGGCATGACAATGTGCAGCGGACAGGCAGAAGACTGGCCACTCTTTGCCTGTCGCCGGCCGCCTCCGCCGTCGCAGTCGCACGCGGGCGCGCGCCAGTACGATAGCCGAAGAGTGACGGAGCTGCTGGGCAGTGGCCACTGATCCCGGCCACGATCCCACGGCAGTCACGTGACCGATCGCATGAACCGCCGCGGAGCCCGTCCGGGTATCGTAGGGAGTATATGCGACATCGCATGGCATCACATACCTGACAGCCGGACAGGACCAAGGCCATCTTTAGGCGTTTTTTCCGTTCATATGCTTTGATCCGGCTATGAAGGACGGCAGTGCGCCGTCACATCGCGAGCAGATAATTCTGTCCTCTAAAGCACGGAAAAATGGTTCAAAAGAGCTTTAAAGATCAAAAAGAAGATTTAAAAGATCAAAATATCTTCTTTAGATCTTTCAGAACCAAAGAACGTTCCCATTGTGAAGTATGGTTTCTCAAACGTGCACTTTGGCCATTAAGAAGGAATATCTGACGTCGGCGGATTATGTAGTAGTATAAAGATGTCTAAATTAAATTTGCATTTTGCTGCATTGAAGTGTAGGCACGTATCATCTTATTACCTATGTGTGGAGAAAAAAACAATTTAAATACTTTGTACACTTATGACATTTGTCCCTCCGGTTGTCTGTGTTTTAATCATGTGATCAAGGTTCATTGCCGACGAATTATTTAATAGTCAACTTAATTGGGAATATAAAACGATGAAAGGATCACATTTCTGGTCCAGTCATCTCCCAACGGGTCATATCTAACCATGCATCAGATCAACTTCGATGAAGCTTGCTCTTGCCTTGGATCCTTGGATTGTGTTCACAATTCTTACCTTGCCTTTCTTGAACTGTTTGACTATTTTCATGCTGAGACGTTGACCACATT
Source organism: Pollicipes pollicipes (assembly GCF_011947565.3). Lineage (NCBI taxonomy): Eukaryota > Metazoa > Arthropoda > Thecostraca > Pollicipedomorpha > Pollicipedidae > Pollicipes > Pollicipes pollicipes. Next base: position 9,917,443 of record NW_023597054.1, read on the forward strand.
ACGAAATAAAAAATGGCTGGCCAAGGCCTCCCAAACCCGCACAGATGTAGTGCATCTCTAAAAACATTTACCACAGCTGGAAAGGGCCGCCAATCTAGGTGAAAGGCTAAAGGGAGACATTCGCAGCAGTAGTGTCAAAATTTGTTGGTACACATAGTACGCTAGATAGGTGGGTCTAGGTCCAAAGGTGATGTAAACTTGTCAAAACTTGTCCTTCAGGCGGGGTCGAAATAGTTGTAATTTGTAGCCTGTTGAAACCTTGGAAAGCTTATGCTGTAAAAATCTGATGTGTTGTGACAGAGATTATTTTGCTCTTACAACGATCATAGCTGGTCCATCATCCAAGTGGCACGGCCCATTTTCATTCCAAGTGACGCTAATTTGTTGTTTGTTTGGGGCCGTCTCCAGTGAGCAGCCAACAGCTGAATCCAACCATTGAGCCTTCTTGCCTTTCATTGTGATGTTTCCAATGTCTATGCTAAGGGTGATATGGATTTAGGAGTATGGGGAGGAATTTTGGTGTAGGAATGGGCTGATCATATAAGCCTGTGCTGATTGAGATTATATAAAGTAATCCTCACGTTATGCGACTTTGGTTCGTTCCCAGTCCAGCATATAATTTGAGACATGACCCCTTGCTGTACACTTGTGTTTCTGAAAGCCATCATGCAGTTATACCTCCTTCTTAAATGATGTTCTGAGTTCCGTGTTTTGATCCCATTTAATTCGGCTGTTGAGGCGTTTTTTAGGTTGCCGTTGATGCTCAAAAATCCCATTTGACGGGGTGAACGCACTGTTGTTTTTTCATGCTAGCGGGATGGACACCTCTGCTTCATCAGTCATCTCTGCATAACATGGGCATTCAGTTTACACGGGTTTCTGTTATGTCCGGGAAAACAACGACCTAAAGCGAACCGGGCTCCGAGATGGCTGTTTTGATCGGCGTCATTGTGGACTGTTGTAGCTAGTGCCGATCAAATGAGCAGTCTTTAGCCGCTTTTGGTCGCTGATCCGACTTAATCGCTGGCCTGAGTAAGTCTGGCTACACTGTTGTGGGCCGGATCTGTACTTTTCTTCTTTGCGGCGCGCGACAAAGGTCGCGATGCTTTAGCGCAGTGAATTTGGACATTCCTTCGGGAGGAAGCCGCAATCGTGCCGGCCGTAATTCGGACATTCCTTCGGGAGGAAGCCGCAATCGTGCCGGCCGTAATTCGGACATTCCTCCGGGAGGAAGCCGCCGTGCCGGCCGTAATTCGGACATTCCTCCGGGAGGAAGCCGCCGTGCCGGCCGTAACTTTAGTCGTGAAAGATGCTTTTGTGCAGAGCACATGGGTACCCTCAAACGCTTTCGAATTGTTTTGAAGCTTATGACATAACAGTGCTTGAATATGCAAAATGTTATCAAGCTGTCAAAAAGCCGTGCTTTGCTTCGTGTGGGCGTGTGGTGTCCACAGGCGTGGCCAAGCCGCATGAAGTTAAAAGTAGCAAAACATTATTTTGTGCGCTCTTGCTTTGCATGACGTTTGTAGGGATTTGGTTGGTATTAGAATCAATCTCTGGTCCCAGTCGTTCATTTCAGGTTTTTGGGGGGAGGAGGGGGAAATCCCGGAGGAGGACTGCCCCTTCAACAACCGAGCGTAGTTTTGCTGCTGTCTAGCGTGCGGTAACTGGAGCTGTCGATGAAGAACTCTTGTGTTTCCGCAAACTGGGTGTTGCGTAGTACCAAGCAAAACAGATCGTTTTCGCAATAGTTGTGCTCGCTTGTTCTCTGGTGGCTGCTGGCAGCTTATCCGCTGTCTGCTCCGCTGCCACTGTCCTTTAACAACTGTCTGCGGTTCATCTCTGGAATCATCTGATGAGTGAGCGCAGGTCATCCCTGGTGTCCTCGTAAGACTGGGAGCAGTTCACAGCTGTGGTCCTATAATGACTGATCGCGGTTCATCTCTGGAGTTCTCTCAAGATTGCAGTTTATATCTGGAGCCCTTGCAAGATTGCAGCTGGTCTTTGGGTCTTTTGATGAATGACTAGTGTTTATTTCTGGTGTCCTCTGATAAGTGACTGCAGTTCATTTCTAGTGTCCTCTGAAATCTGACTACAGCTCATCTTCGCTGATGGCTGACCGCAGCTCTTCCCCGTTTTTCTCTGATGATTGACTGCAACTTATCTTCGCTGTTCTCTGATGACTGACTGGAACTCATCTATGGCGTCTTCTGATGGCTGACTGTGGCGTTGCATTGTTCCATGAGTGACGGCAGTTCTCCTTCCCTGAGCTCAGATGACATGGCATCTCCTCTCTCCGCTGCAGGTGTGGGGCGAGAAAACCCAGCCCTCGGATTGGGTGGAGCAATATATGAATGTTACAACCGAGCAACAGCAGCAGCAGCGCGAGCAGTAGAACTGGCTGCCACATGGTGGGGGTGGCGTGATTCCAGCATCATCTGTGATTGCAGCATTTGGTTTTATACGGCACGATGCGGCGCTCGTGAACTAGATAGTCGTGCGTGCTGCGGTTTGTCATCATTCTCTTCGCGCAATCAAGCTTATGCACAGTGCGGTGATGTTCTTTGCATTGCTCAAATAGTGAATGTCTTCCGGGTAAGACATGCACGCGGGTGACTAGCATGTATCATTAGGGCGGTTAACTCTGCCCACGCATCGCGAGGTTGGCGCGCTCGACGTTTTATATCATTGTCACGCGTGTTATAGGCAACGTTTCCCGCCTAGAGTTCCCATTGGCCATCACATTCACATGTTTGCATTTTTTACTGAACATTTCTGTGCAATGAGGGCTCTTTGAAATACTTGGTGAACTCAAGCACTCCTTGAATTTGATATTTTGGTCCAGCTGTTTTCCCTCAGATTGTGTTCGAACGTGTCATGTTGTAAGCCTCGGAGAAAATAAAATTTCGGTCGTAGGGTACCCCTACAGCAGTTCAGTTAACAACGTCCGTATGGCACGCCACTTGTGCGGCGCTTTGGTCGCGCTCGCAGCGCGACCAGGACTCGCCTCCGTCTGGCTCGGCCCGGCTCCAGTGACCCCCGGCCGTCCGTCTGGCTCGGCCCGGCTCCAGTGACCCCCGGCCGTCCGTCTGACTCGGCCCGGCTCCAGTGACCCCCGGCCCAGTGACCCCCGGCCGTCCGTCTGGCTCGGCCCGGCTCCAGTGACCCCGGCCGTCCGTCTGGCCGCCCGTCGTCGCGCGCGCCGCGAATTATGCATTGTTTGGCGCGGCGCGCCGGCCGTCACTCCTCGCCGGGCCAGCTGGCTGCCGGCCGGCGAGCCACGCACAGCGCGGCCGTCGACGTCCAGAGCTATGACACCATCACCGGCCGGCCGGTAATGACGCGTGACGCGGCCGGCTGGCGACTGCTGCGCCACAACATGCCGCAAAAAGGAACGGCGCGCCGCCGAAATGAATCCGGCCGAAATACATAAACGGAATCAGTAAACACGGCCCGGGGTCGGATTACCGCGTGGCCTGGCTGGAATGTAGCCCGTATGGTCGCGGAGAGGGCACTGGTCGGGGAGGGGGGGGGGGGGGGGGTGGAGGGGCAGACTGAGTCTGGAGCGCAACACAATCTGAGTCAGTTTGGTGGGCCGCTGGTGCAGCCGTGACTCTTCTCGTCAGCCTGGAAATGGCTCAGGTCATATGAGTGGGAGACGGAAGACAGGCAGAACCTAGTTGAGAAATGTATCACTGAGTTCCTTCATCATCTTCATTATTACTCCCCTAGCGAGTCTTCCCATTTTCCAGCGTGCCAAACATCTTTACCTATGCATTGCGACATATGCAGTGATTGACCGCCGGTCTCAGAATTTGTGAGCGTACCGATCAACAACAGAAACACAAAAACAAACAAACGTACAGTCCTAACGTGGATTGGCGCTCCATCGCCACCTTTCGCGGCAGTGGCGGGTCCAGAGTTTGTCGAAGGGTGACCGCGCAACATTGTGGGTCCCCAGAGGAACCAGTATCTTATATCATGTCCTCATGCCAATAGGAACTGGTTAAACAAGTTAAACATCAAGCAGGCGTCGGGATATATAGCGGAAACACTATGCTTCCGTCAGTGATACACGGCTATTCATAGCATAAGACATTACAATGCAAAGCAGCCTAGGGCCCAATTTCCCTTGCTTGTTGTGTTGTGATGATTCTGCGAAGCTTTGGTGTTTATGACAGTCCGACGTCGGGCCAGCGCTCTGCGGTGTGGCCGTCGTAGCGGTAGGATTTTAAGTTACGGTGTAATGGCTCAAGGTAAGGCCCGAAAGTAACAATATTTCATGTGTTTGGAAGGTTATTGTGGTCAACACTGCCTTTCCGAATCAGGATTTTTGTGGGGCGAGGATCGCTCCAGAAAAAAATGACGGAATTTTTTGGTAAGCTCAACTCGTTCACAAGGCGGTCGGCACCGAGGACTGTCATGAAGCGAATGTGGTCACTGTGGTCTCGTTGATCGCGCACTTCCACATTTGCTCGTGATGCACGCAACTCCTCATGGAAGACTGTCCCAATCGCAGGACTAGGCGTGCCGAAACGTTAACTTGTGCTTTTAATACCCGTCGAGGGGTTCAACGAAACGAACGGTGACAAATGACGAAATGTCGTTGAAGGTATATAGAGTGAAACTCTTCAAGAACTGGATCAATCTGTATTAATCCATAGGTTGGACTGGACAGTATGGCAAAGAGGAGAAGGTTATCCGGAATGGACTGCAGTTAGCCTTTACAAGCGGAGTGCGACTATGTAGAGTGCCGCTTCCATAAATGAATGGTGTGTCCACGCGCAGTATGTTAATGTGGCCACATTGGGTCGAACGAAACCGCAGCGTAGCAAACATAGGAGCATTATCGTGGATAAACATTTTTGTGTTACTGGCCTGGCGTTGTTTGGATTAGATTTGTAATTTGTGGGTGCATTTGCCTGTGGATTGAATAAGACTGGACCCTGAAGTATATACGGTTACGATGAGCCCTAGCAAACAGGCCTGGTGTCTGAGGCGCCCACCAACGGCAAATGGAGCACGAGCTTCATCCGGATGTAACCTTTGCTCTGGCGATCCAGCTCGAGCAAGAGCGGCGCCACGCCTGCGTCGCGTGAATGGTGCAGACCGCTCCACTGCCGAGGCGAGAGCTCCCGCGTTTTAGGTCAGGACGGCCGTTCTGCATCGCGGACGGGCCATAGGAGGCCAGTCGCTGGCCAGCGCCCGTTATAAGACCAGAGCCAAACACAGCGTGCACTTTTTCCCAACGACGCTGACGGCTGCACTCGCAGACGTCAAGCTCATCGTTTGCAAGGACGGTAACCTGATACATCTCAAGCGACCCTGGCACGGATCGGCCGTGCGTCGACCCCCCCCCCCCCCCCCCCCCGGCGTGAAACAACGACGGAAGGTAGCGACGGAGTGCATTCAAAAACTTAGTTGTTTTCATGAGGAGGTACACTACGCTAACCAGTTGGACCAGCCAGTCGTGGCTATTTGCATTAGCTTGTTTATCACTTGGCACCTTCGCATATTTGTTTACCAAATGGAATACTTAATATACCGAAAACCCTCGTAAAAGCACCACGTAGTTGGTCCAAACGTAGTGAGGAGACTAGGAAAGCGAGCAAACGAATGCGATCATGCAAACGAAACCAAATCAGTCCGTCTTGTCCGCTTGCGTGCTTATTTACAAGGAAGCAGTGAATTTCTGACGATCTGAAAAGCGCACTTTATCTGTACAAAGTATGTGTCCCACATTTGGAGCATATTTTAGGAAGAAAGAAAAACATATTCTAGTGAAATATCAGAACTAGTTACGTCTAATAATAGCATTGGGTAGTGCCACTGCAGTAACATCAAAGCATATAAAGGATATCAATTTAATCATTTTTCTAGTCCAAATTGCGCCGTCAGCGTTTTGCGGCAGCACTACACTTCTTTCCTGCAGTCGCGACCACCAAGTGCGAATGAAGGAAAGAACAGATGTGATTGGCCCAGCGGGCAAGGGAATTAATTGTACCGAGAAGCGCACTGGTTGAAGTGTGAACCAGTGCGTCATATGGATCATGTGATGTTGCCATTCCCAAAGCCAAAGTACGCCTCGAAAAGAGACACTGTGGTAGACGCCCCAGAAAACATAGTGGAGAATCATACGGGAGAAATCATGGTCATAGTATAAAGTTTCGTTGAATTCGCGGAATGAAGGCTTCATATTTGCATACATTTTTGTCTTAACAGTGTTTCAAGCTTTCGTAGCGTTTATTACACAAGCATTTCGGTGCGTGTGTTGTAAATGCTACAGAATACACACGTTGGAAAAAGCAAAGAAAATGAAATATATTACTTTAACATGTGCCCGGGTGGCCGGGTAGATACCCTCCGCTCAGGTGGGGAGGGGTCAATTTGACCCTCCTGAGATCTCGGGAACTAAAAGAGCTAGAGACACCAAATTTATTAGACCCCCACCCAAGCGCGTGTTAATCGTGATCAGCAGCGCTAGGGACCGTCGCGCTCATCGGGCGCGCGGGCCGGCCCCCCTGCGGTGGTATGCTGTGCCGCCTGCCATAGGGGAGAAAGGGAATAATCGTAATAAAACACATACTGTTACCGAACCATATGGGATATCCCAAAAACCCACTCGGGTTAATGTTCTACAGTTGTTCATCTTCCGAAATGAGGCAGTCGTTTCTGATTATCGTGATTATCGGTTTGGTCAAAATGGAGTCACGTAATACCTTCTTGCATTTTACGAGCATTACGGGGCGCCGAAATTCACAGCAGTGTTGATTAATCAATTTTCCACATAAACTGCGGGATATTTCATGAAACCCCATCCGGGTTTGTGTACAGAATTGAATGGATATTATTGCTGTGTCATTTTATTTGTTGAACGCTAAAGCCAAACCTGGTCATTTTAGCAATATATGTGCAACATCTTTTTACTAATTTTCCAGAGAAATAGTCAATGCCTAGCGACATGAATGTACTTTTAGTAGCGAAATAAGCGATTATATTACGTTGTTAGTACCGTATTCCAATCAGTGTACTGCTATTTTAGGATGTATGGCAGCTTGCAATATATTGCAATTGCATGTATTTTCAGGGGAACATAATGAATTCTTATCTGGCTTAGCAGTAGCGCGTTCTTCGTGCGATTGTCTTTCATATAATCACAGTAGGTACCTGATTGTTACTTTCTCATTAATATATCCGGCACACATTTTGGCTGCGCATGTCATCGCCTCCAAGGATGGTGACCAGCCGGGGGGGGGGGGGGGGGAGGGCAAATATTTCTCCCGCATTATTTTCCGGACTAATCATCACAATTACACGCAAGAAGTGGCATTTGAAAGCTCTCAATGAGACGGACCTTAAACGTACTCAGAATTTTGAGATCGATGTCACGTTTCAGGTCAAAGTTAGGTCAAATGTAGAAAACGAGTTCATTACGCTTCGGCCCATGTATACCGTACAAGGGGCAGCTCCTAGCCACGCCTGCGCCGAAACACTCTACGTGTTATGTGGCTATACCAGATTACGACTAAACAATACCATGCCATGATTATAGCCTTCATACTAAGTACGGGAAAAGGTCAGGGTCGGCAAATTTCAAAAGAAATATCTTATGATATACAAAACGGCTTCTAAATCGGTGTTCGCTACGCAAAATACATACGAGGCTGCAATGGTCATTCTGTATTTTGCAACATAGAATTTAAAAAGACATTCTTTTCAATCTAAGAATGCCACTTTAACATAAATGACTGCGGCTGCAGCTGCGGCTGCGGCTGCAGCAAAGTGATATACTGTTAGTCAAATAACCAATGATGAACATTTTTTAAACCCAAGAATAATACAAAATACCCACTTAGTTCCAGCATGCGCCATGGGCACCTAGGTTCCTAGAAAGGTAGGTAGGTGCCTCCCCAACAAACCAATAATTTTGACCTATCATGACAGCGATGGCTTCGAGCTTTCAGTTTAAGTTCACCATATGATCATATAATTGAAAAACCTATTCAATACAAAATTGAAAGTATTACTAGAAAATGATGGTATCAACAAGAAAAAGTTTCCAGGGGGGCCCCTACACAAAGCGTTTCGCATAGGTGGGTATTTGACAATAAATCATTACAAACTTACCAGGAAACACACAAGAAAAAAACATCAAGCAGGATACCACTGACGCCTAGGTATAATTGCTATCACAACGCACTTAAAATAAACATATATGTACTACACGACTTCTAAAAAGTACGAGAACAACCAGCAGCGGTGCCATACAAAGGTAATGTTGTAATCGTTAGATAGCCTTGGTTGTAATGCAAAAAGGCGCCGCAGTAGCGCATCATCGCACGCGCGTCAGAATCGCTTTTCGCTCCAGCAGGACTAGCAGACGAAAAAGTGCACATCTGTTAAATATTCCACTAATGATCGTGGTAAAAATTCACAAGACTAAACTTTGACGACTAAATGTGAGCTATCTATGATGCTGTCGAAGTAATGCTATGCATGGAATGAAAAGCACGGTCATTTGCTATTGGTATTGGCTCGAATTTCCATAGAAAATCATCTAACACCAGGGAGCTAGAATCGCTTTTAAACTAGGGTGGGAGCGAAAAATTTCATCGCAAAAAGACCGTGCGGGAGAGAAAAAATCAATTCACAAAAGATGTAACTTATGAGCTCGTGACTGATGCCTCAGCATACAAAGACATCTATTTCAAGTTGGCATGGGCGTAATATCAGGAATCTGACAAAACTACTTCGTTTTTTAACATCTTAGCCCATTAAAGTGAAACGGAATACATTAACACGCGCTTGGGGGGGGGGAGGTGGGAGACAAATTGACCCCCCCCCCCGAGGGCTTTTCCCGAATGGTTTCTGAATGGCGCGGCGTAGTCGCACCAAATTTTGTATGGCTGAAGAAAATTGCATAGCGGATCGTTTGACATACAAAGTTTGGATGTTGGATGTACCTTGTAAGGTCGCTGACCTATCACAGGTCAAAGTCAGCCCATGGTTTCAGCGAAGGCAATTTCTAGGGAATCGTTCAATCTGATACAACAACGGAGTGTTTGACGAAGGCATGCATCTCTGAGATGCTTTCTTAGGCAACGCAAATGTTAAATGAGTAAATTAAGTTGACCTAAGGTCAGTCATAAAGGTCACACCAAGGTCAAAACCAGCCTGATTCATTACTCTAGGGCTTGCTGTATGGGATAGTTTGTAGTGCTCATTTCGAATTCATTGACAGCAGAAACCGCATTATACATCTTCATTGACTTCTTAGAGATCAGAACAGATCATGGACCTGAGATGACTCGGGTCGACATTTTGTTTTAGCAACATACTGCCTAGCGTAAGCTTTGTCGCTTGTTAAAATCCAAAAACCAGAGCAGTCTTGTATGATTTTGGTCACCATGACCTTCAAAAGGTCAAACAAGGTCACTGACCTCAAAGGGCTTGTGACCTTTTACTTAGAAACAGTTGCCTAGGTTCTGGGGCACTCTAGAGACCAACCTGGAATTTGACCTTGTTTGACCTTACTCGACCTGAAGGTCATAACTTAGGAAGCTGAAACCTTAACCTAAGTGAGTTCACGTATAGGTCAAGACACCCTGTAAATTTGGTGTCTCTAGCTTTCTTAGTTCCCGAGATCTCAGGGGGGGTCAAATTGACCCCCCCCCCCCCACCGAAACGAAGGGTACTTAGCCGGCCAACCGGGCACGTGTTTAAGCACAACAATTTCATGACAGTATTATGAGCATAAAAAAATTATTAACACCAATAATTTGATGCTGCACTTTTTACTTCCCTGCCGCAGCACTTTTAAAACAAAACAAAGCAAAGGAATTCAATAACAAAATAAGAACAGAAAATTTCACAAGCGTAAAACACTCAAACAAAAAAGCATTGGACTCCTACACATCAGCCCATCACCAAGTCAAACACAATTGACACACCTCTGGTTTCTGTTAAGATGTAGTCAGGGAAAACAAATATTTTGTCACCGTTTCTCACAAAATATCAATGCTTATTTCCATGAAAGTAGCCTATGCCTAACCTAAAGAGGCCTTACATCATCTCATCCTGCATAACCTGTTTGTAGCACAGCAGCAGTTGTGAGTTACTGATTCTTGCACAATTCCTATTGCCACTTGCCATGCACTTAACCAACTTAACCTAACTTAGAGTAGCCCATATGTTGAACATATCTCAACTCACCTATCTGTTGACAGCAGCACTTGTAATAAAAACATGATAAAGCTAATTTTTGGCTTTTAACTTCGGCTGAGTTGAGCTCTATCAAAGTTGGGCTTCGGCAACAATGGTTGGGCTTCGCGGCGATATAGTTTTGCGAGCATTTTGTGCGCTGAAGCCAACGTTTTTTTTTTGTTGGAAATCAATGCCCGTTAACTGTCACATCCCTAACCTAGTTCCCGAAGATATCACCTGTGACCTAGAAATTGAAATCAGCCATGAACAACTGAACTAAGATAAATGTATGCCACCATTAATAATGACGTTGCTGTTGTTTACATATATACCTACAGTTGCTTCACTCTTTTGCGGCAAAAATATAGGATAGTTTTAGTTTAATCCGGAATCCTGTGGTCATTGTATTTTAAAATGTTAAGCTGTGTTGTCTCATGATTTCCTAGTGAATCTGCAGATTTGGGTTGAAATGAGACTTTCAGACTACAAAGAAGTGCATCACCGCGCGCAGCAGAAAGTTTTATCATTCAGTAATGCACAATCGGGTGCATTTCAGTGAAATTTATTTTGTAGGTTAGTCTTCTGCTACTTTGTAATGCTGAGGAAGGGCTCCAGCTCCACATGAAATTAAGATATCTTATAAAATATGCCATACATCCATTTCATGGGCATTTACCCACGTCTCAAACGTGCAGCAGCAATTTGACACGCGCATGGGTGGCCGGCTAATCGCGACGCGGTCGGTAGGGGAGGGGTCAATATGACCCCTGAGATAAAACGAAATAAAAGAACCAGAAACGCTGAATTCGCAAGGTAGGAAGGCCTGTGCCTGGACTTACTTCTGTCAAATGTTGAGATAAACTTGGTTAAAATACCTTCTGACCTTTGGAGCAAATAAAATCAAACTCCAGAACGGTATTCGAAGTATCTCCAGACCTCCTCTTACAACCGCGTTAACCCAAGTCACCTGCTCTAAGCAAAATTGCACTGGCATTCCTTTCAGGTCACACCGGTTGGAATGGCTGCGCCGCACCTTTCGGAAAAAAATGGTTGACATGGGTCATTTTAGGTCAATGACTTCCACTGGCTTGCAAAAAGTCCAGATAAAATGTTTGGTCCTGAAAAAATGTCCCTGCGATCAAGAAGTTCGAAAGGAGCATCAAAAACTACTACTTAAAGCACATTTTTTCAGTGGAAAGGCAACTTGGTTTTGACCTCGGTACGGCCTTCATACTGACCCAAGTTCAATGGCATTAGTGGTCATCCTTACCCCGATTAGCTAATTGTCTAAGAATGTATCTCAGAAATTTATGGCTTCGTTCAAAGGGAGTGTCCCACCAAGGGATATACTTAAATAACGCTATGATGGAACCTCAGTACTAGTTACGCAGTGCCTGAAACTTGGATGGTTCCTGGTGTTTTTAGCCCCAATGCCTTTTGTTCTCTACAAATATACACTGGAAGGAACATAAAAGGTTGTTCTTTTGTGAGCAACGTGAACTGAAGGTAAGCTGCTCCTGAAACTTCGACAGCATCGCTTGCCACGCCCACACGACCAAACGAGGGATGCTGCTAGCGGGTTTCAGCCGAATCTTGCTACCATATCACACACAATCTCTCCTTTCAACGCACTTGGTGCCCAGGTCCGTTGCTGCTCGTGGAGAACATCTCGTAGACGTCCTGATACAACCTTTCTGGATCGCACGTGGAAATCATTGTGACACAATGCAACTTGATACGAAAGTACATGATGTCACACAAACATACACGCCCAAATATAGTCTGAATTGATCATATATTGATGAAACAATTATTTTAAATCCTTTTTAAATATTATCCTTATTAAATTTGCATTTGAAGCTATCAAAAATGGAGGTTGTATAGAGGGTATAATGGTGACGTCGGACACCATCCCAAATATTCGCTTGGGTACGCGGAAATCCACGGCTCCGCGAGTGTCCGGCTCTTGGGAAGGATTTAGGATTGGAGAGAAGGTATATTCTCCACCAAGAAATCCGAGCTGAATCGTGATGAAACGCAAAAAAGGGGAATTGAATAAAAACATGGATTTTTTTCTTTTAATGTACAGAGCGTCGCCCCAGCATTGTGTTCTGAGTGTAAAGCTAAAGGGGGATTTCTTGCTCTGCGTTGAGCAGAGCTTTTGGTTTTGTATCTATATGATTATTTACGTTTTTTGTGATCTAGCTTTTATTTGGGCTAGGTTTTGCCGATGAATATTTTTTTACAAACAATCTTGAAGGTCCTAAAAAACAATATCAAAACCAGTGAATAACTTACAGCGGCGCTGTCGTTTAAGACTGTCATTCCGCGCGCGCCATTTATGTTGCCTTCCGACGTTTTTTTTGGGGGGGGGGAGCCGCGTGCGGGGCTGTGGTGGGCGGTAATAGCGCGATTGGTTGGTAGTATAGAAAAGGACGATGTATAACTTCAGCTCAGTGTCATACACTGAGAAAAGCGTTGTATCAGACTCAACGTGGATGCGGACGTAGCGATGCCAACTTTGTACGGCTGGCATGCTCTATGAGAAGGAAATAACTTCTCCGTCCCTGCTGCATTGACCTCCGAGCCTCGATCACGCAGCAGCCTGACGTCCTAGATGGCATAGTTTTGTATATAACTTTGGAGCGGGTGAGCAGAGAAATATTTTATCCCAAATAAATGGTACAAACCATGCTCTCCCTGATTTTGACCAAATTTCTTCTTGAAGTTGGGGAGGGGCTAGCATCCCATCCAACTAAATAGGAAACTACACCCCTGGCCCCAAATTAAGTATATCTAGGTCAGTAAAAGCCCAGGCGAGTGTCACAATGTCCCATAATCTTTCCCGTAGGTGAGAAAGATTGTTCCTTGGCTAGAACTTAGCGGCGCTAGCTACTGTGTCCCAGATGGTCTTATATATATATATATATATATATATATATATATATATATATATATATATATATTGTTGTGGCTTGCATGACAGTTCAATCATAAATTTGTCATAATGTGCTCTGGGGAATTCTTCAACAGGTGCACAGCATTTTAAGCAATGGTTTCTATCAGTCCTAATTGGGACTCACACCTTTAGAATACAATTGTCAATATCAACAACTTTCTACCAGCTCCATATCTTCAAAAGATGCAGTAGGTGTGAACATAGACTTGAGAAGGAAGCACCTACTTGGGAGCCTAGGAAATTTAAGAATTACAAGCAGCCAATATGTAATGGCCTTTGGCAATCACTGAGACCAGCTAGAACATGATGTTCACTGTCATCTGCTGTCAAAGAATGTCAGCTGGGAATACAGTGTGAATTTAGCTGGTTTATTTTGTTATCACTACAAGACGTTATTTTATCATCTGGTTCTCTCCCCCCAACAGCCAAAACCAAATTTCAGACACTGGTCTAATAAAAGCACCGATTAGTGCTACTCCAGCACCGTCAAGACCTAGTATGTGTCGATACCTACATTTCTGTTACATTGCAGTGCCTTTCATGTCTCAATAAAAACATCTAATGCAATTAGTAGTAGGTATCGGCACATACTATAAATATACCAGAATCGGGATTAACACCAGATTTAGGATGTTGTACTAAAAGTTGGCAGTGCTGTGCTAGCGGCGTCTTTGGTTTGTTTGTGGCGATTAAGTGTAATCACATTTCTCAGTCGCAAAACCTTGCGCAAAACACTTGAGTTGTGGTGCGGTATTGGGGATGGTGGTTGGAGGATCAGGTTGTGTGCAAGTAATTTCAGATGCTTCTGGGCTAATCAGATGTATGTTGTTCTTTGCCAAGTCACACCATGTCTCATTTTACATATAATGGCTTATTTAAATATTCTGGATTATAGCTGATAATGTAATGATTCATTACAGCACAACTTGCCAGTTATGAATGTTGTGGCCTAGGCTACCGGCCGTTGAATGCTTGTGGAAAACTACATGCGAGGTGATTGGCCAAGGCGTGCTCAGGTATATTTATGTTGGAGCTGAGGCTCTTGTTATTTTTTAATACATGAATATTGAGACTGTTGTCTGATTGGCATTTGAGTATTCCACATAAGCATTGATGGCCTTTGTCCACAGTGGCAATACTACCCATGAGATGGGCCAACCAGTTATTATGTCAGTTCAGCACAGCTGTGTGATTGCATTAGATGTGTTTATTGAGACATGAAAGGCACTGCAATGTAACAGAAATGTCTGGTATGATGCAATGTTGTGCACATACCTGATATGACATTTCACCAAAGGAGTTATCTGCCTGCACTGTTCAGAAAAGGACAGCATGTTGTATTTATGTAAAAATGTGCATAACTGGGCATGGTTTTGGGGTCTATTGATTTTATTTCATCTATTTAATGTAAGATCCCTTGATAGTTTTTATTGCCTCGAGCCAAGGCTGCATATGTTTCAGATACTGATTAGCCTTCTAAATCTGTCTAAGCTGCCCATTTCACTTCAGGTGCTTAGGTGTACCTTTCCTACTCTGAGATCAATGGATGAAAGTTAAAGTTATAAATTACAAGGCTTGATGAGGAATAGAACAATTATGTCATAGTGAAGTTCCAAATATTTATTTTGCAGGTTTTGTGATGTGAGAGCAAGATTTTTCAGGTTAATTTATTGAGCGGGGCCAATGATAAAATGTTTGTATTCACCTCATGCCAAAAACCCTTTGTGCGAATGGTTTTAGGGATCATGGTTACTGCGGCCATAGGTCTGTCAGGTGTTTAAGCTCTTCAAGATCAATCAAAGAATTTTTATAAATTTTGTCATATCAGGGCCTTTGTACACCACAGCTCGCCATTATGGCACTTATGATTTTAATGCTTGCCATCCCACTTTTAAGCACAACTGCTTCCCAATCAGCGGTGCTTGCAACGTTACTATGCTATCGTTGCTGCGCTGGTCCTGAGGCGGCATTGCCGGCCCTGCACAACAGTGGTCGCCAGCATCACAACTTAAGAACCTAACACAGTGCCTGGTCCTACCTCTGGGCGCGTTGGACGGCTAGCTTTGGACCGCTACCGTCGCGATAGGTTCCATACGTCAGGCACAATAATGTGCGCCCCAGCCATAGGCTATTGCACGTAGCCCGACGGCTGCATAACGCCTGCCAGGTATATTTGATAGACACAAAAAGATCTTGCGTGTATTCCTTGTAATAGCTCGCAGCACATTTCACAGCACAGCAGATGCATCTTCAGGCTATACATGATATGCATATATATATATATATATATATATATATATATATATATATATATATATATGGATACCGCACACACACACACGCCCACACGCCCACACGCCCACACGCCCCACACGCCCACGCACACGCACACGCACACGCACACGCACACGCACACGCACACGCACACGCACACGCACACACACACACATATATATATATATATATATATACATATATATGCGTTCATATATAGTCAGAACATTGCTGCACTCAATAGTTCTATCGCCAGTCAGTGGCCGCATTCACTCCGTGTTTCATCTCAACTCTGCTGAAAAGAGTTGGCGGCAGCGGGATTCGATCTCACGCCTAGACATCGTGGTGCGTGCATGGGTCTGCGCTTTGCCTGACAGCTCGAAAATGAGTGCCACGGCGCACACTTTTGATCGTGGAAATCGAAAGAGAATTGTTCAAGCTTCATTTCTATGCACTTTTCATACATATATATGCTCAAGATTTAGAAAGCCGTGGGCCTGAAGAGTGTCATTTTAACATGGGAACTCTATGGCTAGTCGTGAAATGTGCCCCATTGCTGCCATATTTTATACTAGACTTTGGACCCCTCCCCCCCCCCCCCCGGCGACGACCGTCGTCATGACAATCACCACGCCCACATCTAATGAGCGAATAAAGGGCGTTTGTGATTGGCCCAGGGAGCAAGGGCTGCGAAGCGCAATGATTGAAGTTTGAAGCAGTAGGTCACATGGATCATGGAATGCTCTCATTTCCAAATCCAAAATACGCCTCGAAAAAAGTTACTGTAGTAAACGCCATTGGGGAGCAAGCGAAGTTAGACCATAACGTTTCGTTGAATTCACAGAATGGCAACCTCATGTTCGCATATGGTTGTGTCTAAACAGAGTTTCAAGCTTTCGTAGTATTTATTTCACAAATGTTTCGGCAAATTACTGTGCCCCAAACACTACAAAACACACCCGTTGCAAAAAAGCAAGTCAGAGGTCATTTCTTTCATAGTGGTTAGCACGGGATGAAATTAAATTCCCCCGCAGGGTTGGCTGCTTCAAATAGAAATCCTGAGGTATTCAGGATTTCGAGAAAACTCATGTTACTGATCAAATCGTACCCGTCTGATGTAACAATAAATGACAGGCAAAAGGGTGGGTGCCCCTTTCAGTCTTACGTTGTCGCATCAGATCGAACGGTTCCACAAGACCTGTTTTTGCAGGTAGTCATGCCAGACTTCCACGTGCTATGGGTCAGCGACGTGACCATGTGCATCTAACTTTTCAGACCTCAAGACCCGTTATTCAATTGTCATTCAATTGTCAACCCGTTCAAAAATTGATGTAATTAGTTTTTAAAAAAACTAGGTTATTGTGCAATTTTTGAATAAACACTAATAATATATGCAAAGTTTGAAGCAGCGTGGTGGCGTCAAAACTTTGTCATTGATGTACCCGGATGTTTACCTCTCGGTAGAGACGTACGATTGTCGCATATCGCTGTGCACCTACCAACGTTAGATTGGCTACGCCGCACCGGCCATAAATCATTTTGGAAAGCCTTCGGAAGGGGAATGGCCAAACTGGTTGCCGGCCCGAACGCATGTTTATAATGACAAGACATGTGAACGTCCTATCAACAGCACACACATTTTCTACACCACAATTACATTAAGCTCATCTTCATCGTAGTTTTTGCAACGCATTTTTAGGTATTAAAGGAAAACAGTTTGCTTTCTTCTTAATGGTATCGGAAAAATTGGGTTAAAAATGTGTCTCGGCGCCAAATTGAGTCCATTTTTTCCCATACCACTCGTATGCCACAGAAAATCTTAATTTTAATGACACAACACATTTTGCAGGGGATGGGTGGGACACTGTGACCTAATTCAGTGAGAGAAAGGAAACTGGAGAAAGGTGTGTAATTTGGTCCGATGGCTTTTCCACCAAAACTGTGAGCTAGATCCGTTAATGTAGCTATGTTTGCCTCCTCATAGAGGCGTATGTTTTTCGCATATAGCTGTGCACATACCAACACCAGAACTCTCCCTCCCTTCGAAACAAAAACTCGTGGATGCTCTCGCCACCAAATACAAATTATGATAGGTGGGCGGATCAACGATGCAAAAATCTTATTTTTTCTTATCTGTTCTTATCTCTTAGGGCCATTAGACGGGCCATGATTTTTGAGGTTAAAGTGAAAAGCTTTTGGAGTGCGGGGATGACCTAAGCCCTCCATGGTAACTCCCAACCAAATTACAGCAAATCCCCACGACCAAAACGCGTGCCGCCTCCAATGACTACCATGGAAGAGCGCCTTCGGTGCCCCGAGGTGGCCTCTAAATGTGCCCCTTCCCTTGCCGATCAGAAGAGGCGCGTGTGTCCCGTGCGTGTTCCCTGGATCTACCCCTGCATGACTGCTCTGCTGCTTAAACAAAGACTCATAAACTATGTAAAAACTAAAAACACATTCTGCCTTGTATCAAAACAAAGTGAGCTATGTCCGGTAAGAAAAATATGTGAGGAAGGTTGTCGGGCCTTCGGTTCGGCCGGCCCAAATAATTCACAAAAATTGACACCTCCGAAAAAACCCGTTTGTTGGCGTATTTTGCGGGTAGGTTAAGTCACTGTTTACTGTTCACCGACTCCTTCTAATTTGATTTGCGAAACAACATCCTTGCACACAAGCATATAATTTAGTACCACCATAGATGCCTGGCACCAGTGGAACTAGATATCCTAGATCCTAGATATGCATGCATATAGCATTACCTTATGCTTTGGCTGTTAATTCATTCAGCGAACACATGTGCTATCCTGTGTTGTTGGACTAACTGAATAAGCCCACGCCGAAATCTGGTGTGTACGGACAGAACCTGTGGGCGAATACCCAAAGGATGGATGTAATCTTTGGGGTTTTATTTATGAGGTGGTGAGGATTCTGTAGAGCTATTACTCGATATGCAGAACGTATCGCGCTAAAACAGAGAAATGCGGGGAAACAGTGTATTTGAAGCAATGAAATAAACAAACGAAACCTCCTAGCTAAGTTTCATCCATTCCACGCACGTTTGCACCAAATTTTGCATGTTATCGTGTGGTGGAGGGATCAATTTGTGGGCGCCTCATTATAACTCGAGTATAGTAGTGACCATGCTGAGGCTGGCCAGTGTTTTGCGTTTAACTGCAGGTCATATAATGAGGTGACTGGATTAAAGCGCTCGTGTGAACTCTCACTAACACGCTGTGTTCAACCCAGCCCCAGATTTCAACGCACGGGCCGCGCATCGGAATCCATCCGATGCTTTTGTAAAGATGTAGGAAGAGTTAAACTCTCGTTTATTGCAATTGCGAAGGTCGGCCTCGTCTACTGGCGCGCGACGGTTACGAAACTATATCATTGGGCGCAACTGAACGCTACCGGCAGGCCTCCCATCGACCACCGAGGCGCCGACCGGGTGGATCAAGATCTCGCCGCTTAAACTGCGCCTCAGCTCGTGTTTCCGAGCTTGGATATTGCGGTGTCAGAGTAATTGGAAACTTTGCGCCGTCTCTGGCGGCACCCTGTCCCCAGACCGTGCAGTTCGCGCGAATCGCTAATGGGGAGCGGGCAGGCGGAGACCTTTGAATGGTGACGAAAGGAACTCCTCTCTCTCGTGATGCGCATTCCCTTCGGATAAATATAGTAATGTCTAGAGACGGGATAGTACAGCAGACCTGCTACTCTGCCTGGTCGGCATGATGCCAAGAAAACTGCGCAGCATGGCTCCGGGCCCGGCCGTCCCTGCTCTCGATAGCTACTCGTTGCCACATATTCCAGCGACAGAGGTCACGTCACCGCCTAAACGGGCCTCGATGCAGCTTACAGCATATACACTGCACTCAGGCCAACTGACGACAAAAGGACACATATATGGCGTGACGTAGCGTCTGGCTTAGCATGTCGGGAGACCGCGTCACTCTCTTTAGGTTTGCCGAGCGATCGAATGAGAAATGACCCAGATGGTGTTGGACACCAGGAAGCATGCTCATGGACTCGGTGCGCCGCTGACTGCGTGTCAGCCCCATTTTGTAGTCAATCTTCAGCGAAGCGATGCGTAAAGAATGTAATGTGTGCGGTGGGGTAATGATTTCGTGTCTGGGGACAATTAATTCCCACAATATTTATATCTAGCCATTCTCGAGCTGATTCCTACACATATAATAACTTAAGATGCATAATTCTATTACATGATATCGTTCATCTACAACATACGCAATAAAACATCTGGAATGTTCACCTCTAGTTTTGTTGGAACGTTAGCCCAAATCCGGAATCGCTGATAATTTGCAATCACAGAAGGAAACGAAAATATGCACATCAACCCTTCTGGATTTTGACTTCTTGCGTCCTTTTTGCGATGATAGGCACATCAATTGTGAGCAAACTGAGTCGCGTAGTAGGGCGCTGGTGGTGCGATGGTTTCACTGATCTGCCGAGAAACCATAGGCAGGCAATTATAGACATGCAAATAGTTGGTATCGAAAACATTGAAACATCAATGAAATAGGCGCACTGGGCCGCGAGCTAGAAGTCTGCAGCGGCGCGTTGGCTCCGCTGATCGTCTGGGAAACCAGTGGTATGGGGTTCCATTCCCCGCGGTGCCAGCCCCTTCTCCCAGGGCGAGAGGCTGGCGTCGCCATACAGCCTCAGGCGCTGATTGCGTCATACCGCGCTATTACGCGGACAACAGCAGCGGGCTGCGTTCTATTAACCTGAGCGACGTCATTCACGTTGAGAGTGACGAGCTGCACAAGATGAACGTTAAATGGTAATCGATTGTCATCCAGACTTGAGCTCTCGAACGGGCCAGTTCTTTCTTTTATACTGTTTTTTTATTAAGGCAATGTGGGGAGGACAGCATGTTTGTTATTAGCTTCTGCCTGAATATCGACCTAGGAAAATACCTGCGGGGTGTTTTAACGGTGACCAACTCATCTCTTGAAATGTGCTTCGCCAAATCACAAATACGAGATCGCGTTGACTAAGATATTATATGAATATGAGAACACAGAAAAAACACAGAAAGCGTTCCTGCTGAAAGCATGTTGCAACAGGCAGCGACAAATGTTGCCTGAAGCCGGCCATGGAACAAGTGTTGGAGGCCATCGTTTACAAAGCTGGCTCCTGATCAGCTAATTCGACGGACATAGGATTTTAAATTATTAATCGAACCCGAACCATGAAAATTCCGACATTGGAGGTTGCTTTGAGCAAGTAAAAGCTTCAAGCTGGACCGTGTAACGAGCTTTCAAAGTGCGATTATGAAACGGTGTAACGTTAATCGCTGAAGGACTGTGATCAGAGCAGATAGCAAAAGAAGTGCTAGTGCTGGATCACATCATTAACTTAGAACTGGAAAATATTCTTGAGCACTTGACCTCGAATGAAAAGAATAAGCGTATGCCATCATTGCATTTCGTTGCGAAAATAATGCAATAAATTCGGCGTACCGTGCGTTGCCTTCTGTCTTTGAAACGTGGAATACATCATGGAGATACGTGGCGACGAGCACGAATCATTAGGACGTCATGTCTGGAGGACAGTCAGCGATTCGAGTGAGGAAAACAGCTGGACCGCCGCTGCTGCATGCTGGACATGCAAAGCACCGTGAAGTTCCGCCAATGCCCCCCCCCCCCTTGCACCCCTCACATGGACACACACTGTTAACGTTCCCGATGATAAGTAACTCAAAGACACCAATACGAATGAAATCAGCGTCCATGGGCTTTTTGGGCGGAATATGTGCACTGTTTCACTTTGATGAAACCTTCAGAACAAATCATGGTCACCCCAAGACTAGGGTTGTCCTGATCTGCACTGAAACCGCTGCTGACGGACCTGTTCTGGAATACTGCGCCGTTGATAGCGTTGTGGCGGCGGGCATGGCCAACGATCTGGATACTGGACCTCCGACAGAAATGCAGCTGACACACTGCATTGCTTCACATATTGTTTACTGAATTTTATGGCCGAACATTCATGAATGCAGTCGCACAGAACGATTGAGACGATGACCAATATAACAGATGAAATAATAGCTCGGAGATATATAGCATTCCTGCCTGTTATGTTACTTTGTGTACGATGTTTCGGCCAGTTCACTCTCGGGCCTTCACCAGGTGATACTGAGTCCTGAGAAGGGCTGCTTTGTGTTCGGCTTTCAGGCGTGCACGCGTCACAAAAGTGCGACAGTGCAGCAGTTCATTAGTGCCTTCCACATGGCTTACGCTAAATACCCGACAACCAGCGATCGTGGCGATCCTCGGCTCCCGACCGCGGTTTATATCTCACCAGCTGGCCTGAAACGCCCAGCCAGCGAACCCTGCAGAGACCGTAACGAACCAGACTGTGCGCTGTCGACTCTCGGCTCCTGACCCCGGTTTGATAACTCACCGATTATCCTGAAGAGGTCAGACAGCGGATCCTGCAGTCACCAGGATCCTGTTAACTAGCAAAAATTCCATCGGCATAATCCATTAATTGGGTTTCCAGACGTAAATAAGGGGCTTCTTACATCTGGAAAAGGGCTTCCTTTTTCCAAAAAGGGCTCTCGGATTTTCGGGTTCAAGAGGGTAAACATATAATCTGGATATATGAGCCACTTTTGACTAAAGGGCTTATCTATCCAGAATGTTTTCCAATTCATACAGGAGACCTCCTCCAGGGTCTCATGGACCATAAAGGGTGCCAAGGCACAAAGGCGCCCTGATATTGAGAGGGTGCCTCCTAATCCAAAACAAGAATCTCCTTATCCAATGCAAGGACCACCTTATTTATAGCGGGCCCCCTGATCCAGAAAAGGGAGTCCTTTGGTGCCAAAATGGGCCTGCTGGGTCACGGTAGGTACGCACAGCCCAAATATAAGAGCCTCCCTTTTCTGAAATTGGTTGATACGTGTAGCTATACAGCTGCTGTTTTGGTCTTAAGAGGTCTGCTCCAATTTGGGTGGGAGCAGAACATGTACTCTGTACATGTACTCCTCTGTACTCTCCCTCACACCACCCCACCGGCTGCTGCACTGCTTCTGCCTTGCTAGTTGCATATTAATGCTGATATCTGTAATCGCTAGCATTTCATCATTTCCGGTACGCACAACTTCATCATGCAACGTGTTATTCTGACGAAACGTAATGCAAAGCCTGATAAAAAAGCTTTATTTTACACACCAAAACGCATTTGAACAAATAATAGTCATCATTTTTATCACTACTTCATAACCCGTCAATGATATGAGAACGCTGTGCACATCTTACCCGTATCAGTGAAACTCCTTTCCCCCAAGAGGCCGAGGTATCCGAAGATGGCAGCGCCTGAGCGCGGCCTAGCCCAGCAGCTGCGGTCGCTGCGTCCCGGTGCTGGCCACCACTGGCCTTGCCCGAAACACGGGGCGCCGCCGGAAGCGACCGAGCGGGCCCCCGGGCGGGGGACGGTCCAGGGGAGGGGTATGACTCGTCACGGACACTGGGCCCGCCCGCCCAGTAATTATACACAGTCTCTGGCGCGGCGACGTTCAGACTCCGTCGAGATGCGACGCAGCAGCTTTGTAACCGGACCCCGGCGGCGCTGGTGCCGCGGGCTGTCAGCGGGGCCGCGGTCACGAGGTGTCTTCCGTAGCGTGACGCGCCGTGGCGGACGGCGTCGCCGGAGGCCGGGGCGGGGCACCCGGAGATCCAGCTCGCTCCAGGCGAGACGAGAGCCGTGTCGGCCGTGCCCCTCCCCTCCCCTGGCGTCCGCGCTGGGTGTCCGGTGTCGCCGGTGTCGCCCGACTGGCGGCACGGGTCAGTGTGACGTCACTGGGTGACCAGAGCATGGGGTTCGCGTTGCTGTTGGTTGACAGTGCTATCCGACGCTTTGGGCTAGGCAGGCGGCGGCCACGGCAAAGCGGATAGCGAGTCGCACGCCAGCTCCACCTGACAACCCGGCGGCTTCTGGTGGATACAGCGCTGTCTGCCGGCTCAACTGGAAGAGCATTGTCCGACTGGTGGATAAAAAAGGTATCTGTTCTGAGTGACACGCAACATTCTCGCTGGAATGTTAATGTAGGCCGAGTATTGCCGGGGGTTTTTCATGATGTGATCATGTCTATCCTTTCTGCAGCACGCGCCATATAGCCTGCCACGCGGCTAGTTTTCTTATGTGACCTGACACCGGGGAGGGCAGATGTGTGCCGCGCCGGCGCGGATCGCTGCTGCCGCGGCGGAGAGCGGAGTATGATTGGGGGAAGGGGGGGGGGGGGTCCCGAAGAGAATGAATGGATGACGTGAAAAGGGCTGTCTAGGGCTTAAGTCCGTGGGGATATGATTGACCGGGGCACCTATCCCTTTTGGGTATTGAGTTTTGTTCGTGACGGTGGATGGTTTATCAAATGCAGATCACGGTTGATTGTGCGGGTAATGATTATTGTTGCCGGGTTTTGAGGCATGTGATGAACAAGGCTGTGCCGCTTCCTCTATGCGGCTCAATTTCGCAACTTCGTAAGCAATTAACTGTCAAAGTCGCTGAAACGTACATAAAAGCCCGGCCCATTGCTCGGCAATGGAAGGGTCACGATGGAAGGAAATCAACGCATTTCGACCCGGAAAAGAACCGAAAATGGTTCAGCTGGTGGCACAGGTAGGGGGTGGGACACAGGGGGCACGTGCTCCCCCTCAGATCCCGATTTGAGGCCCTGAAGTGCCGAAGGGCCAAAAGGGCTAGCCAGAGGTCGCATTAAGGGACCGATCCGCACGGCCAGAAACAAAGTCACGCCCGCGATTTTCTTCTCTTGGAGTCCCTGAAACAATGAGGGTCGCCTGTGACAGTCAGAGCCCACAGCGCTTAGCTGGGGGCCCTGCGTCGGTAAGTGGCCCCGAGCCGGCCACAGGCCGTGTTCGAGAGGACCCGAAGGGACTCAAAGACCCGCCCGAAAAGTACCTTGAAACCAAAGATCAAGGGTCCGACTGGAAGCCTAAAGGGCCCGAAATGGCGCGCGTGTGCTCGTGCGCAAAATTGCAGTCGGATCTTAGTAACCCGGGCAGATAACGGGATGAAACGGACTGCAGCGTGCAGGTGCATGTATCGCCCTCCTCAAGTCGCCAAGTCACCCTGAATATAACCGCTGGCACCTAAACCAAGCACGCTGGGGTTGGAAAAGTGACACAGACATGAAGCCCAGCTCCGGATGACCAATATCCACCCAACACATATTTGTGTGTTCCGCAATGCTTTGGTAGTAATTCTCTCAAACAGTTGTCACCGCAAAACTCCTCGCTTTCGTCGGTACAAAGTGCTACATTCATCCGCCAGCAGCACGCCAATTACATATTGCCATCAAAATCACGAGGTGTTACTGCGGTCTTTCCTGCAATGGATATACTAGGCACGTTGTATAGGTAGTATTCAGGCATCCGGTAGTCAGATAGGTCTCTAATCGGGGCGTAACCGATTCGGTAGAGACAATAACTTGCAGTATAGCATGCAACTGCATTGACACTCATATCCGTTCTGGTGTGCGTTCGGTCACGCGGTATCGAGTGAAATAGTTGGATTTGCCAATCCTCGTAAATGTCGTGTACATGACATATCCACATGGCGCAAACGTGTGTGTACGTATGTAGTGTGTAGTGTGTGTAGTGTGTATACGTGTGTTGGACATTCGATAGCCTGGAGTCACAGCAACGTGGGTTCAAAGCAATTCGACTTGGACAAGAGCATCCAGTTGTATTGGTGCACGCGTTCCGCCTGGTGTGTAGCTGTGGCATTGGATTGAGTGACTGTGGCTGCGGCCCCACTCTGTCGAGCGGAGTGGGTGCATCGGCTGATATAGCACGTAACGTAGGGAATTGTCAGACTTTCGAGCAAGACGATTTTACATAAATGCCAGCTAGGTCAGCTCCAAGTGAAAAGAGTGCAGATAACCAGCGTAAAGAGACCTTCATAGTGTTCCTTAACTTATGAAAGCATAAGATTGTTCGAATTTTAGTCTATGAAGTGTTAAAAATTCAAGGGATGCCTTCAAACAAATTGTGCATATGCGTGGCTGACCCTCTCGTGATAACAAATAACGAATGCAAAAAGTCTGATTTATGCAGGCGTTTGAGGTATCCCTTGCCTGGCCAGTGTGACTTCACTCAAGCCTCTGCCCATCGCCACCGGGCGCCCAATGGCCCCAGGGCATTGGCCCCATGTCATTCCCACGTTGTCAGCCAGCCGCAATCCGTGCGAGTCGGGCTGTTAAACAGTTCACAGGGGCCCGGGCTGTGGATGTCCGGCAATCGCAGGTGCGTGTCGTCGACGTCTTGAGAGAAGCAGCCCCGCTCAAAACAAAAATCGCTCGATATAGCCACGTTAATGAGAAGCGTGATGTCTCTTCATTTTACCTTTTCACCTTCTTGGGCTAGGACAGAAGCCAGCAGTTACCGCAAAATCAATTCTGTTTGAATTTTGAAGTCAAGAAACTGAGAAAATCAGGCGTTATACGACCACATGGCGTAAATCACCAGCACTCTTCATTTTACTTCGATTTAGAAGACTTTTTTCAAAACCTGCAGAATTCAGAAGCCTGCCCGGAATTTTGATTTGGATCCTACACAAAGAGACATTGAGAACCCCGTGAACGTAGAATATAGATCTAAATGGGTCAGAAATTTGTATCAACATGGCCGACCCATGCTTGTCTGGAAATGTTTGAAATTCGGTCAGAATCATTTAATCAGAGAAATTATGCGGCATAATCTTGAACATGCGCGCTCGCAAATCTTAGCAACAAGACCTCAGCACCCGGCGTCGCAGTCTCCACACGGCGCGCGGCGTCAGTCCCGTGACTTACATTAAGAGGTGGCCAAGGGGTGAGCGAAAATGATAGGACTTTTGAAGAAGCAACTTCGAACGCCTCCTGGACATCCTACATTTGCGCATTTAGAAGATCGGAGCATATGTTTGACCAGTGCAGTTTTTAGATTGACAATGAGGTAATAAGACAGCGCCATATAGCAGCATTATTACCAAGCACAAATGCAGCAATCATTTTCGCCCCTGAATTGTCGAAGACAACGTGTGTCTGAATACCAGCTGTTTATCCCGCGCTTGCTATAACAGCGTGCTCAAGACGTTCCAACACGGTGGATCCAACGGCAGTGGGTATGTCGGCCGGTCAGAATGGCTGCGTGCGGGAGTCACGTGCGGAGCGATGGCCGAAATATTCTCCAGATTCCGACTCACACCAGACAAAATAGGTCAAAGACCTGAATGTGCAGAGGTTCAAAGACCACTGACGTGCCGCCACAGTTGCAGGAAACATAAGCCTCGCTAGCGGTGTAAAATGTATATGCGTAAATGGCGTCGAGCCCCGAGTCCACGTCACGGCGGGCTGTTTATTCGCAATGCTGGCTGGGCAGTTATTAAACGAGATCGATGAGGCTCCGACGCTCATTCAGGATTATTGCAGGGTTTTTGCTTATGCATCGTCATAGACCCAATGATGAGATGTAAAAGTTTTAAGGGGGTTCCGGACCATCATAAGAAAACAAGGTGTCACGCCGGCACGGTTGGCTGGAGCGTATCACCAGCTAAGACATGCTGGGACATATTGGCTGGGCATGTGGCATGGGATGGGACATATTGGCTGGACATGTGGCATGGGATGGGATATTTTGACTGGGCGTGTTACATGGGATGGGAGATATTGGCAGGAAAGTGTTACGTTTATAATACCAAAGACCAGGTTCAGCCTTTTCTTCTCAATGCATGCTCTTTGACGCTAACGATGCCTGTGTTTGGGTAAGCAATGTCTACCTCTGATGATGTTCTCGGAAATGGGCTGTCCTTGAGCGAGAGCTTGAGCTCAAGAGTCAGGTTTTTCAAAACGGAATCGCATCAATTCTGATTCTGTCACAAACTCGGTGAATTATCCGAATCTGATTCAGCTCGATAAGCCAAATCTGAATCTGACTCCGGTAAAGGCAGACTCGTTCCGGAATCGGGTCAGATTCCACTAGAATCAAGCATATGTATATTACCTTGACGGCTGTCGCGCATTGACCTGTGCAGACGTGCCTTTAATAATGAGCATATACGAGAGTGATGACTGAATAACCCGCATTTTTATCGATAGCCTCGTTTGGCCAAGTATGAGGCCTATGGCTTACATTACCAAACAATGGTACTTCTTCTTCGGAGCGTATTGACTCCGTGGTCGTTTTGCCTACCGTCACGAGACATTCAGGGGAGCGCAGCGCATTGACAACTACGCGTTGCAAACTAAGTGGTTGTAGCGGCTTGTCAGGGGTAAAGATAGAGGAGAGATTTGGCTGAACTGAGGATGTGGTATTCACAGGCTGTCATTCTGACGTGTTCTCCAGGGCGCGTGGTCGTGGACGGAACTTGGTTCGGCGGACACAGCCGTACATTCCCCGACATATTTGAAGCAGCCTCGTTGTCGTGCGGGAGATCGAAACCATGGCTTGTGTGTTCACTATGGCCCACTGCTCTACAAGCCAAAGTGCGGATGCTCAGAGCATGGGCCCTGACATTCAGCTCAAATCGTGTTGACGTTAGCACGCGATCCGAAACTGTACACGCCGGCTGTATATTGCGGTATCTGTCCCATGTAACGGTGTTCGGTGGCCCATCCGAACTGAACTCGACCCATAAACACACGGCCGCCCGACGACATGGCAGGCTGAGGGCGCTCCACCAGCGCTGGAGACGCGATACAGGCGCGCGCTTGGGTCACGTGGCCTTGTGGCGCGCCTGCGCGCGTCCCGCAGCGGGACGAGCCCCTCGGAGGCCAGTAAACAGAGCAGTGGTGACCTGAGAGTGCGTCGTCCGGTGCTGGCAGGAACCGCAACGAGCGGCCGATGGGCGAACCGATGGTGCTGCAGCCCGCCTGCAGCTGGGCTCAGTGGGGCTGGAGCGAGTCGGACACCTCTGACTTCTCGGTCCTCTCCACCTCACCAGGTAAGGGTATGCGTCCTCTGTTACTCGCCAGGGAAGGGTCTGCTTCCTCTGTACTCATCAGGTAAGGGTCTGCGTCCTCTCTACTTCATCAGGCGAGGGTTTGTCCTACCCACCTCATGTCCTCCCCACCTCACGAGGCAAGGGCTCGCGCCCTCCGTCACCTCACCAGGTAATGGTCTGTCTTCCCAAACTCCCCACCACCGTCCCTCCTCACCTCACGATGCAACGGTCTGCGTCCTTTGTAGCTCACCAGGTAAGGGTCTTGTCCTCCCACCTCACGAGAAGCGGACCTGCATCCTTCTTCACTTTACGAAGCAAGGGTCTGCTTTCTTTGTACCTCGCCAGGCAAGGATCTGTGTCCAGGGTTCCTGACAAGGCAGGGGCCTGCGTCCTCCTGTACCTCACCAGGCAAAGATCTGTATCCTATGTTCCTCACGAGGCAAGGGCCCGTGTTCGTCCACTCCCACCAAGCCAGACCCTGCATCGCCATCTCTGAAGACGCGAAGGTTCGGGATTTGGCACTGTTCGGGATATCAGTGGTGCGGCACATCCTTCGGGGAACCATAAGACACCGGAGAGACAAGAACTCCCGCCACTGTTTATGCCGCGGGGTGTCTTGATACTGTCATGCGAGACTACAACTTTCCGGGACACGTTATAGATAAAACCCTAGTGCAAACGTTGGCGGGGACCAGTGGGGGGTAGAACAGGCCTTCCACGCTTCAAAAGCAAGTAGCGAAACGACTGCATTATCTAGCGCGTCATTGGGCTGCTCAGAAGGCAGAGTGCCTCTCCGCATTGTGTTCCTTGGACGTGGGCGACGCGGGTCTGTTACGCATCCGAGTGGTGACTGCGTATGTCAGAACTGCGTCGTCGGCCCCCTGCTCAGTGCACTTGTAAAGCGACTGCGTAAAACCACCAAAGGTCAAGGATCGGGTCCATACTACCGAGTGTCGTGGTGGCTGTCAGAAAAGGGAAGGAATTGGTTGGTTAGCGTGATAAAACCATGGGATTAACGCAGTTGATAGGGTGAAAATAGACGATTTCGAAGGATGTGACCAAAACAAAATTGTTTCGCAGTGAATGCGCAAAAAGTTGCAGCGTAATCTGCCATTTCATCGCATAACTGAGTAAAAACAGAACTGTTTGTTCTGTTTTTATGCTATCACAAATCTGCAAAATTTCAGCTTTAGCATCAGCCGAATATGTGATGCACCAGGTGTAAAGGAAAGGCAAGCACGCGGTACTAGCTGGTTCGTCGATACCATTTTGAGTTCTTAACATTCTGACAGACGATGCGGAACACTAATGAAATCCGTTCAGCTGTGATGATCAGGGAGAGTTCAGAAGCCTGACCGCTTGGCTCGTTCTTAGAAAAATAGGTCACGAAAACTTAAATGGCGAATCCCTTTTTCTGGCACAGCATTGTCCACGCGTCAAAAGTCTAGGGCTTGAAGGAAGGCAAACATCTTCCAAGTTCCCTTCATCCTACACGCTATCTTCGATCACCATGTCTGCGCTGCGAAAACATTGAAATCCAGAATCTCCCTCACATGCATTCAAGCGGTGGCCGTCTGTCGCCGGTGCGTGCAGGCCGGCCTTCTGAGGGGTCGGGGCCCGGTGCGTTGGGCGCCGCTTAGATATCGGAGTGGCACTGCCGGCGTCGCGACGGTCCGCCAGCGGCGCGGGGCACCGTTCGGGGAAGACCTTGGGCGTCGGGCGGCCGTATCGGGTGGCGCTCGGGGACGCGCCTGCGGTCCATCACGCCGTCACCCCGCCAGCCTACGGCGAACCGGCCGACGGGCGGGCCGACGCTTCCGGCAACATTGCTGACGCTGTTGCCTGCAGCCATGGCACGCTCCCGGCAGCCAACGGTGCGACGATGGGGCCCTCGTCGGGCGCAGCGCCTCTGAAGCTAATACCAACGGGATGGACGCGAAGGCTGGCCCGGCTTAAAGAAATAGGCGAGGCGTCGTGGACGAGAGCGCGGGACCGGGCAGCAGTTTAGAAAAACCTTCCAGAGATATGCCTCCGAGTCGGTTGCTGCGTTTCCCTCACTTCTGATTTGTCACCCTTTGTCGACAGACGCCGACTCCTGCCTAACCAGCTGCTCTGACGGCGACTCCATCGACTGCCTGAGCCCCACATTCTACCTGGAGGAGTTCTTCTCCAGCTTGGAGGACGTGGACTGCAGTGCGGCCGACGATGATGGCCTAATCGACTCCACAATGAGCATGTGCGACCGCTTGCTGAGCGTGCCACCTGCCAGCCCACCGCCGCCGCCGCCGCCTCCTCCTCCCCCGCCGCCGCCGCAGCCGAGCGCACGCGACATGGTCGTCCTCGGCATCAACCTGTTCAACCTGACGCACTGCACGGGCGAGCCGGCGGCGGGCCGGGCGCCGGCGGCGCTCGTGACGCACGACTACAGCAGTCAGCTGGCTCGGCTGGCGCCGGCGCCGGCGGCCGGCGTGCCCAGCTGGTCGCCGCCGCCGCCGGCGGTGGTGCGCCGCCGCGGCCCCCGCACGCAGGTCCGGCCCGAGGACAAGGTGTTCGCCTGCCAGCACCCGGGCTGCGGCAAGCTGTACGCCAAGTCGTCGCACCTGAAGGCGCACATGCGCCGCCACACGGGCGAGAAGCCGTTCGCGTGCGGCTGGACCGGCTGCGGCTGGAAGTTCTCGCGCTCGGACGAGCTGGCGCGCCACCGACGCTCGCACTACGGCATCAAACCGTACTCGTGTGTCGTCTGTCAGAAGGCGTTCACACGGTCCGACCATCTCGCCAAACACACCAAGGTACACCGACGCGGCCGCCACCTGCACCGCGTGAGGACAGCGCACCACCCGGCCAGGAAGGCGTGAGGACGGCGCCAGGAATGCATGAGGAATGAGGACGGCGCGCGAGACCACCGCGAATGCATGGGAACTGAGGACGGTCCACCACGCCGCTAGAAAGACACGAGGACGCTGTCTGGTGCCAGGAAAGCCGAATGCCTGTTTGCATATCTGTTCGTCATTGCATCGTATTGGTTGAAATACGGGACCATGACTTGTATTGATACGTTTTACACGCTAATAAGGGCGACCCCTCGATCAGCCGCCAGAAGTTGATCGTAACTGAAAGGCGATCCGTTTGTTGCTGGAAGTAACATGATATCTGGTGCGCATCTCCGATGCTGTCTGGCTGTGCCCCCATGGCCACCACTGCACGTGATGATGGCATGACATGCAAGGAATGCCTGGCACCAGACCAGCAGGAAGTGGTGTTATATTTCTATCGTGGCATCAAATGCAAGACGAAGTCGCTGCTTCTCCGGTGTCGTCCCGGATAGCGTCACCAAAGAGGGTCTGTTTGTGTACGGATGGCTGGGTGTCTGCTCCGTTTGGAGGGCAAAGAGGTCGCTCGGTGCCGCTCCCCCCGACGGCCGCGTGGTAAGACGTCGACCCCCCAAACTGTTCGATTGTTTAGATAAGTCGGTACGGCGCAAATGAAGCCGCCACCACGTCATTGTTTTGTTTGATGTCATTCCATACGTCGCATTCCATCGGCAGAAATGCCGCACATACGCAGTAAACGTGTGAATATCTTATCATTGTTGCATGGTGTACAATTAGTATGCATGACTATATATCATACCCGTCTATAACAATGCCATACCATGCCAAGTTTGGACGCGCTCTTGAATTCTTTCTGTTGTTCAAACATACCAGATAGTTGAACATTAAATGTGTTGATGTCACCTGTTACTGCTGAAATGAAATTGCGACAACGGAGCGCATAATATTACCATCGATATATCGCGTCTTGGTTTTTAATGGAGATGATACATCAACCAACCGGGATGATGAGTATACAAATAACGGCTCAATGCCTACGCATCACAACCGAAACAGCCACGCGGCGTTGATGGTAAATGTGTGCCAAGACAACCCCGTCCTAATTGAAAAGAAGGAGATAAGGGGAAAACAAAGAATGAATGGCGCCGGTGAAAAAAGGAAGCTGTCGACCGATGGCAGACAGAGGCGATGCGGACGAACACACATACATATGCAAACATCAGAGACGCAACCGCTTATCGACAGTAAGACCTTGCAGCAGCTGTACGCATGGAGAACGGAAGTACGCACGTACGTATATGAGCGCGTACATGTTGGCGCTTACACGCAATTCAACACGTGAGCTTTTGCATCTGGCGATGGCCACCGGTCATTACGAATCGCGCCGAGTTCGGGGTTCTCGTTCAACTGCTCTAGGTCTTTCCCGTCCAGTCTCGTGGCATTCGCAAGCCTACGCAGCGGCGAAAGACCGGTGCTAGCCTTTTCTTGAACTTGTATGGAACGAAAGAATTGATGCATAGAAACAACTCGACATGCGTCGTGTACCATACACATGGTGGAGTTTTGCCAAAGTGACGGTCAATCAGTGTGTACTATTTCAGCAAAATTTAGCATTCAGCGTGATGGGAACAGTGTGTTCGTCTGACGTAGTATGCATACGCTATATTCCAACCTCAAAACATGCATACTTTTAGGCAAGGATTTCTTTACGACAGACTTTCAAACGAACTGCAAACACAACATTCGTCAAGACACACTGGCTCAACCAGACCTGACAACTTCTTGTTTCACAAATGATTACAACATGATATATACACGTCGTACAGGCCGACGCCCCATCCGATAATCGATCTGTGAAGACTCAGTGAAAACAGTGTGGAAGGAATATGGAACCCATTCTCACATCGGAAGGATGCACGGACAGCCCAGCCAAACTGCATCTTTTAAACCAGCAGGTTTTCACACGAGGCTTCTTCTTCATGTCATGCATTCGGTACATGATTGTATAGAATTGGCTCACCTGACTGAGGCCGGGTGTTGTGCATTCACAAATCCGCGCCAAGTCTAGTGCCGGGACTAACCTCAGGACTGGCCAGGGCTTCGCCAGGAACAGGTCGCTACCTCAAACGCTATGCCGGGACTAAGCTCAGGACTGGCCAGGGCTTCGCCAGGAACAGGTCGCTACCTCAAACGCTATGCTGGGCACGGCGCAACCCGTACTGCACTTAAGTCCTGATTTACAATGTTGTGGTATGTTATACGATGCCAATATACGCGACGCAAATCTTTCTTGTATGGTGTCAACGCCGAGTCACGGGCTCGGGAGCGTGACTGTAAAATATGTTACGTTTGTACACAAATA
Organism: Pollicipes pollicipes; assembly: GCF_011947565.3. NCBI lineage: Eukaryota > Metazoa > Arthropoda > Thecostraca > Pollicipedomorpha > Pollicipedidae > Pollicipes > Pollicipes pollicipes. The sequence continues at coordinate 9,951,041 of NW_023597054.1, forward strand.
TGTAAGTGAATATGGGATAGGCAGGTTTGAGAAGCATGCCAATTGATCACGCTACAAGACAAACACAGTGTGCTGCACGTTACACAGGCGAGCTTCGGCAAGCGACCGCCAGACGCTGGCTAAGGGACTCTCCATGCACTCCCAAGCGTTCCGAGTGCCCTCCTCAGGCTGTCCGAAGACGCTGGCTAAGGGACTCTCCATGCACTCCCGAGCGTGCCGAGTGCCCTCCTCAGGCTGTCCGAAGACGCTGGCTAAGGGACTCTCCATGCACTCCCAAGCGTGCCGAGTGCCCTCCTCAGGCGGTCCGAAGACGCTGGCTAATGGACTCTCCATGCACTCCCAAGCGTGCCGAGTGCCCTCCTCAGGCGGTCCGAAGACGCGCGCGTAAGGGACTCTCCATGCACTCCCAAGCGTGCCGAGTGCCCTCCTCAGGCGGTCCGAAGACGCGCGCGTAAGGGACTCTCCATGCACTCCCAAGCGTGCTGAATGCCCTCCTCAGGCTGTCTGAAGACGCGCGCGCCACCGGATGCGTGCGCGCCGCATGACCGTCCTGGCGAATCCCCGGTCGCCCATTGTCGCGTGATCCCTGATTGGTCGGACGGCTTTCCATCTCGAGCTCAGCCTGGGAAGGTTATACACCACATGGTAACAGCTTCAGCACCTGAATTATGCTCCGGGACAATCGCTCGTTTTTACACTGACTTAGACCTATCCATATTTTTACGGACAGCCGTTTCCGCGTAACTCGCATTTCGATATCTAGTTGACACTTTTGATGGGTGCGTTGAAGATCCTAAGAGGTTATTGCTGCTATTATTGCTTACGTCTACCTTGTAGCTATCCTGAGGACTTCACCCCCTAATTTCGTTGTTGATATTCGCTAGAGAAATCCAAGATGATGCCCTTATCGATGGAATGGATGGAAATATCCGCCCTTAAACTGCAAAACTGCTTGAAATACACACGGCATGAAATATTGTGACCCAACATCACGCAGTCGAACCCTAGAATCCACCGCCATGTCTGGCGCCACTCAGCCTGCGTGGGTCCTGCCACCAGTTGACAACGGCCGGTTCGGGGACCTGCGCGCCGGCCACCGAGCGCGCGGGGAGGGAGGGGGCTGTAACACCAGCCGCAGAGCCGTGATGGCCGTCACTCGCGTGCCCCGGGGCCGGGTCCGGTTACGTGGCGGGAGAACGCCGGCGCCGGCACCGGTCGCCGTACCCTGACAGTGATCCCGGAGTGGCGGGGTGGCCGGCGCGGCGGTCCCGGCGCCGCCTGGGCCTGGTCCGTGTCCAGTGCACACCGGAGCCGTCACTACTGAGTCCGCGTGCCTGTTCAGTGATCTCGGGGTGGCGGGGTGGCCGGCGCGGCGGTCCCGGCGCCGCCTGGGCCTAGTCCGTGTCCAGTGCACACCGGAGCCGCCACTGCTGAGCCCGCGCACCTTTTACGTGTTACAAGCCCGCGCAGGTTTTAGCGGGCATTGGCGCCACATCAGCCGGTTTTGGTGGTCTTTCAAAACCCAAGATTTGGAAGGAGAAGAGAAACATTGTTTTTGTGGTCTTAAACGCAGTGAATTGGTTTTGTTTAAACTGCACGCCAAATTTATTATACGGTGGAAATTCAAGATGGATAATTATGCAATACATAATAACACTGGGCAATCTTGACCATAGAAGGATACATTGCATATGACAACATACATTATCTAGCTAGTAAGCTGAAGTACACGATTCACACCACAGCAGCAGCCAAGACGCCAAGTCGTTATCACCCTGCGCGGCCCTGCTTAAACTCTTATGTTCCTCAATGAGACTGATGCTTCTGCTGCAAATGCAAATATATGAATATGGATCACCAGAGACAGCGAAGCAAGAGAAAAGAGTAGGCGATAAAGGCAACACCCCTCAGCTGATAACACTGAATTAAGTATTCGTTTTCTATTTAAATGTTCTTTGAGACTAAGGTTCGAGCGCAGAGACAAACGCACCTTTTGACATGAAACCGTTTTGAGCGATGTTGCCGGATGTATCATGTTCAGTGCCTCAATGGTGCCTCCGCTACTCCGAAAGAAGATAATATATCAGCTAACTGGGTCTCAAATCAGCGTTATACATAATATATCAGCTAAAAGGGTCTCAAATCAGCGTTATACATTCACGCCACATGGACTATGCTTTAAACTGAGTTCCGATTTTCGTCATCCAGTCCTAAGCAATCTACTAGCTCCAAGGGATATATTATGCTGCAGGCCTTTTATTATCGCTACAGATGGTTGCAGGCCACTTTCGCCTTCTTCGTTTTTGCTTTCAGACATCGCTTTCGGGTGTATTTTTTCGGTGTCATTACTTTCTGCTCTTTTCCACAACCAGTTGTTGCTCATTAGCTTGTGGGTAGATATCAACGGCCCTGGATGAGTAAAAGCATCGATCCCACAACCACTCGCAAAGATAGACACGATTTACAGCTGGCCACAGATCAGCCGCCCCTACGGTGACTCCCGCAAACAGCTAAGCAAATATTAGCTTTTACCAATTTTGATGGCATAAACATTCTGGTGATTCCGCTATCTGATTGGATACGTGATTACCAGGTTAGCGGGAATGAATGCACGGCTCATGACAGGCCGCGGTTCTCAGGTGGTACAGGGTGCGATCACCGGGCTTCGGTCCATACGAGTTTTCCACAAGATAATTTGATTATTTACTTAGTATTTACCTGGCCACAGGGGGCATTCAGGGGAGGCACGGGGACACAAGCTCTCTTCTTTAACAATGTTTTATATTGATAGCATATGATAAATAGTTTGTGTTATGGTGATACACATATGAATTTATGGCGACAATTAAGACATCAAGGGAGACACCAAAGAGTATTTAAGCTAAATAATGGAGTCATCCCCGCTTTGACCCCTTGCACACGCCTCTTCCTTACTAATTGGCCACTTGGTGCTTGAAGGGACATTTCACTAAGCAATTACGATCATATCTTCAAGTGTAGCATTGTCTTCAAGAGATAGATTGCCTTTCTTCATGCAAGAGATATCTGGAGCGGATGAACCGTGGAAAATTTGGCTGGCTAAACCTTTCTGGTCACTCCTGTTTCTACTACTGTTGAAAGCATGCGAAAGTCCTAAGTTGTCATGTGTGTCTGTGAAGAAATATTAGACTTACGGGCCTTTTTGATGTTTTGAACGCAATTTCCTCGCACTGGCATGGAGGGTTTCCATATTTGGGCTGTGGGGCAGGGCGCCGCGCCCACACACAGATTGGCAACTTCGCAGATGTCTGCCACGTCCCACAGCATACCTGTCAGCTTAATGGTACGAGCCTTAGGAAAGCCACGGAAAGAAATTGCATGAAATTGACCACAAAATATTTTCACAACTAGACGAAAACTCTGTTTTGTTTGCTGTATGATCGCATAGCGTTTTACTACCCCCACATTACATTCAGCAAATGACACAGTTGGGGTGTTAAAATGCAGTTGTTGGGATGCCAGTTGGGATAAAAAAGTTGAAATACCAGTCATCAGTCTTGGCCATTGCTACTTCCATCCATCTCATCCAATGCCACGACTATCCGAAAACAGCGTTAACATACTTTGCTGCATGCATGATGTTAATTTATTTAGATGCCACATCCCGCAGCAGGGAACGATGCAGCCGTGCGGCTTGAGGTTTCTAATGTCAATATAAGTCAGTTTTCTGCCCTGCAGTTGGACAGGAGAGTCACTCCTGGTGATCTTTTCGTGGTTGAGTGCGTTAGCTAGCATTTTTTAAAACTTATTCCCGTACCCGTGAGCGTCGGGTTAACGCGCGCTCGGGTGGGGGTCAAATTGACCCCCCCCCAGAAGGTTTTTCTCGAATGGCTTCCGAACAACACGGCGTAGCCGCGCCAAATTTTGCAAAGCTGTAGACAATTAAATAGCGGATCGCTTGACGCAAAAAATTAGACGTGCCTTGTAAGGTCGCTGACCTATGGCAGACAAAAGTCAGGCTATGGTTTCAGCGAAGTCAGTTTCTAGGGAATCGTTTAATCTGATACAACAATGGAGTGTTAGAAGAAGCCATGCATCTCTGAGATGCTTTCTTAGGCAACACAAATATTGCATGAGTAAATTACGTTGACCAAAGGTCAGGTATGAAAGTCAGACTAAGGTCATGACCAACCTGTTTATTGTTCTAGGGCTTGCTGCATGGGATAGTTTCTGGTGCACATTTCAAATTTAGCAATAGCAGGGACCGCGTTATACATCTCCCATGGGCTTTTTAGATGTCAGAATAGGTCATTGACCTACAATGACCCAGGTCAACATTATGCTTTTAGAAACATGCTGCCTAGCGTAATCATTGTCGCTTATTCAAATGCAAAACTCAGAGTAGTCTTCCATGATTTTGGTCACCATAACCTTCGAAAGGTCAAACAAGGTCACTGACTTTGAATGAGAATGTGGCCTTTTGCTTAGAAGCAGTTATCTAGGTTCTGGGGGCACTTTGAAGACAAACATAGAATTTGACATTGTTTGACTTTATTCAACCCAAAGGTCATGACCTAGGAGCCTCAAACTTTGACCTATGTGAGTTCACGTACAGGTCAATACACTCTAAAAATTTGGTGTCTCTAGCTTTCTCAGTTCTTGAGATATCAGGGGTCAAATTGAACCCCCTCCCCCACCCCAGCGAGGGGTATCTAGCCGGCCACCCGGGCGCGTGTTAAGTTTGTATGCGCTGTAAAAGAGAGCGAGTCGCCTGCGGTCGCAAGACCACCCACTGTTCTTCAAATCTACTCTGACCAAAGCAAGAGCCGCGGATCTTGATCAGACTGCATTGCCGATTCACGAAGCGCCAGCAGCAGTGTTTTAAAAATTGCCCAGACTTTTTCTCCAGTCTGCTGCCGTTTGACCGCTGGCTGGACTACTTGTCACATTTTCGAAGTAGTGTGCAACAGTCCCCGTGCATAATTACACCGTGCCAACGTCGCCCGATCGCTTGCCGTGAAGTTCTGCGAGGACGGGCCAAAAAAGAGCCTCCTCAGGAGGATTTTCATCAGCAACATTGCAACTTCTGCAACAGCGACCGCAGGATAAGGCTGATTGAAGACGACGGGTCCAAGAAGCCCCTCCCCGTCAGCTGCGGGGAGACTGTGAAGTCCGAGTTTGTGGTGTTTACTCGAGGGGCCAACCACAGGCGCCACGCTCAGCGAGGGAAGGCGGCGACGGTTCCGGTAGCGGTGATTCAGACGGGGTTCAAAGAGGGCGACTGGTCAGATCAGGCCGACAGACGTCTGTACGTGAGCTGGAGCCGACAGGCAGCTGCATGCCGGCCAGGCCAGACTGACAGACGGTTGTGCGTCAGATAGACCATACCGGCAGACGGCTGCGTGTCAGACGGATCGGCCGACAGGTGAACATCCGATCAGAGCGATGAGCGCTTGCATGTCAAATTGGCATGTGGTCAAAGGCGACATACGCCCGGATCTTTGATTGAATCCGACACGACGCGTGTACAACTTAAACACTCACATTTCCATTCCCTCTCTCACTCTTCTTCCCTCTTCGGGTTTGTTCTTCAGCATGCTTATGTGTTCAACAGGCATTTCCCAGGGCATGTGCGCACTCTGCAGCATAGTTATATTAACACCCGGCCAATCATCGATTCACTATGCCACGTCGGTCGCTTGCGGTGACTTCCATATGCTCACATGTCGCCAGAAGCAAACTCCAGTCAGAACGGCAATATGGACATCGTCCAGTCCACAGCATACCACTGCAACCGACGCATGTAACTCACGACGTCCACAAGCTATTTGCCGAAAACGAAGCAAAACTGACATTTTCAAGATATTAGAAAGCATTTGACAGCATTTGGCACCACTAATTTCCCTACAAATGCAAAAGCCACTCATTAACTGCCATTCTTCTGTCTTGGCTGGTATGATATCTGACAAACAGGACACAAATGGGGTGATGGGAGACGCCTATTCTTTCACATGGACCACCCGTTCTGGCTGCCCTCAAGGCTCGGTCTTGGACCCCTTATTACCAAATGCTGTCGCGGCCGCTTGTGAACAGGTTTCATCATACGCCAGGTGCCGCGTGATAATCCTGTATTCGACCCAAATCGGCCTCGCACAACCCATCACTGTCGACCTCGGAGCGTCGGGTCATCATCATCATCTGACCACGTGGTGGTCAGATGACCACGTGTCCGCCACGCCACGTGGTGTCCGTGGCGGACACAGCCAGCTGCCCAGCTGATCTGACAGACTGAGTCGTTAAATGACATCTCATGTTATGCTGACGCCACTGCCATCTGTGCCTCTCATACAGTAGACGGTGTTGACGTGGTAAAGGACTCCTACATTCAACGTGACCTTAATGTTACCGATCATCACGGAAACAATAACCGTAAACTTGAACATCTCCAAAGCTGCACCGCAGACTTGCAGCCACCGACGAAATATACACAGCCGGTGTTAAATTTCCTCAAACCAATGCATTTCTCTTGACACCAAACCACGCAAACACCTGAGAGCTACCGGATCTACATATCTCATGTATCACGAATATGTAAACATCTGGAAAAAGCAAACGTAGCCATAAGGCCACTTCAATTCATGCTCAAAAACAAGTCGTTAGCCAAAAAGGAGTCGCTGGATTCGTGACAGGGTCCCACACAGAAGATCCACTGACAAAGGAAGGGAAGGCTTGGTATCGAGTACACTGATGACACGTTGAAGGTTGCACAAACTAACAATCTTCCACGTGGTTATCACTGCAAAACGCCAACAACCTCACATCAGACAGATACTCCCTGGAAGAAGCAAAACAATGACAAGAAATCTACTAAGAAATTCCGGATCTTTAAGATTTCCCGTAAACAGACCTACCTTTTTCCAAACGATCCTTCATGCAAAACACCGCTTGCACACAAATTTGAACCATCAGGCACACTCAAAACGCAAGCACTGTATAATAAATTTAAATAGTTGCAGCATATCTGATCAGCACGGACAGACATTTGCATAGCTTTCATATGGCTCAAAATTGGCAAATTTTCTTAATACGTCAGTTGGATTGGTATCCTTTCACAGAACGAGTGCCTTTGCCACTCTAAAAATCCCGTTCCTCACTGTATCTATAACTGGACTGTAACTGGACCGAGTCTTATCATTTCATGCTCTTTTACCCACCTTTCAAAACCTTAGGTGTACTCTCTTCCGGCATGTTACTAAAAATAATCTAAAATTTCCATAATCTAGCAAAAATGATGTCATACAAAAACTGCTGTACGGTACAAGCATCAACAATTATGGGGGTCGGGTGCTCACGGCTTGCCCTCGGGATTACATTATCAAAGCTTTAAAACTGGGACGAGAGGCGGTGGCCATGGCCGCGGCTGGTGTTGTGGCTGAAAGCCCCTTAATAAAGTTCCTCCTCTTGGTGGTGGGTGGTCATATATTAATGTCAATCATATTCTGAACTAAAATGAGCAACACAAACCCCACATGTGGTGACAGATCCTGCGTGGCATCGAGCCTCAGACAGTAAGGGCACTCTGTGCCAGTCACATGCTCCCTCTCGTGGAGGCGGAGACCCCCTGCTCCGGCGGCGACAGTCGGGCGGCGGCTAACGGGACTGCGGGGCGCAGACCGTGCCGGCCCGACACCCACTCAGTCGGCGCGTGCAGCAGGACCGTTACAGCGGCCGTCCCGTGATGTCGGCAGTGACCATGAGACCCGCTCGGAGTCGCCGAGGACGGCCCCAACTGACCCATATGCGTCTGCATGCAGGCTCCGACGCTCTGGAGAACGTGTACACGGCCAGTGGCCCAAGGATATGCCAGAATCACAGCGTGCGACATCATGGTGGGAGGTTGTCGCACGTTTTTAAAGGCAGAGAAGCATTCCTTCCATCACTGGTCGTCAAGTAGAAACGAAGACAGCGATAAGGTGTGAATGACGCAAAGGCACTGGTTGTCATCTAAAGTGAAAGAAGACAGCAGTGTTTAGGCAGCTCCTCAGGGAGAGCACCGCTGGATGCTTTACAATTTGGTTTGTCGGGCGGACCATGAAGCAGATTTCTCACATGCCTCACTGAATCAGGATTTCATACCTGCCCACCTAGGAGGGAGGCTTCAAAACCCGCCCTCCCTGGCTTTCGGTCGCACCAGAGCTACCGTACTCTCCTGACGCAACCCGTACGTTCCCTGACAGAATATATAGAGCCATGTGACATAAAATTTGCGGCTTGGCTTTACGCTGGCCATAGGCGGAGTTTTATCGCCGTTCACGTCTTTTTTATCTCCAAAGAGCACAAGGCTACGCCATGTTCTGAGCAGGCCAAAAGGACTGAAAATAACCCAACACGGAACCTGGGTTTCTATCAGCTGTTTGAAAAAGCGCATCTGTTGTTAAGCTCACGAATGCACGACATTCAGTGGCCGCAGGGTCTCTCAGGATGTTTTGTCTGTGCCATGTGCCATTCGTCTGTTCCCGTAGCTATGCCAACATAATTGCATCATCAGTTTGCGGCAGAGTTATTCGTGCATTCCGCGCCGAAAGCCGCTGTAGCCAACGGCTGATACCCTTTCCGGTAACCCATTCACTCTCGTATTGCCGTCTCCCCTTGCTGAGGAACCCTGGTGTGACGTATCCTGCCGGTTACATGCATTCTCTACGGAACGCCTTGGAGCCGCTGTCGTCGGTGATTTCAGGACAAAAGTGCGAATTTAAAGGCAACGTATTTTAAAGCACGTACGCAGTTGTTCGTGAGAAAATGTAAGTGAGGTACAGGGGTAGTGTAGTTGAAGTAAGTACGCAAATGTTCGTGCGCAAAATTCGTGAGCAGATGTCCGCGGAGTATAAAAGCATGGAAAATATCGTGTCGACAAAAGTTTGTTTGGATAAAGGTTCACATGCATAGTGTGTGAGCAATGGGTCGTGAACAAGTAAACGTACGTAAATATTCGAAGCGGATAAAGTAAGCTTGACAAAAATGCGTACGCAAAGGCTTGTGAGCAGAATCTGGGTGCACTCAACCATTCGAGAATGATGAATATTAAGGCTACGGCAATGCAGGAATAAAGTTAACTTCGGGATGATTGCTGATACTTGTATGAAGAGTATTTTAAGACAAATAAACCAACAAGGCATCACATTGTGCCACGGTAGCTCGTAAATTTTGCGGACATTTGGTTTCCGGGAAAAATGTTCAGTATGAATCCGAATGAGTAATTTCTAGGTCCCTCCACCGCACGGTTTTAAAAATGATACTTTCGGGCGACACTGGATCGGTCGGAAGCAGAGTCCTCATCAAATGAGGCGCATCACAGCGGTCCAGCTGGTACATCGTTGTTTCTGGAATCCGCCATAAGCGGATACCGGATGTCACTGGCATGCCTGTCCACCGTATTCCACAAGCGAGCTGACTCGTCGCGGCCGTCGGTTGGTGTCAGAGGCGCGCTCATGGGGGCCAGGTGAAGTCGCCCGCAGAGCTGTCAGCAGGGTGGGTGATAAGGGAGAGCATAGCAAACTCGGCGGGGGATATGCGAAGGATGTTTTTTATTTTTTTAAACCTCCAGTGCCCTTCATCCCAAGGGTATTTGTGCACAATCCCAACTGATTAAGGTTCATTTGCTGGTCGTCTCAGAGCCTAAATTTATTGTCATAAAGAATTGGCTAGGCATAATACTTGACCTGACGCATGCAACTGTCACCGTCCACCACCATCTCCTTCCCCTCCTCCTCTCAGTCAACTGGATGTAGTGGCCTCCGCAGTGGCTTTTCATCCAGCACGTGATACCAACAAAGGATGTCTGTATTCCAACCTTCGGCACACATCTCCACACGAAGTTATGCGTACATACTGTCTTCAAATAAACTTCATCTCTGACGAACATTTTCGTCAAAAACTTTTTGTACTTACATCATGTACCGAAATGCGAGCCTCTGCTTACGTTCATCTGTGAAAGAATACTGTCTTTAACGAACACTCATGCCCAAACATTTCGGTACAAATAATTGCTTGCGACCTTTTTCCATACGAATTTTTTTGCGTGTACGGTGATTTGTGCTACGAATGTTTCCTGCCAAACATTTTACAATACGCTCTTTATCCATACGCTCCTTTGGTCGTACAAACTTAAACCCCTAAAAGCTTTATATGTGCCTTGCTTAACTCAGCCTGACGAACAAAAATTATGCGTACTTTATCCTACATATAACTGCCACACATTCTTTTTGTATACGTACTTTTGTCGCTGCCCGTCGTCGGGGGGGGGGGGGGGGGGGGCTGATAGCTGGTGCTGGTGATGGCGCTGGTTATCTCCCTTCACTGATATAGACGGCGCTGGCATCGGACATCGCGAGAGACGTGTCACCACGGACGCCTCGATCGCCGGAGCCCAAAAGAGCACAAATCACGACGCCGATGCGCCGATCCAGTCTAACCATGCTTAAATAATTTTGGTGCCAACAAGAATATCGAGGTGCTTTGCATACCTTATGATGTCCTTTTGCATCCATGGTTCAATTACAGTTACATATATCTTATTGAAGCCGCATCCACGTAATGTTTGTTCCGTGCCTGTTCGCACCAGGACCCCCCCCCCCCCCCCCCCACACACACACAGTACACAGAGATAAGCAGAGATACACATATACGCACAGGTGAAAAATTCGCAGAGAATCCACCCCGGACAAGCGGAGGCCTGTCGGATGGCAGCCCGTGAGCCCATCGCAGCCCACGGAGCACGTGGGTGCGATAGATCAAGTGGTCAAAAGTAGCTTCAGAAGCGTTTCAGAGGAAGGAAAGTCAGAGAAGGCAGATAGAACAGGCGACAAGAGATGTTTATCGATTTTCATAAAAAAATTCGTTAGCGAATTATCTGTTATTTAAGACAAAGCTACACATGTAAAAAGCCTTATGCAATAAGTTAGTTTGCCATTGTTCGCCAGTGAATGTGCATAAGGTGTAGGGTTTGTTTGACAGGAGTACACAGGCGAAAGATCGTAAGTAAAACCAGAAAGTGTGCATAAGGTGTAGGGTTTGTATGACAGGAGTACACAGGCGAAAGATCGTAAGCAAGTGTTAGCACGGTGTGGGGTACATATGGTATTGTGTGTATGATGTTTAGTACATATCTATAAAGTATGTCTGAAAAATATTCGCGTTGAAAAAGTTGGTCAGGACAACACCTGGTCCATGGCAAATTCGAAAGCATAAGGTGCGTACGCAATCGTTGGTAAGCAATGGCATGTACTCAAGCGTTAGTAACGGGTCATGCTCGTTGAACAAAAGTACACACACAATAGCTAGTAAGCATGGGGCGCCGGGACAAGCTTGCACAGACACAACTTCTGGGAGAGTGCTCTCGATGAGATCAACCATCCAGATATCAAGTTAAGCGGCGTCAGCTGTTGGATTTTTCTGAAACTTGGTCGCCGCGGGATAATCTAGGCATGATATTTGGCTGTGTAATTGATGGGTCTACCCAGCGTACATTACTGGTTCGGCCCCAAGTGCTCCTCGGACGGTGATCGCTCAGTCGCAAGCAGAGTCCGTATCAAGACGGGTGCACCAGAGAGAGTACAGCGGGGAATCTTCCTCTCTGAAATATGTATTAGGGGAAAGCGGGGCAAGACGGACACCTTAACGGCTTTTTTAATATGGGAAGTTCATAAGTCTGTCCAGGAAGTCTTAAGAAGGTGGATATTGAAGGCTGATCAATTGTCTATCCCTTATAAAAACGCTGGTTTGATATCTCTTCATGTTAAAGTGGGATCCTCCTAAATATCAGGCAATGTTTTTTCCTCATTTTGCCCCTGGCTTGGGGCAAAACGAAGCAGTATTCGGGGCAAAATGGACAAGTGATGAGATTGAATAAGCGAAATAAATATTTTCAATGTCATCATTTTTTAATGAAAACGCATCAATAAATGCATTGCTCGGTGAGTTGGTATCTGGACATCCAACAGCTATATTTCTTAAGTTTGGGATCTCATGTTTTGTTCGAACCATCCCACTCCATACTTGTTTCTTCAGTATGATCCCACGGATAAAAGTTATAATGGCCAGCAAATGTGTATTAAAGCTTGGTATGAAGCGACAGCCATTGCTGCATGGCTTAGACACAGAACTAGAGGAACACAGCCTGGTGGTTACATAATGAGACAACTATCGAGTCTCAAACACACAAGTCATCGAGCAAAATTCGCTCAGGAACACTCACTCGTTCTTCTCATCAGTCCGCTTCTTAGTCACTGTGAGCGCAAACGCGAAAAGAACACAGCCTAGTGGACCCGTCAGCAGGTACGACCAATGGCGAAACTAGACAAGACATCAGCCTGCCTAGTCATCCCGGCACAGTTCGCACACGAACAAGCACTCGTCCTCTTCATCAATCCCCGCACAGACATCGTGCGCCCATTTATCGCAGAGAGCACATCGCGACCAAGATTCGCTCGGTTTGGACATGGAGAAGAAGGACCCGCAGTACAGACAAGTCACATCTTCCTCGTCCGAGGACTCCTCAAAGGTAAACTTTCGCGGCGTATGCTTCTTTTGTTTGCGCCGCGGATTCTAAGTTTCTACACTCTTCCTTTTTCTTCCTTTACACTGACTTCTGTCGTTATTTTTATTTCCTCTCTGTCTACCTTCTTTTCCTTCGAGTCTCTTCTCGAGTTCCTCCCTGAATGGTGTGCCAGTCAAGACACATGTTTTACATTTATTTCGCCCTTTACTTCTCTCCTCCCTTGAGTGCACTTTTGGCACAGGGAGGATTTCGCGGGGTGATGCATAGGAGCTTGAGGATGTGTCATTTTGACCTTAGGAAGCATGGTGCGGTCCAGTTGAGCATGGCACTTCTAAAACGTCATCTTTGTCATCGCTAGAGCTTGAGAAATCATCTGGCAGAGCCCCAGCGGCGAGCAGCTTCGCCGGAGTTTCGGCATTAGTCGAGCTTCCCTGCCCCGATATTCCAGTCTGCGTTGCGTCTCCGGCGAGTTTCCGAAGACTCCAGAACGTTCGTGCTCACCGAGACATCAACGTCAGAGGACCCGGGCATGGGCAGAGGAGCTGCTGCTGAGTTGAGACCCACTGGCGCGTCTGCGGAGCCGGTCAGCGGGATGTTCCTTGTTTCTGCCGCTGCGAAGTCTTCTTCGCCAAACACATGGCCGTTTGTGAGAAAGATCCCCGTGACTTCGAAGCCCTTTAACGCCGTCTTCACTGTTGCCGCCTGCACGTAGGCTGATCCGATCAGCTCCCCCATCTCATACAGTGTGATGACTTTACCAGGGTTGTTTCGGAGCCACGTTCTCTGACCTTGGAAGAAGAAGGTGCTGACGGGAGGCATAAACTTCCGGTCCAGTATTTGAAGGCGGTGCGAGGTGTGCGGAGGAATGGTGAGCATCACCACACCTGCTTCCCTGCACAGCAGGATGGCTGCGAGGCTCTTGGTGTGGCTGGCATGTCTATCCAGTATCAGAAGGACTGGATTCTGTTTCGAGGGCTTCGCGTGCTGTATGAAATGGTCAAGCCATTTCACGAACAGCTCCTGCATCCAGCCGAACTCATGGTACAGCACCAGGCCAACCCTTCTCCAACTGCTGGTTGGCCCTCTTTCTTGGGAATATCACACCTGGAAGTATCTAGCTCCCCGCAGCGTTGATACACATCACCCCGGTAATCAGCGTGCCTCGTTCCGCAGATGTCAGTTGGCCGGCCTGCTTGCACCCCTTCCTCGCCAGCACCTTCTCTTGTTTTGTTGCGACCGTGTTGAATTCCGCTTCATCCATGTTAAAGATGCGTGTGGGACCGAACTGGGCAGAATCCATCCGCGACTCAAGGTTGTCGAAGAACGCGTTGACATTGACTGAGTTGAACGCCGCGGCGCGAGCAACGCTCGTGGCCTCAGGTGTCCTTAGTGAGACCGTGGGGTTCCTCTTGCGGAAGCACCGTATCCACGCCTCCCCTGCCATCTTCGTCACAGTGTTGAATGGGTGAGTGATTTTGTTTCTGTCTGCGAACTCATATGCGAGCTTCTTGAGGTCAGTCAACATTATTCCGAACATCCGGTTTTAGGGCTCCATTATGTGCTGTGCCAAATCTCGTTCCTGAGCTTCCGTGAAAACAGGTTTGTGTCGACCCAGGACTTTCTCCGTGGCCTCTGTTATTGACATTGCCCGTGCTTTTTTCAGCCGTCTGTCGAGAGTCGACTTCGGGACCAGAAAGCGGCGTGCCGCTTCTTTGGTGGACATTTTTCCCACCTTGACTGCTTTGATGGCCTTTGCCATCGTATCCTGCTTCCAGGATTGCCGATCGGTTTTTCTCTGTTGTAATTTCGAACCATTCTCCGTCTGGCGAAGTAGTTTCTCTTTAAAACAGAACGTCAGCGTGGACGTTGAACGGATTTGAGAGGATCATTTGCTCCTTAAGCCCCCCCCCCCCTCTTCCCACCCCTTCAGTGTACCTATATTGCATATCAGAATACCTACATAACCCCCCCCCCTGGACCCGTCAGTGTACCTATATTCCTTTTTATAAACTAGGAAAACGTATACCTGCTATGAAAAATTAAGTACAATTATCAAAGCGAAATACCTAACTGTATGCCTATAACTAGTTCGTAATAGGGCATTTCATTTCTCGTGTTAAATTAGTTACGTTTAATATTAAGTGCGATATGATAGAACACCTTCTATGTAATACTATATAATAAGTTAGTCCTAATGTTTCAGGAACAAGAAACTGTTGAACTATTTAATAATTTAAAAACAAAATATTGAATCGTGTGTGTTGAACGGAATGTAAGATTTTTTTCCCACTGCATTAGAGTTTGCAAGGTTTCTGGGCACAACATGATGAATTAACATTAAAGCTTACTACAATTTGTTGGTCTTTTCCATAAGCAGAAAAAAAGAAAGCTTAAATGTATTTTTTACGCCAGGTCTGTCAGACAGAATGACTATGCGTTAACACCTACGCCAGTGCCTGTGCACGCAGAGAAATACACCCTTTAAATGCACGGAAAAGTACGAAATGTACTGTGAGCTTTATGCGATAATGACCAAAAATGCATTATCTTTTCACCTTTTTTATAGCCTAAATTACTTTTTAAGATACTTTTTTACAACAGGTCGGTCGGAAGTCGTTTGTTTGCTGACTAAAAAGTAAGTTATAGAGGCTATCAAAGAGAAGGGACAGATGCGTGATACTGAATCAGGTCATCACAGGTAGGTACTTACAATTGTTATGTTCACAAATAAGCTTTGTTTAACAACATAATTACAATAAATTAGGCCTAAAAAGAAGAATAAATATAGAGCTATCACATGCGCGCCTTCAATAACCTATAAACGACAAATCGTAAGGCCGCACATTCCCAGTTTGACGCAGTAGTTCGACCACTACTTAATCATAGGACTAAAACAGGCTCAATACTCTTGTTTTGGGCTCCACTCACGTGCCTGCTACTACCATTGAAACATTGTGTTCATGGCCTATTTAAGCCAAACATTTCTTGCGATAGTCATATTTCAGGTGGGAAAATGGGACCTTTTGTGTCCTATTTTCCCCTCGAGTGCCCATTTTGCCCCAACCATTCTGCCCCATGGACCCCAACAACACAACAGGATTCGACACGCAACGAAAACTGGCCCGAAAAATTCAGCATTGCTCACAAGGAATCTGCATGCATACACCATCAAAGCGCAGCAACTTTGAATTCACGATTCATTTCACTCGTCGAATAAACAACGTTCAAATCACCATACAAACAACAACAAAAAATGGAAAGCAAAATCTCACGTCCTCCTCCAACGACGGCCGCCGACAGAAAGGTCCGGTTCACGTCATTTTCGTCCCCTGTCAGAGAAGCTTTAGTTTAAACCATTGATTTCCGATGGCGTCACCTCTACCAGCCAAAATCGCGGGGTGCCCGTTTTACCAGGGTGCCTCATTTTGCCCCGTTTTCCCCTACCTATATTATGAGCAGTCGTATACCTGGGAGCCGGCCTTCTCCGTCATCTCGCGTCAGTGGCACGTCCAGAAGGCGATGGGCAGGGGTGTCAGCGATGTTGTCAGGAGAAGAGAAAGAGGTGTTTGTTGTGTTCGAAATTCACCAAGAGTATCATCTTCAAATCGAGCGGTGGACAAACCTAGCAATTACTCATTCGTATTCATACTTTACATTTTGCCCGGAAACCAAATGTCCACCAAAATTTACGAGCTACCGTTGCATAATGTGATGCCGTGTTGGTTGATTTGTCCTGAAACACTCTTCATTCAAGTATCAGCCATCATCCCGAAGTCAACTTTATTCCTGCATTGTCGTAGGCTTAATATTCATCATTCTCGAGAGGTTGAGTGCACCCACGGCCCCTGCTCGTACGCCTACGCTGCACACAAACAGAACACAACAAACACGACGGGTGATGTACAGTAGGCTTTTTCACCTTCAGTCCACTCCATTCCAGGACAATTTTGTGCTACTCCTATCGATTCGGGTCCAGTTTCAAGCCGCCGGAGGGTATTTCGTTTCATGACATGAAGAGCAAGAGATCGTCATTATATTTGACCTGACCTATGCAATGGCCATGTCCGACGCATCTCCGACCCCCCCCCCCCCACCACCACCCTGTCACACCACACACCTCCACAACACCACCACACCAACAACACCACAACACACCACACCAACCACCGACACACACCACACACACCACCCCACACACAACACACACACACACCACACACCCCACACCACACACACACACACACACAACCCACACACCCACACACACCACACACACCCCACACACCCACACCACACACACCCAACACACACAACACACACACACCACACACACCACCACACACACACACACACACACACACACCACACCACACACACACACACAACACCACACACACACACACACACACACACACACACACACACACACACACACACACCCACACACCACACCCACACCACCACACACCCAACACACACACACACACACACACACACCCACACACAACAAAACACACACACACACACACACACACACACACACACACCCGACCGACGGGGCGTGGTAGCCAACATAGTGGCTATTCATCACAAGACCGGCACCAAGAATGGAATTTGCATTCAAACTTTCATTTCACATCCGCATGCAGTATTTCGGGTACATACTTTGTCAAAATTACTTTATCCCTGAGTAGTATTTACCCACGGCCTTCGCATCCTTTCATGGTGCAGCGATATACGAACTTTGCCGTAAGCGCTTCTGCCAAGCAAACTTTAGTCTGACGAATATTTGCGTACGAACTTTGTGGACTTCAATTCTACATCGGCTTACGAGCTTTTGGGTACGTTCTGTTATTCGAGCATTTGCCTACAAACAATTGCGTTCCAACAACTGCGTACAAACCTTTTCGGTACAATCTTGCGTACGCGGACATCTTCGCTACGAACTTGTTCCTGAGAAATATTTACCGTGAGAACTGTATCCTAAACGAACTTTTTACATCAGCAACTTTGGACGCTACGAACTTAACACACCATGTACGTTCTATACTGATGAGTATCATACAGGCAAACGTTACCCTTCGAGCAGCTGTCATGATAACGTTTTTACACATGCTTTTGTTCGTAGCCCTGATTCGTTAGCTCGTGGCCTTGCCCTGACATGTTTCGTCTACGTGTGCAGGAAGAGCGTGTTCCATTCGGATGCATCACTTCCCAACATTCATGTCTGCAAACACCATATAATGGGAATTCCATTTTTATATTTAATCGTCACAAAATGTCATTGGAAGGGCCATCCAAGCACAGCCCGTGCCCGTCTACATGCTATCGCGTATCATTGCCACCAACGATGGCCTCGTCTGTGCCTATCTTATGCTACCCGTCTTAAATCTGTTGGCATGAACCGCTAGCCCACCGTACTTGGAGGCCCACGCGTCCTTTTTAAAACTCACGCTTCCTCTAGTCTTGATCATAGTACGGTGCTGTGGTGGCGGGAAGGGCGTCTTACAATCAAATTAAGTACAGAAACCACGGACATACGAACACTAAAAGCGCAGTCAACACACCGATTACGAAGAGCCGCGATACTTTTAAATCTACGCACAGTGCAGACTGGGTCGATCTCCTTCTGTACCCGCTCGCGGCACGTATGTACACACGCACAGCTAAAACCCGCTTTACCCGAAACGATCTTCAGCGCATCACTCTGTCACACTGATTCTAACCAGAGTCACTGCGCATCATCCTGAACATGATGGGCAGGTTGTACTTCTGGTAGAGGAGTATGGCCTTCACGCGGGCATCGGTGGCCTCCTGAGCCACCTCCAGCGGTTGCAGCTCGCCCTCCGGTGCACTCGGCGCCAGCAGGGCGAAAAGGCGGTGCCAGAACGACAGGCGGGCCGGTGCTGACGTACGTCGCTGCTCCTGCTTGCTGCCGCGCGCCACATACCGCGCCACCTGGCGGCCGCCGGCCGACGTCGCCTGCTGCGCCAGACGCGCCAGCTGCTGCGCCCTGCGCCTGGCCAGCAGCTCCGCCTGGCGCGACATGCTCCTCTGCCGGAGAGGCGGCGGCTGCTGGCCGTTGCCGCGCGGCTGTGGCTGCTGCTCGTTCTCCTTGGACCTCGGCTCTGGTGCCCGATGTTGCGGCTGCAGCTCTCTCCTCCTGGCTCCCGGCTCTGGTTCCCGCCGCTGAGACGGCTGTCGCTCCTTCTTCCTCGTTTCGGGCTCCGGCTCCAGCTCCGGTGCCCGATGTTGCGGCTGCAGCTCTCTCCTCCTGGCTCCCGGCTCTGGTTCCCGCCGCTGAGACGGCTGTCGCTCCTTCTTCCTCTTTTCGGGCTCCGGCTCCAGCTCCGGTGCCCGATGTTGCGGCTGCAGCTCTCTCCTCCTGGCTCCCGGCTCTGGTTCCCGCCGCTGAGACGGCTGTCGCTCCTTCTTCCTCGTTTCGGGCTCCGGCTCCAGCTCCGGTGCCCGATGTTGCGGCTGCAGCTCTCTCCTCCTGGCTCCCGGCTCTGGTTCCCGCCGCTGAGACGGCTGTCGCTCCTTCTTCCTCGCTTCGGGCTCCGACTCCTGCTCCGGTCCCTGCGCAGCCGGCTCCACTCTGCGCGCCGAAGTGGGGCCGGCCGCAGCTGGAGGCGCCACCTGCTCGTGGCCCGCCGGCAGGCGGCGGCGCGTCACCTGCGGGCGCCTGGTGCGCGCCGCCGCCTGCAGCCTCATCCAAGAAGCCACCGTCTTCCCAACGGCGGCCGCCTGCTGCACCAGCACGCATGGGGTCTTCTTCTCGGTCTCGGGCCCGGACTCCGGCTCGGGCTCGACCGGGCCCTGCGGCGGCCGCGGCGTCAGTCCGCGCAGCAGGCGGCGCTGGCGCATACGTGTCTCGTACACCACCTCGTCGCGCCAGCAGCTGGTCCACATGGAGCCAACCCAGTCAGCCCCGCTTTTGTATGAGGGCTTGCGGCAGCAGTAGCGCACAGTGCGCGCCGCCATGAACCGGTCGAGCGGGTGCTCGTGCGCTTCTGGCAGCGTCGACAGCTCGAGCCGGTGCACCAGGCAGCGGCTGGGGTCAGCTGGCGCCGTGCGGTGGCGCCGCCGAGGACGTCGCTTGACGTGCCAGCCCGCCGTCGTCTGGCCGACGTGCGTGTGGTGGCGCTTGCGCGCGCGGCCTACCAGGCCGACGTCGAAACGCTGCTCACTGATGCGTGCCATCGTCAGCCACACCCGCATCGGTGAGCAGAGCGCTGGGCCTCGCGACGAGCGCTTGCCGGCCGGCGGGCCGCCCAGGAAGCTCAGCACGGAGCGCAGCACGCAGACGGGCAGCTCGTTCCGTTCGGCGGCGCCGGTCAGGCTGCGGAAGGGTCGGAGGCAGCCGAGCTGCGTCACCACGTCTCACCGCCGCCATACGGACGCTAGCGGCCATTCCACATCTATCCCTGTGCAGTCGAAACGATCACTATTGTCTGTGCTAAGAAGGCTAGAAGCCAACATCGTACATTTGCTTCGCTCTCAACAAGCATTACATGTTAGTATGTATCTCACCTACTAACGTAGGTTCTGATCTCATCGAGCAGAGAGATGCGCAAGGCGTCCTGGTCGCCATCGCTCGGTGTCACCATCAGCAGCGGCTTGAGGCGGGAGCTGTCAGCAAACTCTAGCTCCGGCAGCACCATCACCACTGGCCTGAGGATACAACACCACCAGATCCAGAGCTCAT
Organism: Pollicipes pollicipes; assembly: GCF_011947565.3. Taxonomy (NCBI): domain Eukaryota; kingdom Metazoa; phylum Arthropoda; class Thecostraca; order Pollicipedomorpha; family Pollicipedidae; genus Pollicipes; species Pollicipes pollicipes. The sequence continues at coordinate 9,971,284 of NW_023597054.1, forward strand.
CTTTGATATCCGGATCGGCGCAACAAGGTAGCGAGCACCGCTGGAACATCGTAAGACAGCATGACATAGCAGCAAGGAAAACCAGTTTCCCCTCCCCCCCCTCCTCTCATCCTGGAATGGCCACGACACTGGAATAGCCGCAGGATCATTTGGGAACGTTTTGCTCCTTTAAAGCGACCTACGTCGGTGAAAACTTGGAACAAATGGTCACAGACACTGCCACGCTGCCAAAAACTGATGACCGGCTGATCGTCTACCGCGTGCAGTAGTCGCCGCACCAGAGACATTTATGCATAAATGAATGAGCCTCACATCACCCTGCCAAGCGAGCGCCAGAACTTGGGCCGAACTACGGCACGTGCTTCACATTCCCTACATTTAGTGGATGTCTAACATTTCCGTTACATATGGCTCATCAGTGGTCGACGTGGAGGGAGAGGGAGAGAGTAGAGAGAGAGGAGAGAGAGAGAGAGAGAGAGAGAGAGAGAGAGAGGAGAGAGAGAGAGAAGAGAGAGAGAGATAGAGAGAGGAGAGAGAGAGAGAGAGAGAGAGAGAGAGAGAGAGAGAGAGAGTAGAGAGAGAGAGAGAGAGGAGAGAGAGAGAGAGAGAGAGAGAGAGAGAGAGAGAGAGAGAAGAGAGAGGAGAGAGAGAGAGAGAGAGAGAGAGAGAGGAGAGAGAGAGAGAGAGATAGAGAGAGGAGAGAGAGAGAGAGAGGAGAGAAGAGAGAGAGAGAGAGAGAGAGGAGAGAGAGAGAGAGAGAGAGAGAGAGAGAGAGAGAGAGAGAGAGAGAGAGAGAGAGAGGAAGAGAGGAGAGAGAGAGAGAGAGAGAGAGAGAAGAGAGAGAGAGACGAGAAGAAGAGCAGTAGAGAGAGA
>NW_023597054.1:9972623-10104576 GCF_011947565.3 Pollicipes pollicipes
CCTCCCCCCTATATGACTGCAGAAATCAGATTGCCTCGAAGCGATCGCTCCAGCTGCGGCCCGTCTGTAGTGAGGGGGGAGGGGCATTGAACCGATGAGCAGCTGTCCTGCGCAGCTGGCTGGCCAGCACTCTACAGCGCACACATCTATCGAGGGGCACACCGTCCATGACGAGTCATGGGCCAGGCGTCAAGCGCCCACTGCTGATCAGTGCATGGTGATATTACAGGGGGAAGGCTGGACATGCTGCACCCGGATTCTGATCACAGTGCCTACACATAACGCCCGATAGGCGCAATCGCGCCTGTCAAAACACGAGACACATCTGTTGAGAAGTGCGTCGAATGCGCGTGCTGACCCCATATAGGACGTTTGACGCGAAATGCGGCCCTGGCAAGTCTCGTCAGAGCGGAAGTGCCATCCGCAGAGAGATCTCCCATCCCATGCCCGTTTTGGAATAAGACGGCTCGAATGTGTACGGGCTCTTCGCCTTCTTGCCTTTGCCCGATCCTCGCCCGTTGAGCGGCCCGTCTCCGCCTCTGGGAGCGCCTCTGATTTCGTCACGGTATCGGAGAGCGAAGTGTGTCAATGGAACGCAGCACATGTGACCGGCGGGCCACGAGGCTCACGGTAATACAGGCCAAAGTGTAAAGATAGCGTGCTGGAACCAAAACAAGCGAGATTACTGGGAGGTTGAACCATCTTTGCGCCGCGTTGTGATGGTGAGACGTGCTAACTAGGGGAGATGAATGCTGGGGCATGCTATGGTAAAGATGCCCCGGCCCATGAAGATCATGTGGGCGGTAGATGACACCTTGTGTCCACAAAAGCAGCAGCAGCAATTGCCCACAATTGCAGGGGCAGCTGTTTAATCATGGCAGTACGTGAGTAAACAGCTTAAACCGATCGTTTTGATTCCGTACATCTCACCCATGCCAAAATTTACGATTCTCCGGTGCCATTCACAGGCACCCTAAGCCATGTTTCCGCGTGTGTGTGTGAGAAAGAGAGGTAAGAGCGTCCATCGTCGGGTCAGTCCTATGCAGGGTAGCACTCCCTATCTTACTCCAACGGGCAATTCACAAGCGGGGGCCGGGCCATGGACGCCGTCCGCCGCACCCCATCGACAACGCGTCGCGGGCATTCTGGCCAATCACAAGTACAACACTCTTCCAACCGAGATGCTCATTATATCTCGCCGTTACAAGTTAAGGGCGCGTTCGGCCAAAGGAAATTATTCCAAGAAATAATTATTTTACTTCCGATGGTCATTCACGAAAGCTCTTCATTCATGTTCGGCAGGTCCGGAAATTATCCCCCGACTCGTCTCCAATGCGCCATCCACAGCCAATGATCACAACTATGCATGCTGAAAATTCTCCGCCTTGACCGTGCCCCGAAAATTTTCCTGCATTCTCCTTCGATACGGAGGATCATCTGAGACAATTTTCCGTGTTGGCAGTGCCAAACACCATTCCGGAAGATTCTCTAACATTCCGGGTAATTTTCCCAAATTATCTGTCGGCCGAACACGCCCCTATTCTGCTATCCTACCACGCACTTTTTGCATGTCAATCGCTTCATATTCGCTTCAAATGTGGAATGTTGCGGCATTGTGCATTGAATGTCTCCTGAATGCAAATCTTTCCGGTGGACTTTCATCTGTACTCCGCATTCTCATTGGCGGCCTGCTCGCGTTTCGTCCTCTTTCCTCCTTCAGCTACTGTTCCGCGAGGACGGATATGCTAGATAGCCATCGACACGTGTTCGCAGCCTTTCCCGACAAACCCAGCGGTGATTCTTATCGAACAGTTTACGCAGGCAACGGGGTTCTTGCTGAATTTAACAAGCCCGTTCCGTTATCGGAGGCTGGCGGGTAAGCCGACGGAGGGACTTATGCTGGGACGTGACGAATTGTGACGGAGGCGGCACGGGTTCACCATGAGGTAGTCGATAGCGGCACTATAAATACACGGCTCAACCCCCACATCCGGTGACGCACGGCCGGGGGTCGACGACACCGGTTCCCCCTGTGGGGATCGGCGGCCGTCGCACACGGCGCTGACCCCTCTCCCGAGGCGGACGAACGGCCACCAGGCGGCGGTAGGCACATGGATCGACGAGCATCGGCGGTATCACGGTCCCAATGAACGTAACCCGGCAGCGCGCACCTCCCCTAGATCAGACCGACGACGGGGGACACGGCTTCGGCACACGCACCAGCGGTAAACATCGGAGGAGCAGAGGCCCTCCCGCCAGCCCGAGGCTGGACCCGCGACCGACACAGGCAGCGACCCGGAAACAATCAGCTCTTCCCAGTAATGATCCGACAATCGTGACCCAGGGGCCGGCGACACTCGCGCCTCCACCGGCGTACCCACGACTGACCCAGGGGCCGGCGATACTCGCACCTCCACCGGCGCACCCACGACTGACCCAGGGGCCGGCAACACTCGCACCTCCACCGGCGCACCCACGACTGGCATCGACGAGGCGGGGACCGCCAACACTCACCCCTCTCCAGCGGCGAATGCGGACAGCCCTGGCCACGTCCTCCTCTCCGCGTACAATGATCACCTGCTTGCCGCACACCATGAACTCCATGGCTGCAGCACAGTGTGATGCGGCACGCTCTCGCGCCGCACTCCCCACGCACGCACACTGGCCGCACGATCGCAGGGCCGGCCGTAATCCGAAGCTGGCGCCAAGCGCTATTTCCATGGGCCGCCGGACGGGCGAGGGGCCGCTCGGGAACGCCGATTGGTCCGCAGTCTCCCCTCCCCCTCCCTACCCCGCCCCTATTGTAAGGCGCGGCGGTTTTCCGGGGTGCGTGCGGCTCACGCAGCTGCGTGAAGCAAACACGACCTCTGCGCATGCGCAGTGGGATGCGCGCGACCGGTCGAGTGGGGCAGGTCAGCGGCGTGACGTCACACCAGGACCGTAATGAGGCCGTATGCCGAGAGTCGGCCAAGTGCGTACGGTACTTGCTTCCCCGGCCCTCTCACACACACTCTCGTATGCTCTCCCCGCGCGTGGGTGGTGACCGACTGGGCTCCGGGGGCAAAGTGGGTCCCGGCGACCCGCTGGGACATCGCAGGGCGTCCACATGGCCTACTATGCTTGAGTTGGTCGCATTTCATCGCAATTTCGCTCGTTTTTCTGCAGGCATTCATTGATTCATTCCTGTTTTGAGAGCTGACCATATATCGTTCCATGGCTTGTCTTGGCAGGATGTTTGCGCAGGTTTAATGGACACGTGAGTGTGTCAGTCAATGTCAGTTAGCAGCTCTACTGTTTTGCTTAGCGGACGTGGAGAAACCAAATGCCCGTTTCAAGCAGGAATGGCAAGCACCACATACGCCCAGGAACAGCTGTCCAAATTTCGGAGGTGGGGCGCTCTTCCATTGCGTGTAAGCGCACGGAAATTGTGAAGTGTGTACATTAATGTACATGCAATGTGTGATAACCGACAGTGAACAGAATCGGAACGTTGCTCAAGCACACGTGGAGACATCGACCGTCCATTCTAAACGGAGTATGACGACATCAGACACACACGCCATTAATAAGAGTGCTCCATATTGCTATTGGGTTTTGAACTGAAAAGGACATCACAAAAATAATTCCTTGCAGTTCACAGCTCTGCCCTTCTTGAGACCTAACCCATCTAGTTCTGAGCCACACGCCCGCGAAAATAAGGGGGCTTTTTCGGAGAGTACATTTTAAGGTCACCTTGGCATTAATAAAATCATAATAATGCCATTCAAATTCTGCCGTCTCATAGATCATGTGGTAATCAAGGCCAAAAAATATAATTGTAAAGACTTCATTTCTGGCGTTCATGTACACGATTTCCAGATATAATGGCTGTCAATTGGCTCACAATCGATGTTGTACAAGGCACGATGACGTCATCACACAATCACGTACAGAGGAGCAGATTTGCTAAACGGAGAAATTGTGATGCCTACAGCAGTCTCTTCTACTTTAAGTATAGCAATAGTTATAAGACCTTTAACCATTGGCATACTTATAATAAGTAACTGAGATTTGATTTCGCGCCAGATGGGTACAATGAGACCCAAGAGAGCCCATCGCGGGTAGGCCACTACCCGACCGTCAGAGGTTCCCGGCAGCGCAGTCTGAGACCCAAGAGAGCCCATCGCGAGAGAGCCACTACTCGACCGTCAGGGGTTCCCGGCAGCGCGGTCTGAGCAACCAGAGGTACGGGGTTCTATCCCTTAGAGTGGCCGCCCTTCCTGCCACGGTGAGAGACGAGCTCACATGGTGAGCTTGTTTCATCATATCTGATGCTTGCTTCAATATCTTCAAATGCAAAACATTCCTTATGGTGTTGTGCGGTCTAGAGCACTCCCGCACTACGGCACACATGCACACGATGACGTGGTTTGACGGGCGCACCGGGTCTCTCTAGAACAACGATCTCTGCTTTTTCAGATAAAGCTTTATTTTTGTTCCCTATTTTTGTTTTGGACAAAATTTCTCAGTACTGAAAGACACTGGTAACACATATGCTGTGAGTTTTCCGCGACCTTCAGCCCAGTGGTTCATTTCTGACATGCGAGTACAGTGTGTTTAATGGAGGCTTAACAACGCACTCAGCAGTTGGGGCTGTGTGGTGTCACCTGCCTCTCACCCTGGTAAGAAGGGCGGCCACCTCGGGGAATAGAACCCTGTACCTCTAGTGTCCCACAATGTGCTGCCGGGAACTCCCTGGCGGTCGAGTAATGGCATACTTGCAAAGGTCCTTTTGAATCCTATAATACGTATCTGGCGCGAGATCAAGTCTTTACGGTTCATATATTATTCTATCTATCTGTAAATTTTGCTAGGTGATGCAGCCATATATAATGGTGGTTACTGGTGTGCCGTCATAACGATCATTGGAAGTGAGGCCATGAAGGACCTTCGTATCATCGCAGTTCTAAACTACGGCCGAGGTGAGGTACACAATGATCGCTATAGTATCAAAGTGCTGAACAAACCCTGAGCTCCCCTTGAAAGGAAAAATACTAACAAATTAAAAAAACAACCACTTAGCAGCCTCAAAAATACAGTTCACCACCCGGGGTGCCGGTAGTGCAGTGGTTAATGCATCTGCGTTAACCAATACGCGTCTGGGAAACCAGAGGTGCGGGGCTAGATTCCCCGCGGTGCCCGCTCTTCCTGCCAGGGTGAGAGGCAGGCGACGCCACACAGCCTCAGCAACTGAGTGCATCGCAAAGCCCCAATGGCATAACACACATGACAGTGCACCACCCAAAACAGCCAGCGGAAATCGAGCCTGGCAAAGACCGTCGTTAGGCGCCGCTCTTATTGGTGGTTGAGGGCTTTCGTACCGTGCCGTAGTCACTGCATTCTCCGACACTGGATCCAGCAGAGTGTTATTTTGGCGAATGTTCAAAGCAAACAGCATACAAACCCAAAACGAAAGGATCGGACGACTGAAAAAAAAAACAATGACGAAGGAAGTGAGAAGAATATTCGCGGGCGGACTATGATGGATAAGAAGAAACTGTGCACGAGGCATACCTGCATGATGCATGATGCATACCTGCAGGAAGGCTTCTGGAGCAAATCAGCGATCGAATGATTTGAAATTCGTGCCGTACAATATAGAAAGTGCAAGTGTTGAATCTACGTTCACAACCGTAATCAAATGTTGCAAACTTTCCTAAAAATTGCATCTGAGGAATGTTGTCATCAGTGATAAGCCGCTTACGTTTCCCGACATTCCAGGATGCGCCAAAAGAAATGAGCACGCAAAACCCGCATATATATTGCCTGCTTAAGGGCATGTCATACCTGAACCACTGACACCATCACGTCAAGATGCAGCGCAAAATTGCGAAACTGTACATTCAGGATGCTCGTACATCTGTGTAACAGTAAATGATACCAAAAAAGAAATGTTTCGCTTCTGGAAAAACAAACAATTCTCGCTGCGATTTTTCCACGTGCTTCTGTCGGTCAACAAATCCAGATATACCTCTGCTCAAAAGGTATGCGTGGCAAAAGTGTGCGCTTTATATGCACACTATCACAAACATTAAGCCACATACGTTTATCCAACTTATAAATGCACAGGCTCTCCAACTAGGTGTGTGTGCACAAAGCGTTTAGCCTTCCAGCAACCTAACTGATCGGCTATTTATCGGCAGGCTGATGAAGACCTGGTGATTCTAGTCTATGGACACACACACTGTGACGATATTGACCATTCCGCAACCGACATCACCGATTTCCCTTATAAAACCACATGCACGCGATACTGCAACTGTATTGCACTTGGAACAATGCGTGCATCTGTTCCCAGCTCAATGGCCCCGACTTGAGTCCCATATCAGCTTCGCACGCGCTGACATCAGCCGCAGTCGCGGAACCCTGTTTATTGTGCGCCGCCCGACTCGTCAATGTCAGCGCGCTTATTCGGCGGCGAGGGTGGAGCGGTGCTGCTGCGCCAGTCGAGCCTCGCCCGGCCGTCGAGCCCCGAGCAAAACAACTCGGCCCCCTCCCCGTACCCACACCACAACTCCGCCGACGGGCACCCGCCATTACTGTAATTACGTGGCGGATGTGCGTAGTACCCTTCCTTTGTGCGTGAGCCCGCGCCCGCAGCAGGGGATGGCAGGACGCTCCCATGGTCACCCTTGCAGTCGGCGCCGCTCAGTGCAGACAGAGCACCGCGGCCTGTTCGGTGTAGAGTCCCGCGGCGGGGGATGGCAGGACGCTCCCATGGTCACCCTTGCAGTCGGCGCCGCTCAGTGCGGCCAGAACGCCGCGGCCTGTTCGGTGTAGAGTCGCGAGGCTGAGCCCCAGACCAACGCCCTGTTTGAGAACTGACGGGCGCCGAAGGCCGTTGTTCGCTAACCGCTGAACCTGTAACCCGTTAGCAAAATGGTCATACAGGCTCACGAGAGCATGTCACCTCAAATTGTCATTGTTAAGTTTGTGGGCCATTATTAAAACTGTGGGTCGTGTCCGTTGAAACTTCTTAATAAAGGACGCGTCGCCTTTCTTAAACAAAGATACCAAATGTAGCATGTCACAAACGTGCCGTTGTTATGCGTAAATGACTTTCTTGGCTAAGACCCATAACTAGTTGAATGAGTTCCGGTCTCCATACGGCTTTAGCCGACACGTAGTGCTATGCAGACAATTCCTATCATCGGGTATTTCTGCTTAGAAGACGCTGGTAGGTTATTCTGAAAATAATCTGACTGTGAAGTGCTCTGGCGTCACAGCACATAAGCTTTGGCACCTTGTCGTTCCAGAATGACTTGTAAAATGGTACTGACAGGGCACATTTAAACTTGTGAGAGTTAAACGAAGTTTGCCAACTGATGGAGTTTGACCAAGACCAAGCCAGTCCCTGACTTGATGCAAATGGACCTATAGAAAATCCTCCATCGGACGGAGGTGACCTAAGGCGTCATCTTGTTGCGTGGAGGTGGATCAAAGATGCTCCTCTCATCAGAGGAAAGTAGATTGAGGCTATCGTCCGATCAAAACAAGGTGGACTGTGATGTCTTCTCATCGGACAAAGCAGGATCGAAGATTGATTCCATCGAACGGAGATGGATCGAGCGTGCCTTGCCATCAGAACAAGGTGCGTCTAAGATGCCCTTCTATCTGACAGATGCGGGTCAAATATGCTGCACCATGCTGCTTCCTATTTAATACCTTTAAGTTGAAGTTGAAATTTTTGAAGTCCTTTCAAAAATTAATGGAAGCTTAATTTACAACAAGCGAACTTTAAGCTCAGGTTGTTAAACTTCAGATTAATGTCACTGATGTTCAATGAGCATTATGCTAAGCTGATGTAGCAATGTCATGGCTTCGGTTAGAAATTAAGATCAATAAGAAAATGGATATGAATTGTTTTTATTGTTTCAATTTGATGTGCCAATATCATGCACATATATTTCAAAAAAAAGGTCAGACAGCAGCGATAGCCGCATTCCTCGGAGAATAACCAAGAAAATGGAGACATGGATGGGATGGGATGCGTTGACATTTCGTCAATATGTTTTTATCGAAACGAATAGCAGGAGTGGACTTAAAATTTACTTTGAATTTTACTTACGTGCTATAGCTGATGAGAATTTAGCTTACGAGTATCTTTTGAATTTACTTCTGCTATTGGTTTCGCTGCTATTTGTTTTGGTAAAGACATGTTGCCGAAATATCAACGCGTTTCTATATCATTTATCTATCTATTCCACTGTTTTTTTTCTCTGAGGAGTAAGGTTATTACTACTGCCATCTACGTGCATAATGCTCCTCGCAAATGTACTTATCACTCCACGTATGATATTGCAAGAAGCATACGATGCAAAACTATTGCCTTCTTCACGTACACACAGAAACTATCCACATGAAATATGCTGAAAGGGAATGTTCCGTGCTTGAAGATGTTCCACACTTGAAGATTTTGATGCAAGTATCAGATAGGATGACATAAGCTTACTTATAACTACTGGCATACGTTTAAGTGTAAAAGGCTGTTCTAAACGTCACGATTTCCCTGCTTAGCAAATAAGGTCCTCAATACTTCAGTGTTTGATTACGTCATCGTGCCTTGGACAAACTTGATTGAGAGCCATTTGACGGCCGTTGTATCTGGAAACTGTGCGCACTGAGGCCAGATATGAACGACTCAACAATTCTAATTTTTCCTGGTCTTGATCACCGTATGGTGAGTGGAGTGGCAGGATTTGAATTTATGGCGTCAAGGACGCTTGGGTCACCTTGAAATAGTCTCCCCGAAAAAGTTTGTGCACTTTTGCAGACATGTAGCTCAGAAACTAGAAGGGTCTAGGCCTCAAGTAGGGCAGGGCTGTGAACTGCACCGAATGAGCTTCAAAGTAGCCATTTCACCCCAAGGTCCTGTACAGACGTGGAACACTCCCTTAAAGAAGCGAGGAATCGGACAACCAACTGCGATGAGCCTTATAGCTGCAGTGTTACCACGGCCTTATGCAAGCAACGCACATCATCCGAAGACATTTAAGATAAGGTGACTGCCAAATGGCGGAGTGTCAAGCTGGGATCCAAGCGTGGGAAGTACAAACGAGCACCAGTGGAGGTCAAGGAGAGATTCGAGTGTAAGCCGGCGGGGATGACAATTGGAAGGAGATGCAAAAGCCGACAGGCGTTCTCGTTTGAAGCACACATTCCTGGATCCGCGAGGGCAGCCAGCCAGAAAAGCCGCGGTTGGCGGAGTTTCAGTAAGTCGAACATCGTCAAGATTCCACCTGGTGGAGGAAAACCGTCTTGTTACTCTCACCGACATGCCCACGGCTTTCGAGAGTCAGCGCTGATAGTACACAGGTATTTGGAGGGCACGCTTTGCACAATCAAAAAAGCCAGAAATGAACCACGTATTCGGATTAGATCAAGGAAAAGTGTATTTTACTCGTGAAACCTTTAATGGCTCAAATAGAAGCTGGGAGAAAGTAGCGTGCATTGATGAGTCCAACTGTTATTTGATGACGCTCCGTTTACTTGGTGCCTCAAAGCTGATGCTTATCCAGGCTCAGACTCAGACTCGGATTATTGCGGCCACGGTCCCGTCGTGGAGTCATTAGGGCTGGTCAGGCCATAATGAAGGTACACATGAGACGGTTCATAGGTAAAAAGGAGCAAGCATGCATCTACATCCATGCATCCGTGCGTTGGTTCTCTGGAGTGCATCGATAAGATCATGCTTAAGGCGATCCAAGCTGGTGAGCTGTACGTTCGGTGGTACTGTTTTGAATGCATCACCTCCAATTTTGATAGACTATCCCCTCCCGGATTTTGTGCTAGGGTTTGGTTATCTCATTTGCGTTAGTGTTTGTGTAATTCGCAATCAAACGTTGATCTAACTACCAATGGCTGCGGGTTGTCCAAGATTGATTTTGTGCGACATAGCTGGTGGTACTCACATATTATCTTGCTGATAACATTCGTAACTCTCCAGATATTTCGAAATGCTCGCTTATCTCCTCCATTCCACGAACACCCAAACACCTAAGTTTGAAAGTTCAATGTAGCGCGAGGACCCAGCAGCCAAGTGGCGAGAACATGCACGTTATTGCTGCCATATCGTAAAGCAGCCGCATGTACTGACTACCTCCCCATGGCCATTGCTAACCCAGTGATCCGCATACATGCGTGTAATCTTGTGGAGAAGCACTTCGCTGGGCGCCTGGTGCACAGTGATCTCTGCGTGGGTGATGTGTGACATGTCACATTCCGTATGACTTCAGAATACTGCCAATACACTGTTATACTTTGCAACGTTATCGTTGGCCCGGCAATGCACGGAGGGGTGCCCGGATGCTCCGCACACTTTTTGGCTTAGGTGTGGAAGATTGGCTGCAAAAATAGACGTTATTTTGGCAGACATTTGACGGCTTGCCAAATAACTAGAAAAGTTGTCTAAATCCGTACTAAAAAACAGTATTAGGGTGTGTCAAGCTGACATAGATACTTTTCCGTGCTCGAGTTTCGTCCGCCCCGCCCCCATGGCTTCACGCCTATTGTTCGATGTTGAACATGCTTCGTTTTGCTTTCAGTTTGTGTAGCTTTAGATTGTGTGCCTGTTTGGCCACACTGCCGGCGAAAAGGGTTGCGCCATAGCAGCCAAAACATATGACATTATTTTCATTCAACGCCACTTCTTCACTTTAGCGCACTCCGCCTCCCTTGCCCTCCCCCGAGAAATGTCTTTGTACATCAAACCCTAGTTATTGATCAGGCCAGTTATGCAAGGATCAAAAGACCTGGTCACATCCTTTATTCGGTCAGGGAAACAATGATAAAATTACTTAGTGCAAAGGCGATAAGCTAGCGGGACGACAGGTAGGTATGAGTATGGCGGTTATGGCGGGACCATAACCTCATCGAGTTATGGCGTTAAGGTCAGCACCAGGTCATGTTTGAAGATCCGTAAAGCCAAGTGTCCGTGTCGCAGGCCGTGCTCTACCGCCAGTCTCACTCTTGGGAGAATTGGTGTTCGTGGTCTCTTCTTTTGGCGACGCTGCAGACTGTCGCAACATGCCGTCTTTGAGCTGGGCGTGCACAGGTTCTGCTTTTCAAAGCTGGTGAAAATGAATGTCACTTAGGGTACGTTTCCGCGGACTCTGGCACTAGCCAGACGCAGCCAGAGCTAAGCACTTTTCCAGCTATCGCCCGACGAGCAAATGAGCCTAGAACGGGAATAACAAACGGGACTACTGTCCATCGCCCAAAACTTTCGACAAAATGTGTGGTCGATAAGCCACAGGCTTCGCCGATTTTAAATGTGACTGATTGGAAATGAAAACGCTAAGTGAGGCTCGAGCATTTCCTGTTCACATTCGACTTCTTTAACAGCAGCATCAGCGACTATCGCGAAAGGTATTAGGGTGGAGGCGGCGAAGGTATTGTTGCACGTGACATGCCACACCAGGCTGTTACTATGGACGTGAACAGGAATATGGTCATCCCATCGGGCCTTTTACTTTCGTCCCGGTCGATGTCAATGGGCTCCAGCCTGGTTGCCTGGTTGGTTGCAGTCATATTGAGCGTCTGCGAATGGCTACAAAGAACAAACTTGAAACTTCATCTTCAGTAAATTTAAATTGAATTACAACAACTTTGAATGGCATTTCAGTTGGTTGACTTCCGTCTTCAGTTGCTTTGAATCAAAGTTGTACTTTTATACGCCGAATAACATAGATAAATAAATAAATGAATAAATAAGTATATATATATATATATAATGAATACAATAGAAAGCAAATAACACATATCGAACGGATATGGACTAAAATTATTTGTACTCGTCACTCATGAACCGAAATGGCCGTTTATGGCATCGGACGGGCGTGGTCTGAGGGTGTTCTCATATAACAGCCACAGTCGGATGACTCCCGCCATGCGACGGGAGAGCCGAAAAAAGCTCCACTCCGGAATGCCACGTGCTCCGTCTGCACTGGTGACGCAATGTCGTTGTCGTGCCAACTAAGCTGCTCTATCAGCAGATTTAACGCGTGAGCTTTCTGATGCAACTCATAACTCTTGATCGATAACTGGCGACGACACATTATCAGTGTCAAGTGTTGGAGCGGCACGGGGGCTCACATGGGCGCTCGTACGGCTGCATTCTGGTGAAACTCTTTGCACTCTTGGCCCGCCACGAATTAAATAATCGTTTCCTAAATGTGATGTCAATCGCTCACACCCGGAGAGGACACCCACGCCAAAGACACAACACCCGAGATGCCAGCTGCCAGGCATGCCAGCTGAGTCCGCCCATGCCGACAGGCGCGGTGTTGTTGTGGGGGGTATGCCTCAGGCAGGGTCTGGGGCGTCGGCGGCGCAGTGCGCTGCTTGACCGCCGCGCCGATCCTGTGGTCGCCACCCGCGCCAGTGCGGGCCCTCCGACGCTCAGCGCCGTTCCACCTCCAGGAGCAGACGGACCGCTGGCAGTCGCTGCGACGCTGGGTGAGTGGTGAGCTTACACGAGAGGACTGGGCTCTCGGGACTGGGGCGAGTGGTGAGCTTACACGAGAGGACTGGGCTCTCGGGACTGGGGCGAGTGGTGAGCTTACACGAGAGGACTGGGCTCTCGGGACTGGGGCGAGTGGTGAGCTTACACGAGAGGACTGGGCTCTCGGGACTGGGGCGAGTGGTGAGCTTACACGAGAGGACTGGACTCTCGGGACTGGGGCGAGTGGTGAGCTTACACGAGAGGACTGGGCTCTCGGGACTGGCACGTGAGCCACATCGCCAACCGCTACCCTGCGGTAATGATCGACCTTAAGGGTTTGGGGTGTGCATAATTCTGGTGTCAGATAACATTGAGCTCAGAGCGCCACACGATATGCTTTCAAGAAGGGCAACCGGAGCCAAAAAAAAACGTTTTTTTCTATCACCGACGAAATTTCGAACAGCCGGAGTTGCTACCTGGAGACAAATCAATCAGAAACCTTCGCAATATATCTATAAACCTATAGACCTATCTATAAACGCAGTCACATATCACACACCCATAAAATAGAGCAGGGTGTGAAATACTTCCTGCATTAGCCCGCACTGTGTCATTATGACGTTCTGCATGTTAAAGGGTGGGTTCCACATTTATATGGAGTTTTGAACTAAAAAGCCATTTTGAAGACCTTTCGGTGCTGTTCACAATCCTGCCTTTCTTAAGAGCTAGGCCCCTCTAATTTCTGAGCTATACGCCCGTGAAAGTCGGGAAAGGCGCATCGGGGAAAGTATTTTATTCACCTTTATTTATGACGTCATTTATGACGTCATAATAACGCCATTCAAATCCTACCATTTCATAAGCCACGCAGCGATCAAGACAAATAAAATTGTCATCGTTTAGGCGTTGACATCTGGCGTTCGCGAGCGCGATTTCCAGATATAACGGCCGTTAATTGGTTCTCAATCAATGTTATGCAAGGTAAGATGACGTAATCATCGCAATCATCGAGCGCCGCTATTTCGATCACTGGGAATGTCCAATATCCGGCACAGTAGCAGCTGGGTGTCCGGGACAGGAGGGGCAGCGTGTCCGAGACAAGAACGGCCGCCAGGCAGAGGAAGAAAGGTCGCATGTCCGGCATTGAACTGGCCGCGTGTCGGTACATGAGAAGCCGCATGTTCGTCACAGGAGTAGCCGTCCAGCACTAGGGCGACCGTGTCCCCGGCACAGGAGGGGTCACATGTCCGGCACAGGAGTAGCCGTCCAGCACTAGGGCGACCGTGTCCCCGGCACAGGAGAGGTCACGTATCCGGCACAGGAGTAGCCGTCCAGCACTAGGGCGACCGTGTCCCCGGCACAGGAGAGGTCACGTGTCCGGCACAGGAGGGGCAGCGTGTCCAGCACAGGAGGGGCAGCATGTCTCGCTCAGGGAATTCGTGTGTCCGGCACAGGAGAGGTCACGTGTCCAGCTTTAGAGTAGATGCGTGCTCGGCAAAAGGGTGGACGCACGTTCGGCACTGGAGCGGCTGCGTGTCCGATATAGGGGATGCCGCGTGTCCGACGGGTAGGGTTTGTCCACATTTGGATGGTGGTTTGAACTTAGGTAGTCATGTTAAAACTCGTTTGGTGCAGTTCACAGCCCTACTCTTCTTAAGATCTTAATCATTCTACTTTTTAACTACACGCTCGTCAAGCTGTGCAGACTATTTCAGGAAGACTTTAAGGTGTCGCAGGTATCCATGACGCCATATGAACGTCATTGAAATCCTGCCATTTTATCAGCTATGCGGCGATCAAGGCAAGGAAAATGTGATTGTTGAGTCGTTCATATTCGTGATCGCGATTTCCAAATAAAATGTCCATCAATTGGTTCTCAATCAATGTTGTGCAAGGTATGGTGACGCAATCAATGACGTGGTGAGGAACATATTTCCTTAACAGAGAAATTGTGTCGTCTAGAACAGCATTTTCCACTTAAACGTACGCCAATAGTAATAAGCGAAATATTTCAATCATATTTGATGGTTACTTCAATATATTCAAATGTGGAACAATCCCTTTAGTGTGAGGGCACAACGCGCATTCTTGGTTGCCGACCGTCGCCCACGTCAGCCATCGATCGCCGTGCAGGGTTCCTAACAGCTAAAGCCTTCACAGAAAGCAGACTCGCTAGGGACATATTTTTATGCCAAAACACGCGCAATAACATTCTCAGAGGACACTGGAAGCCTGGGCGCGACTGCACCCAGAGGCCCGAGAGTTGCACCCAGAGGCCCGAGAGTTGCACCCAGAGGCCCGAGAGTTGCACCCAGAGGCCCGAGAGGCATATACCCGAGAGGCATCTTCCGAAACTTTTAAGGAGATCGCGTGCCACGCTGATCGCTATTTGGAAACGCTGGAGGCTGTGCACAGTCAACCGGCCCCGGACCTCAAGCGTGTTCATGAGACCCGCCTCATCGCGGACCCAAAACTAGGCCAACAAGTTCCGTAGATGCGCCTTTTGGTTAGATCCTTATCCATTCTACTGAAATACAGAGGCTGGTGCACGCATTGTATGACAAATTGACAATGTTTTTGGGGCATCATAACTTGGCCATAAGTTGATGCTCAAAAGCCCAACAAAGTCGACAGATATCTCTACATAGCCATTTGCGAAACCTTGAGATATCAAACCACCGCTTCAGTGTTATAGCTACATACCGACCGATCGTTCTGAGTCCATTGAATGAACGAGTTTTAGAGCAGTATCATTCTGGCATATATGAATGATAACAAGTGTCACTGTACCGCAACGACATTGATCCATGCTGGCTTACAATATCCACGCAGCGTGGTACTGGCTAGAAGTAAGCAATTCTGAAAATATCGTGCCTGTTCCTTTCCGCTTTTGCGTGCGCACCGGTTTATAAATTGCAACGTGGGATGGTGCTAGCGCTGATACTTACAGGCTCTTAATGTTGACATTCAATCCAGGACATGTCTTGGTGCCTACGAATTCCTGACATTGCCAATCCACGTACCACTTCGATATCGGCAGGCCAGTGCCGTGGTACCACAATACGGTATCGCTGAGTTCAACTCAAATTTTGCCACCTGAGACTATTATGTAGTCGTGCCTCTTACTAGCAAGCATACATGCAGACCCCTATCTGCGAAAACTTTCTGTGATGCAAGTTGGCTCTCGCAACGTCAAGCTTCAAACTAACGGCATCGCAGTGTTTGCCACCACAGGATGTCCCATCGGCGCGTACAACAGGCGGTCATGCTCGTCCAAGCCTTTCACAACTACGTGGCTATTTCTTGACACACGCCCTTGCCGCCACCAACTCCAGCTCTTCTGCCACTGGAGACAATACAACCTGCAAGCTGTTCACGAACATCAATTGCCACGCCTTCACCGAGGAAACGAGCCACCTGCCGGGAGCATCGGCCGCCATCCAGCGCAAGACGGGAGCATGGCTGTCGCGGTCGCCGCCCTCGTCCCCGGGGCGTCCGTCGGCCGTCGCCCCCGGGCGCCGACGCGACGGTGGCGCTGCGCCGTGGTTAGAATCGATGCGCCGCGCCGGTCACTTTGGGGAAAGGTCGCGACCGGCCGGCGGCCAACACGGTCACTCTGTGGTCGGCCTGGGACGGGGGGTGAGGTGTGGACGGCGCTGCCAACTGGCCGCTAGAGGAGGTGACCGGACTCAGGTGTCAGCTGGCGGAGCGTGAGAGCGCCTCGTGCCGGTCACACCGCCGCTTCCAGGAGCGTTCTGTTCAGCTCCAGGTGATCGGTGAGCTGCTCTATCACAGGATTTTGGGAAGAGAAGGAACTGAGATGCAGATTGCTGAAAAACGTCACTGATGCATGGTTGGTGCTTGATTGACCTCCAGGAGGAAGCCAATATTTTAAAATTATGATCTGTGGTGTCAAATGTGCCACTTAAGGCCTCGCTCTAACAGATATGTGAACAACTCATGTCACGCTGAGTTCCTGAATGTGTTTAGAATAAGTGTCGCGATATTGCTCAGGTTAGCATAACACGAACAAGGCATTGGTGATACCTTAGTTTACCTACAGCCTTATGGTTTCATCAAGGACCATGGTAGCATCATACGGGTCTCAAATGACTTAAAATGAACATTTCACGTATGAATGCATTGAAACAAGCATCAGATATGATGAAACAAGCTCACCTTTAACTGTTGGTAGACTTTTTAATAGGACAGCATAAGCTAGACGACGCAGTTTCTCTGTTTAGTAACTATGCTTGTCGATAAGGCATGGTTTGATGACGTCATGGTACCCTGCACAGCTTTGATCGAGAGCCATTGGACATCCGTTATATCTGGAACTCGTGCTCACGAACGCTAGATTTAAATGGTTCGACCATCATATTTTTCGGCCTTAATCACCGCATGGCTTTTGGAATGGCAGGGTCTGAATGCCGTTATTATAGCGTCATGAATGTCAAGGTAACATTAAAAAACCCATTCCGAAACACCTACCCCATATT
The DNA here is from genome assembly GCF_011947565.3 of Pollicipes pollicipes. Lineage (NCBI taxonomy): Eukaryota > Metazoa > Arthropoda > Thecostraca > Pollicipedomorpha > Pollicipedidae > Pollicipes > Pollicipes pollicipes. The sequence continues at coordinate 9,989,604 of NW_023597054.1, forward strand.
CGCCCACGTATAGTTCAGAAACCAGGGAGCTTTAGGTCTTGAGAAGGGCAGGGTTGTGAAATGCACTTCAAGATATCTAAATTTCAAGATATATTTCTTCATCTTCAGGGCAGATGAAGAAAGAGGCAAGGTTGTGAAATGCACTTTAGAATAGCTAAATTTCAAGATATATTTCTTGATCTTCAATATTATTTCAGTTCAAAATCCCATATAAGTATGGAGCACTCCCTTCACAGGGAATGCTTGCATTTGAAGATATTGAAGTAAGCATGAGATCCGATGAAACAAGGTCACTTAGACTGTTGGTATAATTTTAAACACTAACGATACACAATACTTTGCTTTTTCAACTTAAAACTCATACAAATCTTGAAACACATGCTAATGCTCTCCACGCGTTAAATTTAAGCAAACTCAACCAGATAATAAATGACACGTCTGTAATTAACAGTGTGCACATTACAGTGAAGCATCACTTTCTCCCAGCGTGGAAACGCAAGCCAGTTGTATCTTATCAGACGATTACTGCAACACTCCGGAGCTCGTCCTGCCATAGCTGGTTTTGTGAGTACCAGTGGTTTGGACACGGCGAACATACGACGCTTTTTAACGGCCATGCTCAAACGTGGATAATCAAGTTTGACGCTTGGACAAACTTAGGTTTGTTAAGCACGGTTTACCACAATGCAATCAGGCTCAAGTCAGCAAACTGCAAGCAGCGAGAATACTACGAGAATGCTGGATCACCAAACTAATAACAGGCTTCAAGTTCCTGATCCTGTCGACAAAAGTTCTAGCTGGGTTTGGGTACCGATCCATGGAATTCTGACTTAGATCTGCTGACGAGCCCTTCCTGAGGTAATAGTCCAGTTATGGCTCGTGTGCAGACTTCAGTAGCGCTCGACCATTGAGAGCCCTTCCTGAGGTAATAGTCCAGTTATGGCTCGTGTGCAGACTTCAGTAGCGCTCGACCATTGAGAGCCCTTCCTGAGGTAATAGTCCAGTTATGGCTCGTGTACAGACTTCAGTAGCGCTCGACATTGAGATTCATCTCGATTTGCATGTTGTTTTCACAGAAGCTCTCTTTGCCATCAGAAGTTTAGTACCCTCTGCGACCTAAACCTGAGTAAGCTGTCTTTGAATCCCACGTGCGTTTATATTTCTTAAGTGTAAAATCATCGAACTCCCGTATGGGGAAGGTACCGCTTAAAAGAGTTAAAATTTAGATGCTCCAGGTCTTTCTTGCTTATATTAAGTTGAAGCCTTCTATCATACCGAATGTGAATGGCGTCTTCTAATTTTTGTGCCAAAAGACGTGTGTGGAGAACGCACATGGCCGTCTTTCCTTTTTTAGCGGTTATCCAAGTACCGGTGATTGTTTGCCCGTTGTCTTGTGTTTCCTTTCATAAACGTTACAAACGGTGCAAACGGCTGTTATAGAAGTCATGTAGATCACTTATACTGGCACGGTATGGTACATACTAGTTTGTCAAAGAGGTGAAAGAAAGATATGTTAGTGTCTTACACAATTACTGTGCCACATGAACGTCACTGAAATATTTATTCACGTCGTCAGCTTTCTGGTTTGTGACCTTCTCGCCACATTAAATTCGTGGTGTTCTCTGCTAGCGGTTCAGACTGCGGGTGCCATCGAACCGGGGCCGTTTGTTGCCCTGCTAACGGACGCACCCACCGTCGCACCTGTGTGTTACCCCGAACCTTCCCACGCCCTGCCTACCGTACCGGAGAGCCGGGGCCGTTTGTTGCCCTGCTAACGGACGCACCCACCGTCGCACCTGTGTGTTACCCCGACCCTTCCCACGCCCTGCCTACCGTACCGGAGCGCCGGGGCCGCCCCCTGACGGCGCCTCTTGCCCCACAGAACCGCCGCCATGGTGCTGAAGAACTTCTCACTGGCCGGCCTGAGGCAGAACTACGCACTGATTCCGCTGGTGGCGATGCTGGGCGCGGCGCTCACCGGCGTGGTGGCCTTCTCACTTCGCACTGCGCTGCGCACGCCCGACGTCTCTTACCGCAAACAGCAGAACCCCGAACCGTGGAATGAGTACCGCGACAAGGAGTATCGGCTCTACAACCCGAAAAACATCCCCAAGGACCACTGCCCGGCACCCAAGTTCGACTGAGTGGGCGTGGCCCGGGTCAGGCCGCGGAGCATAGATATGCGTTCTGTGATGCCCCGCTAGGGTGGGTTATGTGTTTGAGCGTAGTGGGTTGAAATGAACATGGTGTCCATGTAATGTGATGGTGCTACAGTCTTTTGCGAAGTAATGGTGGAAGTGCCGTGGCAGAGGCGTGCCGAATGGCACAACCATACCGTAATACATACTGTTGTGTCATGATGTGAGAATTCACCTATCACTTATATCCAGCGTGCGCCATGCGTCTACCGCCGCATCCGAACAAATAAAAATAATTCCACAAACAGCCTTAGACCTAGATGTAAAAGTGGTGTCATGAAGCAATGCAAGCCACTCCAATAAGAGATCCGTGTCCCCACTGAATGACTCATGCATGTTTGTATTGTTAGTCGTACGGCTGTGAGTAACCTGAAGTAACCTGCCAGTCATAATATTTATGACTCCAAGTAAATCTATAAATCATATGCCGAACAAATGTTTCGTTAATTATCAAATAAAACATATGTGTAAGCAGGCACGTTACTTGCAAGCTCCTGAATGAGCTCGAACAAAAAAGGACAGCAGTCGCAAGGTCCCGACCGGACCCACCGAGGTGCAGATTCGGATCTCCCGATCAACAAGCGTTTACCTGTGCCGCTTCCGCCTGAAGAGTGGCAGTGATAGGGAGGGATTATGAGTGGGCCAGAGTTCTCCAGGGGTTCTCCTGAACAAAATGGAACCTACTGACAGGGCGGGTTCCTGGGTTACGCTATATTCGAGAGGGGGAAGGACCGGGGTCACGTATCCGCCATTAAAGTGTCATATGTACCAATTTTAGTTGGATATATGGCGACAGTTGAACAAGGGCCTTCTGATTAATAAAGGGGATTTCCGGATACAGCAAAGGGCCCTCCCTATTCCAAAACAGAGCCTCTCGTTCCAAATAAAGGGCCTACTGATGCATAAAGGGCCTCCTGATGCATAGAGGTACTACTTGTCCAGGACAAAATCCTCCCGATTCACAAAGGGCCTCCAAATCCGGTAAAGAGCCTCAATATCTCAAAACAGGGTATTCCGATTCGAAGCATCGGCCATCTGATGCATGAAAGGGGCCTCCTGATGTGAGTGTTATGGGCACCCTCCTGAGGCACCCTCCTGTTAAAGAGGCTGCTTCCATATCTAAAACAGGCGGCTTCTACCTCATGGAAAGTACCTCCCGAGCCAGAAAGGGTCTCCTTAACACAAAAAGGCTTTATGTTTTAGGGTATGTACTACCTTATCCATAAAGATGGTTTCCTGACCCTGACTCTCTCGCTGCAAAAAAGGGTCTTCTGAGCCCAAGTCTGTACTTACTAGTATAATTATGCCACCTTTATGATTTTATCATCGGTAAATGTGTAGCTGCAAACTCTTCAGTTGGACAAAAAGTGTCCGCTGAATATTTAGGAGGCAAAATACACTCTGTATCCCTCTGTCTGCCAGCAGGGGGGGGGGGGGCAACTCACCCCTATGTCCTCCTGCTGCGCCGCCCCTAGAGATGATTCTTATAACATCTGATAAATATGTTATATCAGTATGTAGGCTCATATACATATGTTTACATATATATGTACATATATATGTACATATATACCTACACACATACACACACACACACACACACACACACACACACACACACACACACACACACACACACACACACATACACACACACACACATATATATATATATATGTATATATATATATATATATATATATATATATATATATATATATATATATATATATATATATGAGATACGATGCACATTTTCTTTGGACTGATTCAGCGACGGTCATGCCGGGTTTAATCGTTTCAACATACCAATGCTAAGGGGAAGAAGCGACAGCTTGGACACCATGTACCATTCCAACCGTCCCTACATTTTTCAATGTCCGGTATCCTGGCAGCGGATAAAGTGCTTGAAATCCTGTCATCCCTGCCACCTTTGGCGCAAGAGAAACACCGCCTACCATCGTTACACAATTCCCACCGGCCAGGGGGCATCAGCGGGTGGCAGTGTTGACATGCGAGGGCCACACCTCAAGGGTGACTCACCCATATTTGCTGGTCTCATCCTAGCAGACTTAACCGCAAACGGAATTAAAACTGCATGAAACTGAAGAATCCACGAAAAAATATTTCAGAGCTTATGTCATCTTCTCTTCTCTGACTTCTGACCCGCAGCGGGAAACCGATGATTGGCGTTCCGTCGCTTCCGGTGACGGCCAGGCCGAAGGTGTAGCCGTTAGGGGCGCTGCTATCGCCCCGAGTACCTTGTAGGTCGCGCTAGTGTTGCCAGTCTCTGATCGATCACCAGCCACGCTACCGTTGTAGTCACACTTCCAGCAACTCACCATTTGGCTCCAGATGAAGGAGACCTGGCTGATGAGCTAGACGCAACTTCTTCTGTTACTTGCTTTGGAAAGAACTACTTTACATGGAACATTTGCACAGAACAATACTGAGGCCTTTTACCTATGACCTCAGCCCCGGCGTTCATCGGCCGTCGGTGGTCGAGATCGGCCACCACAGGTCAAAAACAGACCGCCGCGTCTTGCCATGCAACAACATGAGATCAAGACACTAAATCTGCAGGATAGGTGCGCCTCTATGCCATCCCATTCGTGTGCAATCTTAAGGTATTTAGGTCTTCACCTTTAGGTCATATCAGGTCAAGTTAGTGTTCATGGTGTCCTCAGATACTTTTACACAGCCATCTTTAACCTAGATACATTTTCTAAACAAGAGGTCGATTGGGCTACACCAGGTCAGTTGCCTTCTCTGACAATTATAATGGCCAGAAAAGGTAAACATTTTAGGTGGCCATTAAGGTAACCAAAAGGTAATGGTCAGAGAAGGTAAATGACCTGATCTTATGCATGATATGTTCAAAGTGGCCAGAACCTTCGATACTGTTTCCATACTCTAACTTAAAAGCAGCATCGGCAACTATCTTACAGGGAGTGTTCCACATTTGTGTAGAGTTTTGAACTGAAATACCCGTCTTAAAATCACTCGGTACAGCTCTGCCCATCTTGAGACCCAATCACTCTAGTTTCGGAGCTACACGCCCGCGGAGATGTGCAGTCTTTTTCAGGGAAAGCATTTCAAAGTCACCCAGGCATCCATGACGTCATGATAGTGTCATTGAAATCGCGTTATTTCATTAGCCACGTGGCAGTCAAAGCCAAGCAAATATCATTTTCGATTCGTTCATATCTGGCGTTTATGAGCACGACTTACAGATATAGCGGCCATTAATTGGCTCGCTATCAATGTTATGCAACGCACAATGACGTAATCAAACGATGGTGTATTGAGGATCATATTTACAAAACGGAGAAAAGGGATTGACCAAAACAGACTTTTCCATTTAAAGTACACTAATAGGTATGAGTAAACTTATTTCATCATATCTGATGCTTCCCTCAATGTCTTCAAATGTGGAGCATTCCCTTTAAGTAGCAAAACAAAGCTTCGATCGAGGTCATTTTAGGACAGCGACCTCCCAGTATTCTATTGAAGTCAACATAATGTACCTGTTGACATCCACATGGACAGTGAACTAGAAATGGGTGTAAAAACTGACCCTTAAGGCAAGTCTTCCAAAGGAAAGAGCTGGTTGGTATTCACGTTTATCTACCCTCGATGCTTGACGCAAAGTCAAATGAATAGGCTGTTATCGTAATTCCTTTTGAGTTAATAACTAGGAATATGCATATATATATATATATATATATATATATATATATATACATGCATGTATCTTTCGAGTTATAGCCCTTCAATAATACTCGAAACCAATTGAAGATCAGTTTAAAATAAATGAGAGTCATATTCAAAAGCCAAATTGATTTTTAGAAATGCACACAACTGTGCAATACATGCAGCCAAAGCTTGTACGTAATTTAACTTAGTTACCTGCACGAGGTTGAATTCGACCGCATTCTTCATGTGCGAGAAATGCACTTGCCGGTGCTGAGTAAAACGCAGTTATATTTTGTCTGAGCCAGCATATATAATAACAGAGCTTGTACATGGCTAATTTGATATAATTAGCATGATCGAATGGCAGCTTTTTCGAAGCCAGTAGAATAGCTTGGTCGAGAGAACAGTTTTTTTACCCCAAAGTCCTGGACGGCCGCAATATTGCCAGGTTTTTTCTTTGTCTGTGGTCACGGGTGGCGTACTGTCGTCAAACCTTCCGGGGCACATGCACCTGCATCGAAATAAGTCCTTTTGCGTAACAAATTTATGGCATTCATTAGATTACATTCGTGTGCCTGAATAAATTTTGAAAATCACAATTCAAGGTAGACACCCAAAAATGAGCATACCGAAAACATGCAATAATAACTTACGCCATGCGGGAGATTTCACAGCGCATTAAAGTAGATTTTTCCTGAATGTTTTTTTTTCTTTCTATTGTGCATCCTCCCCATTGCCAATTCCAGTATATACCCGTCTTTGTCGCAATGCTTGTGGCTAAAATGCTAGGCTGGACAATGCAAGTACAACAGCAAACACTTCCTTGTGACTGAGTTTATGTTAAGGTCAATCATTCATATTATCATTGCAGCGTAGAAAAGAGCCCTTAGGAAAACAAATGCACCAAATATCTTAGCAATGTGTTGAAACTGCCTAGATCCTTTATGGGAGGATACCACCTTTCTGTACTTTCACTTGTGAAATTGACATGCTCGGCGCGATCGGTAGCACCCGTTTTTACGAAATCCGCCTGAATAGCTAAGAATTTCCACTTGAAATAGCCTCTCCTGAGGGAGAAGTTGAATCACACTCTCTGCCCACCACCATGAAAGAAATACATATAGTTTGCCTTTGTTCTTCCACCATGTGTGTTCCGTAATGTCTGAAACACACTAATTTCTCAAAACGTTTATGTAATAGATGTTGCGAAAGCTGGAAACACTGTTTTTAGATAAAAATATGTGCAAACATGATGCTTTAAGCCCGGGAGTTTGACGACACGTTATACTTCGACTTTGGTTTCTACCGTAAGACGCTAAGCACGGTGGCCCTTTTCGAAGCGCACTGTGGCTTTGGGAAGCGGAGTATCACTTGGTCTGTAGCCACGCATTTGTTCAAACTTCAACCGATGCGCTTCTCGGCAACTGGCCCTTGCCGCCCGCTGTGCCAATGACAAATGTTCATTTGTGCTGACGTCATTCATGCCAGGAGAGGTACCACTTTTAAGCCCGCAGGCTCTCGATGTGCTGGTAAAAACACTCAGAAGTGATATAACTAACCCGTTATAGCTGACAAAGGCTCTCAGCAGGTTCTGCCTCGTCATGATGACTGCGGTTATCATGACGACGGCGGTCACGGCAACTGCGGTTGTCGCGGACTCCCGTGATGCACTCTGCGGCTACCAAGAAAGGAAGTAGCGTAGTGGTGTTACAAAGCGTTGACAACGTAATTTGGACCCCAAAATAGTTGAAATTTATAGCATCATTATACCTTGATAGTACTGCAGTGGTGCTACCCACCACTGTTATGAGACTAAATGGTCCTGAGGTCTCACCAGAGTACGTTTTTAAAATATGCTACAAAAGTGGGAAATATACCCCCTTTAACTAAAAAACGATTGTTCGGTGGGCTCAACCCCTTTAACTATGCGGCTTGCGTACATTTCCTCCACGAATATATCGAATGGTTTAACCTGACCTCAGGTGGGAGAACCTTGAAAATTTTGGAATAAACAGTGGGCAGAGCGACTGTGAGCCTGGTACACGTTTTTTTTGTGAGACAAGACTGTTAGTTGAGATTTAGAGACCAAAATCGTTCTCTTACTCCATCGGCACTTGAATAGCGCGAGCGCGCGTTGAGTCATATCCTGCAAACCGCATAAGAACAATTGCAGATAATTGCCTGAGCCGACCACACCATCCTACGAGTCTTCCATCTGCCGCAGCTGCTGCACGGCCGGTGATCTGGACTGGACCCGCTGCCGGCGGCGGCCAGGCGTCCGAGCCGCTCCTCCCGACCGTCGGTGACTCAGAGGCGGCCGTCGGCCAGCCGGCCGTCGCCGCCGACGTTCCATTCCGCCGCGAACGACGGCACCGACGGCAGGTCCGTGCCCGCGCGCCGCCGCCTCCAGAGAGCGGTTCACAACACGACAGTCTGCCGGCGGCGGGCGGAGCCGAGGAGACCGGCACGGGAGCGACGCTGTCGCACGGTGACGCTGCCGATGTGCTGAACACAATGGGTTGAGGTGAGACGACCGGGCGAGGTGACGCACGCCTGGCATCACGTGGCTGATTGCCATGTGTTTAACAGCGTTAAGGTGGCGTCATCAAAATGGTGCAGGCCTCCGTAGCTGATGACGAAAGAGAGGCGGATGGGTTTGAGTGATTAGATCAATCGGAATCTGTAAAGATGTACCGTATATAAATACGCCGCATCTCTTCTTAATCAGAAAGCCTGTGAAAACATGCTAACATTTCCAACAAACTTTTCTTATTATGCTAGCATAACTTGATGGTACTTTCTTTACACAGTTCATTGAGTGATTAGACCAAAAAATTGCATTCCTTGAGGTAACTTTGACTAAAAATCACCATACAGAAATGATGCTTTGAAGAATATCACCATTTTGAACCATAATCTACTCAACATTTTAAACGGTCACCAGGCATCAGCACATCGTGTATATACCATTGTCTTCAAACATTTTGTTGTGCCGTAGAAGCCAGCGGAGGCAATTTCATATAGTGGTGGACAAGAATATCTGTTTCCATGTTTCATCTGTCAATTTTGGCAATTTCGACTTCGCAGATCGCGGATTGTACGACATCCTGACCTTGCTTTGAACTCAAGTTCTTTATGCTGACGCTCGCTAGCATTTCCAGCTAGTGTTGTTCAGAGGGTCTCTATTTTCGCACACGGGGGCGCTAGACGGGCATAGCCTAGACGGTTTGTCGAGACGGAGTTGAGTTTGGCTCGCCGTCAAGCGCAGCCACAGCTCTCGCGGTGCGGACGTCACGCCATTAACGACGCATTGAGTGATGCGTGATAGAGCTGGGAATTCCTTCTGAGTCAAGCGTCAGACTTGGCTTCAGCCTCTTTCATGTAAAGATGCATATCTAGTGAGCTAATTTAATAACATTGTACTTTGATTTTCCCCGTTAGAAACATGGCCTGGTTACGCGCCCAAAATATGGGCACTGAAACATGCCTGACCCAGCCTAAACCAATATTTTTGTCTAAAAGTCGTCGATAAAAGTCGTCTAAAAGGTTTTCCACCATGGTCTCGGCCAGAGATCACCGAGCTAAGCCTGGCTATTCGCGATAACCACCTGCATTTCAAACTTGTGCATGGCGATATTTGTGGCGTCGATATAGTGAGGAAGACACACATATAGATGCAAGGTGTTTCACTTGAGATGTTAATTTGAAAAGTGGAATTAAAAATTCTAAGAACAGGCAAGTACGCGCCATCTAGCAAGTACTGTGGAGGTTGTCAGACACTTAGATCGGTGTCTTTCACGCATCATTGTGGTCTGGGAACTAGAGATGCCTCCCCTCGCTCAGCCTCCGTCCCACGCTCAGCGGCTACACAAGCCCTTTGCAAGACACTAGCAAGGAACAGGTGTGAGCCATTCTGGAATTGGGAGAAACGTGTTTGGTTCAGCGGATTATAGTAGAGCCCCTTTACTAGGCAGATGGTGTTTACAAGAAAAGCAAAAATGTTCAAACAATAAAAGTTTGTAATATAAGGGGACATGCTAATGCGTGTGCTTTACACACATCACAGCCTTTTTAAAACTGATATTGCAAAGGAAATACCCGTATATATACATATACAGCTGTGAAAGTCTATTTAGAGCCTAATTAACTGGGAGCACGTAGCTAGAAGATCATGCGAAGGCCATAGTCATACATCTGCCTAGAAGGCCAGGTCCCCTTTTAGTGCCTAAGTTGCCCTAGGGGGCTGGCACCGCCGGTGGGCACGTACCTTTGCGCGTTTGACATGCATCGTACGGATTTACGGGCCCAAAACAGCTCAATTCAACCGACGCGTCCTGCTTACGAAGGACTCCATAATGGTGAGGCGGAGAAAAATCGGCTTATTTCCGACTCCTAAGCTTACATGACAAATAAAAAAATACGTTAGTTCCTAATTTTGTGCTATAAAAGTATGTATAGGCGCTGTCGTCAAAGAATCGTTTCCACGCTTTGACATTGGCTAAATCACCAGTAAATAAAAACAAAAGTTTCTGATTGATATCGCGGAGAGCACAGAGGAGATCAAATGCAGTAAGGCTACATACGGAAAGTCCAAGCAGTACAGGTCTTTGGGCCGAGCGGTGAGGCACCTGAGATCGCAGGCCCAGGAAAGCACTCGAAAGCATCCAAATAGAAATGCACCAAAAAGCTGTACAACGATGGGAAGGGCAATGCTTTAAATCAGCGCCAGATCTGGCTTTAGTCGTCATCATTTTTTTATGGTAGCCAGCTTTATCTTTGGAATGCCCTCGAAGCATTCAGGTACCGTTCACAGTGACCTTGATCTGCATGAAACATTTGATAGAAAGATGACCAGCTATAAAAATACACCACGACATGATTTTAGCACTGATCCGTTGCGGTTGCATGGCAGGGCGGTACTTTAAAACGTCTTAAACATGACTCGATATGGCCTGTCGCATGTCAGTGGACTGAAGTGACCTGGTTAAAAAAAACATTTCGTAAAATTCGAGAAGGACGTGGGTAAAGACAGATTAACGCATTTAAACACTTCTGACATGGAAGGGGTGACTATTCGTGTCGTTTCGGTTTCCAAGCTGAGTGCCGCGCAGGCCACGAGGTTGTCAGATGGTTTTGATGGTTTGTGAGGAACGTCATGTGATTCGTGACGCCATCCGTTATGCGACGTACATCACTCCATATTTTTATAGGAGAATGAGCACTTGTTTTCAGATTTCCGATCCCATGATTACGCCCGGAGAAAAAAAGAGAGGAAGAGCAGACACTGCAAGTGGTCACAGGTGGCTCTCGTTTGAACTTCTCCAACGGCGGCGGCACCAGCCGTTGAAGTACTAGAATTGCGGCAACAGATTGAGGACCAAAGCCAAGAAAAGTCACAATCGCTATGGGTTCTCGCGTCCTTGTTATCCACGTAATTGTGACCAACGCAGCACGCGGGAACGAGTCTGAGACGGTTGGTGAAATGTTCTTTCCGACAAAAAACAAAGCAGGTGAGGTCATGGGAAACGAAGGGCTTTGGCAACAGGAAAACAGGCGGGTAACCCCAGCAAGCAAGTAAAGCCGCGAATCCCGGTTGGTTACAAAGGCTTTCGATGATGGGGATAGGTACAAATCTGTCCGAATACGGTTGTGAGCCCAGACACCAACACAGCAAGTGCACCTGCTTTCAAACTTGCCAGTAAGTCAATAATAAAGTGAACGCCTGCTTATCACCAAAAGAAACGTACACAGCACAAATAATGATGAAATGAGATAAATTCTTAATATCTCCGTGGATTAATAAGGGCAACAGGGCACTGCAAACAAAATGCCCACCACTTCTCTAATTTTGAATTCAAGGAAAATAGGCAACATGTGATGTGTTCTGATGTATATATATATATATATATATATATATATATATATATATATATATATATGTGTGTGTGTGTGTGTGTGTGTGTGTGTGTGTGTGTGTGTGTGTGTGTGTGTGTGTGTGTGTGTGTGTGTGTGTGTGTGTGTGTGTGTGTGTGTGTGTGTGTGTGTGTGTGTGTGTGTGTGTGTGTGTGTGTGTGTGTGTGTGTGTGTGTGTGTGTGTGTGTGTGTGTGTGTGTGTGTGTGTGTGTGTGTGTGTGTGTGTGTGTGTGTGTGTGTGTGTGTGTGTGTGTGTGTGTGTGTGTGTGTGTGTGTGTGTGTGTGTGTGTGTGTGTGTGTGTGTGTGTGTGTGTGTGTGTGTGTGTGTGTGTGTGTGTGTGTGTGTGTGTGTGTGTGTGTGTGTGTGTGTGTGTGTGTGTGTGTGTGTGTGTGTGTGTGTGTGTGTGTGTGTGTGTGTGTGTGTGTATTGGCGTAAAAGATACATTGTACAGAGTAAAGCACTGGGTTTTAGGTCCATTTCAACCTTGTGAATCTCCAAATCATAAAAGGAAGAGTAAATCCTAGAAACTGCACATAATCCTGAGAGAAATTACTTTGATATGCACTATGAGGTATCACATATGATGTGTGCCCGCATTTCGATCAGATAATTGAACTGCAACACGAATATTTGGGTTTTGCTAAGGACTGAGCCGTCCGTTCTCAACTTTATTCAATCGTGTTAGTTTGAGATTTTAATGAGCGGGTCCGAATCAATCAAAGTCAATTCGAATATCAAATCCGAATCTGAAACTGGGTCTACCTACCCTCAAATCCAAAGTGGTATGCGTCATCAGGCTCAGTAGAGAAACAAAGAAACGCTATTTGTACAAACTTTAAAGATTAGCTAAGCAGCGTATCGAGTAAAACATGTGGAAAATCATGACAAATGTTCTCAGTCTAAATGTGATCTTATGCCTCGCCCCACTGGATTTGTGTACCACCGCGCTGAAGGGACCTAAGAGGCCCTAAGATATAGAACACTATGCAAGGTAGAGTCACAAAGAAAACCCCATTGGAAGGTCCTGGTCAAACTGCGCCAAAAAGCGTGTCATAAAAACCTTGTAGACCCCTCCTGTTATCTCGAGAATTCAGCATACCACGACAGTACGGTAAACGGCATTGAATAGCTCCTAGAAAGTTACATCTGATGAGCATCAGCAACATCGATTGATTGATTGATGTGGCCGTTGATGTATCAGATCAGGTCAAAGAATGAAGGTTTTGAATACTTGTCAGGTCAAAAGGGCGTTTTGGATACGATGTCCCACCCGGCTGTCTTAAGGACTAAACAGGCCACAACGATGAAAAAACAGCGTCAGAGAGGCCCTCCAAAACTGCAAGATATGTGTCAGTTACGTGGATGCACCGTCAATAAAATAAATGTAAATGTAAAACGCAATTTAATATTCAAGTTTATGCCCCTCAGAGTGTTGAAAGCGGTCACGCGGGTCAATGTCTAATCTAGCTTGACATAGGGTGGTCCGACCTTGCAAAAACAACCTAAAAAATAGTGATGCACCTCAGAGTGAGCAGGGACGACGATTCATGATGAATGCAGCACAGAAACCTTTTTGAGATCTATTTCCTGCTGTACGTCATCGTTGGTTATAGATATAACGAAAATATTACCGAAATGGCTCTGCAAAAACATAGATTATGCTTTGTTGAAGTAAAAAGCTTCATATGTACACAATGCCTGAAAAATTTAATCTCAGCTACCCAAAATTGTAGCGTCGTAGGGCCGGGAAAATATTGAGAAGAAAGAGAGAAGAGCAGTGCCATGCACATGCAAGGCTGGCGACGTGCTTTACGACCATCCACGTAAAGTTAATGGTAAAACAATCATTGCCTTTTCACTTTTCAATGCATGCTAGCTGGATCTTCACACGAGCTCAGTTTTCCTAAGTCCATGCAGTCACACGATCGATGTTCGAAAGATCCCTTTCCAAAAGGGCCACACCGTTAACCTTAAGTTTTCGAGCTCATGCGAGTCTGTAATATTCGCGCCCGGCATTTCCTCACCCAGCAAACAGCTCGTAACATACACATTTGGCTTCCACGCCTGTAGCCATTGCACCAGCTTGAGCCATCGCGTTTTAATAGAGTGACTGGCCGCTTGGTTAACGAGCGTCATAAATCAGGCGCATCCCCTCTGCGGGAGCCGGATGCGATCAGCCTGGTAGAAGCCTGTGGTAATCTGTTTTGGCACGCGCGCCCCCCTCGTGCCGCGCCGTCAACGCTGTTCGCACGCATCCGAGTTGGCCGGCTCTCATTAGCGTATCTCATGGTGACGCGGCCCAGTAGCCGGGGCTGAGCCGAGCCGGCAGCGCGCGGCGGAAGTTAGCGGCCATCTGTCTGACACCGACACATATCACGGGCCGTGACCGGATTACCGTCCGGAAGCTTCATGTAAGCGCGTCACTTCCCTCCGGCGCGAGAAGATGAGGTCCCTCTGTGGATCGGGAGACGGGCACAGGTCGCGATAGTTGAGCTCTCCGCCTATACTGACCACCCGACGGCTGTTTAATGTTTGCCTGTCGACATCCAGCAGCTTCGTAACCATTCTTTTACTGTAACTTCTGTCGCCCGTCTGACGTCTGTTGCTCGTCTAGCGTCGGTCCATCGTTTGGTGCAGAGGTATCTACAGTAAAATATTGAAAGATCGAATCTACGCTGTGGACCATTCAAGGATTCATCGGAACATTGAATACCTTCTTAGGTTTTAGGAGTCCTCATATGCTGATTCAATTATTGGATTGGGTCAAACTGGACGGACGGCTGCAACACAATCGGGTTAATTCAGGTGGAACATGTCTTGGGGATCGACCAGCTCATATGGATTAAAACACGAATATCAACTTACGGCGGTAAAGGTTATCACTACGAATATCACTATGCTGCCGTCTTATGTCCCATCAAGTTTGAATCAAGTGAATCAATAACGTATGTTTGTGTTTTGAAATGGTGGCATAATGAGTAGACCGACATCAGGGTGGATCGGATTTACAATTGGTTGGATCGGTCCAGATGCGGAAAATTAGACCCACGGAAGGCTTTGATAAGCTGAACCAAACCTTTTACTGCAGTTGTGAGGTGGCCCCGCATTAGAATCATCGCAAGCATGCTTGAAGGAGAGTAAAAGTGATGCTTCACACAGAGCGACCAAACAACCGCTCTAAGGCTTTTTAGGCACTTGTGCCTAAAATGTGCGGCGTGGTGCCCCATTTGCTGCTTTTACTATGTTCAGACCACTGCTTGCACATCCATATGACCTGTCATTATTGGTTTGGAGGTCATACAAATTGTTATTCCGACCCGCTGCTCCCAGATTAAATGTGATGACGGAAATAGTGAAGCCACCTTAGTTCATACTTAAAATGTCGCGCAATATTAAATTGCAGGCGAGCGCCATAATGCTGGGGACAGGTACGCTACCAATCGTTGTTACTCGCAGCATTTTTCTATCATCCATTGCGCCAATGATGTTGCAATAGCAGAAATGGGCTGGGGTCTGCCACCCCCAGCACTGACACCAGGTGACGGCGCCGCTCCTCCCACTCCTAACGACCCCTGGCGCCCAATGACACGGTGTCCGGGGCCGGCTCGGATGCTCCCCGCTCTGGCGGGCGCCGTGACGTGACGGAAATAGGAGGAGGAGGAGGAGGAGGAGACGGCACGTGACAGAGCCGCCACCGGCCGGCTCGCGCCGACTGACAAATGACTGCTGCACGGCGTCAGCGAGCGTGGAACGGCACGCCGGCCGCCGGCGAGCCCTGGCGTACCAGCGCATGGCTGGGGGCCAGGCGACGGCCCCAGCTCGTTCACTGCCGGACGATAACAGAGCGGACGCAAATATGCCTAGAACGACGGTCTTATTGATAAAAAGCCAGACTAATTTACTTCGATACGATGACGGCTTTCGTCCCGGCAAGCAGCTGGACATGCTCCCGCGGCTCTGGATTTAATTTGGTGATGCAGGTGCTCCGTCATATTGGTTCGTTTTAAGGGATGATGTGCTTTGGTAAGTGCTGACACGACGCGTTATTACAGGTTCGCAGCAGTCCGACGGAGAGAATGGGTGAGTACTGTAACCAATCAGCCGTACGCCTGGGCAAATCACTGGGCATTATGCACGGTTAGGTAAGACAACGTTGTGAAAGCCTAGTGTATGCATGTGTGCTGTGCAATATTGCCATTATCTTTGAAAGCAGCTGACTTATATTGCGGAGCTTATGATATATGAGAAAATGCTTGCTTTCTGCGATAGCACTTTTCTAAAAGCGGGGCAGGTTTGGATGTGAGTCACCCCGTCATGCCTAGGATAGGTGGGTTTATTTGCTCGCCAGCCGAGCTGCATGTTGATAAACTCCCAGAATTGAGATCGCTATGACGCCATGGCGCAGGCACGATAGCCCATACGGCGCCAGCACGGCCGCCTCACGACCGCGCGTCCACCGCCGTCTCCATGATAAGCTCAGGAAGCAAACCGCCGCACCGCCAGGAGCCCGTGAGCCTCAACATTTTCAGATGGGACAACTTACAAACCCTGAACACGTTAACATTCTGGGGTGCTTGCTCTTTCCAGCATTTACTCCCGCGCACACATTTGCCTCCATCAGTCAGAAAAACTTCGCCAAGATATCCTCGGCGCTCCCACGGGTGCACCAATCAAGGCTCCCCGGCCGTTTTTGCACGATGCTGGTGGATGTCAAAATAATGTGGGTGAATGGAGCAGCATGTCCAGGATGTTAGTTTGGATCTGGTTACCGGTGACTCACACACAGGAATGGTGGTATGTCGACGAACGCCTTTCCCGGGATTCCTCGACACAAAACCGCAAGGCGCGATGAAAACTTTCCTGGACTGGTCGTAAAACCCAGCGTGCCGTTCACCTGGGCGACGTCTGTTTCTTCTTCAAACAAACCGTGCGCGGCTAGCTGGGGCTGGGAACGTTCTCTGCTGCGGGCTGTCTCGGACCATGAAGACGAGGGGCGCGCCGCACCTCCTGCCCCTGCTGGTCCTCGGCCTCCTGTGGACGCCGCGCCGCGCGGACGGTCTGCGCCGCCCCTTCCCACGCCGCCGTGGGCCCGGCCTGGCCGCTGGCCCGCCTGCCGGCAACGGGTTAGGTCATGCGCCCAGCTGATCTGAGGCCGGAGCCAGCTCGGCCCGCCGCCCACATGGCCGCCAGCTATTTTTAATCGTTCCGACGCCCGCCACCCGTCGCCGGGCGCGCCGCCGGCCAGCACAATCAAGGGCATCTGCAACGTCTCGGCCCTGCCGCCGACCCGCGTCGCTGGCGGCCGTATCGGCCCGATCGGCGCGCCCGACGCGACGAAGACGACGCGCTCGACAGACACGTCCGCCAGCCACGACGCCACCGGAAGTGTCGCTGTCGGCGCGCGCGCCACGTGTCCGTGCTGCGGCTGAGCGTCGCCGGCTGGCGCTGCGCGATGGCGGCAGTACTGCCGGCGGCCACGTGGCCTGCGCCGGTCCGGCGAGACGCGGGTGCTCGTCGGCGCGCCTGTGGTTTGTCTGGCGCCGTCATGGACGTGCCAGAGCGCCGGCCGACGGTCAGACGTCTAGACAGAGCGCCGACTGACGGTCGGACGGCCAGACAGAGCGCCAGCCGACAGTCTGATGGCCAGACAGAGCGCCAGCCGACAATCGGACGGCCAGACAGAGCGCTGACCGACGGTCGGACGGTCAGACAGAGCGACGGCCGACAGTCGGACGGCCAGACATAGTGTCGGCTGATGCTCGGACGTCCAGACAGAGCGCCAGCCGACAGTCGGACGGCCAGACAGAGCGCCGGCTGACGGTCGGACGGCCACGCAGAGCGCCGGCTGACGGTCGGATGGCCAGACAGAGCACCGTCTTTGGAGCGGCTGGCTGGGGTCATGCACCCTTGGCGCGGCCATGCAGCACATGCGTCACGGGCGGAGTTGCACGAATGCGTTGCAGGCTTGGTGGAGAGCCAAGCAGGGGCGGTGAACTATGTACCAGACAATGGACACTGGATCGTTTTTTCATGGTGGGACTGCCTTAGAACGTTGAAGTAACATATTTTACAAGCGGGGCGAGCGAATCAATCAAAGTCATGAGTTCTAGAAGCGGCAATCGCGTTTACCGTCTGCCACTCGGAAATAAATCTAATAACTTTTGTACTATACTCTTAAGGGCAAATTAGTTAGACGCATTCGAAAGCAACCGTGAAAGTACTTATGCGAATAACACCAAGCAGGTAATGGGAGGTATTTCGCGTCGGTCCTTTTTTGTATTTTCAGTGTTGTGCTGGAAGCATGTCTACCCGTGAGAATAACGTCTGCTGCGGATGTTAGGCATGCTTTCCGTCTTGGACTGGTTGTGCTGTGTTCATAAGTTTACATTCACCGGTTACCCACCCAGGGTTTGGAATATTACACGCATCGCGTCGATGTAGCAGTTTGAGCATACCTTTATGTCAAACATCGTTTCATTTTCGTCTGGTTTGAAAGATTGAGCTTAGCGTTCGTCAGGTGTACGACGTCATTACCTTTCATATTCAAGCGAAAACATTGCAATATGCATTGAACCAAACTCACAGATATGCAAAGGCACTATACGCCAATGTGGTTCTAACAATTACGGGCACTGGTGGTCGGTTTAGTATGACGCGCTCGAATGAGGGGTCACTTTGACCTTCTGAGATGTCAAAAATTAGGTGATCTAGATACTCGAAATCCACAGAGCTGGAAGGGGTCTATGAGAAGTCGTTCGTGTCAAAGTTGTCAACTTCTAAGCCGCTGGTTTTTTGGGGCAGTCAATGTCAAACCAGGTGAAAATAGAAATCAGTATTGGAAGCGTTCTCCCACCTTCAACTTTGCAGCCAATACAGCCAACTTTAACCTAGGCGAATTTTCCCAGCAAAACGTCACGCAGAGTTTTGACAGCCGACCAAGGAGTTGCCTTAGCGGACAGCCATGGTCTGAAATGAGCTCACTGCAGGCCAGTGGCCTAGAACGATGGTGTTTTTTCACCACAAAATCGGCTATTCCATTGCTTACAGCTCGAGGGCATGAGATCGAGAGCTTGGCCGTTTGTGTGGATTTCTAGTCCTGGAGTGAGCTGACTGCGTCGCCCAGCCGCGCAGTTGCTACACCGGGTGTCCATGGCACCTACGCTGAGAACGACTCTGCAGGAACAATGCAGTGTTAAGGTCAATGGTATGCCCAAAACGAACGAATCGGCAGTAATCGCAGCATTTTTGTGTGTGTCCTTGAAAACAGTCTTCTGGTGAGCACAGTCCTTCGGATTGTCTGATTCACTAATAAGGTGCAGCAAGAGAATCCGTCTGATTCACTAATAAGGTGCAGCAATAGAATCCCTCTGATTCACTAATTAGGTGTAGCAAGAGAATCCCTCTAATTCACTAATAAGGTGCAGCAATAGAATCCCTCTGATTCACTAATAAAGTGCAGCAATAGAGTCCCTCTGATTCACTAATAAGGTGCAGCAATATAATCCCTCTGATTCACTAATAAGGTGTAGCAATAGAATCCCTCTGATTCACTAATAAGGTGTAGCAAGAGAATCACTCTGATTCACTAATAAGGTGCAGCAATATAATCCCTCTGATTCACTAATAAGGTGCAGCAATATAATCCCTCTGATTCACTAATAAGGTGCAGCAATAGAATCCCTCTGATTCACTAATATGGTGCAGCAATAGAATCCCTCTGCTGACCTTCTACACTGATTGCTCTTCCAGTTTGATAGTCTCTCAACCATTAACCCAAGAGACAAGAGGTTTGAATATCCGGTGACCTTCATGAATTCCTGAACGTCAGTGCGAAAATTCCGAAGCCGGATATCAAATTCAAATGCAATACCGACTGGCTGGATACCAAAATCAAGCCGACTACTTAGCTCTAAAGCCAGCTGTTCAGACACCGTCCTGGCAACTGTGGATTTTTCAAGTTAGTTATACTCACATATGACCCGCCGCGACGGCGGTCCAATCTCCACCCGCTGAAGCCTTGGCCTGAGTCCCGCTCCACCGTCGCCGACCTCATGGGACAGAGATGGAGCGGGCGCCGCCCTATTTCGATGACATTCCGCCGAGCTGCGGGGGCGGTGACAGCCTCAGGACATCGCCACCAACTATTTTTTACGTAGTGAACGTCGCCTTGGGGCATTTTCAGCAGGTGACGGAGCGGCTGCTAGGCTATGCGCCCCTGCGCTTGGCATTCAACTGTTAGGCTCTTCGATGCTGCGCTTGGCATGCAGCTGCTAGGCCGTGCGCCGCTGCGTCCGGTGAACAGTTGTTAGGCCCTGCGACGCTGCGTCCGTAAACAGCTGTTAGGCCCTGCGAGGCTGCGGCCGGTAAACAGCTGTTAGGCCCTGCGACGCTGCGTCCGGTAAACAGCTGTTAGGCCCTGCGACGCTGCGTTCGGTAAACAGCTGTTAGGCCCTGCGACGCTGCGGTCGGTAAACAGCTGTTAGGCCCTGCGACGCTGCGTCCGGTAAACAGCTGTTAGGCTCTGCGCCGCTGCGTCCGGTAAACAGCTGTTAGGCCGTGCGACACTGCGTCCAGTAAACAGCTGTTTGGCTCTGCGCCGCTGTGTCCAGCCGGCAGGAGACGACGGTATCCGGCAATAGCTCTAGCTGTATTCCACAGCTACTCTAGCTGTATTCCACAGCTACACTGTATATTAGCTGCATTCGTTTTGACATTCTGATTTGCTCTGATTGGTTCGCGCCTGAATGCAAAATCGTGGCTGGTTTTGGATGGGTGCTTGCTTTTTCACGCTCATAATCTGATTTGTTCTAGCAGCGAACCTGACATTAGTGACGTATATAAACTAGCAAAGCTTTTGAGATCCGCCACTGTGATCTAGGGGAAAGCTGCTGGACTCGTAATCCAGCGGCACTGGGTACGAATCCCAGAGCGGGCACATCGTTTGGCCCGACTGAAATGAAAAAGGTCAGCTGACAACTGGCCAACAAGGGTCAACCCAGGCCTGGCGGGGGGGGGGGGGGGGGGGTCGTGTCGCGGCATTGTGCGGCACGTAAAACCCTCCGCATTCCTGTCTGGCGCAAGGGCGGAGGCAAAATTATCCGTTGAACTGGGCGGTGCGACTTGGATCGTGGGTTCACGGTGCACGCAACAAGCTATGCTTAGCAGGTACTATGAACCCAGTCACCCATGCAAACCATTCGGACAAAATTTATTAAAAAAGGAAAAAAAAGATCGCACGCTGTTTCAACGGCGAACCTGACGTCCACGTTTACCGCCCATTCGATACGCCTTGCTCCGGTGTCTGCAATGTTGCGTGCGTCTGTGGCAGTTCACGTGTTTTGTGCGGAGCAGACGCCGGGCCGGAAGCATCTAAATTGTGTCCATCGACGAATAAATATTGTTGCAAACGGGGTGATAAATGAGCGATTTTAGCGGCGTTTTTCTGCGCGGCGCGATGGCAGGCGCCGGCGGACCTCCTTCGGCACCCGCTGCCGCCGACGCGGCTGACGACCGCCGGCGCCGCCGATGAACCCCGAAACAGCCGGCGGTCGCCGCGCCGCGAGCACTTGTCCTCGTCCATTGCCTGTCGTTGTTTCTGGCCGGTCGCGAAAGCCGCTTTTAGCGGACGCGATGAGCGCCGGCTCCGATGAAGGTGTGCAGCACCGGCGCGAACCGCCGCCATCGCTTTCCGGCGGCGAGCTTTCAAACAGCGGCGGGGCGTGTTTTGCGGTACGCCGATCTCGCCGCGGCAGCGGCGGTGACGCGGCTGGCCTTGATGCGGCGTATTTGCGCCGGCGGCGCGCGCGTCCGCTTCAGGGGAGCGACAGCTCTCGGTCGGCGGCGGCGCGGCCAGCGGCGGCGGCAGCTGCGGCGCGACGCCGATGGGTCGCTGACATCAGCATCAATTAACCGGGCCCTGCTGAAGGGCCACTGGAGCCGCGGCAAAAACGGCGAGTCGTGGCGACCGTGACGCGTGCCGCCCTGCCGCGCCCCTCGGTCGGCCGACGGTGCCCCCCGGTAAACATGTTGAGTAAGAGCGGCGCCGCCTCTCGCGCTGGGTTGCATGCCAGCCGCGGTTGTCTCGCCGTCAGACCGGCGGCCAACTACATGGGTTTCCGTCTGGACCGGCGGCAGGGGGATCTGGCGACGCCGTCCGCTCGGCAGGTCTTGTGCAATAACTGCAGGCTGGGCTCAGCGGCTCTGGCCGACAGAGGTACACCTGGGACGGCGCAGCGGTTTAGGCCGTCAGCCATCGGCGCCGTAAAGGACACCGGTACACGGATGTCGACTGAACATCCTCTTGTCATGGGCTGGTGGGTTACTTTCCAAGGAGGAATTAGCAAGCTCTTTATTACTCCCAATTGGGCCGCTTTGTAGCTTTGACAGCTTGGGGTAAGTTTCAATGTATTGAGGTTTTTGGTGCACTTTTTACATTGTTGAACACCCTATGCGGTCACGGTTTCAAGTAGTTCTATACGCAGTGTGTTTCTGTGCAGAATATTTTCGACCGAGTGTATCCGGTAAGCACAACCTCAACAACAAAGGATTATAAGAATGGTCAGAGGAAAGGGGCAAGAGCGGGGGAGGGCACACCGCTTCTCTTGTGAAATATGAAAATTAAACCTGTGGTGTTACACGGAACGAATTAACTCTAAAACCGGATTGAGCCTCAAGGGTTTGCAATGTTCCGCGTCGCTGCATCACGCAGCGACGCGGCAACGTTCCAAATGCATTGTAGAAACCAGACGGGCAAAGAGCATGTGAAGTTGACTTATCTGAGACCTGCCACGCGGCAGACTAGCTTACAGCGTTTGCTCATGCCACAACATATATTTTTTAATTGGAAATTGGGTAGAGACGGGTGAGCGATAGACCCGTGTCTTCACCGTGTTCCAGAACTGACCCCCATATAAAACTGCATTTGGTTTTGATGCGCCCTGAATACGTGCGTGCACCCTACTTTGAAGGATGAACGGTGAGTCTGGGTGCTACTAGTTGGCAAGCTCGCCGCCTTGTGGCGCTACTGTCTTCTGGTGTCTGCAAGCGAAGGCTAGCCGTGGTCAGTCCCGTCCCGTGAGGACGAGGGCGGGCCGGATCACGGTACCGAATCCAAATGTCATGAACTGGTACCGAATCCAAATGTCATGGGTGCCTATGAACTCATTTACAGATTATGATGAGGAACCATTCCTGTCAACCACTGTTCGCGTTATACGGCTGAATTAATATCACCTAATTTTCGGTGTTACAACTTGGCCAACGTGAGAACTTTACGACATCTTGCAGAATCCACTCCCAATGTAGACGGCCATCAAAAATGTGATTCAACCCCGTATGTCTGCAACTTCCGCTCAGCTGGTTTAAGTTACTTCTGACGTTTAAGTGCTGACTTTAATCAGACGAGCTCAAACTATGCCCTTCCTCCAAAAATGTACAGGACGATATGTGCCGGCAGTCGAGCGGTGCAAGTCACAGCGCTTACCTTTGCTTGTAAGTGGTGTGTGCAGTCAGTTCAGATCATTTCATGACCCATCATAACCATAAGGTAGAATAATCATTGTGTGTACTGCTTCGGTGTTAAAATTGGCCCGGTAAAAAAACACAATAGCTGGGGACATTACTTTGCGTGCTCGTTAAGCCTTTATCTAGTGTGCGTTGTCATTGGATGATGTCATCGTAACGGTTGAAACATGGCAATAATTTATGATTGAAGGATTGTTTGACAAGTATGATGCCTCCAGCCTTGGCCGTACATCACACCGCTATTAGCTCAGAGCTGACATTGCGCGCTGTCTCCGGGCAAACACGTGATACTGACGTCATAGCCCGGCTACGTGACTTGATGAGAAGTTGAAACGTTTGGCCGAGATGTGCGATAGCCTTTAAACTTAGCCAGTCCAGATGCCACCACGGCCCACTGAACGGGTCAGAGAATACCCCCGAAGGCCCAGAGAGGGTCGTGCCGACTGATCGAAGAGCCAAATTCGGAGTTGAATGATTCTGGTCGAGCCACTGTCTTAACTTCGCACCTTATACTCGGTAGGGTTCAGGAAAAATTGCAACACATTTGCGATCACTTCAGGTAAAAACAGGTGCCAGTCTAAGAAGGAAGCTGAATGATTTGAAACACTTGTGCCGTTTTCAACTTTTGCGACTGATGAAGGCGGAGGGTGTTTTATCCCACACCTGAGCCATAGTATGAGTCGGCAGAGTGACCCTATGACACGAGGCTCCTGGGTATCGGGTATTTGGTATCCGCTTTCTGCTGTTGCTGCGGTATGGGCATGTAAATGTTTTCGGTGTCGGCGCTTCACCTCGAATGCACATGGTAATGAAGTTTGCAACAGCTTAGACTGAATTATTACCACGTCCGAGCCATAAGTTTCAACTTTGCACCAGAAGCGGCGCTTCTTTAGCCACTGCCCTTGTACAGTACTGGCGACTGTCAAACCACCGGTCGCACAGGCGAACCACGCCGCCAAGCCAACTTCAGCATCTTTTCAAAAGTATTTCATGGCCTAGGATGACGTTATAACTTCCTTCGTTACGAAAAAATGTCAACATATTTGATCTCCTTGTCTTATTCAGATGAATAATCAACTAACAAAACCTGAAACTGGGTCTTAATTTGTCCATGACAGCATATTAATCTCGTTACGCTCATGTCCCTGCCTTATACAGTTATGCATTTTATTTTGATTAAGCCAATTAGAAACATGGTCGGACTATATACCAAAACTAGGACGTTAATGTTTGCTAGACCCAACTTAAGCCAAAGTGGTGGGCTACAAGTATTGACTAGGACCAAGATCACAGCTCACGGTCAGGCATCGGCCTTTCAAGTCTAGTTATCTGGCATCGCCACCCACACTTGAAAATGACGCATGACAATATTTGCGTGGTTCATGCGAGTGAGCAGGATATTTCTCAAATTTAAACGTCATTCGAGAGCTTTATTAGCTTGAGAGCACGTGTAAAGAAGACCATGCATAGGCCATAGCCCCCTATCTTCCTGGATGACCAGGTCCTGCTTCAGTGCCGAAGCTGCCACCCTGGGGAGGCCGGCACTGCTTTCCACTGCGGCATGGTCTTGGTCAATGCCTCGTTCTCAAAGCTCTGCGAGCTGAAAATATAAAAATCGACACTCAGCAATGCATTCTTAGTCCTGCGTGCATCACACATTCATGCTCAGGGGCTTAGGAGATGTAAAATGGTTAAACAATGCACTTCTCAATCTTCGTGATATCTCTTAAATCATTTGTGATCAAGTTGATATAAGATCAATTTCGGAGAATTATGTCAGCCCTCCAACTCGCTTTATCATTAGCCAAAGTCCGTCCCAATAAGATAGTTGGTTAAAACGCCTGCCTTGCGAGCTATCAACCTGTGCCACAGTGGGCTCGGGCCGCTTTAGGTGCTCGTTATTTGTCCCTGACAGGTATGGTCTACGCCCGGTAGCAACGGCTGCGCTAAAGGTCGGTCGACACATGGTCTTCAAAGGGTCATTCAAGCTCAGTGATTCCTCAGATCAAGTTCTACGACGCATTTAACCGATTGCTGGTGAGCCTTCCGTGGCGTTCCAGCATTATCGAAATTATGAACAACAAAAGATCGAAAAAGTGCAAAAACTGCTCTAGACAACAGGATCTCACTATTGATAAAATATGCTCCTCAAATCGTCATCGTTCGATTGCGTCATGTAGCATTTGCGTGACTCAGACGAGCTGGCAAACTGGCCGTGCGGAATAGCCGCCTCAGCGGACGGGCTGACTCACTCGGAGCACCTTTTGAGAGGTGCGGTGATAATGGGGGGGGGGGGGGGGGTGGCGCTTCCCGAACCCCAATATTGTATACATCCGTCCCTTCTCGTGGCGTTCTTACACACTAATCCATGAATTCGTATTGTTTACTCTGATTGATATGCTCGATAATAGCCCTTTTCTTAAGCTTTGAATGCATAACATTGGTTGACGGCCAACTGACAACCAAAAGCTCTCTGGTTTCCGTTGTGGTGCTCACGTACGCCGAACACAAAAAAAATCGCTTATCATATTGGTCTTGGCCTTGCACACCGCATGGCCAATAGGGTGACAATATTTCGATGACGTTTTAGGACACCATGCATGCCTGGGTGACCTTGGAATAGTTTGCACGAGATAGACTGCACAACTTCGGAGGTGTCTAGCTTAGAAACCAGAGGGCCTTAAGCCTTAAGAAGGCCAGGACTGTCAACTGCACCCAATCATATTCAAAAGGCTGCTCGGTTCAACACCCCATACAAATGTGGAGCGGCCTCTTTAAATGATGATACTTCTTGTCTTGTATCAGTTCTACGCAACGGAAATAATTCTCAGTTGCACGGGGACGGCAATAACATGATTTGATATTATTTGACCCGATCTGACAAGTTAATCGTAGATGTTTCAAAAATGACCCGAGTAAACATAAATGATCACGTATGCTCATGTATGCTTCACCACGTTGGATGTGACAATGGCATACACTGCTCATCATGCGTTAATATACGAACAAGAGGTGCAGCCAAATGATACAGGACATCAATGAAGTAACTGACATCAACGTTGCCTCCCTTGCGAGCATCGACCATCAGAGATCGAATTCAACGAAATGCGGCAATCATGATCCAATTGAAGTAAGCCCTCAAGCCTAAAAAATATTGCCACCTAAAGTACTGTACATGGCCTTTTCTTGATAAAGAACGTCTCCCTGGAATATTTTGTCAAAAGGACACGAAAGGCAATTTCCTTGTAGTTTATTGCAGCTCAACAACATACAACGCAATTCACACAATGCAATTTTGATTTGATTTTTTTGCCACATGTGTAGCTTTAGTCTCAAGTGCACACATGCCCTATTCGGTAAAGGCAGATGTGTCTTTGTTTTTCCAAAATTGTCGTTCATATGTCACGATTCTCATCATCTGAGCGATTGCGAACGTACCTCTTAAGATGCCCTGTTAGAATGGACACCATCTGCAGATGCTACGTAATTACATGCATTCCGTTGTCACTCCTCGACGTTGTTAATTTCATGGCTAAGTCCCAAGCGAAATCTGACGAGGGACAGATACCTTAATCTTGTGTTATCTTTGCGCCCTTTCCGGTAAGCGCGCTGCCGTATGCACACTATCTGGCACGTGCTTTATGTTCCTGCCACTTCGTTCTCACCAGCATGTCTCAAGTTATTAGCTTGATGCATAATTGGCGTTGACTCGTCGCGTATAATCCATCGCAAAATAAGTAAAAACAAAAACGAGTGTAGGTTCTTCGCCTGTTCGCCCTACTGAGCTGGGCTGGTCTAGACGCGTGTATACCAGCACTTTTCATGGCCTCCTGGTTTAAGCCACAGCAATTGGCACATAATTGGATTTGCAGCCGGTTTCCACAGAAGTTCGTTGCCAGTTCCCTTGCTGATTATTGGCGCCGTTGTTGAGGAAAGTGATGAGTTTGCTTCCAGATCAGGCACATCTACCTGGTCCTGCCCAACACGTTCCATTGCATGCATCTATTTGCTCTAATCACCGAGGCCTGGTGCCAATTCCAGACAGCGTAGCAAAAGTCGTAGGATACGCGGTTTGCGCCAAAGGGCGTGCTGCGAGTTCAGCACATTGACCCGCCGTTTCGTCAATACGATGGCCCTCTCTCCCGTCTGCTCAGGCGGTCCCCGCGCCGTGCCGTTTCGACGCCAAGTCACTGAGATCTTGCCCCAGTTACGCCGTGTGGCATGAGGTCTTCATATTATGCACATTGTACGCCTCCCATTGGAATGGAATGAGCTGGGATTTATTTTGCTCGTGGTGCTCTGGGGCAGGAAGATTGCTCTGTGTCAGTCAGTTTGCAAGCGAAGCTCTTAACGATTATACGGTACGGCACACCAAGGAATTAAGCTTGTTCTTCCTTAAAACCGCATCAGGCTGTGTCCAGTGGCTGCCGCGATCTACACTTCTGGAGCGTGCGGCGGCCCGGGCAGGGCAAGATGGATCTTTCATCGTTCTTTTTCGTTTTAAGTAAGCCTCATTCGACATCCGGCCTAGCTGGTAACTAACTAGCAGGTATGCGGTTTCCTATTCCGTTGTGAGGCTCCAGCCCCCTCCCCCTCTTTCAGTTTGGGCCCCAGCTCCCCAACTTTGCGAAGCAAGTGGGTCTAATCGTAAACATCGTTTGATGACGTATTTTTGAGGTACGTTTCGCTAATATAAAATGCTTAGCTCCCACCTTCCCAACTCCTTTTGCGAAACTACGCCTCTGCCAACTAGGATGTCTAGCATGATGGCTTACCTCTCCGCCGATGCACACGTACGCTAGCGATGATCTAGGATGCTGAAATCTGAAACAGCTCTAGCTGGACGGCTCTGGTCCATTGGTGGTCCGCTCACGTGCATCAGGAGCCCTTCCGAGCCGCCTCTGCCTCTTCAAATCCGTAACAGAATCCATTTCACCCACCTCATTGGCAGAGATAATAGCCAGGCTCAATAAATCGCGACGTAAATTAAAACAAATGGTTTGCCATTATAGATGGGATTAGTCGTAATTTTACTAAATTTGCCACTTACAAGTGTGACTTATTCGGCCCAATCCTTCTGTGCTTCCTTTGCGGTGAAGACAACCAGTTTGCATAAATTAGAATGGTTTAATCTGAGATGAGCAGACAATTAGATTATCAATGACTTTCACATGCATTGAGTCTTGATAAACTTAATGATTGTGATCTCCGAAAACGACAGCTTAATGACGACACAGTCATCATTCAGTTAACGAGACTGTGTCACGCCAAGGGTGCGAGGGGCTCAGCACCGCACGTCAGTGCGAGGTTTGGCGTACATTGCACCTTGCGCCTCGCGAATACGTGATTAACCGGGATGCGAAGTCAACATGAAGATCAAATGCCGCACATAAGTACCCCAATACCGAAACGGTTTTCATCAGTTTTCGACGGCCGATGTTTATGGATTAAAGCTTCGTTGATAATAATTTCTACACTGTCTGGATGGTCAACTGAGAGTCTTTCTGGCCATTGGCAGCAGCAGTGTGCAGCACAGTCTGGACGACCGCCTGGGACAGTCTGTGTGGCTATTGACAGTGGCCGTGTGCAGCACAGTCTGTCTGGCTGTTGACAGTGGCCGTGTGCAGCACAGTCTGTCTGACGGTCTGCACAAGGTTTGGGTGACTATCTGCGAGACAATCGCTCAGACCGTCCGCGCGCGGCCTACGCGATGGTCTGCCTGACCGACTGTGACAGTCTATTTGACGGTCCGCGCACGGTCTGTGTGACGGTCTGCCTGACCGACTGTGACAGTCTGTCTGACGGTCCACACATGGTCTGGAGCAGCCCCTGCAGGACCGGTGCCCCCGCTCGGCGGGGAGCGGGCTGGGGCTGAGGCCTGGTCTCATCTGGAGCTCTGAGGAGTGCGAAGACCTGTCCGGGCGCCGATAACTTGCCAGTTCCTTGGGTTCCCTTTACGTGCTTTGCATTACCTGGTGCTGTGAGGACGATCGGTCTCCAGCTGTTCTGGCTGGGATAAACGACACGTTAATTCCAGTCGTCATTCCGATTTCCTGCATCTATTAGTAAGCTAGTAGTATTGTCCTTATAGATTTGCATAGAGGTGACGGCCGAAGTCTCGCGCGTGAACAGTACGTTATCAAAGCGGGATGCGTACTGGATATGATCTGTCTTTCATGAAGCGCTGCGTACATTGCATAGCCACAACCTTTAAGCGGTGGTTATTTCCTGGCTTCTCTTCAAGAAACAAATGTCACTGGCATTATACGCCCCGATTGTCTGACCATGCATATGCGTGAAAACAGCCTGAGGTATGTTTAATCTCCGGTGGATCGATTTGTTATTCTGGATTATTTAGGCATGACTTGATGATAATCGAGCATGAGCTGGGCATACCGACAAATCACCTGCGTAGGGCAGCTACCGAGCGGACCAGGACGCGGCGCCGGGCTGCGGTCGCGTCTGCACTGAATACTGAGCGGCGCGCTCGTGCGAGGGCTGCGCGTCGGTGATCGTGCGGTAGATCGGGTGGCCCGGGTGGACCGGCGGCTCCGCGGGGGGCCGGCGGCGTCAGGGCTGGTAGCCCGCTTCCCCCTGATACATGGGTAGCGCGGCCGGATGACGGCCGCTGCCGGCGCCGGCGCTGCCGCGCGATCGTCACATAATTGGCGTCGGCCGCCGCCGTCGATGGCATGTTTGTCCGGCGCTATGGCCGTTAGCAAACAGTTTGTCGGGCCGTTTGCGCGCGGGCTGGCCGCGCGGCCGGCTGACGGCGCCATTACCTGGGCCTATCCGGCGTGGCCGACCATCCATCTCGTGTCACGCGCCGTTTTTACGCCGCGACGCCGACCGGCGCGAGCCCGGAATAATTGTCGCGTGTTTTACCCACCCTTTGTGCCGAGATTCAGTGCGGCCGGCCGTCGAACCGTCGACTTCGACGCGGCCGGCGCGCGGCGAGCTAGGTCTGCGCTGAATCGGAGACGGCGCGATTGGCGCGCCTGAGCGCCAAAAAAGACCGGAAAACGGCTGCGGCGAGAAAACAGGGCTCAGTTCGTTACCATTGTCGCGTGCTGCGGGGACAGGGGCGGGTTGAGTCGACGCTCGGCTTTGCCACGTGCCGGGCGGCTATTCCCAGTGTTGAGACGCTACTTCATGTAGCCGTTAGCTAATTCAAAGGTCCAGGTGAGTTTTGATCATATATTACTTGTGCAGCTTTCCGGCGGCAGTAATTGCTCCTCTGATACCAACGACCTCCTCTTATTTATCCTTGTCTAGGATTTGCTATTTTTAATTCAATACGACCAGCATTTTCCCGTTGTTTTTTTCGGCACACTTGAGATGTGAAAGACATGAACACGACCCGTATACGCATCATGTGCGTCCATAAGCTGGGGCAACTGTCTCACGATTCCAGGTCTACGACTACATCCCGTGACAAACGGTGTCGTTTTCAAGTCATCACTCCCGACATGTTTACATTAGCATTAGCGCTCATTTAGGAGCGGCGTAAGCTGTGTAACAACGCCGGTCCGTTCAACCCCGTGACTGGCGTCATTAGGGGAGCCAGGCTCTCCCAGCGCGGCGGTGGTCCACTCGACTGACAGGTCTGGTTGCTTTCAGTGGGATGACATGGACGCAAGAGCCCTGGCATCACCTCACTAGCGCCCGGTCACTCAGCTTACCAGGTCAGTCCGCGAGATTTGACGTCACCGGGTCACGTGGCCGTGTCCTGACCGCTGCACGGCGGTGGAAAATGGTGCCGCGGGCGCCGTGATTTTGACGCAGTCATGCAGCACATGCCCATCACACGTCGACAGGTTTCGGCGCTAGTAAGTCCTCTTTGCGACTGCGTGCGTCTTGTTGAGAGTTATCGTTTATTTGTTGTCTTAACGTGGACTAAAGATGCAAGCTATCTAGCAACGCCAGTGGAATCTACACCAGATGCCGGAAGCTGTACCAAAATCAGAGTGAGCTCTGATGCAATATATGTCAGCAAGCAGCATCACCGAATCAAATTACCTCGGCGTCGTTACTTGGCCGACTGCAGGAGACCATGCCTCGGTGCAGAGCACGGACTCGCCCGCCCTCGCCTTCCGGCCGTGCCCCCGCTATGGCTCGCCGCCCGAAAACTGCCCATTCTCCACAGAATAAACAATCAACTCATCTGCGATTTCGGCTATGCCGGGGCATGTTTATGGGCCCCGCCCGGCACGGCCTGTCGAAGTGGAGGCCGCGGCGCGCCTGCGCCCTGCATAATTCCCCAGCGGTGCCCATGAAGTAGGTGCTCCCGCGGGGTTGCCGGCCGCTGGCGAAGCGACGGACCGACCGACGCTGCGGGACTGGCACAGGCGTGGCGTCTGCTGGCGGACCCTCGGCGGGAGGGACGCAGGTGCAATGTCCGCCGGCAGGTTCCCGCGGGGGAGGGGTCACGTGCGGACGCAGTCTTCTGAATACGAGAGGTGACAGGAGGCCGGCTGGCTGGGTCTCTTCGAAAGCGAACTGGGGGCATTCTCAGGTCCCCCATAACACATGTCTTGGCGACAGCATGCCGCCGCGCTCTAGACAAGAGAGGCTGCCTGGGCCCGCGCCTGGGACGGAAGTGCTGCTGGGTCACCTGAGAGGTAGCGCCGGCCGGCGCCGGTCCGAGCTGACTCAGGGCCGCCAACTGCCAACACAGCTCCGGTGCGGGGCAGGCTCCGGGTTACAGGCCCGGGGCGTCTGCCGCGCCCGGCCGCCACCGCAGCCGCCGCTGCCGCCGCCGCGCGCGCTTTGGGGTGGAGCGGGTGAGACCCCCACTTAGCGCGCCCGTGTACACTGTCTAATGTATATACACCGCAGACTGTAAACAGTGTTGGCAGCCAGTTACCACATTTTTAGGTCACGTGCAATTTACAGACACTTCACTTGCACTTATTTACCTCGTTGTCGAGCAGGAATTTTATCATTACAGAGCACTCTTGGCTTTCCATTTGGTCTCCCTCACTCCACGCTAAGAGTACATGTATTTATTGTTGGCTACAAGCACCGGTCATAAAGCTAAGAGCAGATATGTTGCTCAATCATGTCAAGGATTTGCCGCCTGGAAGCATGGGGCGAATGAGGTCCATAACGATACTTCTGTGTATTCGTTGCTCACCTTTCACTGACATAGACGTGAAGGTATGCGGTTGTGCAACATAATGACAATGGACATCAGAAAGTAATGGGTATATAGAAAATAATAGATGATCTTACGGTGCGTTTGGGAGCAAAAATACAGTGCGAAATGCACGCGAGCTGCTTAACTTGAACGAATTGCTGCATCATTTAAGAAACGAACAATCTTTTCCTTATGTGACGACGCACGTACCGCCGTGCCGTTTAACATTGCATTATGCAGATGACAGACGAGACAAACGAACCGTGGGACCAACAAACCGATACACAGACCAACACATCGACAGATCCACAGGCTGGCCGGCCGGCATGCTGACAGACGAACAGGATGGCGTACCGACAGATCAACATACCAACGGACAAACAGGCACGGCAGATATGAGAGACGACAGACTTTGACTGTTAGACCAAAGTACGGTTGGCCCCACGAAGTGATAGGCTCATGCTTCCTACAGCCCGGCGGGTACATGACAGACAGAAAAACAGAGGCACTAACAAACAGGCTTATTAGCAGGCCAAGAGAACAGCAGACGTTCGACCACAAGTGAACTGACAGACTGGCAGACTGCTTACCGCCGGACCGAAAGACCAGCAGGTCAACAGACTGGCAAACAATTAGACTAGCATGACAGTGGGACAACTCAGCGACGGACAGACGGACAGAGAGACAGTCAGTGTGTCAAACAATCAGACTAGCAAGACAGTGGGACAACTCAGCGACAGACAGACGGACAGACAGGCAGCCAGTATGTCCGTCACTGCTGGCAGCCGGCAGACAGTGCTCCGCCCGCCCCCCCAGGCGGTGGGGTGGGGACTAGTGATGTCATTCCCATGACTGCGCGGCTCCGGCCGCCGCCCCCAGTGTTGATCCAGCCCAACAACAGCCCGGCATTAACGTGCACATGCACACCGGTGCACGTTCCCCTGGTGTCGGGGAGCAGGCCGGTGCCTCGCCGGCGCTGTGCAAATGTGTGCACGGCTGCAGCACCTGTTGACCGCCGGCACAGGCGCATTGACGACCGGCCGGCGGCGGCGCGACTGGTCTCGGGGGGGGGGGGGGGGGGGGGGGGCGGGAGCGGTCGTCATCCGGAGAGAGTGGAACGGTGCTAAGCTGAGAGTGTGGGCGGCGAGCGCGTCGCGCTTCTCTAAAGTCCGATCGGTGGAGAGCAGGGGTGGCACGCAGCTCACCGCAGCTGGCTGCTCGGTGGTCCGCGCGGCTCGCGGCCACGTGTGCCCGTGGCGGGGAGCCGGGTCACGGATCCGCCTGATGAGGCGCTGGCGGGGACCTGACGCTGAAGGAGGAGGTCCTCCGCGACAGCAGGCGGTCCTCCTCCTGCTGCTGACACCGTCAACTCGTCGACGATAGGCCGCAGCGTGCGCGGATGAACATCAGAAACAGCGTGGCACTTGACAAAAATAACTACGACCATTTCGGGGTTATGTGGTATTGCTGCAAATACAAGAAGTGCAGGACAAAAGGCACTGACATGCCGTCCACATCTACATATGCACGTGGCTTCCCTCGTGTCGCGCGTTACCTGTCTGTCTCCACATTTGCGTTTATCTGATTTATGTCCGGCCGTTCCTCTGCGCCCCTTATCCTGCACCGACTGCTTTGTCAGGGCACCAAGCCACATTAGGCGGCCTCCGGACAGGCTGACGTCACGCCCGTACCCACGGCGCCCTCAGCCAGCGGTCGCCTGTAGCCACGACGCCTTCAGCCAGCGATGGCCCGTATACACGGCGCCTTCAGCCAGCGATGGCCCGTATACACGGCGCCTTCAGCCAGCGATTGCCTGTGTCCAAGGCGCCTTCAGCCAGCGATGGCCTGTGTCCACGGTGCCCTCAGCCAGCGATGGCCTGCATCCACGACACCTTCTGCCAGTGATTGCCTGTGTCCACGGTGCCCTCAGCCAGCGATTGGTTGCATCCACGGCGCCTTCAGCCAGCGATTGGTTGCATCCACGACACCTTCTGCCAGTGATTGGTTGCATCCACAACGCCTTCAGCCAGCGATTACCTGTGTCCAAGGCGCCTTCAGCCAGCGATGGCCTGCATCCACGACACCTTCTGCCAGTGATTGCTTGTGTCCACGGTGCCCTCAGCCAGCGATTGGTTGCATCTACGGCGCCCTCAGCCAGCGATTGGTTGCATCCACGGCGCCCTCAGCCAGCGATTGGTTGCATCCACGGCACCCTCAGCCAGCGATTGGTTGCATCCACGGCGCCCTCAGCCAGCGATTGGTTGCATCCACGGCGCCTTCAGCCAGCGGTAGCCAGGTCACTTTGCGCCGCATCGAGCGGATGCATGTACCGCGCATAAAGTCTGTGGAGGGCAATGACCCGTGATCTCTGGCGGCGGGAGTGAAGCTGTCTCTCAAAATTCGGTTGATCGTTAACACGCGACCGGCGGCCGGTTGGATACCCTTCCCTCGGGTGGGGGGTCAATTTGACCCCTGAGATCTCAGGAACTAATGGGGCTAGAGGCACCAAATTCACCGGATGTGTTGGCATGTGGCTGAAATCACTTAGGTTAAAATTTGAAGTTTTTAGGTCATGAAATTTGGGCCAAGTAAGGTCAAACAAGTCAATTTCCATGTTGTTCGCCAAAGTGACCCCACAACCTAAATATCTGTTCTCAGGGACGGATCAAGCCTGGATACTTTTTTTTGGGGGGGGGGGGCAACCGCTCGTCGCCAGCTGGCTAGTGTGGGATCCGATGTCCTAGTGCATGGTGCCTCTCGCGAGTACCTAGTAGGGACACCATTCAAGCACTGAAATGCTTTTGAATCTTCTTTATACAGAATGCATGTAAGCAAAGCTCGTAACCCTCATTTTGAGGTATCGTTTTGTTATTATGTTTTTGGTATTATGTAGGCTATTATTTTGAGGTACATCTTTTGAGGTAAGTAGACGAAACTTTTATGAAGCTCTGGGAATGTTTTTTTTTGAGGGGGAGGGCAAAACATACTCTCAGAGTTTTGGGGGGTCATGACCCCGTGCCCCCCCCCAGGATCCACCTATGCCTGTTCTAAGCAAAAAGTCCACGCAAAAAAGCAAAAGGTTCATCCTCAAAAGGTCATGGTGATCAAAATCATAGAAGATTGCTTTGAGTTCTGAATTTGAATAAGCGACAAAGGTTACGCAAGGTAGTATGCTCCTAAAAATAAAATGTTGAATTGGGTCATTTCCGGTAAGTGACTTATTCTGACCTCATAGAGGGTTATAGAAGATGTATAATGCGCTTCCCTGTTATCAATAAATTAAAAATAAGCACCAGAAACAACCTAATACAGCAAGTCAGTGAGTAATACAACAAATTGGTTCTGGCCTAGGTCTGACCTTCAAAATTGACCTTAGGTCAGTGCAATTTGTCCATCCAATTGTTTTGCTGCCTAAGAAAGTGTCTCAAATGTATGTCTACGGCTACCGCTCCGCCGTTGCATCAGATTGTACGATTCCCTAGACATTGCCGTTACGGAATCCATTGCCTGACTTTAACCCGTCGTAGGTCAGCGACCTCACAAGGTACATCCAAATATTTGATACCAAACGATTTGTTGGTCAACTTTCTGCAGCTGCGCAAAATTCGGTGCGGCTACGCCGCGTCGTTCAGAAACTGCTCTGGAAAAAACTTCGGTTGGATGGGGTCAATTTGACCCCCATCCGAGCGCGTGTTAATTGTGACAGCTTGCGTTGTGTATCGTGCTGCGTCATCCACTTTACTGGGGGGTGCATGAGCCTGTTAGTGATGCCTGGGGTAGTGGATCATGCTATAACCAAAAGCCATGGCCTGGCATTAGTGTTCCTGCAGTGCTGCTGTTGCATCTTCCTTATATTGCCACGGCAACGGAGTATGCGTTCGCATGAATGCTGCCTTACGATACACAAAATGCAAGTCTTGTGGCGGAATATTGAACTGTCATTATTTCTGCAATCTTGGTAGGAGAGCATGGTCCTGCTATCCCCCTTGGCAATGTCAGTTTTCTGGCACTGCCACAGCAGGTAAAGTGTTAAGCGAGAAGAAGGCACGGGCACATCAAGTCATTTCCGTGGTGAAAGAGATGCAGTCATCAGTATTTCGCCGCTGAGTCTGCCCTTGGCAATGTCCGGTTTCCTCTACACTTGCGGTTTGTGCATCTCGTATGAGTTGGTAAGCGGACACACCTGCCCGTGGGTGCTGCATGCCTCATCGGCCGCACGGCCCGGCTCAGACTAATCACCAGACATCTTCCAAAACCCGGCAAATGCTCCGGTATTGCCCGCACTCGACGCGGTGCGAACCAATCGCGCTGCACAGACCATCGCGATAAGGAACTTGCTGTGCCCGTTTTGGAGGCGAGGACGGCACGCGCGAGGCGGGCAGGCGGCTGCGGCCCGGCGCCTGGTCAGGAGAGTGTGGTCACGGGCGCCGCCCGACTGGTGCAGCAGTTCGCACTTGGTCGCCGCTGGGTTTGAGCAGGCGGAGGCGGAGGCAGCCGGCGGGAGGCCGCTGGCTGTGTGCACACCCGTCACGCTGAGCCGGGTACACGCGTCCATATTAACGTGACGCGTCACGCCAACGTGACGCCTTTTGGACGCTGTCCGCAAGCAGGCAGAAAGTCACCCCGCATGGTTTCTGGATAGTTTATACGTTGCTGCTCTATACTTTTCTTTAGGCAAGACAAAAAATGGCGCCTTTCTTTAGGCAAAGCAAAGCATGTCGGGTCCCCGACCTTGAGGATGTAGCCATGATGTCGAGTCCCCGACCTTGAGGATGAAGCCATGATGTCGAGTCCCCGACCTTGAGGATGTGGCCGCGATGTCGAGTCCCCCGACCTTGAGGATGTAGCCATGTCGAGTCCCTGACCTTGAGAATGTAGCCATGTCGAGTCCCCGACCTTGAGGATGTAACCATGTCGAGTCCCCGACCTTGAGGATGTAGCCATGAATGAAGTGCAAGTAGCGGTAACTCAACAATAGAAGCTTTACAAAAGTGTAATGCCACTACAAGCAAACAACTTCACTCATTTTAATGTCCTATCACTGCAGACGTGATCTTCTGTGAAAACGATTGACCAGTATATGGAGCGCACAAGATTTGAGGTCAACATCTCTTCATGACGCTCAAAGCATGCACTGCCCAAAATTTAGGCATCGGAGCGCTCTTGGCATCATAACTACGGAACTACCACCCACATTGACCTGCATTCGTAGTGCTAGAGCAGTTGGCGAGCTGAATACACCCCTCTCGCACTGCTGTAATGGGCGCTAGTAAGAGACACGCGCGGTGAGGCCCTATCTCACGGAGGAGATTGCCCGTCCGTACAACTTGATATCGTCCTGTGTAGGCAATCGCTGGTAAACTATGCTTCTCATTATTGAGTTTACATATACTGGGATTTCGTAAGGCTGAGTGAGTGTGACTGAATGACTAGGAAGAACGTGAGTTGGCCGGAGATGGCGAAAATTGAATGGACGTGAGCTAGTGAATGAATGTGTGGGTGGGGGAGAAGGGCGTACGAGGAGCGGACGCGGTCAGGCGGGTGAGCCCAGCGCCGGCCGTGAGCGGCCGCTCTCACCGTTCGCCGCGAGCGGCTGGGGGCGGCAGCCGGGTGCGCGCCGCCGCCGGGACGCCGGCCGGCGCCGCCTGCTCACTCATGGTCGGTCGGATGAGTGGAGCGGCCGCGTCGCTCCGTCCGTCCGCCCGCCCGGTGCTAGCGCGCGCGTTGAGCTCCCCACCGACCGGTCGGCGCCGGGGGCCGGCCAGCGACAGTGGACCCAACGGACGCCGAGCGACCGCGAGCCGCGTGCACTGTGTGGAGACGCCTCGCCTCTGAAGATACCCGCCGCGCCCCGAACGGTGCCGCACGGACACTAAGGCGGGGGCGCCGGCCGCGGCGCGGCTCGAGCGGCAGGCCGTCGGTGTCGTGAGGAGCTCCGCGGCCGGGGATGCCAGCCGGACTACCGTTCTCGGCGGCCAAGCCGCCCCTGCCGATCTCCCGGCAGGGCTCGCGGCTGGACATGCGCCATGGAGGTACGGTTGCGTGGTACTGGCGGTACCGCCGGGGTGCGACGCCGTCGACGGCGCAGGGGCCCGCACGGCTATCTCGGGGCGAGGGTAAAGTATGGCGCTCGTGTCTCCTCTACTGGACTTGCAGCACGAAATCCGCTGGATTGCAGCCCGCGTGCGTACGTTCCACGCCGCCCGCCTGACAGCTGGAGCTGAGGCGTGGCCATTCGCTGCGCCCTACATTCGGCCAGAGTCAGTCAAAGCGCCATTGCGACGTGCCAATTACCTGCGGAGGTCCCGCCCGTTTTGGGTCACGTCGGCTATTGATCGGCGCTATTGACACGCTGTATCTGCGGCCGCTGTACTCACCCGCCGATGTTTGCGTGCGAGCGCTGCTTATCACGCCACTAAAGCCCCGGTGGTATTAATAAGCGCGGCCGTATTGGCTGATGGAATTCTCGCCGGCGCAGCGTGGCGCACAGTGGCAGCTCCGCAGACAGACGGATGGGCCCCCGAGCAGTGATGGGTGCCCACGCCGCCCGGTGACTGACTCTGACCGGCGGCGATCGCGCAGATTATGTCAATTTACGGCCGGAGATTGGTCCAGGCGGGTGACACCTGAACTCGGGGCGGACACTGGATACGGACCGTCTATCAGATTGGGCATAGTGCTGGGCGGACTCGGCTTTGCAAACGGCCCGACGACAGCTGCCTCGGCCACCCGCAGCCCTCTAGATAGCCTCAGCTTGATACATCGTCTCTAACTCAGCTTGCTGGGCAACCTCGCTTCTTGTGCAACAAACGGCTCCAGCAAGAGAGCTGAAATACAATAGTTTTCCTATCATTTGAATAAGCTGGCCGAGTTTTGGCACCCCACAGTAAACGGGGACGGTTTCAGACACGTGATTTGTGGCAGGCCTGCTAGCACACCTATAAATTTCGTCAGTCATGCAACGGCGGATTACTTCTTTCTTCCGAAAACCAATGCTTGATCCTTATAACACATCGCGTCATGAAGTACAGCATGAAGGATATGTGTGGTACATAGTGTCGTGATGAATCGACGCCAGTTCCTCAGACGAAATCTGTGCGTGTTTATTTGCATGATAGTTGTTTTTTATTCCCAGTCATATATTTCATACCAAATGCTATTTTATTGCAGACTGTCACAGGTGACAGCGATGGATCCAGAGAAAGATAAAATAGATGCAATGAGTGAAGTTCATTGATATTTCGAATGGGCTCTCTAGCAGTCATGAAATGGCTGGCCCCCTAGTGAAGTCCAGGTGTGACGCAGGCAGGTTTATGAGGTCACTGTGGCATTGGCAGGCGCAGAAATATAAAGTACTTGAGTTATAATTTGTACCCTACCAAACTTGCGTTTTCCTCACCAGCCGCGCAGGACTACATCCGCCACTGATCTGAGGTATTCCCAGAGGGTGTACAAGGATCACAAAATTACGTAGACGGCCACACGATGTTGATTGCATTGCAGTGCTTTGCCCCATACCTCATGGCTTTACGTCCCCCTTTTTAAAATCGATTTTGAAATATGCCACCTTTTCGAAATATCTCGCATGATCGTCTTTGTGTGCACCGCAGTTTTAGTGCCAAGACATAGAGGAACGTAGGACTTTGAGCACTTATTTAGAGGAAGCTAGAAGGACAGCTGCGACTTTTTGCCCTGCTGTGTACATGACTGACGTTATTAAAAAATTGTGTCTCAACAAAAGCTATTTCAGACAACAAGCTTTGGTTTCAAACCCTGCCAGTCCGAATCGGTCCAATGAATCCCCAAATCTGATCATGGAGCTGAATCGGACCCCACGTGAACCTGAAGCAAATTTTTTGACTGCGCGAAAATCTGGCTGAGGTGTTACGATTGACCACAAGAGCCAAAAACTCATCGACGCCTCCTTGAGACTTGCAGTTACCCTTGCAGAGCTGCGAATTCTAGGCCTTAGGGCTGAAGAGGTTTCCATGGCCATTTCCGTTGAAGCCCCCTCATGGTGAAGGTCACAACTTGACACATGCGTCCTAATGTCAGTGTCACGGCCGTCGCTCGTCTGAACGAGCCGGTCAGAGCGGGCATGTCTCGTGGCGCTCGGCTTCACCTGCGCCGGCGTCCGTAGGTCGCCGCCCGCCGCCGTCACGTTCCGTCCAGCGAACAAACACGACACGACCAACGGCACCCCGCCCACGGGCGCCGCCGCGACGGGACCGGACCCACGCCCGGCACGGCGCCGCGCCGCCCTGACGTCACGACCGGCCGCTGACGTCACGGGGCTGGGACCGTGCCGATGTGTGCCGGAGGACGATGGACTTGGCGCGGTCTCTGGTGGGGTTAAATGGCGGGGTAACGGTCTGGTGACGGTCGTGACGGCGGGATGTTTATGTGACGAATAACGCCCTCAACATCCGTTGGTGGTGTCGGCGGACTCTTCGCCTAGTCGTGCTTTGCAATATAGGGCCCAGTCCGGTTCAGCTGTCTGGAATCCAAGCTGCCTGTCAATCCAATTTTTCAAGCTTTTCGATGTGATCCGGTCCGGTCTGGCGTGGCCAAGGCTCAGGAAAATAAAAAGTTTTGTTTGGATTAGATGAAGTAGTGCAAAGAATTAGATACCTCTAGATACTAGATACCAAAGAACCCTCCCTCCCAAAATAAACACGCAGCACTAGACCTCAAACTTGCGAATGTATCAGGCTATTGTTTTCCTCAGTTGTGCCATTCCATACACTCATCCCTTACGGCAGGGAAAAATCTGTTTATATATAAATAAATAAATAAATACATATGTATATATATGCATATATAACATTATGATATATGTATATATATATATATATATATATATATATATATATATAATATATATATATATATATATATATATATATTATATACTCGCTGCGCGCGTGCGTGCGTGCGTGCGTGCGTGCGTGGTGTGGTGTGGTGGTGTTGTGGTGTGTGTGTGTGGTGTGTGTGTGTGTGTGTGTGTGTGTGGTTGGTGGGTGTGGTGTGTTGTGTGTGTGTGTGTGTGTGTGTGTGTGTGTGTGTGTGTGGTGTGTGTGTGTGTGTGTGTGTGTGTGTGTGTGTGTGTGTGTGTGTGGTGTGTGTGTGTGTGTGTGTGGTGTGTGTGTGTGTGTGTGTGTGTGTGTGTGTGTGTGTGTGTGGTGTGTGTGTGTGTGTGTGTGTGTGTGTGTGTGTGTGTGTGTGTGTGTGTGGTGTGTGTGTGTGTGTGTGTGTGTGGTGTGTGTGTGTGTGTGTGTGTGTGTGTGTGTGTGTGTGTGTGTGTGGTGTGTGTGTGTGTGTGTGTGTGGTGTGTGTGTGTGTGTGTGTGTGTGTGTGTGTGTGTGTGTGTGTGTGGTGTGTGTGTGTGTGTGTGTGTGTGTGTGTGTGTGTGGTGTGGTGTGGTGTGTGTGGTGGTGTGTGTGTGTGTGTGTGTGTGGTGTGTGT
Organism: Pollicipes pollicipes; assembly: GCF_011947565.3. Taxonomy (NCBI): domain Eukaryota; kingdom Metazoa; phylum Arthropoda; class Thecostraca; order Pollicipedomorpha; family Pollicipedidae; genus Pollicipes; species Pollicipes pollicipes. The sequence continues at coordinate 10,031,539 of NW_023597054.1, forward strand.
GTGTGGTGTGTGTGTGTGTGTGTGTGTGTGTGTGTGTGTGTGTGGGTGTGTGTGTGTGTGTGTGTGTGTGTGTGTGTGTGTGTGTGTGTGTGTGTGTGTGTGTGTGTGTGTGTGTGTGTGTGTGTGTGAAGATTGTGACAGAATATCAAGCATAAGATTCTAAACTGGCGACCAGCAGCTAGATGACAGCATACGCATCAGACGTGCATCTGAATAGAGGTATGTTCATGAACAATAACGGGACAATATAAAGCATAGAAATTGGACGCTCCCTCGGAAAATGAGTCACTATATAGCATTCATACACCTCCTAGGTGCAGCGTATGTATTCGGCAAGGTCTTTGGCACTCACCAGTTTTTCGAAAGCTTGGCTTCCCTTTAGGTCTCAGGTAGGGATAGCCCTCTTTGGTTTAATCTCTTTCTTAATGCCTCCCATGCTACCCATTTAAAGTTGCTGAATAGCATGGAAACATCATTTTCAATGTTTCAGTTTCAACCTCGGTCTTAACGCAAACATCATGCTAAAAGCACACAAACAAGGTCCGCTATCTCTGATAAGACATGCTCTAACGCAAATATTAAAATAGGGCATGCCTCGAAAGCCCACTTTTTAAACACCAGGTGAATGTTCATCAAGAAAATGAATAATGCAATGCGACCCAATTATCACGAATCAGAGGGCCATCGGATCACACACTGGGAACTTAACATCAAAATGCGAGCGAACTTTCGTATGTAAAATAATTGAGGCCGGTGTTTTTTTGTGCCGAAGTTCCCTTCTTACAATAACTGCAGAGGGACTTACAAATTGTAAAATTCAGCTAGCATCTTTTGAAATTGTAAGCATTTATACCTGTTCAATCCGTGTGACCTGGTAAGTTCTAAAATACCTTCTAAGTTCTAAAATGGTTCTATTCCGTGCATTGCTTGAATGTTTTGGTCCCGTCCAATCCGCCCCGCGGATCAACCTCTATCGACGCATTTATCCAGGTTGTCAAATGCTCCAACTCCAGCGAAATCTGAATACATATTGATAAGTTTTTTTCTTCCTCGCACTTTTCGGAAGGTAGCGTAGGCGCCGAGATAAAGTTAAAATTGTGCGCGAGAAAAGAAATAGATCGCGGACAAACGTGAGCGGTCGAACTTTGGCTCACGCCGATTCACATGGTGTCAGACAGTTCATCTCCCTTTAACTGATCATTACTCAGTGTGTCTGTGCTGAGCTGACGTGTATGATAATCAAAAGGCCTTGCCATAAAAGAGTTGTTCGTCCTTGCCCTTTGACGCGGCCAGCCTTTCCTGACCCACATTCGTCAAGGACATCGCTTCTATCGAAGACGCTAGTGCGCCGTTAAATTTAATGGAACAGTAGACAGATACAACACTTTACATCATCTGGTTATCGTCGGTACGTATTAGGCGTCGTCAATAGCGATACCTGACAGATCATGCATGGTTTTCAGCGCCCCATCCCGTGGCCCACGTGCTGGGGTGACACTCCCTCGCTTCAGTCGTCTGACAGCTCCCGTTCGGCAGATTTCCCAGCTGAGAAGTGCTCTCCAACTGCTAACGAGGGTGCGCGAGAATGGGCCGAAAAGCGCACCGGGCGGTGACCACACAAGGCGCTGTCAAAACGGCACGCACTCCGCCCCGCACTGCACGCCCACGGCGCGCTCTGGCGCCGATGACGGCGCAGCCCCGCGGCGTGGCCTCGTCCCCCTCCCCCACTCGTGGCCGGGCGTCGGTCGCCGGCGCCGTCAAGTGGTTGTCCCTGGCGAGACGGCTGACGTGTCTGTCTGTCGTGCAGGCGGCCGGTCCCTGCAGGTCCGTGCAGCCGGCCACGGTCTGCGCGGGCTGCAGCCGCCGTCGAACGCTCCGGCGACCCTGTGGAGACGCGTAGTCCTCTGGCGGGGCGCCCCGTACCGTGGCCAGAAGCTTCGGCGGCCAGACGGCGCCAATTACGGGCAACGGCGGCGATCTGGCGGTGTGGAAGTAGTGAGGAGCGATGTATGTGGCGTGGAGGTCATGCCCAAACGCTGTTCGAACCACCCACCGACATGACCGACGTTCGATAATTGGGCCGCCTGTTGAATGACGTAACGGACGTAGCATCTTCGGACGGCGCCCGTTTTCAATCTCACTCGGCGTCATAAACTTTCACAAAGCGCCAATTGTGCGGTAATTAGGCGGGCATACACTGGCAGATGATCGGCATCAGAGAGCGAGCGGCTCGGGAATGGGTCTAGGGACGAGTGCTGAGGTCACGGCACTGCTCTCAGCCGCTGCAGCCCCGATCGTGCTCTCATCGCGTCTCTGCTGCTGAGCGGAGGAGACAATCATCTATTCGTTGGTACAGTCTGGCAGGTGGCGCGACTCGCCTGACATGTCCGGTTGCTGACTGCTGACAGGGAGCTACGGCAAGCCGTATCTGAGATCGCTAAGCGCATGGCGCAGCAAGAGGAGCGATTCCTCACGTCTGGACGCGCGACAGTCAATTGCCATCATCCCACGTAGATGCAGACAAGCCTGCGCGATGCCGCGGCCGCCGGCCGACCGATCAAACCTTCCTCTGCAAAAACGTTGGCGGTCACCCGCTCCGAGCCCGCCTGTCATCTGCGCTCCATAAAAAGCGTCGACGCCAGCCTGGAGCACCTCGGACCAGGCGGACCGGCCACGGTCGCCCCGTAAAAACCACCTGGCAGCGGGAGAGTGCCGGCCGAGTTCGTGCCTCGCCGGCCGGCCGCGGCGCCTCGCCTCGCTGTCGATAGCCCAGCTGAGCCGCCAGTAACGAGGGCGGAAGCCGGCGGCTGAGCCGAGCTGAAAGCAGCCCAGGGCACGCGCTCGGGCGGCTGGCGAGGCGCCGGCACCACTCTCGCCCGCTCGCTGAATGCGTCGTCATGCCCGCGCTTGGAGGCTAGGTCTGGATGGAGCACGACGGCGACACTGGCAGCGTCCCCATCGGATGTAGAATTGAAGTTTTTGTGTTGCGTATAAGGACGTGTTCAAGGCGGTCAAGTAGATTTCCACCTTTTGCGCTCTCTATGCCCACATTTTGTCTGTATCGGTGACGTTTTTACACGGTTTTCGCCTTGGTCTGCGCCACAAAACCACTGGGGGGGGGGGGGGGGGGGGGGTCATTCACGTGTGGTCCACAGTAAATATACCGGATACCGGGTGCCCCGAAATCGGGTGCCCACTGGTGATGGCTGCCCACATGGTGAGCAAAGAGAAAACACTGAGCAGGTGATCATACCAGCACAAAGAGAATGCTCGCATTTTATTTCTTCAAACATGCACTAAAAGTACGTTGGGAAGGACGTCGCTGTCAATGGAGTGTCCAATCACGGTCGTTGATTGCTCTTCGCCGCGAGTATTCAACTGGCTGCGGTGGATCTAATGGTCACACGAAGCCCGTTTCCTCTTCAACGGTGTAGTCAACCCCGGCACCTATTTTTTGCGAACTCAGCTACCCGGAGGTATCGCCGACCGACGCATTTTCTGACGAGCGCAAGTGCACATGTCTACACAAGTGCACATACCGACCTCGACATGATCTCAGGTGCACATGTTGGCGTTTTGTCAGCTTGCGGCGTGTTAATGGGCCCCTCCTGGTCTGACACGAGCGACAGCAAGCAGCTTCTGTCAACGGGCAGCCGCGTGGACGAGCTATCAAGGCGGTCTGAGGAAGACCTCTTAGTGACGCTACCCGTGTGTGGCGCCAAGAGAGGGCGCTGCACCAAATACAGTGTATGAAACACGAGAATTTCTGCAGAACCAGTTCAGTGATCAACTCGTCACTCATGACAGTCTCAGCCCATGCACCTCCTGGATTTCAAACAACCCCGAACTTTTTTGTGATGTTACATCGAAAACGTGATACACGCAAGGAACACTTCCGCAGCACATATGCCAATGAGACCAGCGGCGATTTCCCGAGTCCATCAGAACGTACCACGTAACGGCCACCCATGCTTGTGACAGGCCACGTGTCGCAGGCGCGCTGGCCGAACAGCCCCCCAGTGAAGGGGGTTTGCTGACCACCTGCCCCGGAGCTGAAGATGATACGCTGGCCTCACGCCCCCTTTGGGTGAAAGTGATGCGCTAGCCGCACGTCCCCGGAGAGAAGGTCGCACGCTGGTCGTGCCGCCACTCATCGCGTTTCACACATGAAATACAACTCATGAGCTTCCTTAATCCACGTGTTTCATGTTCTTCCCCAATGTTTGCTTCACTCCTTTCGCGCTGTTCACTCTTGTAGACTTCAGAGAAGCTTATAAATAAACATCCAGCTCCGGAGTGCCCTGTATATCCAGAGTAGACCAACACACGTATTTCCCTGCTGCCTGGTCGAGCGGCGAGTCAGTCCGGCGGCCGGATGCCTCGTGGCGGGACGTGGTCCCGTTGGCCGGCCGGCCGCGCTCGGTGCCAGTGAGGCCGGCGCGCTGCGTCTGACCTCGAAGCCCCGATGAGACGTCAGCGCCCTGCAGCGGGCCAGATACGCGCAGAGAACCCCGGCCGACGTGAGCGCCCTGCAGCGGGCCAGATACGCGCAGAGAACCCCGGCCGACGTGAGAGCCCTGCAGCGGGCCAGATACGCGCAGGGAACCCCGACCGCAGCGGCGGGCGGCTCTCAGACGGCGGCTGTCGCAGCGGCTGGTCAGGCGGAGCAGGCCCAGACAGCTGTCGGCAGCCCAGTCGGCAAGTCTGGGGTTCGCTTCTCGGCGCCAGGAACGTTTATGAGAACTCTTTCCTACGGCGTGGCTGATCAAATCAGTCATGACGTGGACCAAAACAACGCTGGTGGTTGGCGACTACGCGATGATGATGGCGCCATAGGTTCCCTTGGCTACAAGTCTCACTCGACGTAACGCACCCCATGAATCACACGCAAAACCTGTTCTTGCCTTGGGAACGCCGTAATTTGGGTAAACAGCTTTCAGGATACGTAATTTTTAGATGTAATCTGCATCCTGATATTTCAGCTCAAATGGCCATTAAGGTTGGACTATTGCTTTTAAGAAGCGTTCCGTTAAACGGAATGATCCTATCAGAATCCACCCACAAGTACAAAACGCGATCAAGGGCGATAGAAACAGTGCTGCATTGTTCAACATAGTTGATCTGTTTGTGGTCTGTTTGTTTGTTAGGTTAGGCATAAGGTCTGTTTGTGGTTGCATACAGTGCCGCGCTGTGCAATGCTGGGAAGCCATTAGTGACGGGAACGGTCCCTTGCGTCAGCCTGTGGTGGGGCATTTTATCGAGCCGACATTCACTGAAGATAGCGAAGCGGCAGGTAAGTGCACACTCTTTTGAGTGCTGCACCCAGTGCGTCATTATCGGTGGGCGCTCATGCCCTGTGACGCTTACATAACTGATGAGTAGCGAATTCAGCGTGTATACGTTTTGCGACGACCCAATTCTGCAAAGAAACCTACCAAAATCGCTTGCTGTTAAATTGGGGATGTAGCTACATTGCACACCGTGGCTTTTATACCTAAACTCACCCTGTGGCCGACGTTAAGCCGTCTGAAGCTGCAGTGCTGCCGGTGTGACACCAGGCTGTAGCCCAGCCTGTGCACCGGGGACCGCCTCGCTCCTCCAGTCGGCCGCCGAAGTGGCCCGTCTCCGCTCCCTGGCCGTCGGCCGCCACGCCGGCTCCGATGCGGCCAGCGGTGTGACCCGGGGCCGATGACCGAGCCGGGCCGGGCCGGGCACTGGACGGCGCTGGTCAGGCCTCGCTTTCCCGGAGCTCGGCCGGCTGGTGCGGGCCTCTGGTGTGCCAAGGCTGCGGGCAGAGGCGGCATCAGTCACTGACACGGACGCTCTCTACCGGCACTGACACACACTGGTCACTGACACGGACGCTCTCTACCGGCGTAACTCACCGGCTAGGCTCTGGCATAGGTGAGCCGTAATCAGCCGTATATATTTTCACATCGATCACTCCTTTAAACAGGTACAAAGGCTCACTTTTATCAGCGAATCGGGCGTTTAAAAATGGCGGCAGCACTAGTAATGCATAGCCATTCAATGTCTGCATTAGTTAATTCCATATATTTAAATTGCCTGCTCTGTCTGTATCACATTCTGGTGAACGATCTTGGTTGAACTCTCACTTTCCACGGATTCTGGCAAACCCTAGCCTTTGACGTGTCTAGAACTTGGGACGGGATTTTCATCTCAGTCGGGTCCATGCGTGAGGCAGGGGCAGCTTTATTGCGATGATAGGCGAACAGAGTGAAGCGCGCTTTAAGTGTCACATCAGTGACTGCGTTACCCACCCAAGCAAAGAGCCATCATTGATAACGATTTGCAAAACAATCCACAGCAGGTGTCAGTATGGCTTAAGACTTGCTACGGCAGTGTGCTTGCATCTTGTTTTGTGCCAGACAGGCGCAACGCCATCCGCACATCTGAACAACGAACACATGCCTCCGTCTGCCGCCTCGGACGGTTGCAAACCTACACAGCCCCGGCTAATGATCAATGTCATCTAGGTGAAGCGGAGCGTCCATACAGGAGGAGGGGCGTTACCCCTGTCAAGCAGTAGACCTTGCCTCGGCCGCCAACCCGCCCAAGGTCGACAGAGGTCGTGAGCCAGCTGAGCGGCCCGGCAGTCAGCTGCTGCAGCGACGCCGCTACCGTCTGCCCGGCCGGCGGCACTTCCCTCGCGCCATGCAACAGAAGCCTGCGATCAGTCGCTCTCATCAGTACTCGGGTGGGCCTCAGGCGCCGCCAGTGTCCGTGGCCAGTGGCGCCAGCAGTGCAGGGGCTGTCGTGGGACGGGGCCGAGCCACTTTTTATAGTCCAGCGCACGTTGTTTGCGTCTGGACTTTTACCGGGCCGCGCCACAGAGTCGAGCGGGGCTTTTTAGCCGCCATGTGAATTTATGGGACGAGAGCTGCAAGCGATTTGTCACGGTGCGCTGTGAGCTTTGTGTAATTTTCCATGTGTTTGAATACGTAATTGTGGCTTACTCGCGGCGCATAATCGAGTGAACGTTTAAGCTTTCTGTGAACGTAAATTACGGCTAATGGCGGCGTGCCTCGAGTGCCATGCTCGCGCCCCGCCGACCTCAGCTGGCTCCTTTGTGCGACTGGGACACAAACACGCGCATGCACTCAGCTGGAAATGACAGCGACTGGTTTCGGTGGGATTCTTTGTTCCGTGATCATTATCTGCACTGGAACGTCGAATGATTATTTCGGGACCCACCAGCCTTCCGCGTGTGCAAGGGATTGCTCCTGCTTGCTGGGAAGGCGAGCTGAGACCAACTGATCCGATCTCCAGCGTGGAGAATGTCTTCCCAGAAAATGAGGCCCCGCCTTGAGACGTGATTTTCATATTCAGATTATTTGCCCCGACTGTGACCAATTTTGGCGAGGCTTTGTTTGCACACATCGTCGCCGCCACCTTTCCACTTTTGGACCTTCGCCCGCCTGCAAGGCGTTATCATTTGCGTGGTGAGCACCTGTCATGGGCAACGGCTCCAGTCACCACTTCGAGCTCGGTCTGTCCTTCACACGTCAGCCGTCTTCATGGCTCCGTCCCTCCGGCGGCCGGAGCTGGACACCGCTGACGTAACGTCCGCGTGACGGTGCTGTGTCCGTGACGCCTGCGTCCCCGGGCAGCGACCACGCTGCGGGACCGCTGCGTCGGGACGCCCAGCCCACGGAGACCAGAGGAGAGTCCGGCGACCAGCGCGGTCCACCGAGTTTGCTGTGGTGTAAACTAGCTCCAAATATTCAGCTGACCACTAAGGAAGATCGTTCGCATTAACTGATCCAGCAGGTTGTGGGTCGAGCTTATAGAGCGTATTGTGAAGTTACATGCGAAGTATTGACATGGATTAACACACACATTAACAGAAACATGGATTAACTAGTTTTGTCCGGCACTGGACCAGAAAGTGCAGTCCTGATATACGAAAATTCGGGCGAATATATAACGTGCGGTCGTAATAATGACATTGTGTCCAGTGATGGTGTTTGAAATTTCGGACGCCGCAATTGATAAGGTCAAATTCTAATTTCTCTTGTTCCTTATTGAATGACCCTGGCTGCTATTTGGGTATCATTGGGCCGTCTCAGAAAGCAACAATCGTCCCATGTCAGCCCGCTTCAGGTCATGGCAGGGTCATATGTTCAAGTACGCGACATACAAATTAAGTAGAGGTAGAAGTCTATCGCGCGGGATGTTCTTCGAAGCTGAGAGGAATACTGCATTCATTGTTGCACATTGACACGTATCATTGTCATTGGCATGTGCTGCTGCCTTTCTCGGAAGAGCAGATTGGAGGGCGGGAATATGCCCCTGCCTCGGATTGACTCGGGTCTCCACCTCTCGTGGGTCCGGCGGCGGGGTCAGCACACGGCCCCACCGCCGGCGCCGGGCTACAGCTCTTCCGCCGGCGCCGGGACATGGCTGCTTCGTCGATGCCGGGATACGGCTGCTCCGCCGGCGTCGGCTGTCTCCGACAGACGTGGGCCCCTCCACCGGCGCCGGGGTGCGTCTCCTCCGCCGGCGTCGGCTGTCTCCGACAGACGTGGGTCCCTCCACCGGCGCCGGAAAGCGTCTACTCCGTCGCTGCCGGGCTGTTCTTCGACAGCCGGACCGTCGGGGACGGACCAGCCGCACGGGCCTTATTTGGCGGCAACCAACAGCGATTCGAATGAGCTGCCGCTGCTAAGCAAACTCGGTCCTGCGAGTGGCCGTGGTTGGTAGGGCGGCGCCGGGTGTCAAAACCATCTGGTCATCCGACCTCTGGCCTCTTAAGGAGGTGCGTGACCCCTCACGGCGGGCGTCAGGCCACGCAGCTGGGCTGGGCTTGCCGCAGACGGCGGTGATGTGCGGCGAAGGAAAGTCATCGGGTGCCGACGAGCTCTTGGTCCGTTTTGAAGACTACCCAATCTAAAGGTACGCCACGTTTATGGTGTAATGCGTGATGAAGCATTATTCTTCCGTTTTTACCTTCCCGTTGCTTTTGGAACACCCGGTGTCTGCTTCCTGTGAATTTTAACGCATGTGGGTAATCTTTTGGTTGCGGGTAAAATAATTGGCTTAGTATGTTTGCAGTAAATTTCCATTTTCACGCATTGGAATCGCTGTGCACCGAACGGTGTGGTTTTGTCATTGGCCCGGACACAAATGGCACAGTCATATTGACGTACAAACGTATGTGTTGGTTTAGCAGCGATAGGCGATGGTGACTCTCGATTTCCGTTGGCAAGGATGTCAATCTGAAATGTACTTGACCCACTGGCGCGCTGCTGAAATGCTCGGAAAAGGTGCCCTTTGCATCCCAGTGCACAGTAGATCGCTGAAAGCTCCCAAATACGGGTCGCCGGACATGACTCAGCATCGGTTCGTCCAGTTTTATTCCGGCGCAATGACACCTCGCAACCTGTCATCAGCAAGACAGATAACATGACAGTTTTGCAGCCCTTGCTTCTGCGGGAGCTTCTGCGAGGCACTCGAGAAGCTGCCGCTTAGCTTTGGGTTTAGGCTTAAGGTTGGTGTTAGGGTTAGGTTTAGGTTTACTGTCCACTTAAACCGCAGGAAGCTCATTCAGTGATCTCCAATATTCCCGTTTCTTATATTCTTTGCTGAACAGGATGTATGTATGTATGTATGTATGATGTATGTATATGTATGTATATGTATGTATATGTATGTATGTATGATGATGTATGATATATGACGTATGGCATACTGAGTAATTGGCATGTCTATCAATGATTTATGACCGGGTGGATTCACTGCGGCATCTATCACATCGCTTAAGGGCACGGCACACAACAGGCTCCTGTTTTCTAAGGTAAGTTACGGCATAGTCATGGTGAAAAGTATCGAAATAGGATGGGTGGCTGTAGTGACAAGATGTGCGACATATTACGAATCAGTTACCACGCGGGTGCACCATACAACGCCATGGTCTTTGCTCTGTTCATGCAACATGAATTTCCGCTGTCCCGAAGAAGGGCAGCACGAATAAGCTTGCAAAACGATACACAAATGCATGTATTTCAGCACCCATTGTTCCTTGCATACACCTTTCAGTGTCGGCGATTTGGATCTCCATAACGTTAGTGTTGGTGTGATGTGGGTGATGTAAGCCAGAAATTTGCTAAGAATTAAAAGCTCCCATGGTCATGACTTATCGCATAATCTTTTTTGTTGGCGCCAGGTTGTGCCTAAGTAATGGTAGGCCGATATCGCGAATGGTTGGGGCAAATGTAATCTGGGGACGAACATAGCCATCTTGTTATTGCGACGTCGCCAAAGCAGCTGAAGCGCTGTTAAAAAGGTATATGATCGTCATCAATCCTCTTGCTATCAACTGCATGTATGCTTGCATGTAAACAGGCGTAGTCCTCACAGATGAATATGCTGGTACGGTGACGCTTGCGGATATATATATATATATATATATATATATATATATATACACGCAAACAAGCAACTAAGTTTTGTTTGTGGTGGGACCTAACGTAGCCACAGAGGGCAACACCGTTCGAGGCACCCCTGAAAAACTGCTGGCCCCCTTCCATCTGTAAAACGATCCACCACTACTGGGCTGACCAGGCCTGTCTACATCTCGTTATACACGCATGCGCCGTGTAGAAAGCTGCCTTGGCATGCTCAATGGCAAAAACCATATGGAGTGGATGAAATCCGCTTTACAAACGTCCTCCACCATGCGAATGGTTCAAGTTTTTGTCCATGAATAAGAAAGCCATAACACGCTGAGTATACAGAATAGGTGATGCGCTTGAAGTGTGTGTGGTTTGTGCGGCCCGCAAACTTCATGAGCGCTTCTTGTTCCTTTTATGACATTCATGATTAAGACTTCGATACTGAGGGCAATGTAGCAGTTTCATTTTTGATGCAATTACGAAATGACAAACACTTCAAGGCTGTTAAGCCACCCTATGTGCACACGTCGTGCATAACCCCTGCCGTCTGTAAATGAGAGCTTTTCTCACTACAAATACGAGGCATGTTAGGCCTGTTTTCACCTATTTATTTTTATGGGAAAACTTATCTCGAGAATCAGCTGACAAACGAAGGAAGTTGACACCCCTGCCATAACAGGACGCTCTCACCTGCCTCTAGCATTCTGAATACAATCTAAGTGGGGATCTCAGCCTTAAACCGAGACGTAAAATTCGGTGCGGCAGCCTCGCAAACATTTCGAGCCAGCCGTAAACCTATTAGGCGGCGGCGGCGGGCGGCGGCGTGGTGAAAGGTGTCGGCCCACGATAGGAGGACCGGTGACGCGGCCGCCCCTGGTCGCCCCGAAGATCACTCACCGGATACAGCGGCACGCGCCGGTCCACCCAGACCGGGCCATGACTGGCCCAGCGCGGCGGCCGATCACGGCGGTCGAGAGCGTCACGAATGTGACAGCCGGCGGTGGAGGGCCTGCCGGGCGGACGGGCGGGCCTGTGGCGTGACGGTCCTTTTTGGCTCGCTCTCAAACCCCAGCCGCGGTGAGCTGCGGGGACGACGCACTCGAAGCAGAGCGTCGGTACTGGAGGAGCGGCGCTCGTGATGCGTCCATGCGCCGTGACGCCGGCGCTGACAGACAAGGCCGCCCAACTGACGTGTGACTGCCGCCGCACCACACGCGCCGCTCTCCGCGCTTGGTGGCGTCTGTCAGGCGCGGTAGACAGCGCTGACAGGTGCTCTGCCCTCCTTCCCCGGCACTCCACCCAGCCCGACTCCCCTCCCCTCCTCGTCACACCGTGTGCGGTGCGGCGCAGGCCTCTTACGTGCGCCGCGCGCGAGATGAAGGGTCCGGAGGCGGATCGCGTGGCCGGCGAGCGGCGCGGCGAGCCGGCTTCTTTGACTACTGCGCAATCGCCGCCGCCTTTTCAGCTGCGCCAGCATGAAATATGAATCGGAAACGAATTAGCGGTGATTAATATGCTGCCTGGTGACCGGCTGTCGCATCTTTCCGGCCGGCTGCGTGCTGGAGACGCTCGCAGCCGCGCTGGCCGGTTCAGCCATACTTCAGCCTGCTTGATACCCAATCCGGCAGCGCTGCGTCCCGACCCACAAAAAAGCCGCGCAGCGCATAGGGCCGCTTATGCCGGCCAAACCAAACCGGCCGCTTTCACAGTCGGCCAGTTCAAAGTGCCGGGTGCTGGTCGGGGTTTTCAGCAGCTTTAGAGCCCTCTGAGGTGAGGTTCATCCCGGTGAGGCGACGAGAGCGCTGAGAATGAGGCGGACCGGGGACCCGCGACCTGGGTCACGAGCTGGGTCACGAGCTGAGTGGGAGCAGCGGCGTAGGGAGTGGCGGGGATGGGGCATGGTACGCGAGCACCTCAACTGTTGCTGGGACGGGTTGCGATGCTGTGCGCAGCCAGTGCGCGAGTCTGCGCCACACACCGCAGTTGGAGGACCTGGCCGACAGTGGCATCAGCCGGTGCCATATGCGGTGGTTGGGGGCCTCACTGGCCATGCACAACTGGCCGACAGTGGCGTGCGTCGGTGCTACGACCTCCGACCTGCGGCCGCGCACAACACTTCAGCTGGTGGTTGATGCCGGTACATGCGATAGGGGCACGCACGACGCACGTGTCAGCGTTGGGGCAGTCATCAGAGGCCACGTGCCACCCACGAGTTTAAGACGCCGCACGTGTCAGAACCTCTAACCCCCAAACTGCCCGGTCATGTAGCATTAAGACGTCTGACGCCTGCAAACGAGATCAAACTTGGGGGCATTACGACCATGAACAGGCGGTATAAGACGTGAGCGGTCAAACATAATACCTCCCTGCTCTGACCATAGTCAACGGCTTAGCCACGAGCTCAGGGCTTTCCAGCCATCCGGTGGGACCGGGGATTGGTACCCGCTGGTGCCTAGCACTCACAGCCCGGGCCATTGTCCCGCTCGAGTTCCGAGTACTCGGTCGTTTATGATTTATGTTGTGCTCTGCTAATTCAGTCTGCATTAGGCTGGACAACAGACGTACAGAATGGCGGCTTCGTGACGACTGGGCATCTTACGTAGCTGGCGATCGTTGAATTCTCTTGATGGTCGAAACCTGTCATCCACCTGCAGCAGAGACGAGCCGGACTGTTCAGATGGAATGTTTTACCTTTCTGGGGTTTTGAACACGATAGTAAGATTAAAGTAAGGAAAGATGTAGTGACATCCATAACCTGATTAAGGATTGGGCCTACGGAAGCAAATTTATTATCTCACGGGGCGAAGAGAAGGCTCTGATTCCCGAAGAAAGTTTTCAATCCATGCGAATCGCCAGCAGCACAAATAGCACATTTTTGCGCTTTGGCTTCTGCTGTGACGATATCAATTGAAAGGACGTCTTATCTGTTCACATTTGTGTGGGGTTTTGAGCTGAAAGAGCCATCATGGAAGTAATTCGGTGCAGTTCACAGCTCTGTTCTTTTTAACAGCTAAACCCTTCTAGTTTTTTAGCGACACGCCCGCGAAGATATGCAGACTATTTACTGCTTCTACGTCACGGAAGCATCCATAACGCCATAATATAAGTGATCTAAATTATGCTATTCCAATTGTATGCGGCGATTAAAGCCGAGAAAGCATGGTTGCCGTCGTCGCATGTCGGGTCATTCATATTCGGCTTAAGTGAGCACGATTTACAGATCTAACGGCCAGCAATTGGCTCTCAGTCAAGGTTGTGCAAGGTGCGATGACGTAATCGAACAATCGTGTTTTGAGGAGCATATTTCCTAAGCAGAAAACTGCATTGTGTAAAGCAGTCCCTTCCACCTAAAAGTATATCAAGGATAGTTAGTGAGCTTACTTCATTATATCTGATGCTTGCTTTAATATTTTCAAACTGAACCGTTCCCCTTCATAAAAGCTCCACCAGACGATGCATATCTTACATTTGGCCGGTGTTGAGATCAAAATGTTCCGGAATTGTGACGGTGTAACGAGAAAAGTCATAGCAAAAATAGGTGTGCCAAATGAGTCCAGATACCATGACGCAACATCCTACGTATTCGTTCACAAACACACGCATAAATCTACATATAGTATGGGATGGGTGGCACTGGATGGACACGGCACGGGGCAAAAGATGACGTAATACACCATCTCTTCGTGTGCAGAAATACGATATTTGCAACATTGCGGACAAGAAGAATATAGTTGCTAAATCCACTGAAGGGTGTTCAATCGTATTTTTTCTGATGTAGGCTGCGTGAAGATTATTTACGTGGTTTCCAGTGTGTTGCAATGACAAGGGCACTCTGTAGCTTATACCATCTCAGTAACCTCAATGTGACACGTTGGGTAAGTTACGTTGGCCAATCCTCGACCTTTAAAACCGCAGCCTTGCGTCATGTGACCACATTCCTAGATCACAGCCGTCCAGGCTCTAGTCTTTTTTTGGCAGCATTTTTGTCCGCCAGTGATCACCGTCAACGACAACGGGTCGAGCGCAGGCTAGCGGCAGCCATATTTTTTTTCTCAGCTTGAGCTCGCAGTCCAGCAGGTTGACAACGTCGTCCCATCAATATGGTGATCGATTCGGGCCAGCATTGTTGGGCGCGCTGCGATGTGGGCCGCACAGTAGCGCGGCCCACATCGTGCCAGAGGTACGCGGCCCACGGCAGGTCGCGAGACGGCCAAACGAGACCTGAGTCTAGCTACAAGCTGAAATGTGTTATTGTTCATCACCATGTTTTGACATGCAAGTGTGTCATGAGAGGGAAAAATGGCAGCCCGTGTCGCCGGAAAGAGGGGGAAATGTCAGCCCGTGTCGTTGAAAAGAGGGGAAGATGGCAGCCCGTGTCACAGAAAAAAGGGGAAATTAGCACCCCGTGTCGCTGAAAAGAGGTCTGCGTCCAGCATTCACCGACAGGGCTCGTATTCCTTTTGCAGGGGATGTGGACGTGTCACCTGCTTCATAACGTTGCATAATTCAGGATATCTCGGGGTCAGGTCAGCGGATGTCTTCTTGCCTGCGACGCATCACATTTCCAAGTTCCATTCGGGAATAGAAGTGCTGCGAGCGCTTCTTTTGCCGGCCCCATACCGTCCGAGCTTCCCCGACGCCGGCGGGCCGACAGCCGTCCGTCGGGTCAAGTAACCCGAAATCTCATCAGGACAGGCGGCGCTCGCGCGCCTGGGCGCCGCGGCGCGGCCGGAAGGCCTGAGCGCCGCCGCTGAACAGCCGGCAGCTATTCACACGGCGCCAGTCACGGCCGTGGGGTGACGGGGCCGTCCTTGCGACGGCCGAGGACCGAGCATCCGGCCATCCTTTCTCCGCCCCACTCTGGCGCAGGGTGATGAATCGACATTGTGTGACGCATTGGTGCTTTATAGAGGCGCTAATAGTCTATTAACAATCGATTTTCCTGTCCACAGGTGAGAAAACGCTCTCCGCGCGTTTGTGTGATTTGCATAGGAGCGGTGGACGGTCGAAGTGGGCATTCGCCCGCCGCTGCCCACTTGTCTCCTATCGTATTGCGTAAGGTAAGACCGACGCTCGCGACGAATAGCGCCGTCAAAGACGTAACCGTGGTGGAGAGCCTTGGGTGGAGATAAGGCCACGCAATAATCGTTCGCCACCATGGCCCAACCACATATCTTTCACAGGCAGTCATCGACGAAGCCTGGGAAACGCACTGCGCGCAAAATTGCTGCAGCTCGTCTAGCGAAATAGCTGGAACTAGGTTCGAACTGGCCTCGCTTGAGATCTGATGTGGTTACAGTCAGGGCTCTGTGATCAGTCAGTCTCTAGCTAGTTGTTGCTGTTCTGCGCTTGCTAATCACGGCCTCAACCACCTGTCAAAATGAAGCCAAATTCAACCAGCCATACACAGTGTTGCATGCTCAGCAGTTTTCCTCGCCCGTTAGCACATTGATCGGCAAGCTGCGCCAATCCCGTGAGGCCGTTCCACGGCTGCAGATCACGCGAGGAAGTCCTCCGAATACCGTAGATATCAGCGGACTGCTCGCTCGCTGTTGACTGGCTTAGGCAGGCGTCAGAATATCGCGAATGACATGGCGGTCACCCCCTCCATACCAGCGAACACTGTGCTGGCTGCGGCCGAGCCCTGCCCGCTGGGTAGCGACTGGCGGCTGTGGGCGCTGGAGGTCTCCGCGGTGTGACGGAGCTGAGACGAGTGATCGGGTGCCTCCCGTAATGTGCTCGTCGTTAAACAGTGCAAACCGTGCGTGGTCACGGGCGACCGATTGGCCGGCTGCAGCTGTTATGCAGGTTTTCTGGTGTGACGTGATGCCAGCAGCACAGTTGGCTGCACAAAGAAATAAAGCAGCTGCCTATGCAATGACCGACGAAGGAATTTTTGTCTGGCTGAAGAAAGAAAATGTTTGCTACGGGCTACAAACCTTCCTGGGCGTCGCACACTGTTCAAGTTCTGTCCTTGGCCAGCTTTGTCGTGCTGGGCGACGAAGTTTGTTAACTGACCTACCTACCTCTGGTGTTGTAAAGATTTTTGATGCTGTTAGATCACTTGCACCTTACGCAATTGTTCGATGGTCAAGGAGCGACAGACGTCCTCCAAAAAACGGCCACTGCTCCTCAAACCTCCCGTATTTTGCGAAGATACCGTAGGTTTTGGATATGAATTAGCAGAAAGACAGGGTAGTGATATTCTGATATTCGAATACGCGTTTCATTTTAAGAAGCCCTGCACGAAATTAAAAACAAACATCCTGCGAGCTTAAGTGCCTAAGGGAGATTGGATCCCGCGATGTTGCTGCAGCAAAACACAAATAGGTTGGCTGCCGAGGCGAGAGCATCAGAGACTCCCAAACCATGTCTCACAGTCTATTTCAGAGCCTCTGAACTGAAGAAGCTGTGGCGTTTTTTCTCGTCTCATGTCAGAAGTTCCAGGTGTTAACAAGCAGCATCGTAGTTGTTCCAACCGTTTATTGTCGCAATTCTTATATCTTGATAGACCTCTCGAGAAAATGGCGTCAGGGCAAGAGGTCCGCGGTTTTCACGACTCTTTGACGAGGAGGAATAAATGCAACTGGCGTTTTATTGCCCCCCCCCCCGCCCACCCCACCCCCACCCCCCTGAAGAAAATCGTTGACCTCGGCCAATTTTCGAGAAGTACTCTGGGTCGCATGTCAGCCTGCCCGAAATGGACCACAATCGACCGGTCGGGTTTGACGAGAGATCCGGAATAGACCGCACCCGCAGAATGGGCCGGGAGCACAGGTCTGGACTGTCTGTCACATGCTGCCAGAGCTTCGGGGCACCGGTCTGACAAGCCTGTCACATACTGATGAGGCCCCGGAGCATAATCTGGCCAGTTTGTCACACGCTGCCGGGGCTGCCACGAGACCGCCAACCAGGTCTGCCAGACCGACGCACGGTGACCGACTGACAGCCTAGTGCCCCAGCACGCTGGCTGTACGCTGAGTCGGTCTCGGCCTCACTGGTCTGAAGCTTAGCTCCCCCAGTCCGTCCGTCCCATCGGCGCTGGCCGCGCTGTTCCCCTTCCCTCCAGCCCTAAGCGTCGCTGACGGACCGCCCCAGACCGCAGGCTTTCGGCCGACACGAGCCCGTGCAGTGCCGGTCGGGAGGAGAGCTCCGGCCATCCCGTCCCGCTCCTGCCCTGGCGATTCCCCCAACCCCCACCCCAACCCGCCGTCAGCGCTCCCCGCCGGACCCGTTCCTGTCCTCATGGTACCCCTCTCCCCCCGCCGTCAGCGCTCCCCGCCGGACCTGCTCCTGTCCTGACGGTACCCCTCCCCCGCCGTCAGCGCTCCTCGTAGGGCCCGCTCCTGTCCTCACCCCCCTCACCCCCTCCCCCTCCCTGTACCCTCCGCGCCGCCAGCGCTCCACCCAGAATCCATCACCTGACACCTCGTGCCATCCGCGGGTCGCCGCCGGACCCGCCAGGCAACAGAAGGCCGGCCGCAACGGGCCGCTCTCATCACCTGCCAGGTCCTCCTCTGCGGTCGGAGAAAGACTCTCCAGCCGCCGCAACACGTCGGCCGATGGTCGTAAGCCCTTTGCAGCGGCACGACCGCGAATTCGTTATTTTGGGCAGCTTCGGACTTACAAGACAGCCACTCGTTCTCTTAATGATATTATTGCCCAGTGTTCACCACGCGGCTGCCTTGTATTCTATCGGGAATGTATCTCTTGGGAAACTGTGCCACTGAAAAGCCCCTTCAGCACTTGTTCGGACCATGTTTCCGCGTTTTTTTTTGTGTCGCGCGGTGTTGTAATCTCGGCCTTCAAAGATATAAAAGGAATTTGCCCCTTTAATGGGATTGCGGCACATGGCAAATGCCGGATCTTCGACATCATCCTTCCAAGGTTGTCCCGATCTATGTCGTGCAAAACTCAGTCATCATCTTTTCATGCCATGGCCTTGAGGAATCCGGTCATAATGGCTAGGTGCTGCTTTGATGGCCTGTCCCACTAACACCCTCAGCAATTCAACCCTCAAGCAAAACTTGCAACCCATTTTTAATGTCTTCCCGGCCCTGACGCCTTTACCGTTGTAAGTTCCTCAGAGCTTCGTATTCCAGTACCTACTTCATTTGTTGCTTTGTTTGCATATTCGTTTGGTTGATTTCACACTAGGATGAAAATAAACTGATATATTCTTTACTAGTTGTAAATAAATCCTCGTGAGTCATCCGGGAGAACTCGGACCTATTGCTGCAGATTATAAGAATATTTTATGTGTTCTACCATTTCATTAGTAGGACAGGAATCTTGTCCCGCTTTCAACTTCAAATCATTACTTAATTGCCTCTGCCGCGCAACAACATACAGTGCTTACGTTCGTGGATGTCTCTTGTTATCGCAGTTTGTTTTATCAAGTCAATGGCTATCTGCTTTTAATATAACATATTTTCTCCATAGTATAGGTACAGGCACATTAGTGTGATGCCTTTAGCATCGTTTATCACCTAATTTCATGGATGTGGGCACATGCACCCATGGAAAACAGTTTCAAATGTTGATACCTGTGAGTCTCAATTAAATAATTATTTCACAACTTGTAATACATGCATCCAATGCTAATGGCGCACCGTTGCACGCTAATTGTGGGCGTGTCGTAAACACGGGCTCTCCATAATATCCCAGCCGTGTGAACCGAATGAGCACGGCAGCCGCTTTTGTAAGGGGATGCTGAGCAAGGATATTCCACTGTCAGAGCACCCAAGACGACGCCCCACCAGCTCACCGTTCCGAAGCTGCGCTGAGCGCCGCCCTTCGGACCGGCGGCGCCGCCGGCCGGGAGCGGGCCGGGGCCGCGGCGCCGGACCGGCGTCCGGTCGGCGGCGCCGCTGTCCGGGCGTCAGGTCGGCGCGCTCCGCTGGCCGGGCGCCGGTCGATCGGGCGCGGGCCGCACCTCGAGCTGCTCCGCCCGGCCCATCAAACTTTCAGACGCCGTCCCCAGTCGTCACCGACGCCGCCAGCGGCCGGTGCGGCGCCCCCGGCGGTCACCGGCGCCGGGTCAGGTCACAGCAGGGTCACCGGCCCAGTCCCGTCACAGCCTTGTGCTGATCAAACAACGGTCATTGGGTTAGCCATTGCCTGCGAAATTCTTGAAGGTGTACAACAGGGTATGAATTTTTTCTGTTTTCGGGAATCTCCTGACAGGTTTCCCGGCCGCAGCTAAAAAGTGCCGCAGCTGGAGAAGGTCGCGTGTGTGAGTCTGTGTGTGTGTTAGTCCTTGCGTGGGTTGCATGCATTTTCCAACCAAATTAGCGTTGAGCTGAACTGGACCGCTTACTAACTGCTGAATACATTCACGCGGCCGTTTGGGGTTGTGCAAGAGTGCAGCGACTAAGAACACAGCGTGACAGGAGCCAATACACCCTTGGAGGCGCGTACCCAGCCACAACCTGCTGTGACTGCGCCCGCTGCAGTCCGTGGCGGCTTGTGACCGGCGGGCGGTCCGGCCGCAGAGCCCGGCTCCGGTCCGGAGCGATCGTGTCGACTGCTGCATGGGATCGCGTCTGCGGCCCGCCCTTCCTCAACGATTCTGAGTTATACCCTTCATGTAATTGCGACCGAGTCGCTGTGTGTTAACCATATGATTGGCAGCGGTGATAAACTGAGCTGGTATTATGGTATTGGCAGCGGTGATAAACCGAGCTGGTATTATGGTATTGGCAGCGGTGATAAACTGAGCTGGTATTATGGTATTGGCAGCGGTGATAAACTGAGCTGGTATTATGGTATTGGCAGCGGTGATAAACTGAGCTGGTATTATGGTATTGGCAGCGGTGATAAACTGAGCTGGTATTATGGTATTGGCAGCGGTGATAAACTGAGCTGGTATTATGGTATTGGCAGCGGTGATAAACTGAGCTGGTATTATGGTATTGGCAGCGGTGATAAACTGAGCTGGTATTATGGTATTGGCAGCGGTGATAAACTGAGCTGGTATTATGCATTGGCCATCTGTATGCCATTTCTGATGTATGCCATAGGCATGAACTTGCATGACACAGTGAGGAGCTGCTCTTAGCTGTGGCGGTTGCGACATGCTCCAAAATCTAGTGATTGAAATGGACAGCCTCAGATCCACATTACATCGAGATGGGCCGAGTTACTCCAGTCAATCGAACTATGAATAGTTACATCAGTAGCGCATTGCCTGATCCCGCCTCAGACTCGTGTTTGGTGCGCATAGTGCTGCGCACGCAGGCGCAATTATACTAGTGGAAAGCCAATCCAAAAGAGAACAAAATGCCTATTCAGTGAGTAATATGGCATACCTGATGGCATGATAACAGCAGGCGATAATCTCCCTGCAACGCTCATACGGCCCTGACATTGTTTCCGTCAGTTCAAGGTGGCGCCCCAAACGGTGCAGCCCCCACCCCCGTCCTCTCCGTCCGGTGCCCCACGCAGCGCAGCACGCAGCGTGTCCCGCTGCCGCTCTCCGTCCGAAGAGTTCTGAAGGCGCCGTGGGGGGGGGGGGGGGGGGTCTGCCGCCGTGAAGTAGTACGACGATGCGGTGGCCATTTCCGGCCGGGCCTGGCAGGTCGGGGTCAACGGGCGGCCTGCGGCCGTGGCAGTGGCAGGGGAGGTGTCGAGCGAGCGGGACCGAGGGATGGGGCCACCGGCCGGGGGTGGCAGGCCAGCAGTGGTGTGGGCTCTGGCGGGAGGCTCGGGTGAAGAGGCGAGACGGGCGATGAGGAAATATCGGGGCTCGCTGTGACTGGGAAAAACCGGGACGGGAAAATGATCTGATGGCATAGGAGGAGAAGTGGGCTTAGTTTTTGCCACGCCCAATAGTGTGGGATTTAAATGGATTGCGTGACTCTGTTGTGTCAGGCTTTCTTCATGCCTGCTACGGTCAGGACTGAATGGAGTTTTGATGAACATACAACGCACGATTTTTTTGTTCGAAAGCGGACAATGCAAAGTTTTAGGCCCGAATCTGCTCTGAAGGTGAAAGGTGCCCATTTATCTACTCGATCACGCCGAGAAAGACGTCGAAACCACCCTGGCAACGCCGTCAAAACATCGTTAGTTACGCGCGACTTTTTCCTCTCGGGCCGCCCAAGGTGGTACTCTTACGCTTCCTCTGCCCGACTGTAGATGTCTCTGCCGTCGCGGCTGGTGCCGCGCCGGGCGGCGTTGAGCGGCACCTGTGATCATAACCTCTGCTGGCGCCAGTTGGTGCTGCCGCGAGACGCTGACACGTTGGCTTCGGCGGTCTCGCCAGGGGATCCGTTACACTGTTACGACAGCGCCCGAGTTGCCCTCGGGTGAGGCGTTGGGCGGGTGAGGCCGCCACCGGCCGATCGCTACCGATGGCTGGCCACTGTTCGACGCGGGTCTCCGATCGGACAGGCGAGGAATAGGATGTAGGAACAAACTGACGGCCTCTCGTTCCGTTTGATGTGCAAGCCTCTTAAAAGATATGAAAATAATTTTGCTAGCTGCGTTTTTATTTGCGTACGTTTACTCCCGCTATAGGCTGACGAATTTCTCAGCCCCGGCACGACACCATTCTGCCCCTTAAATGCCTCATTTATTTTATCAGTACCCTTGTTACAGTGAAAGTTTTCGAGAGGTAGGCATGTCAGACTCTCTAATGAGCGATACTGGATGAAAAAAACATTTCTGTTTAAGCCTCCACCTTGGGGTGAATAGTGCTTGCGCAACCCCTTGATTTATTACTGCATACTTAATGCCGATTTGTTGGGTGATGTTTTAAGAGCACCGCCTGCTTTTTATCATCCTTGTAATGATTTTCAACAATGTGTTCATGAAAGTCATTATTAGTTTATTAAAACTTATGAAGGAGACAAATAGCAGTAGCGGCCGTAACTCGGCGTCAATGGGCTTCGTTGTCGCTGTCTTCCAGTTCTTTTCCCTTTCTCTCTCCCTTTCGCCTCTTTCCCTCTCCCTCTCCCTCCCGCCCTCTCTCTCCCTCTCTTTTTCTCTCCCTCACTCTCTTCCTCTTTCTTTTTCTTTCACTCTTTCTCTTTCTTACGTCGGTGCCACCTGTGGCGTCACGCGGCGTGCGCTTCTGAGTTGGAGTGGAGCTGATCGGGCGTGAGGCGCTCAGATCGCGCTAATGGATCGCGATCATCCGATTCGATGCTGACCCGGATGGCGACGGGTCACCAGTGACATTACCAACGGGCCACTATCTCCTCCTCTAGGTCAAGGCTGATGTGGTGCGTCATGTCTCGTGCACGCGCTGGGTGGCTCGCCCCTCGTGCACCGGACCCGTGATATGAGGAAGGCTGAGGGGAGCGCGCTGTGCAAGGCCGGCGGGCTGCCAGGCGGGGCTGCTCAGACCAGGGTCCAGCGGCCATCCGCGCAGAGAGCTCCGGAGAACGCGCGACGCACAACAACTAGAGAACGGGACCTGTGGCGCGCGCGTATGACTGGTGCCCCCACCCCCACCCCTTGCCTCAGGTGCGACCTAGACTCGGCCCGATGACGGGTAGAAGGCCGTTTACGGGCGGCGATCGCATCAGAAAGGAGGCCAGCAAAAGATCATGCTGGATAAATATCGCCCTTGCCAAATGTCATGCTCCAAAATATGGCATCAAAAATGCATGCGGAAAATATTGTAGCAAAAGATTGTCTGGATGGCGGTCGTAGGGAGGAGCGATCGTCATGGATGATATCGCACCGCAAAGGACCATGCGTGATATGACACGGACTGCAGGTGGCGTGTAAACAGACGGAGGTTTGCGGCTGCCCAGGTCAAATATCGCCAGGATCTAATGTTATATTTTTCGGTGGAGTATAGTTTTGCGGCTGAGGTAAACGCTTACAGCGAAGGAAGTCAACAAACGTAAATGTCCCTGCATTAAGAGGAACGAATGTTGGGGGAGGGGGCTGCAATTTTTTAGAAAAATCGGCGGCAGCACTGAATGTTGCTGCTTGTTGCAATTGCGCTACAGTTGTGGAACATCAGGACCTTCTCTCCCTTCACTGATTCAACTTCGCACCCATTGGCCGAATCGAGCAGCATCTTCGGCAGTCGTGTCGTGAAAGTGCGTACAATTTTTGGTTAGCACCCGGTCAAAGTCGGTATCCGGCCGCGTGGATCAGGCCTATCAACCGGTGCCATCAAGCTTTGAGCCGAGAAAACTGACCTTTAAAACCTACATCCCCATAACTCATGGCAAGGTTCCACCACTGGCTGCTATCTCTGGAGCGGAGGTGTCAAACACAAGGTCGAGTGCTTGGCACCAGTGTCATTTCCAGCCGGAACTGAGCGGCGACCGAGCCGCTGTTTCAGCACCGTCCTCCTGTTCGTGGGGGCGGAGGCGTCGCCGTTTGTCGGTATGCCGCTGGCGAAAGCTGCGCGTTCCTGCGAAGGCTTACCTGGCAAACGAAGTCGGCCATGCGGGCTTTATCCCGTGCGACGTGTTCAGCACGAACCCTTGATGACGCGATCTTTATCCTGTACGATCCGTATCCAGATCCGTATCCACACGGTCATTATATCGTGCGATCTTTTGTCACACAATCTATTCGCCATACCAACTTCATTGCCATATAATTTTGCCACACCATCTTTATCCCGCACGATTTTTTCTCACTATGAAGTTTATCCTGAAGTTTACCCGGTACGATGCTTTCTCACACAATCTTTACTAACTCCCTCGTCATCTCACACAATATTTTGTCAAGACGATTTTTAGCCGCACGATCCTTATCCCCTACGATCTTTTGACGTGTAAGGATTTTCTTCAGTCGCTTGTCACACGGTTTTTGGGTCTAGTATCCTTTACCCGGTTAGGCGCCTGTTCGGGTGCCTATATTGTCACGTGAATTACATTAATGAGTATCATTATTTATTTTTTGCACATTTCTATAGTTATTTTCTGCGCTGAGTACGAGTGCTTTTTTCTATAATCGGTTGCGCGTAAGCCAACCTCGTCACCCTACACCTGACTTCAAACCGTCTTTACCCCACTCGCTGTTGTTTTAACTTTATCGATGCTCTTGCTAGTCCGCAGAGCCATTTGCGGTTCGCCTCAAATAAGCTTTTCATAAAGCTTTCATCTGTATGAAATGTATTGCCTCTATTTTCTTAGGGATTAAATGCACCACCAGTGCATCCCGAACTCAACAATTAGCAGTTGCAAAAGCAATTTTTTAGCGAAAGGTGTGCGTAACGCGTTTGTTCTGTATGGGGCCTTGGTCAAGACGCATTGTTAGGCTAACACCATTAGCATCTTGCACAACCTATCGGTATTGAATGCGGCGTGTTATTTGTGCTATCCATAACCGACGTTAAATTTAAATATCCTTCGCTTTTCCATTACGCGATTGCCGTGAGGCGTTACCTATTCTGATGTTCTCCGTACCTGATAGCCTCCATCACAGGCGGTGTCATTCGAGGTCCGCTCTATTGATCGCTGGTCGTATATTTCCCCGCCTTTGACACCATTGTGGTCACGTTCACCGCTCCTGCTATGCAAATCCGTTTTACGAGGTGAAATATGCGTACATCAGAAATTCACTTTCAGCTATTGCAATAAGGCCGGTGTATAAAGCTGTCACGTGTGACATTAAACGAGTTTTATCGCGGGCCCACGGCAGGGGCTGGACAAAAGCCACTGCAAATGGCGCGGGCTCCAAACCAGTGCTGTTGAAATCGATGACACTGCCAGCGGGAGCGTTCTTCACCGAGGTCATTCGGACGTCGGCTTGTCTCAACGGCACTCCGCGGCCGCAGTGTCTGTGGATGTCCAACCCCGCCTGCGGGCCGTGGTGGGTCAGAATGGCGAGTCAGGCTGGTCAGGTTGGACTACCATTGGTCAGCGTGGATCAGACTAGGTCAATCACCCCTCACTTAATCCGGTATTGTCGCAGCCATTTGGCCACTAGCGAATTGCTGCTGCGAGACATATGTGCGCCTCTCCCCCATCCTCACCTGGTCCAGTCAAGCTGGGGCGCGCTTAATCGTCTTGGAGGGAAAACGTAAATAGTTCACCTATTACGTCACCCACTAGCTGAAATAAACATATTCAGACGAATTTGCGGTCTTCTATTGTTTGCAGGAAAAACAGTATTCGTAGTGTCAAAAAGCTGCGTATGCACAGGTAGGATGTATGGCTGCGTTATACATGTCGACCTTGCCCGGAGAGCTGACCTTGCGCCACTCAAACCGTTTGCTGGCGATAGGTCACTCAGTTTCATAGGTTAATATACCGTGTGTTACCTATTTTGTGGGTGGAAAGCAACCAGGATTTATAATGCTCTCATTGTTTCGAATTTTCTGAATAGCGTTCCTCCTCGAACCTAAGACCAGGTCAAGTCCAGGGGTCAAGCGAGGTCAGATAGGCATTGGGAGTTCAGAGTTCTTATGGTGGCAGTCTCGACCTTTAATACACCAGGATATGCTGGTTAAACGTTGTTATCAAGCAAGCGAGGTTAAGCAAAAACGACGTTTAAAAGCAAACCAAGACACGTGAGTGGAGAACATGTCCCGAATTTGTGTAGACACTGCCAAAAAGGCACGCTCTGAATTAAAAAAAGAATTCTTACTCATAGTGCCGAGAAAAAGACAAGAGTTCCAGGCTTTTTTATTGCATCAAAGTCAAATAGTGCTTCCGAGAATCAACTGTGTAGCTGTATAGGAACAGAGTACAATGACGCCAGGAACTGGGAAAACTTAACTTCGACTCTGCAAATATGACGTGTGATGACTATAATTGCCAGGCTAATCGTTAATTTGCATCATAAATCTGGAAGTAATACAGGGTGTTTCATGATAGCAGAAAAATAACATATTATGTAATTCCAACCTCACATTGCATAGTACAGAGTTGGCCTGACAATGACCTAGCATGGTAGGCCACGCTTGGACTAATCCGTAATGTTTCACGTAAGACCTGACGATGCAGCATGATTGCAGGAACGCTAGTGTTTTTTTTTTGCCATCGGATTTTGTTCCATGTTTGCAAAAGGTTACCAGGTGTAAGCTATACGAGGCCACCCTGCCCATCCATGGTTAGCGTGTGTAACAGGCGGTCCATATATAAAACGGCATATTTATATATATATATATATATATATATATATATATACAGTATATATATATATATAGATGTTATATATATATATATATATATATATATATATATATATACAATACAACAACTGTCAATCAACATACAACTGGTTTCAGTTGGAATGGGGCTGTGATAGTGCATAACTAAAGCGCAGCCAGGGGAAATGGCTCGACAGTGTAACGCCACGCTAATGTGTGGTTGCAAATGATGTCGAAACACTTGTTTACTCTGAAGCCCAATATCGTTGGCTTTCTCCATGACGGACGACACGCTCGTCTTTGTTTCGCATCTCCAGTTCAAGAAGAGGCCAGAGGGACATCGCGCCTTTTGGAACGCTGCGCTTAACATTGCGTTATCAGGCGGGTGCTTTTTCGCCTTGCATAACAAGTGCGTTTTGAGTGTGGAGGAGTTAAAAATAGCCTAAATGCGTAACGTAAACTTCGGATAGCTCCTAACAGACCTGTATCAAACCCTCAATGTCATGCATGCATGCATGCATTATGTCCAGCTTTTCGTGATGAAGTCGTACCTAATGCATCATGTCCAGCTTTTCGTCATGAAGTTATATCTAATGCATCATGTCCAGCTTTTCGTTATCAAGTTATATCATGCACAATCAGAACTGTTCTGCTTTCTCCTCCGCCCTGTCAAGGCAGCGAGTCACTGTACATCAATTTAACCACGTGGCGCCGCAATACCAAACCGCAAGTAGAAAGTGACCTCCACAGTTCATTCGCCGTCAGAAAGGCGATGGCTTCTGTGTTTCGCGTACGGCTCAGTGTTAGCGTCCTTCTATGAAGTGATGGTTCTTAGGGGCACCATTTCTAATCACATATTATTTATCCTGGGCCTTCATTCGGTTCTTTAGCAAGACGCCGGTCGGTTTAATCGATCAAGAGACGGGGATTTGTGTTGACCTCAGTTTGATTTATTAACCTGTTGCTAATTAAACTGCGCCGATGATGAATGATTGCGTGTGCGGCGCGCCACCGCTCCGTCCGTCCGACGCCAACATCTCCATCACGGCAGCACAGGAGGTCTGTGTACGCTGCTGGGGACGGTGGCGGCTACTGGCGGCTCGTGAAGCCAGGCAGTGAATACCGACTCCGACTCGGCGCCGCTGGCGCCGCCCGGGAGTGCGGCCGGCACGTGCTCAATTTCGCTACACTGCAAATAGGGTCCGGCCTGCAGGCCCGCTGCTGATCAGACCGGACACCACTTTGTCGCCAGTGCCGCCGGACGGGCTGCGGCCATGCTGATTAGCTGCAACGCACGCTTGTCATGTCTTTACGAGTTCAGTCAGTGAAGCGCCGTGCTGATGAGTTGGTTCGTTGTACAAGTATTAGGCTGGACAGAGCAGAGAAAAAAATGTTGGTTCCTCCCAGCAGTTTCAGGTGTTTGTCGCAAGCTGCACATGACGTTAGGCGCTTTGACGAAGTGCTTCCGTTTCACTTGGTTTTTAGTGCAGGATAAACATGAGCTAAATATTGGGCTACCTAATTTGACTCATCCCTTTTTGCTCTGTGCACATAATTAATCTTTTTGCTATAGTTACGCCTAACAATTTTCCATTTCGTAGCAGCCTTGCCTAACTAACATGCTTATCATGTAATCAGTAAGCGTAAAATGCCTTGGTGCGTCATTGTTGGTTCAGGGCGGACCACAGCGTGCTTTATATATATATATATATATATATATATATATATATATATATATATAATGCATAGATTATTCACTGCAACGAGTTCCAAAACCTGCATGGACGGCATATTTGTGAGGCTCAGTAATTTACGCAGTCTTACTGTAATCATACTGCCTGTGTACTTTTATTGGATGAACCATGGTTGAAGTTATCCTGTCGTGAGAGGGGACTCCCAACTTTGAGAAGAAGTGGGTCGCAATCGGGGAGAGGCCCGCTTTTATGCAGTTGGAGGTACGTGTAGCCATTACTACATGCTCAGCCCCCGACTTTTTTGGCAAAACTACTCCATGGAGCCTAGTATTTCCTAATGGTGTCTCGTTTCAGGGAAGGAGTGTGATCTCGTGTGATAACTTGCCATAAGACGGTTGTATTTGTGGTGTCATTTTATCATCGCACAAAGTAAAAAACTGACGTCGCTTTGTGTAGGCAAAGTATAGCATGGTAACCATGAGATTTTAGGCTAACATTTTAGGTTTGACTGGGTAGGGATAGGAAATACGAATTAATCGTGCTGTTGTAAGTATCTATCGTTGTATGTCGTGGGCCGTGCGCCGTATACCATTTCGGCTTAAATGGACCTGAGGAGGGGCTGCTCCGAATGTAATTGCAACGAAGAGCTGTGATTACTTGGCAATGTGGCATGTTTCGAGAGGGTCGCTTAAGTGGTCTGCTTAATTAGCAAAACGACGAGGATTTGAAGAAACGTTTTGATTACATTCTTTGAGACATTCACTTAAGTTGAGAGCAAAACTTTATTCTTCACATATGTTTTCCATCCATATTTGGTGAAAGCATGAGCAAATCAACCCAACACGACCAAAACATCTGATTACTTCACGAGAGTAGCAGCAAGCAGATGATGTGCATCGAGATCGATCACAGCAACGATTACTGGAATAACGTCCCTGAATTCCAAACACGGGACTCACTTGGAAGTATTGTCAAAGGATTTCAGAAAGCTAGGATCCATTGATAACAAAGAAAAATCCGTTCCGCCTATTGGGTGGGACAGACCGTGCCCAGCATTATGGCACGTTAATATCCCGCCGCAGAATTATACCGTTAATCTTGAATTTCACGATCGGGTGCTGGGGTCACGGCTCACGCAACAAGCACTGCTCATCGTGAGCTCTAGTCCTGGAAATCCAACAAATCATAGGGTTCGAACTAGATCTTGAAACAAAACTGTGGGAAAATCCCCGGATCCTCAGCGAACAACTTAACTTGTTTGTCGTCCAGCACTTTCCTGCCTATAATAGACTCACCCCGCTTTAAAACTGAACAGTAATGGGTGAGTAAAACCTTAAAGCTCATGTGATTTTGTCGCTTTTTTGTTGGTTAGTCCTACTGTTGGCAACTATTTGCCGACGCTCTTCCCCGTTCGGTTGATGATTATCGGCACAGATTTCTCTCTGCTGATGTTCCGCTGGGATGCAACCCAACGACGTTTCTGGAGACGACAGATCTTTTCAAGACGACAGCACGGCTTTAGGATAAAGTTTTTTGCAGTCTGATTCCAAGATGCAGAAGAATCGAGTGCTACATCTGTTATCGTAAGGTTATATTCCATGTTGCTATGCTTTTTAGAACGGTTCAAACGTTCCTTCACAAACACCAGACGCCTCAACAAGGCTTTGCTCCTCGCAGTGGCAAGAAGCAGTTTCGTCTTTGATGACATTATTCCACAAGTCATCAAAGTCATGCCATGTAATTGTGCTGCGCTGCGTTTCTGTCGATTAGCCCTCCGTCATTGTCACCAGGTCTTTGCCGTGTCGAGCCAGCTGCCTGAGCGCGAACTGGGCGTTTTTAGAGCAGCACTTTGACAACGGTCGAGCTGTCTTGTTTGCATTCAGTGCTTGTTTAGCACATTTAGGAGTGGGATTAAGAAAGCCACTGCCTTTTAAGCCACTCACCCAGCCCTGGCTCAGGGAGCCCGAGGCTTTGCCTGTTTCCACTGAACAAACAGTCGTCCGCCTGTGCTGCCTCCCGACACTTGGCTGCTGTGAAGACCGTATCCGGCTACACCTGCGCCCTCTGTCAGGGGCAAGCGTTCGAGCGGGCATAAAAACCTCCGCGCTAAGTGCAAATGGGGCGGGTG
The DNA here is from genome assembly GCF_011947565.3 of Pollicipes pollicipes. Classification (NCBI taxonomy): domain Eukaryota; kingdom Metazoa; phylum Arthropoda; class Thecostraca; order Pollicipedomorpha; family Pollicipedidae; genus Pollicipes; species Pollicipes pollicipes. Next base: position 10,061,845 of record NW_023597054.1, read on the forward strand.
TGACTCGCGCAAACGTAGACACAGCGTCTTGTGGTGCCTGGCGCTCTCTGGTGCGAGCCGCGCGGTCTGGTGCCACCTTACGCCCTTTTGATTACCTGGATTTGTCTTGCCCTGCCGGGTTCGCTCCATGTGATGTCCGATTGCGTCCCGCGCTGCCTGAATGTTGGCTCATATTGCCCGAGTGCGTATTGTGGCCGCCGGTTTGCCTGGCGCTGTCGGTGCTTCCTGGGCTATTGGGCATTAGTGCTGTTTGGTGCTCCCTGGTCGTTCTTGTTTCGTTAGTGCCTCTCACACGCTTGGTTGCGCTGTGAAGTAATGTTTAGACACGTTTAGTAGCTGCAGTTTGTGCTCACCCACTGCAGAGGGAGGACGCTAGTGGTCTGGACAGGTGGCGGTCGGTCACACCGGACCACGTCTGCCTCATAAATCGCCTCATGTCTGACTGAAGCCCGCTCTACGATCTGCTCTCATCCTGGGCGCATGTCACGGAGTTGGCGTCCGGGGAAGTCGGGCTATTTTCAGCTTCTGCTAGACAACCAGGCGTGCCTTGAGCTTGGATTAAGCTAATATGCCGGTTCATGTTTGAAAAGCCACACGTTCTTTAGCGCTCCTTTCACGGGCAGATCACAGAGGCGCTCAGAGAACACAAATTTTGAAGGATGGTAAAGGAATTATTGTCAATGGCATTGCTGAATGTGATCAGATCAAAAACACAATGACTCATTCCAACATTACCGCAATCACTTCCGAACCAAACCAACAAGATGAACCAACAAACAACAGTGTAAGTTTGCAATCTGTGTGCTCACAACAATCGATCTTCATTATACGAAGAGGCACTGATTAAGTAACGTTATGAAAAAACATTGACAACATTGTCAAAACTCACGTCTCAAACTGTGCTCTTGGTCACGAGAGGGGATCACGTTCGTGATGATAAGCACAGCTTAAAGCGCCGTTTGTTGACAATATAAACAATGTTCGCGTAGCAACGTCATTCAACCAGTGCCTGCTGGTCAAGTGAAGGTCGATCATAGTCAACATAAGACCTTCAAACTCGCATTGCCGAAACACTAGACGTTGAAGGTTTTTCTTGCTTATATGGAACCACAAGCAACTGCCAGGACACCCTGTGAATGCTAATCTGAGCATGCATAATGTATTGTTCTCCCTTTTTCTCTCGTTGAGCGCTTCTTTGATCACGTCTGGACAGAAGGTCCCTTTAGTCCCTTTAGAAGGTCCCTTTAGTCCCTTTAGAAGGTCCCTTTAGTCCCTTTAGAAGGTCCCTTTAGTCCCTTTAGAAGGTCCCTTTAGTCGCGTCACCCCGGGCGGGCTCTCATCGCACCGACCGGAGGGTAAGTCCTCCTATTTGCACCACCATCTGACCTCCTTGGGAGCGCCTCTGGCCGCACCCGAGCAGAAAGCGAGCCGTCTGATCCTGTCGTCTGCCTGGGTGTGACTCCGGTCACGCCGGAACAAGGGCGAGCCGCCTGGTTGAGCCGGCGACAGCGGCGGCGCCGGCAGGTCGGCCGGGTAAGGCCTCCCCGAGCCAGGTGTGAACTATCGTCCCATCGGACGTGACACTGGCGCTCTGGCTGACAGCGGCCCGCGAGACACCTGCAGCACCGCACCCCGGGACACGGCTGATAACGGTGGACATTCGGTACCGACGGCAGCTGGGACCACACTTCCTGACACGGCTGGTGACGGCGGACACTCGCTACCGACGGCAGCTGGGACCGCTGCTTCCTGACACGGCTCGTGACGGCGGACACTCGCTACCGACGGCAGCTGGGACCTTGAACCCTGAATGCGTGTGAATCTCATATCAAGAAATGGGGGGGGGGGGGGGGGAGTCTAATCGTGATCAAGCTCGTGGCTATTTTTTCATCAAAATTGATTCGATTCGCTGTGGGTGTAATAGACCGTAGTCCGCTTGTGACGTTGGATGTTGCTGGCCTGGGCGGTATGGGCCCTCTGTCGAAGTGTGGCAGTCGTTGCATTCACTGTTTGTCCAGCTTTATCAGTTCACGCTTGCCTGGTTATCGCAAGCGGTACCCTCAATCCCGTCAGTGCAAAGTGAATGTGTCCTGAAGCTGCTACGATCACCACGCATTCTTAAATGTCGAGAGTTAGCTTCACAGTCAGACGAACGGCTTCTTGCAGTTGCCGTGCTGGGCCTTGGCTGCGAACGAGCGTTGCATCAGCCGGGAGCCCTCTCTCTCCGCCCACGCAGGAGCGAGAGCCAAGAGCAGGCGGCGAGAACTGTCGCCTGCTCTTGTCAGCCTGTGTCAGCCTCCGCCTGTCTGCCCTGCCGCCGTGCCGCTGTGACCTCGCCTGTCTGGGTCAGAGGCACCCTGCTCCGCCGTCAGGTCGGTGGTGCCTGGGGTGACGCGTCATCCGCGACACATGTCGGGGCTGACGTACCGCCTGCATTACATGCCGGGGCTGAGGTACCGTCTGCATCTCCTACCGGGGCTGAGGTACCGCCCGCGTCACATGTCGGGGCCGAGGTACCGCCCGCTTTACATGCCGGGGCTGAGGTACCGCCCGCATTACAGAGCTGAGCCCGATCTTTCTATGATCGGCAAGCCACGCAGAGAACTGAGGTGTCTCACGCCTGGGGCTGTTCACACCTTTGCATGGAATGGATTGAAAGAGCGTGTGGCCGCATGTCGCACTTGCGCAAATGCGCGCCTAGAGGATTCGGTGCCAGCAATGAGCGTGCTAAAAATGCAGTGGTGTTGAACAGACCCGGCAAATCAGCCCAAACAGGCAATCAAATTTCCAAACGGCCTGGAGATGGTCAATTTTTGAATACTGCTATTGCTGGGAAACAAGTTTCCCGCCTTGGAACTGCTTGATTAGCAAATTTCTGCCGTCATTGTAGTAGGCAGCGCGTGACGAGCAGCTTGGAGTAAGCCCCTGGTCGGAACCCGATGTAGGATGAACGGCGACCAGCGCGTGACGGACGGTGCGGGTTGAGCCACTGGCCAGAGCCCGATGTAGGATGGCCAACGCGTGACGGGTGGTGGGGGCTGAGCCACTGGCCAGAGCCCGATGTAGGATGGCCAACGCGTGGCGGGTGGTGGGGGCTGAGCCACTGGCCAGAGCCCGATGTAGGATGGCCAACGCGTGGCGGACGGTGCGGGTTGAGCCACTGGCCAGAGCCCGATGTAGGATGGCCAACGCGTGACGGGTGGTGGGGGTTGAGCCACTGGCCAGAGCCCGATGTAGGATGGCCAACGCGTGACGGGTGGTGGGGGCTGAGCCACTGGCCAGAGCCCGATGTAGGATGGCCAACGCGTGGCGGGTGGTGGGGGCTGAGCCACTGGCCAGAGCCCGATGTAGGATGGCCAACGCGTGACGGGTGGTGGGGCTGAGCCACTGGCCAGAGCCCGATGTAGGATGGCCAACGCGTGGCGGGTGGTGGGGGTTGAGCCACTGGCCAGAGCCCGATGTAGGATGGCCAACGCGTGACGGGTGGTGGGGGCTGAGCCACTGGCCAGAGCCCGATGTAGGATGGCCAACGCGTGGCGGGTGGTGGGGGTTGAGCCACTGGCCAGAGCCCGATGTAGGATGGCCAACGCGTGACGGGTGGTGGGGGCTGAGCCACTGGCCAGAGCCCGATGTAGGATGGCCAACGCGTGACGGGTGGTGGGGGCTGAGCCACTGCTCGAAGCCCGATGTAGGATGAGCCGGTGATCAGGCGGCCCATCGTGAGAACACCCGTAGCCTTGTCCAAAGTGAAAGCTCGCTACCCGGCCGCGCTGGTCCGTTTGTTCCTGCGCCGGTCGGCAGCCAACGACTGCCCCCCGCTGGATGGCGCACGGCACATGATTGATGCAGTCCCTAAGCATTCAGTCCCTGGTGATGGTCTCCGATGATTTAGTCCTTGATGACTCAGTCCGCACTCTCGCAAGAGCTGCACACTCCACAGACACAGACAGTCAAAAGTGGACCATGGATTAAAATTTGTAGGGTGCCTTATGACTTCCATGCTTTTTTTTCTTTTGACACCTGACATGTTCTTATTTTAGCGCAGTTATGCTGATATGCTTAGTGCATATAATCTGTCGACGAATGCGAGCCTCCAGCTATTGATAACATCATTCAATGCAAAAGATGAGTACAGCACGACATTATCAGCAGTCATTAAGACCGCAGAACGCACGTAGATCCAGTGGCGTGCGGCGCCACTCATGCATGCCTGGTGAACTGGGACTCTCCCATCAGCCCGGCGTGGTCGTCACCAGCCAGCCGACCGGGTCACCGGCTGGCGGACCGGTCCTCCGACGGGGTGTTTTTGCATACCGGGCGCCACAATTCCTCGTCAGTGTCTCGTATGTTATCTTGACTATCGGCCCTTTTTGCCAGTTTTGAAGATGACGGACGCGTTATAAGGGCGTATTGATCAGGTCCGGTTTTTAATAGGCGCGCATTAAATACCGTTACTGCTGGAGACGGGTGGAATGGTTCACTTTGGACCCCGCGGCATGGCGTCTGGCAACCCGCCTGAATGAAGTCTCAGACCCGAAAGCATTCGCAAATCTCGCTGGTAAGCTGACTTCTTCATATCAAACAATTGGCTTCCACCGCGGGATTACTTTGAAATCTACTTGGAGATATCACGGGGCCGACATTTTGCGAGGTCTGTGACAGCCTGCCAGACTGAAAACGCAGGCTGCCGTCCAGGGATCGACCTTCTCGCTCTTACCTCGGTGCTGAAAGTCCGTCCGACGCAAAAACAATGTCTCACCTAAAAAACATTGAGGCAAATATCCGACCTCGTTTCGTTTTGCTGCACATCACGTCACACCCCAACCAATCGCGTTGGAGCGCTCGACCGCCACGGCCATGGCACGCAGCATTTATCGGTCAGGCGAAGCATTTCTCACCTGTGTGTCGTTATATAGATGTCAAACTGAACTATATGGTAAGCGAAAGATGCCCAAATGGCACTGATTCCAAGCTCAGGAACAAAATCGGCTGTACGGTTATCATAAGAATTGACGTGAAATACGGACATGTATTTCACGCCATGACGACATGAAACATGTCACAAAATCGTAAATGAGAGCCGGCTGGAAAAAGGTTGGTGAATGGTGGAAAAAAATGCCCGCAGAAAATTACTTCCCTCCCGAAACAGCCCTCATGCCGTGCCAAATTACATTGTCACAAGCACACCCGTCATGTTTGTGTTTATCATAGCAGGCTTCAGTTATGATCTGCCCCTGTTTGTAAAGCTGTTGCGCAGCAGCTGCTGGTTAGCAACATGCTCGATCGCCGAAATTCTGACAACCGTTGCCATGGGCATGCTGTAGAATGCGGCACATCGCTTGTTATGCTGATCGCTACTTCTGCGCCGCAGCACGTTGCAACTCCGCAGAGAGTTATATTCTGTCACAAGACAATGTAACGGACCTTGTTCGGAAGAGGGACATGTTTCGCTCCCCCTAAGAATTGACCGACGTGGTGACAAGTAATGACGTCCGAGACGTTGCGGCAGCGGTGCGTCAGATCACCTGAGTCTGTCGCTGCTGCACGCCGTGTTGTCCGCGAACGGGCGCCTGTATGATATTTATCAGCACGTGACACGCTGTTAGCCACAGGTGTTTGAATGCTAAGCGTGTGTGAGAGATGTGGCTTCGCCTCCCCCGCCCTGCATTCCTTCAAGGCCAAGGAGCAAATGAACATCGGCCCAACATGGCGTTTCAGAGGAAGACGTTTTTCAAAGACACTTCTACGTCTCTTCCTTTTCGAATTGTGCACGTCCTTCAACAGAAACAAGATGATAACTTTCACGTAATAGGTGCAGGTCCGTTAGAAAAAACATGAAAATGTGGTGGAAAGGATTAATGATAGGTCAAAGAGGCACCATAGATATTACGTGGTGATTCGGTTATAAACTATTTCTATTTTTGTTTTTTCTGCACGCTCTAGTGGCATGATGAACATTCTCCTTCAACATTCTCTAGCGTATGGGCCAGTGTTAAAGAAATTGTGTTCATCAACACATCGATACGTTAAATTCATCGCATGGCGTATCGCCATTAGGCGTTACCATGCAAACGATTCGTAGCATGGCTATGGATCGTTTGCATGGTAGAAGGCATCACGTTAAGCCTTTTCGAGCTGAGTATATCGAGGTTTGTGGAGTGCTGTTTTTCGGCTATTCCAGCTTTGGCGGGCCAGAATTTTCTGTGCTATTTTCATATGTATTTTCATGAATTTTCTGGCCGGCCAAAGCTGGTCAGACATGCATGCTACCTGACTAACTTGGTTTGATCGATGTTCTCGGCCGCTCCTATTGGACAAGAGAATTCGATGGTCCTGCCACAGCAGCTGACGTCACGGTTCCTTGGGATGCCGCTTGGTACTTTCGCGTTTGTCTGCACTTCGCATTGACCATATGTGTAATGCATTCGTCAAATGTCACCAGTGCACACAAACCATGGATCATCACTGAAATATGCCAGCAAAGCGCGTCACGTCCCTAGCAATCGCGCGAACTCTGCACGTTTGGACAAGGCGCTGTGTCTCGACGCGATTTGCCGGTACGAAGATAAAGAGTTCGCTGCAGTTACTGTGCATCGAGCGGTCGTACAATGCCTGTAAGAGCCGCGACACACTGGGAGCCTGATGATATGGTTCTTCTGACCACTCGAGCATGCTGTCAAGCGTTGTCATTACGCATTTCATCGGCTGTCTTTCCACGGTTTGCTCTAGTTGCAGGAGTCACCTGCCCCTCCCCCTCAGCTGTCAGTGTTAACCTCTGCTCTGCCCCTCTCCCTCCGCTCTGGACGTCTCCTCGCTCCCGACAGCGGTGCTGAGCTGGCTGGTTCGCTGCTGAAGCACCGCCGCTCGTGCCGGTGATTCATGGGCCGGCCGGAATACGGCCCCGACACCTGCGGAGTGGCGTGGGTCTCCGCGTCACCCCCACGCGTGCGGGACACGGGCCGTTCCGGCGCAGCCGTTCCCACGTCTGGTCTCTGGACGGGCCGTTCCGGCGCATGGACGGGCCGTTCCGGCGCAGCAGTTCCCACGTCTAGTCTCTGGACGGGCGCGCCCTTTGGAACGGTGAAGGCGTTCGGCCGCCCAGGCCGACCTGCCTCTGTGCAGTTCGCTGTGAAGGGAGTGTGAGGTCTGAGGGGAAGACAAGAAGTGTTGCGTGTGCTGGCTCGGGCAGGAAGCTCATCATAAAAATTATTTCTGTTTTGCTGCCATGCCAATCAGTTGGGGTCAATGAGTTGTTCGTCGCTCAGAACTACGCCATTTTGTTATCCAGCACCAGCTTTTGTATCACATTTCGTGAACATTGCGATGTAAGATCGTAGTTTTGAAACTATTTAAAGCTTTACGTTGACTGTAGACTGAAGCAAAAGCAAAAAGAAACGGGGGGGGGGGATTGGTCGCCACACAAAATGGATAACATAGCTTCGATGTAATCAGCTGTTTAAAAAATACATGCCGTGCTCTGGGATAATAAACAAAGACGCCTACGAAAACTCAAGCGGTTGATGTGATCACGTATCGGTACAGAAACGTTCTGGTGGAAGTAAGCCGCTGGAGTCGTTTAGCGTTCTGAGCTCGCCTGCGATAGGCCGGCGTCTCCAGCGCGTCGCGCAGCCGTGCCGGTCGGCTCGGCGCGCGCTGGGTCGGCTCGGGCCAGCAGCCGCGCCGGTTGGCTCGGCGCGCGCTAGGTCGGCTCGGGCCAGCAGCCGTGCCGGTCGGCTCGGCGCGCGCTGGGTCGGCTCGGGCCAGCAGCCGTGCCGGTCGGCTCGGCGCGCGCTGGGTCGGCTCGGGCCAGCAGCCGCGCCGGTCGGCTCGGCGCGCGCTGGGTCGGCTCGGGCCAGCAGCCGTGCCGGTCGGCTCGGCGCGCGCTGGGTCGGCTCGAGCCAGCAGCCGCGCCAGCGCGACGCTCGCCCACCAGCTGTCATCAAGACGTGTGTTAGTTCAGCAATGGAAGGCGGGGGCAGTCGGGTTTACCGCCGGCGCCCGGCACGACGGAGCGGCGCCGGGCCCGATTAGTTCGGGGCGGGCTTGCTCCCCAGGGCCGGCGCTGTCGTCGGGATCAGCCGCCGCTCCCGGAGCCCGCGGCGCCGGGCAGTGGCCGGCACGTGGGGCGTTCGTACACGAATGGCATGAGGTCGGCGATGTTCTGCGCTTCGGCACGTCAGGTATGGAGGTGACGCGCCTCGTCGTCAGGTGGGGCTCGGAACGAGGTTGCGCCCAAATTTGACAAACTGTTTTTCAAACCTGGCGGGGGATACCTGGAGCAATGTGTTGTAACATAATGCCGCTGAGATTTCATGGCGATGAGAAAGCATGATCACAATGAAAACGGTTACGCTGCGTTCAAGTATTTAAGGTCAACTAAAGCATCCATTCTTTTGGCTTTCCTTCGCCGCCCATCATGTCCCGACTAGGAACATTTTTGGCTAAGTTGAGCTAGCACGTAATGTCCACGTACCCGACCAGGAGTGTGGCCGCGTTGCCCGGTGTGTCACCGACCTTCACTGGACATCGAGTCCGTGAAAAACGCCGACCGCAGGCCGACGTCAGGCCGACGTCGCTCGCCCATCCCGGCTTCAGCGAAGCGGCCGTTCGCAGCAGGCCGGCGACACTGTGGTGCTCTGAGCAGCGCCGGCGCTCAGCGGGACACCATCAGCCGCACCGGTCAGCACTGCTCTGTTTGCGAGAACTTTGCCCACTTGCCAGGCAATTTTGACCCAATAAACGCATCGGCTGCTTGATATCAGTTACAGCCATTAAGATTTCCAGGTATTCGTGGTGTGTTGGGGGACACTGTTGTACCGAGGGATTATGGGCATCGATTCCCGCCGGTATCAGCGTATGTTGCAGGTGGTTTGCATATATTTCCAGCGTCCCCATTCCTTTTTTCTGACATTTTTTCACTTGCAGCCAAGGTGTTACGAATGTGCTCCTGATAACCTTGTCGCACTAGCCTGAAAAGAGTGAAGCGTTATTCGCTCAATAAAATGCATTTAGCGGTACGTGCGGCCGTTTTGTGTGCTTTCCTAGCGCTTCATGGCCACATTTTTATGATTTCCTGACATGGATAGAGCTTCCCCGAACTTCGACTCCTTAATCCGGTGTTTCCGTCGCACCTGCCCCCAATCAGCTAAGACTGAGGGCCATCAGCGACGTGTTGTCTTAAATCTGCCTATTTTTACGTCGGTTTGTTTGCGTACCCTCTCACCTTGTTATATCGCCCGATAATCCCCATTTTTCCGGTCCTGAGCGCTAGAGCTCAAGGTGACCGGATTTCCGAGGCCCATCTAAGGTGATCCCTCCCCACCCCCACACCGCGTCATGGCGCTTGGACGTATACTGCGGCAGCACCGATGGAGGTCACACTACACCTTTTATGTGGGCGGCACGGGCACCCGGCACGCGTCGCTTCTCCAGCGTCGCGTACGGCCGATCACCGCGCGTCAGTTGTCGGGATAGGCCACGTTTTTTTTCTCTCCGTTGCATCCACATTTGCACGAAATGTGGTCATGACTTCCATGGTGCCACGGGATCTTGTAAGCTTCTACAACGTAAGGACCAGTAATGTTGTAGTCCGTTCACAAGAGCTCTCAAAATGGATTGATGCACTTCAAAAACTACAGCCTGCGTCGCCCATCCAGCACAATTTGTGCGAAACACCCGAGGCGTTCTCACGTAAATACGTGTTTTAATTATTCGGCATGTAAATTCACAGAAAGCCATTATCATCAGCTGATGACATATACGGTAGTATATGCAAGCTTTGCCAGTACCTATCCTGACTTGAATGCGTAGGCTTTCGTCTAAGTTTCTGGGTGGCCCACTCGGAACCAGAAGTTAAGCGATAAGCACAGTTACGAGCTCGTCTCGCCAGCGCTTTGAAAGGCGAAGAGCTTCGCAGGCTCCTCTCCAGCGGTCCAATAGCCGTCGCCTGAGCAACTTTCCCGACATGGAACTCCCTGCCGGAACTCCTCCAATATCCTGCCAAAGTGGTGGTCTCATTGGCACGTGAGCCATTCACTCAGCGAACCAGTGACCCGCCGTATGTAGGTCAGCGGCGTCTCGGACGTCTCGCGCTGCCCTGGGCACCGCCCCACCGTCGCCCCTGCTGCGGCCCAGTCACGTGACGTTACGTGGGCGCACCGGGAGGTTACGACCCCAGCGACCTCTGTCGTCGTGCCTGTTGCCCATAGTCGGCGGTTTGAGCTCAGATTGGTCACGTGGCAAAGTTGTGCTCGCACACAGATATTATATGCGCACCGTAGCAGTATAGCGTTCCGGGACAAGTCAAAGTTAGTCACCAAATGTCACATTCGTTTGCACGTTTTAAGGTCACTTCTCACGCATTCGATAGGACGATTCTGCTCAATACATCTTCGAGGGCTGCAAAGGAGCTTTTGAATGCGCTGTGCATGATATAAGCTGACCAAAGCATGTGAATCAGACGATGGCAGGGTGGCAGAGCAGGCGCTGGGCCTCTGACGATGGGATCAGGGACCGCCGCCGTGGCAGATTGCAGAATGATGAGCACATAGTTCGTCCACCGTTACCGCAGGCTAAGCGGCGGATGTGGTACCGACACAATAGCTCAACGCCGCCTGTAAAAAGTGAGCTGTCGCTGGATCATGTGTTTTTGTGTTTTAATTTCCGTATCTGTTTCTTTTCAGGTAAGATCACGTCAGAGTCCGGACTGTCTCTGCCACACGGTTAAGGATCCGCTGGCGTCTGCGTCGGTTGTGGTGGTCTGACGCCACGGGTGAGTCTGGCAGCGGACACAGTGTGCATGAGCGGCCAGACCCCGACAGCTGTCCGTCATATCACGGGGTGTCGACTGGAGCACAAACACCCCTGCCAGGTCGTGGCGGCCGCGGCAACACCTGGTGCCACCACCCCGCTCCCCCAGCTGGCTCCGCTGTGCTGATCACTGCAGGCGTGGAGCACCTTTGCTTCCCTGTCCCTACAAATGGGTTCCTGTCGTCTGGGAGCGTTTCAAGTCCGACGTGCAGCGAAGATGCTGAATTTGCGCCGCGTCAGATGCGGACTTTGTGACGGGACATCTGAAGCAGCAGCGGATGCTGTGACCTGACCCAGCGGTAATCATCGTCAGACTTCCTCACATCAGCAGCGGGTTCGGCTCCGCGAACGCCACCGCCAGCGCAGGCGCGGTACAGCCCAGGTTCGCGACCGATGGTTACCGCGGCTTGGCTCGGCGTACGGGAGTCCGGCAAACAACCCCTAGTGACTGCATCACCCACACGCCTGTTTCACCAATCCCCTTGATTTGTTTTCAATCCGACTGGCGCGCGTCGATAAACACCGCCGCACTGGTTCCAGTGTTGAGCTGCTCGTCTCTCGGTTTCCTCAGTGTCCGTCCTCCCGCCAGACACTCGGTTGGGACGGCCGGCGTCAAGGGTCACGGATCGGGACCCACCATGGGACCGCGACGTCGGCCCCGGTGGCGTGCGTCAGCAGCTTTCGTGCCGGCTGGCTGGCAGGCGGCACCTCGCTGACACGACCGTGGGCGGTGGGCACTGGGCACGAGCAGCGAACACGTGGACTCGTCGGACCGGTCCGCCTGTCAGCGGATCGCGTCGTTTACAGGAGCGGCATTAGACGGCTTGTTGGTCTCCGGGGTGGGTTGACGCCGTCCTGCACTCTTTTCGGCGATTTTCTTGCTTGTATACGGCTGTACAGGACTTCCTCAAATTCCTCCGCTCCGGCCACCAGAACGCGAACATCTGAATTGAATGACTTCCGTCTCCGGGCCCACGCTGAGACACCTTTTCCTTCCTTGTTGCTCGCTGTAAACGGTGTGTTTTCTCAAGGATTCGGGTTTCACCCCGCCACCGGACCCCTGGGCGCTCGCGGCGGCCGCCGGACCCCCGGGCGCTCGCGGCGGCCGCCGGACCCCCGGGCGCTCGCGGCGGCCGCCGGACCCCCGGGCACTCGCGGCGGTCGCCGGACCCCCGGGCGCTCACGGCGTGGTCTAAATTGGAACGGGTGGGAACAACCAGCAGGCCGTGTCGTCTTGGCGGTCCGCCGTCACTCAGCGCTTCCGGCAGGCGGGTCTGTGCACGACCAGCGAAGGATGCAGCGCGGCGGTGGACTTCCTAGCGCTCTCTCTTCGACTAGTGGTTGGTGGGAATGGATGTGTATCCGAGCTATCGCAGTACAGGACAGAGCTAGCGAAAAATTGGCGTAGTCAGATAGCTTCTACAGTTCTGAGCAAAATGTGAGTAGATATTGCGTCTGGTGTCAATCTCAAAAGTACAGCAGGACGTGTAAAACTTATATTTAATTCGCATGAAACTTTATCAATAAACCGCTCCTAATGGGAATTTATCAAGTCACTTAATCTTAAGTTGTATCAGGGGGTCGTTCACGCATTATAACTCGAAAAGGTCATCTTACAAGTTGTGCAAAGGTTGCGACCTTTCAAAATAACAGTGCTGCTTGCAGATGGACGAGTGACATTGCCAGATGTAAAAGTGGTTGAAGGCGACCTGTAATGCTTCCAGAGTACATATTACAGCCAGCCAGAAGAAATGGTCATTTTAGATGAGTGTCCTATGTTTTATGGTGACCGCCAAGCACCACTTGCAACTCAGGAGGTCTCACTGTTGGGAGAGAAACTCAGCGAGGAAAAGTAATCGTTAAGTTGTTTTAGCAAATGCAAGTTTAGACCGCGCTCTGCCTCCATATAATGTAACTAATAGCCATCTAAGTTAATAACCTGGTACCACCCAGGTCAAAGTTTGTGAGAGTATGTCGGAAACGAGCGTAGCGTAAGTCACTGAAGATGGCGTGAGGTCAGCTCAGGTGTTCTGCAGCTGCCCTGGAGCATGTCATAGGGAAAACAAAATGTGTTGGATAAGCTGAAAAGGCTGCTACCTATGGGGTTACCTACCCGAAATGGTGTTAAACGAAAATTATGGTCTTACTCTATCCACATTCAGAATACCTCTATTTTCACATTGTGTCAAGACTGCGCATCATGGGTGTAGCCACGCCTCTGAGATTGGGGGGTCGAACTGGATGGTCAAATCAGAATCTAGGGGCTGGAGGCCAACTGACCTAAAATTGGTGACCACCGCTGCCGGGTCAGTGCCGGCGCCGGTGCCGGAGCCGGGGTGTTCGCAAGGCCTCCTGAGCACACGACCGTCCGGGCGGAACTCCCAGCGTGACAGCCCAGTGCTGGGGGCGCCGCGCGCCCGTCAGCAGTGGTTGGCGTCGCGGCGATAGTGGCGAGCGAGCTCCGCTGGCGCCGAGCGGCGCGTCTGACGCGGCGCCGGACCCGGAGCCGGAGAGCTGTCTCCACCGCAGATCAGGGGCCCGACGGAGGTCACCAGGTCCCCGCGCTGGTCCACCCAGCTGTCGTATGTTACCTCCGCGACAGGAATGGGCGCCAGTGACGTGGTCATGAGCAGAGTTTGGACCTGTCTTTTAGAAGGTTTCCCAGGCTCACCCTCCATCAGTGGACTATTAGTGGTTTGCATTTTTCATGATACTGCAATGCTGAAAGCATTCCGGGTGCAGACATGGAGCTCGACTGCGGTCATTAGAACGTGATGACATCTTAACCGATGCAAGCATCCGTCGATGCAAGCGGCATGCATGCATTGATCGGGCCTGGCGATCGGTGCAAGCATGCGACTGTTTTGGTCTCGAAACTGTGCCATAAAAGACGATGTACTTCAGTCTCCAATAGATCCGGAGTGAGCAGCACCGCCATGGTGAACGTCAGTGGTGAATATCAAAAGCTGAGTCCAAGGAAGCGCTTCATTAAATATGGGGAAATGCAAGGTCAGGTGGGGGAACGGCGTAGATCAAAGGGACACATGTGTCTGTTGTTAGGGGAAAAAATGAATGAAAATATGAGTTGTCAGCATTGCAATCACGGACCTTCAATATTGCTAATTGTAAGAACTGGTTTATTTATGTAGAGAGCATCGAAAAGCTTTTGAATTAAAAAGCTCTGACCGTCCAATGAGCATGATGATCAGGACCGAAAACAGCCCGACGTTTACACACTTTTACGAAACGTTCTACTAGAACAATGTATCCATATTGAAGATCATGATAAGTTTTGACAATATTTGATAGCGTTCATGTCTGGTTTCCTGGATGAAATAAGCTAGCACCACGTGCGTTTAACCGTTGGTTTTGCTCGTGCATCCTGCATGAAGACTGCTCGAGCATCTAACGGACCTCAGTGAAAGTCACCACTTATAATGGCCTACGCCGCTGATAATGGCTGCTGCTCTTGTCACATTTGCCAAAGTCTAGAAAATGGTTCCGACCTAAAACTAGTCACAAGTGAGTGGTCACGGAATGGAATTCCGAATAGTCTTGAGCTGGTGCGCAATTAATTACGGGACAATTAATTACGGGACGGGACTTAACTGGCGCCACGCCGTAGGTCAACTTCTGCAATAAGGCTGAGCAGGTAATTCTGGCTGTACGCATCGTTATTGATGGGCTCATTTGGCGCTTAGTGCGCTAGCCAAAGGCGTCATAAATCGCCAGACAGCCGTCATTGACTTGACTCATCCATAATCGCAGGTGTCGTCCAATTAACCTGGACTGGCTCGACCTCTGCCGGGCCGCCTTCAGGGACAGGCAGGCACTGTGACTCTGTGCAGAGCGTGCGGACCCGACGGGTTGCTTATGCTGATCACAGATGTGGCACGCAAAATGTGGTTATAATTGAGCTAGGAACGGGTACAGGAAAATAACTTTGCCACCACCTTTTGTCCATGAAGTGCGTTGGCTCAAGAGCTCGTGCACTCGAGCTCAAACACTGTATGTGGCTCAATCCGCCTACACTCAGTACCCCCACCTTGTGGCTCAATACGCCTGTGCACTGGTGCCGAGTTCCACAGCAGTCCAATGTTGTCCACCAGGCGGCATCAGCGCATTCACCCACGTCCTGCAGACCGCGGCCAGCCTATTGTCTCGCTAGTCGTGTCGAACATATCAGAGTGACTAGGCTCGTCAACAGTTCTCATACACGCCCGAGCCGAGGCCAGATGTAAATCATGCTCGGAGGCCCCGCAGGTGCCGCGCAAGCCATTGAGAGCCGACTTCGGCCTGAAAGGCAAAAAGCGCCAAGGCCGGCGCGTTGATGTGTTTATTCGCCGAGTGTTCTGCGCTCCTCTCAGGCGTCACTGCATTTCTGCGCAGGCGCCGCCCTGCGGCAGGGCTGCGTCGACGGCGCTCGCCACCCAGTTTCTCACCACCGGAAGGCTGGGTGTTGCATACATACATGAGCGTCGGAAATGTGTCTCCTCACTCTGCTTGTCTTCTGCTGCTGTGGCGTGACCGTACAGCGCTCTGGTGACCGCAGCGTACCGCCGCAGAGGAGGAGAGGGTGTCGCGCCCCGCCTGGCCTGCCCTTCCCGAGCCTGTCCTTTGCTGCCAGCTGCTGACCGTGTCAGACTGTGGCTGGTCGCTGTCGAGTGGTGTGGCTCTGCGACCAACACACGTGATAGTGCCGTTTCTCTTCTGTGCGGGTGCTCCTGTGCCGATCACAGCTGACAGATATGGCTTCGTTAGCGCTGCTCGTGCCGTGCTCTCACGTGAGGAAAATGTCAAGCGGCTTACCGTATTCCTGCACGACCAGTGTTAGCCCCGGGTCTCTGCTCCCGCGTACACACCAGCTGCTAAGGCAACTGTGGCCCTGTCCCAGAGAAATCTGGGTCACAGCAGGCTCGAGACTAGAAATGCCCGCTTCCGAGAACGTCGGTAAAAAGTAGCACCTCACTGATGCATTTACGGCTGAAAACTCAAATGGCAATGCTGCCACATTCTGGAAAACATGTCAGGTTGCAGCACACGCATGCCATAAATCAAACGATACCGCATTGTCTGCTGACCACGGTTCTATGGCCCCATCTGACACGAATGAATCTGAGACAATTCCTGTAATAGCCGCCGTTCCCACGTCAGCCGCGGCCCGACTCGGACAGGCGTGCTTCCCATACCGCCGGCGTTCAGACGCTAACCGTACACACCATTGTATCCAACGGGGACTGGAGGTCATATCTCGTATCTTCGCCGGCTCTCGGCGTCCTGCTGCGCCGCCGCTCGGCGCACGCCGACTCTGTTGGGTCGCCGGCACGCATGCCTAGCGGTGTTGCCGTGCCGACCCCCCTCCCCTCCCTCTCTCCACTCCCATCAGTTATGCAGCCGGGGCCGGCTATTGTCCCTGTCTCGGTTCGGCTGCATTATTCTATTTGTTTTCTTCGTTGGGATGCCGGATGTGTAGAGGCATCGTCAGGATGTTACAGTGGCATGGATGTAGTGCCGGTTGCTGCTGAGACCAGATGAGAACCGGATCACACATGCAGCTGAAGGCGAGGTCTGAGAAGTTGGGTTCAATGTGATGTTCGTGGAAGCATTAATATCCTTGCACTTTGTGTCGGATTATTGTAAGAATGCACGTTGGCAGCCTGGCGAGAGGTTTTAGGCTTACTAGAAAATGACTTATTGCAAGCTTTGCTGCGCGATGTTATTTTTATTTTGTTAACATTGAGGCTAACAGCATTTACGGAATTCTTGTTGAATAGAAGTCAGCAGCGCTAAAAATCGGAACAGCTGCTTCAACGTCCCCCGTAAATTCGAATCGCGTGGATGAGCAGTCCAGCGGTGTTTTTGTCCTTAGTGTGCACTTTACCGGAAAAGAGCTCTGGCATACATGTTGTACCGCTGCTTATCTCAGCGCTCTGCAAATTTAAGCTTTCAGAACATGGCAATGCTTTCAGGCAATCTAACCAAATTGCTGATGAATTTCGCAAGACCGACGCACACAGAGATAATTCGGGTCTGGGGGCGGTTTTCATTGGCCCACAAGCCTGTTCTGCTCAAGTTTTATATATTCATTTGTGAGCTTTTATAGGTCGCTGATTTAGCATTTCAGTTTAGTTTTGTTTCCTGTTCAGCAAGGGCGTCATCATGCAGGTAGCAGGGCCATGGCCGCTGATCAGTTACGTTTTGTGATACAGCAATGATTCCAATGTTTCAAAGACCTGCTCCGTCCATGATTATTTTCAGCTGCCCAGACACAGAATACTGGTGATGGCAGTTGGTAGGACACTTTTCGTTGCCTTTCTTGCGGGCGTTTTCCGTAAGCATATCATATGCTCCCTCTAGCTCCCTGGTAGTAAGTGATTCAGAGTGTTTTCTTTTGGTTGCAAAAAACATAATCTTTAGCGACATAATATGTGTACACTCACGTTCCCGTTTCTTGTCAAACAACTGCCTCAAACGCAACTATTCCTTGAGAAAGCCTGGGTTTGGCATTTTGGAGTCGCGCTCAAATGTCTATCAGGTGGTCTCGCTCGCCTCAGAGTATTAAAAAAAATATATATATATATGTATTTTTTCAATGCGATTTGCGTTGTCAAGGAAAGCCCAATTCATTTATTTGTGTGCAGTTTGTGTCCAATGTAATGCTATAAACATTCCGCTCATCGACATCGCTAACCGAGATAAAAAAAAACAGACTGGTCAAAGGGATCGCGGCATGGAACCATCTCCAGGCCCTAGATGCAACGGGCTTTATGGCGCGTGTTGTTTATAATCACAATGTGTATTGTGGAATACGCCGGAAATGACACTTGCTGAAGGCAATTTATCCTTGCATACTAGGCAGCCAATCACATTGCGCTCAGCACCTCTGTGCGGGTTGGCACGAATGTCAAGCGTACGGTAATGCGGTTCACGTCCAGACTTGCCTCAGGACAAAAGTTCGTGGTCTAATGATATGGTCCCAAGTCCGCTGGGCCAGCTTCGAGCGGATAGCTTCACTTGCATCCAGTGTAATCGGTTCCATTGAGAAGCCAGACGTTGACAAAATTTGGATTCTAGTGGATATCAGCTGTTTCTTTCAATGGCACATGTCCTGAAAATATTATATATGTTATCAGTTGTAAGTTTTGCCATCGAATTTGAGCACTTTGTTTTTTTCAGCTTAAGCGTTGTACACTGAGAGGACATCGGAAGCATTCGATCCATTTTCTTTTTTCTAGACCCCGAAATGACCGTCTAGTAGAAGGTTAGAGATAGCTCAATTTCCTAACACCTCAATTATCTCACAGGAAAGGTAGCAAAAGGTCAACTGTGCATTAGTGTACTGACTGAACTGACCTGTCAAGACAAAATGGCTAAGCCGTGGATCGACCAATCACTTATAGGCTCGAAATTCAGCCCGCCGAGCAAGCGCCAATTTACGAACTCGGACTCGGTCGCTGCATCTGGTCACGCGTGGGTGTGTGCGTTTGTTTGATAATTCGAATTACCGCGCCAAAGTGCTGCCCGGAATGTTCAGTGTGTATACAGTGACTGCGTCTTTAGCTGACGTTCTCTAGACCTTCCCCTGGTAAAAACAACAGCAACTTTTATTTAATAAGCTTCACCCGCAAAAACATTACCCATGCCAGATGCATTTTAAGACGAGCCGTAAACGTGCTCGCGAGGAAAAGGCAAACTGCATCGTTTGCAATTAACTTCAAATTAGCATGTTTATGTCATCTTGCGTTCCTTACATATAAGTGGTGACAGTAATGTAAAACTTCACATTATGCAGCCCCTCTTTCTGTGCGCGACATCTGTAATTACCGGACAAAATGCAATCAGCATAGCGAGTTAAGAAGCCCCTGTCATACGCGAGCATCTGGGGCTCGTTTCGCGGTTGTTCCCCTGCATGTCAGTATGTCGCATAGGGAGCAGTGATGTTTTAGGCTGTACTGACAGAATTTCATAAATAAGTCCGCATTTTTTTTGGTTTCATACCTGATGGTACCCAGCCAGTCACGTGCTTTAACTGCAAACACCATGCCTCTCGATATTTCAAAGCTTCGCGCCATCAGATATTTGTCAATAGGTGAGACGTCTGCCGAAGTTGCCCTCCAGTCTGCGGGAGAGCCGGTAGCTAGTCTTCCCTGCAAGCTCGGCCTGTGGAACTTTGAGTCCATGCGATTACGATTTCTTCTCTGTTGCTGTGAATGACCGGCTGGTGTGACTTGTGCCTCATTCGGCCGAGGATGGTGGAGGAGTTTGGGGAGGTGTGACGGTGTCCTCTGATTCTCCCTCCTTCGGCCGGGGTTGGTGGGGGAGTTTGGGGAGGCATGACGGTGTCCTCTGATTCTCCCTGACATTGACTCCGCCGCGCAGGGTCGTCCGAAAAACGGCTGTAGCTGCTACTGCCGCCCCATGGATCAACCTCAGGTGCCTGCAGCCTTTTTGCCTTTAAATATGCCGGTACAAATCGCAGTCATCACGCTCAGCGTGAGTTTTGTAAAGCAGATTATCTCTCATCTGCATCCCAAGATTGTTGCAGCCCACTCTATCCATTTCAGGCTATCAGCCGGTTTTTGCTTCGCGCCTTCAGCTCATTTTGGGGCTGAGTAGCAAAAGGGTCGCGTGCTATGCTTTCGCCAAGGACGCGAGTAAGCACAGCTCCGGGCCGTCGAGGGTTGACGTTCTGATTACAACGCAGGTGGAACAACTAGATCAGGCGTCTCTTGTCGCTAACCTTGCAGGTAAACGCGGAATTGTTTAAGAGTCGGTATCCAAGTATGGGGCAGTGACCTAACCTACATCTGGATCCACTCTTTCATCAGATTTAAACCAATTGATTTGCAAGTTTTAGAAACATTGGCTCATCGTTTTGTTATACAGTCTAACTCCTATATCATTGCTATGCTCGAGATACAAAGCCACGTCGGGACTCGAGTGCATTTTGAGCCCGTTCATCCAGCCTCCGCGGCCTTCACGGCTCCCAAATCGCTGCGTCTGCTCGTGCATATGCAGTGATGGCCATGTGACTCGAGCCGCTACGTCTGTAGGCTGGCACGAGATGGTCGCTGCGACCTGAGGAGCCCAAGTGGGTGCAAGTGCTGTCTTATGTAAGTTTAGTAGTGCTGCATGTGATTGCCCTACATGTTGATTGATGCAATCTCGTCGTGCCGTGCCACACACAAGGCTGTGAACTGCTTAAAGTTTTAGAAAGGCGCACAAATTGCTTTAAAACTTGGTGAAACATATCTTGTTTACCCCTTAATCTATGCGTTCCACGTCCTCTTCATCACTTTAGATAGATAACTGATACCGAGAACTTTAAGTGTTTATGTACCGGCTGATATATTACGTGTTTTGTCGTGAGCGCGTTTACGTGTTTTACCATGCATGCGCTCACGTTCATGACTGAGCGTCATCGACATTTGAGAAGGCTGCCGGCATCGCGAGACCGTTGGCCGGCACATAATCTTCATGCAAAAAAGCATTCGAGACGGTAAATTAATATGCGATAATCTTTCATACTTGACACTTAACGCTTGCGGTTTCGGGAAGGATAAGTTCTATCCTGGAAATCCCTGCTGGTGTCGGCGGCCGGCACCTGTCTATAGCTCAGCACGCGCCGTCGGAGCCCGCGTAGGAGGAGCGGGACCATGAGCTGACCGGCTGCCGGCTGCCGTGCCTGGCTGGCGATACCCGGCCCGGCCGGCGGTACCCAGCCCGGCTGATGGCACCGAGCCCTCCCGGTGGTACCGAGCCCGGCCGGTGGTACCGAGCCCGGCCAGCGGTACCCGGCCCGGCCGATGGTACCCGGCCCGGCCGGCTCGGCCCCGGTCACGGGGGAGCGCGCCTCTGTCCGCCCCGCCGCGCACCAGTCACGGCTGCCTGTCACACGGCCCGCAGCGGCCATTTCCAGGGGAGAATCCATCAGGATTAGGCCCGTCAGTGTCGTCAGTCTGGCTGCCCTGGTGTCACTGGGCAGTAGCGGTCGGACAGGCGCTGAGGCCCGTCAGTGTCGTCAGTCTGGCTGCCCCTGTGTCACTGGGCAGCAGCGGTCGGGCAGGCGCTGAGGCGCATCAGTGTCGTCAGTCTGGCTGCCCTGGTGTCACTGGGCAGCAGCGGTCGGGCAGACGCTGAGGCCCATCAGTGTCGTCACTCTGACTGCCCTGGTGTCACTGGGCAGCAGCGGTCGGGCAGGCGCTGAGGCGCGGCGGTGTCGTCAGTTTGGCTGCCCTGGTGTCACTGGGCAGCAGCGATCGGGCAGGCGCTGAGGCGCGGCGGTGTCGTCAGTCTGGCTGCCCTGGTGTCACTGGGCAGCAGCGATCGGGCAGGCGCTGAGGCGCGGCGGTGTCCCGCGCCAGCCGGCCGTCAGGGATTCCCATTAGTCAGGCGTGTTTTGCCGGCGAGGACAGGGCGTTTCGACGGCACCGTCCGTCCCCGACTCCGACCCTCCCCCCCCCCTCACACCCCAACCTTGACCCAGACGCACAGTTGTGGCTGAGGGGAGCACCAAGACCGTTCGGCGGTCTTGTGTCTCCCCCTCCCCACAGCAGGATGCTCGTCCAGCCTGCTGGGAGCAATGTGTGGACCGGGTCAGATGGCTCCGAACAAGCTAGTGCAGGGTCACAAGGCAATGAGAAGGGCTAAACTGCACCATACATAGCTCGCAGTGTTCAGCACATACACTGCTGTGGGATGCGATGCCTATCGTAGTGTGCAGTGCGACGTAACAATGCAAAGTACGCAGTGTACATGGCATCCATCGTGCGTGCGTGCTGTGCAGTACCGCGCACAGCCCCACGCACAGTGTGCAGTGCGAGAGAAGAGTTTACCGTACCCACTGTGTTGTTGATACGTAATGGGCAAAAGGCTGCGCACAGCAAACAAAAAACGCTTTCTCACCGCCTTACGTGCGCATTCCACGCACGTCGCATTGCTGAACCGTACTGGTAAATCATGTTCGAGCCCTTGCCATCATCAGCATCGTTTATGAAACCTCCAATTAAGAAAATCTTTTAACGGATTTTGGCGTCGATGAAGACAAAAATTGAAGCAGTTCCATAGGGTACCCTGTGAGACCGTGGCGTTGGCTCACATTCAGACAGCACGTGCGCAATAGCCACTGGGCAGTATCCACTACTTGTCACGCAGAGAGCATGCGCAGGCGCTGTTCATGACTACGTGCTGTTGCGGGCTGGCGCCGGCTGCTAATCCTGCCGGGGCCAGCCGCGGGGGCCGGTCAGCCGGGTCCGCCCCGCGCCGCGGCCCTCCCAGCTGTCGGCCGCTCCCACCACCGCGGTCGTCTCCTGTCGGACCCGGCATAACCATAGATCGGCCCGTCTGATCCCGGGACTGTGTCGCCGCCGCCGCCGTCACATCCCTGTCACGCCTGTGGCGGAGGGTCGCGCACGGTGTCGCACTGCGGCGACCGCGGCCGTCACATTTCTGTCGGGATTGGGTGGCCCTCCTGTGACGGCCCGTTTGGCGGGCCTGCAGCGTGCGCTTCTCCTCTAAGCCTCCGCGTGATGGAAGCGCCAGTGGTTGGTACGATCGCTGCCGTTGCGATTCTTGGCATTTGTTCAGCGGTGGGCCTGTTCCAAGCGCTTATTGTTGCATGGAAACTCCGGGCATTCCATAGTTCGGGTGGAATGAGGCGGCTTTGGAGAGCTTGGAAAATCAAGCGCGCCTATTTCCGACAAACCATCTCGCGCCGGCTGTTGTGTCGTGTCTCTGGACTCGTATTCTCGACGGGGAGATTTACTTGTGGCGAGCTCTGAGTGTTGAGCTGTTTTGGTTCGGGCTGTTTGTAGCCATACTCTTTGTTGGTCATAGGCTTGGCCATGCTTATGTATTTTTCAACCTGATTTAATCTTAAGCCTTCATATTTTAATGTAATACGCAGGAGTATGTAGGAGCATTCAACCTTTGCTGTACCTTCTGTCGGCGCCTCCTACGGTAACGTCAAAAAGTTAAACTTCCTGTTGATAAAAGCACAATGCGCAGCACGTGATGCTTTTTTGTCTCCGAGACGTATCGCAGCTATATTGTTTCGATGCTCGGGTGCAATGTCCCACTCTATCTCGCCATGAGCGGGAAGGCCGGTCTGCCAGCGCCTGATCTCCCCATGAGCGGGGAAGCGGGCCTGCCAGCGCCGGCTGGGTCGCGGCCGCTGCCCGCCCGAGGTGGTTCTCGTCCCCAGGCGCCATGCGTCTGCGCTCTTCCTCACTCGGCGGCCAGGCCGATCACGGCTCCGGCGCTAAACCTCGCACGGTGCTAATTACCCGTCTGCTATAACTCACCGGCTGGTTAGAGGTTAGCGGGCCGAGCAGGCAGCGGCGCCGCACGGGGGCGCAAGACGCGCGCGGCGGTGCGGCGCGTATCCGGCCTTGTGAGGGAAGGCAACGGCGGAGGGCGGCTGAAGGGCAGGCGCTGGCGGCGGTGGGATCCAGAGCCCGTCCTGTCAGTCCCGCGGCGGAGGGCGGCTGAGGGGCAGGCGCTGGCGGTGGTGGGATCCGGAGCCCGTCCTGTCAGTCCAGCGGCGGAGGGCGGCTGAGGGGCAGGCGCTGGCGGCGGTGGGATCCGGAGCCCGTCCTGTCAGTCCAGCGGCGGAGGGCGGCTGAGGGGCAGGCGCTGGCGGCGGTGGGATCCAGAGCCCGTCCTGTCAGCCCAGCGGCGGAGGGCGGCTGAGGGGCAGGCGCTGGCGGCGGTGGGATCCAGAGCCCGTCCTGTCAGTCCAGCGGCGGAGGGCGGCTGAGGGGCAGGCGCTGGCGGCGGTGGGATCCGGAGCCCGTCCTGTCAGTCCAGCGGCGGAGGGCGGCTGAGGGGCAGCCGCTGGTGGCGGTGGGATCCAGAGCCTCCTGTCAGTCCTGCCCAGTGCCGTTGGCAGTGGTGCTGTATTGGGCGTAGTGTTCTGATAGAAACAGAGCGTATGTTGGAACCACTCGACAGCATTGCAGGAGGCCTGATCGGGTTGCACAATGCGATACATACGTCAGGGACAGCGCCAAATAATATTAAACACAAAATGGCCTCCTCAGGTGGCCTTTTTACATGTGCGAAAAAACTAATCAGCCGTATTTCACACGAGAATCATAGGTGACATGACCATTGGAGCATCATGTTACATTATGAATAGGTTGACCACCTTTGGCCGCAAGAGCCTGTGACCCACTGTGCAGTTGCAATCATGCTCGCTATATTTGGCGACGAACCGTATATGGTCACCTACATGATCACTGAACTCTGCTTCACGCCGTGCAGTATGCACAGCACGTCCTGTGGGAATGAATTGGCAAAATTCGTCTCATGTAGACGGCTTAACTCATATTCACCACCCAATTCGCGTTTATGACGGGTCACTGACAAGCTCCCGGCGGTTCTAGCATGATATTCACACTTTCACTGTAGCCAAATATTTAACGGGTGCTGCAGTGGACCCCGCCAAGGCTGACGAGCACAGATTCTTCGACGAAAATAAATTAATGAAAATTAACGAGCGGTTCTATCGATAGGCAAAGTCGATCAGTGCGCGAATTTTCGTTCATAAACGTGCATTATACGATTCCCGCAATGTAATTTGCCCAAGTGACTGTATATCCGGGGCACGATGAGCCCACACAATGCACTGACAGATCCGTTTAATTAGCTACTTTAGAACGATGCGGAAGAAATGAGAGCAACACTCTCCGCCAAACGTCACTAATTTAATTTCGTTTTGCCCCACCCCACCTGCACCCGTATCCGGATGGCTTGTTTCCAGTCCCGACAATCACATCATCTGACCATTCCGCTGCCATCATCCGCACCACTTCCCTGCAGATGCATCAAACCATATCGGCTGAATTGCAATTCGTGCATACAGGAATGGTGGTTGCCTGGTGTTTCGCATATTTGTTTATGCATAATGTGCCTGTTCCTTCCCTCAATATACAAGTGCAGCAGCGGGCCCTGCGTGCAGCCCCGCTCCCAGCGCCGCATACATCCATAACGCAACAGTTCCGAACACAACCTGCTGAGTCCCCTAGTTAACGGATTCAGTAACAGCTCCTGTGATCTCGCCCATGGCCGATGACAGCGGTGCAGCAGAGACAGCGCTGGCGCTTTGGTTTCTGACTGCTGCAGCACATGTGCCGCCTGCTAGTAACGCTGCTGACGCCACGGGGGGGGAGCGGGGGGGGGGGGGCAGCACCTGACCTCTGCGGACCTCCCGCGGGGTCGGGGTCGACGCTAGTCCCAGACCGACACCAATCTCCCCCGCGGTCCTGCTCGCTACGACTCCGGCATTTTGGCCCAGCTCTGCCCGATGGCAGTCGCAAAGGCCACCGTCACCTCCAAAGACAGATTGGGCGTCGCTGATATGCGACAGGTCAGCGGATCAGCAGCTGAATGGCGTCCTGTGTCGGGCGGCACGAACACGGCTGGCCTGTCCGGACGGTGTGTCTGTCTGCCGGCCGGTAGCGGCTATCCGCCGCACCGCTCGCTGCTCACATGGCGTTGTCATGACGTAACGGCAGTTTGGCGATGTCAAGAAGGTTTCGTCTTCCCTACCGGGCCCCAGTGAGGGACGAGAGGATGGACGTTCCGTCTGAAACCGCACCGTCGACCAGGGGCAAGGCGTCGGCGACAGATGGTTGCTCACCGAAATTGTGCCTTTAGTTGAAGTGTTCAGTAGGGCCTCTGTGACGCTAGTGATTTGACCCAGTCAAAACAGCAATCGCCGGCGTCTGGCCGCGTCTCTGCACGGCTGTTCAGAGCCGTATGACAGAGCCGCCGGCCGAACCCGTGGTCATACTGCGTCACAGCGGCTGCTGAGCCCGTCCGCCCAGCCGGTGTCACCGGCCTGACCCCGTGGTCATACTGCGTCAGAGCGGGTGCTGAACCCGTCGGCCCAGCCGGCGTCGGTGCCTGACAGCTATGGATCTATCGACTGCGGCGGCGCCGGGGCCGGCCGGGCTCTCTCCATCAGCTGCGACGGCGGCACCGCCAGCCGGCTCCGAACATGGCAGAACCGGTGGGACCCGAGCACGGCGGGACCGGCGGGACCCGAGCACGGCGGGACCGGTAGGACCCGAGCACGGCGGGACCGGCGGGACCCGAGCTCGACAGGACTGGCGGGACCGGCGGGGCCCGGACTCGGCGGGACCGGGGGACCCGAACACAGTAGGGCCGGCGGCAGCGCCGGCCGTGACCGGACCCCGTGACGTCAGAGGGCTGCACGACCGGAGGCGGCGCTCGTTTGCAGCGGGACGCGCGCGATGGGCGGCGATAGGGCCGCCCGGGGCAGGATACAGCCGCGATTACACGCCGCGCCCACCCCTGTACGGGTGTGAGCCATGAGCGGCATCATTAATCAGCCGACAGTGCGCCGGCCGGCTGGATAATTGGTACTGAGTGATTGCGTAGCTCCCGAAGCTGGCCGGCGAGGTGGCCGGAAAATGAGGTGCCCGACCATGATCTCCGAGCTCCGCCCTGCTGCGCTATGTGAAACGCAGACGATTCAGCTCCAGCTTCAGCCCCAGCTTCAGCTACAGGCAGACAGAGGGTCTGGGCTCTGTGAGACGCTTGATGAAGACGAGCAGGTGGTTCGATCTCGCTCCTTCCATGCTGTGTGGCTGTCAGATTGGAGCCCCCGGTGTCGCAGGGTGGGTCGCCATCGAGATGGCGCCGGTGATGCGTTGATCGTGGACCGTGGGCGGTCCTCCCTCCGGCTAGGGTGTGGCACTGGGCTGTAGTGAAGTGACGTTTGTTGAGTTCTTCGAAATTTAGCGCTTGATAATTTATCAATGCGTCGGTTTGCACGTGCATTTCGCCTCAACGGCCATCCTTGTTTTGGTCAACGGGGCAGTGCAAAGGAACCGGGTATATTCAAAATCGTTTTATGTCTTTATCTTTCCAAGAACCAGCGGAAGATCATGATGTCAAAAGTGAATGTTCAACCCGACGAAGTGTGGCCCAGTAGAAAGTGCCCAAAAAGTGGTCAGTGTTCCGTTTTTTTTTTGTGTGTGCGCAAAACAGTGGTGTTTTTGCCTTGGGCGTACGCACCCCTGTCAGCTGTTATCAGCCCCCCTTGTCTGCGCTCTCCTTAACTACCGCGGGTGCAAAACCTCCCCGCAATACCCTCACTAGAAATCGAAATAGAATGCGTCAGTTATCGCCTTCTCCTAATTGTTCCTTAAAAACTCACATGAAGGAGCAGGAGCGTGGCCGAGTGCCCGCCGTTCGACACTGGGAGGGTCCCGCCGTTGGGCCGCAGTGTGTGGCTGAGGTACCCACAGAAGCGCGACCGAGTGCCCGCCGTTCGACGCTGGGAGGGTCCCGCCGCTGGGCCGCAGCGTGTAGCTGAGGTACCCACGGGAACTGGGTGGCCTGCATTGCCGCGATGCTTTTCACGCCGTGCCGCCGCACTAATGAAGTGTGCAGCCGCGCCAGTCACTTACGTGTGAAAGGAGGAAAATTGGCGCCACTTGGCTGTGCGCGTAATAGAGGCTCTCACCTAACCAGCGAATGAACGAATGGCTGAAAGTGCAAAGAAGAAAAGAGATGTATGGTCAGAGGTGCAGCACAAGACCATGGTCACACAGTACTTTCCTTATTGTTTATCGACATTGGTGGACTTGGCTCTTGGGCGCCTTTTAAGCAGCCGCGGCACACGTCCCCGCCATTACGGAGCGCTGACGACTGCGATGGGTAGTGTACCGCTGGGGGCCATGACGCGGCCGAGGGTCGAACCCGGACACTCCACGCGAGATCCTCTTGTTACTGCAGTCCGCAACTGACAAAGATCCAGTAATGCACCCATCTCTGCCACACGCCCACGCTGCATAGCGCCAAGACTGGTGTTGCCTTTAATGTTTGCCTCTCAGCTACACCCGTTACATGTCAAACCGAACGCTGCAATCATTGAGCAAGAGGAGACGACCCGTGGCGTCTGAGGTCTTCAAGCGGCACAGAAGGGATAGCAAGCTTCTGTGGTCATTGTGGCGGAAGTTGTCTCCCCTCACGCCCCATCGTGTCCGCCTCCGCCTCCAAGAAGCCCGGTCGTCGGGCGTAAGAGAGCCGCCGTCATCTATCCCTCAGCCGGCCGGCCGCACGGCTCGGTCCAAATGCGGCGGCGGAAGGCGTCGGCGCGGCACGCGCTCCGCCGGGCGCGCCCTGCACCTGACCCAGAGCCGGCCGGGCCGAGGTCGCGCGACTCAGCGCGCTGCCGCCGCTGGCACCGCCGCCGGGGTGCTGATCAGCCGCTGGCACCGGGCCTGAGGTGCTGA
The DNA here is from genome assembly GCF_011947565.3 of Pollicipes pollicipes. Lineage (NCBI taxonomy): Eukaryota > Metazoa > Arthropoda > Thecostraca > Pollicipedomorpha > Pollicipedidae > Pollicipes > Pollicipes pollicipes. The sequence goes on from NW_023597054.1 coordinate 10,089,921, forward strand.
TCAGCCGCTGGCACCGGGGGCTGAGGTGCTGATCAGCCGCGGCAGCGCGTGAAGGGCTGGGTGACGGGGCGGGATGTCAACACCTCACGCGTGTGACCGACGCGGGGTCGACGGCTGGGTTCGCCCCCACCGAGTTGCCATCGGAAGGGACGACCGAGGGCCGTCACACCCTTCTCGTCTGACAGGTGGAACGGCTGAGTCGAGCCCGCATAATGCTTTGGATGACGTGTTTCCATGAATTACACCTAGCGACATTATTTCTTTCATGATCCTTCTGAACTACACCCTTCTCCCTGTGTCCAGTTGCGCGGCGCCTCGTTCCCATGTGGGTTATGACGTTGCGTGCCTGTTTATGTACCCAACTAGAAATTGTGCGCTTCATATGGCCTTTGCAATGATATATGGTGTCCTAGCGAAGTGAAGTGTGCATTTACCGCGTTTCCATGAGCTATGCAATAGACTATAAATCCTTGCCAAAGCTGTTGCGCGCAACCCCATCTGCATAACTCATTCTCTTTTATATAATTTCACACGGGGCGGTCGAAGCATTTCATTTGCATGCCTTAGTCTAAAGTATAGGCCTGTAGGAAGTTTCAGTGCCCACGGCGGTCAAAGTTCTCATGTAAATCATATTTTTACTTCGATATCTGACTGCTATGGCCCGCCCCGTCATGCAGGTGAGATAAGGAGCACCGGTGTCCGGCCCCAATGCCGTCGGGTCGTTTACGGCGGCCTAGTCGGCCGATCCACCGGGCTCGGCGCCACCTTCCCTCCCCCCCCCCCCCCCCGCCTCCGCACCTCCACCCTCCCAGCTTTCCGCTCACACTGCAGTATCGCCAGAGGCCCTCGATGAGCACGCGCCTCCAACCAGCTGTCCACGGCACGCCTTTGAGACGGCACGCGCGGACGCCTCTCATCCGGGCGTTGTATGAGGTGCGGCACGCTCGGTGTGGCAGGTGGCCGCGCTCGCCGCCCGGGACCTGGCCGGGGGTGTGGCACGCTCGGTGTAGCACGTGGCCGTGCACGCCGCCCGGGACCTGGCCGAGGTGTGGCACGCTCGGTGTGGCAGGTGGCCGTGCTCGCCGCCCGGGACTTGACCGGGGTGCGGCAGCAGCGGAAGGTCGCCCGGAACGCCGGCAGTCTCCGCCGTACCGGTCCACGAGGTCGACGGCTGACACGAGCCTGCTGTCGCGAGCGGGCGCCGGATGCCGCAGCCGGGGCGGGTCGGCCCGCGCTCGGGGAGCGGTCCGGGCCAGCACGGCACACAGCCACCTGTCTGGCATTCTCGCACGTGTTGTAGCGATGTCGAGCCGCGCGTGGCTCAACGCGAGTGACGCTGGTAGAGTAATGGCGTCGCTTTTGACAGAACCATGACTTTGCATTTTGTTTTATCAACCATACATGCCTTTTCATTTCTTGTTAGCAAATTAATTGACAGGAGTTAATTGCACCAGGATTACACTATAAGCAAAGATGTATACATAACTGTGCTAACGATGCCCAATCAGCAGCGACATGTTTCATGGTCCCGAGCACGTGACCCGAGATGGTCAAATGCTCATAGGCGTGATCCTTTCTATTTTGGGCGATGCTTAGAACGATTGTGAATGGCTCAGAGGTGATATATTATTCTTGCTTTAACAAACTTTAACAAACTTCAACTTTCATCGAAGGGCCGCTTTCATATGACTCAAGCTGGGAGAAAAACTTCATGTCCTTACGAAATAATACGGTCCTCTTCAAAGACATGACTGATAATCTCAATCAGGCATGAGCGTGCTTCCGTCCTTGGTTACCCAACGTGCCAGAGCCGTGTCTTTACCGTTACCAGTCGTTTTCTGAGCAGTGATATCACATAAATGTTGGTTCAAGTTTCACAGCACTGTTATGTCAACCATCCATTTTTATCGCCAACAGCCAAGTGTTCCTTAAAAGCAGATTGCGCATCTGATTGTGCTAATCCGCATTAGAAAGCGGCCCTTCAAATTAGCACGTCACAAGTCTCATATGGGTGACGCTCTTTCACTCCAGCAAGCGAGCTGGCGCCGGCCGTGAAGATAGCGCCCAATCTGCCGGTGGCCGGCCGCCACAAGGCCCGGTATTCGGGTCGGATGATAGGCACGCTTCGTGATCGACAAGAAGGCCGCCGTCCCCGCTCCGACGACCGCCGGGCCAGCGGCCTCGGTCTGGGTTTCCTCGGTGGGGCTGCCCAGGTCACCATAAATATATCCCCGGAGCTGGGCGTCACGCCCGGTAAAATGACAGTTGCTCCTTCCTCGTGCCCATGCATTTGCAACCGATCTAAAGCATGCATATATGCATCGATGCAATCGATTTATATGTTGACTTGAGGGCGTGTCGGCCGGTGAGGATTCGTTGGCCGAGGCGGTGATGCAGCTGGCGAGCCTCAGACGCCGGCGCCGGTCACAACGCCCTCTGAAGCGCCCTCTGGCGGCTTAGCGTCCTGCTGGCAGCCTCGCTCGGGCTCGTTTGCTCGTGCCGCACGTGCGCCGCCTGGTAATGTGTACCCCGGCGGACCGACAGCCGCTGCCAGAGTCCGACAGCGTCTGGACTCGGACGACGGCCGCCGTCGCGGCTCCGGTGCAGGCTCCGAGGATCAGTAGCGGCGCCAGCTATTCTTTGGACGGCGTAGTGCGACGTTGATGCGCTCCTAGCTGCATCCTGTCGTGCAGGTGCAAGCACGACGCCCGCGCCAGCTCGGTCCCGTCCGGTCCGGTCCGGTCTCCGGGCCCAGGCAGCCACCTGTGGGCTTACCTGGTACAGCCTCCGACACCGCGGCCATTCGGCGGCGCTAATTGTGAAAGTCTGAACGGGTACGAACGGAAGGAAGCGGGCGAACCGGCTGCGGTCTCGTGCAGGGAACGTTTGGCGAGCGGTGACCCGCGACTGGCGGCCGGGCGCACCGACACGGCCCGGCTGACCCACCGCCGGGGCCGTCGGGTCAACCGAGCCCGTGTCAGAGGCGGTACCGGCCGGCTGACGGCGTTTGTGAATGGAACGAGTGGCCGGGAGTCAGTCGCCCGCGCACTGCAGCGGGGTGGGGTGTGGAGATGACGGGTGGTCAGAGCTGGTGTCCCTCGAGAGGAGCAGGTGTGACACTTCGGCAGTGATCGCAGCGTTCACTGGCGCCTGCCGCAGTGGTCAGCTGGGAGAGTGCGCGAGTCTCTTCAGCCATGGCCAGTGCCAAGTACCAAGGTAACTGATCGGGGTGCAGAGTCAATGCGTGCTTATGTCCGATGCGTGTTTGCAGTGTGCCGGTAGCACAGAGCGGATTCATGAAAATTGCAGCTGATGGTCTTCGACCCACGGAGGTGCCTTCAGGGTACAATGTAGCAGGACTTTCGGAAAAATGTCCCAAATACTGCATTAGATCAACACATAACGCACTTCCATGTTTTAAACCGTCATTTGATGCCCTCGTGAGCCCCGCCCGATGTTCGCAGCATCGCCTGCACCTGCACATGAGCGTGCACCGTTGCAGATGGTACCGTTGTGGCACGTTTAGGCGTCGTTCAGTGGTCGGCCGCGGACTGACAGAGGTCGAGTGCCCGTTTCAAGACTGCAGGGTCGTAGTTTGAAAAATACAACCGCGCGTGATTGAGTCTGCTTCAGTCGTGACGCATCGTTTTGCTGATGAACGTGGCGGCTGCATTCATTGGAAAATAACAGAATGGGCTGGTCTGCCCAGCAGCGATCTTCCTAGCGCCCATCAACAGCGCCTACGGGCTGAAATGCCCTGCCTGCGTCGCGTGGTCGCGAGATTTTCAGGACATGGGGTCTTTACCTCTTTTGTCTCGTTGGTCACCATCTTCCCGCCGATTAACCTTGAGGAGAGCACCTTGGAGACCTCAACCATGTGAGCTGATCAGAAGATGCAGGAAACAGTGACCTGTTTTCAACAAATGCCTGTTTGTGTCATGCCGTCAATTTAAATAATCACAGAACTGCTCTAAAACCATTTGTTGCCAGGCAGCTAACGCCTCCATTTTCCAGTGATGGCTTTCTGGGTAAAAATGTAAAGGATCAACGACAATTGCCTATCCGTTTGGCTGCAGCAGAACAAAGACAAGGGAGGCACTCGTCGAGTTATCTGCGATTGGTATTCGACATCCATCACGTTTGAGCCATGATTTAATCAGAATGACATTTTTTCCAGAGCTATTTTCATGGATGGTGTGGAAAAGTGTAACCGCCACCATTAGCCGGTGACCGCGTCTGTCTCTGGAGCTCCTCTTACCGACTGGATAAGCCTCCAGTTTACCACTAAGCTGGACCCGCTCACCGTTGTGATAGATGAGACCTCAAAACATTCGACAATGTTTTTGTTTAAGACGGAACCGAGCAGTAGATTTAGTTTTCTCAGAAGCGTTTTTGACATTTTGAGACCGTAGAAGATTGCGCTGGACTACAAAGGGGCGACATGGACAGAGTGCATGTGGAGTCTTTCCAGTCTCAACCCGTAAATCATATTCCAGAATTTGACGTCACAGACTACGAGTAATCGATCAACTCTTAGTCATTGAGTATCCGTGTTCTGCAGTCACTCAACTTTGCAGAAGGATCATCAGCACTGGTGGGGGAAAGCGTTGCCCAAAAACTACTTTTTCGTCGGGCGCGGGGACTTCGATGACTAGCCACTACTGTCTGACATGCTTTGAACCGGGCCGAGTTGGTGTGATCGGCAGCGAGAACTCGGGATGGCGGCGCACCCCCAGCAGCTGCGCCTGTGCCTGACGCACAGGGCCGTCTCGTCGCCCGCTCCCTACCCCTCCTCACCCTCCGTGCCGCCGGCCGGCGTCCGTGGCGGTTCCGGCGCGTCGCGACTCGTCTCGACGGTCCGGCGAGACGGCGCGTCATCGGCGCCGACGACCGGAAATGACGCGGTGTCGACGTCGACGCTGCGTCGGCTGGCGCAACCCGCACGTGGTGGCGGGCGTGTCGGGACACGCCGGCGGCGGCTGACGATACTCGGCTGCGTCATGGGAGGTGGCTGGTCTGGCGGCGCAGGGGGTGGCTGTCGTCCGGGTCCCACGGCGGGCGGAGGCGGAGGTAGAGACAGCTGGGCGACGCAGGCGATGGCTGTCGTCCGGATCCCACGGCGGGCGGAGGCGGAGGTAGAGACAGCTGGGCGACGCAGGCGATGGCTGTCGTCCGGATCCCACGGCGGGCGAAGGCGGAGGTAGAGACAGCTGGGCGGCGCAGGCGATGGCTGTCGTCCGGGTCCCACGGCGGGCGGAGGCGGAGGTAGAGACAGCTGGGCGGCGCAGGGGATGGCTGTCGTCCGGGTCCCACGGCGGGCGAAGGCGGAGGTAGAGGCGGCTGGGTGTCCCAGGGGGGTGGCCGTGGTCCGGGTCCCACTGTGGGTGGAGGCGAAGGCAGCTGGGCGGCAGGGGGGGGGGGGGGATGGCCGTGGTCCGGGTCCCAAGGCTGGGGGACGGGCGGGTGCACGAGGGACTCGGTACCGTGCAGTCATTCTGAGCTTCATTTCCTTTGAAAGCGCTATTTCATCCAGGCCCGCAAGCCTGTTTGACCCTTTGAACTAGCCGACTAAGCTGCTCCCAGAGTGATACCAGGATACGTGAGCACAAGCCGACTCGATAACATAGCCCCTCTGCTTATTATTCCGAGCTCATGCGGAAAATTTTGGACATGAGGATCATAATTCGCATAATAACCTCTGTTTAGTGACAATTGCTATCTCATCGATCAAGCGATCATCTCATCTTGTTCAATTCTATGCTACCATGCCCGCTTAGGGCAGGTTCCGGTTACTCAGTGCACCGCAAACACATCAAATACATTTTAACAATGAGTATCTAGGTGTAGCAGTTTAGGATTTGCGGAGTCAAGTCTTGTGTGTGTCTCACCACTGTCAAAGTGTCTGGACGCGCCCGTGGCGAACCTGCCATTGTCTGTGCCAGCTGACGGTTATCCTGGTGGAAAATGGGCAGTGACACGTCAACGTGCTCGCCCGTTTTACCCCTCCCCCTTCCCCTGTCGGTGGGCTGGCCGCACGTGCAGTGAAACCGAGCCCCGACGGTAGGCACACACCGCGGTGGGAGTCACCGGTCCGGGGCACCGCCGGGGGCGAGTGCGATATCGACCCGCCCACCTACTGCCGAGCCGTCGTTCAGGTAGCGCGGAGCCTGCCGTGGCCGGCGGCCGGCGCCAGGTGAACGGCCGCCGCGCCGTCACCTGCACCCTGCACACGCTCCCACGAGCGACCGGGCTGCAGGGAGGGCCGCCGCCGCCGCCGCTGCTGCTGCCGCCCGGGCTGAGGGCAGCCTTGGGGTCAAAACGCCGGGAGGGCTCGGCGACGAACGGCTGCTGGGGAGGCAGGAAACGTCTGATCGGCGCCAGGCAGCTGTGTGGTCTGTGGGGTTCGGGTCACGGCTGCTCCCTCTGACCTGCGGCATTGGGACGGCTGACCTGGCAAGATCGCTTTCTGTCCGGCTTATTTGCAGCTTAGCCGCCGTTTTCTCCCTCCTGATCCCGACATCGCGGCTGCAAACCGTATCCGTCACAGCTGGTATAGCAGCTGGTCCGCCGCATACCACCGTATGTGCCCTGAATGCAGTCCGCGTCTCGGGGTGGCTGCCTTTGCCCTAGAATCGATTACATCTTTGGCGAACTGTCTGTTGCAGTTGCACATATGCTCGTAAAGTGCCTCTGTCCGGAAAATGGACACGCTTATCAGTGGACCGCCCCTGCTGCCGTAAGGCTCACAGACCCGGGTTGGTCGGGTCCGCTGTTGTTTTATTTGGACCGTGACGAGGAGTCGTGCTTTTTGCTGCGGCGATGTGGACGCTGCTTCGGGTGAGCGCAAAACCGGCTGCGCCGTTGGTTCCAGTTTGTTTACGATGTGGCACCGCTGGCTGCTTCCCGGGATCGTGTGACGCGGCCGCGACAAGAGCGAGGTTCCTCTGTCATGTGGGAGGGCCGCGGCTGCACGGCGCCGCGTGGCACCCCGGCGTGCCGGCCCCGGGCTGTGCTGCTGCCCGCCGACTTTCGCCGGAGCTCGGCTGCCGTCTGTGGCGACGGCCAGCACGGCACTGCAGCGTGTGGGTCGGCCTCGCCAGCCAGGGTGTTGGACGGTGTTGGTTGTTCCAGCGCTGGCGGTACCCAACCGCGGCTCACACTGTAACAATGAACACACGTCGGTCGGCGACCACGGGGCCTCAATGGTCGAGTCGGACGCCGTCGGCCACACGAACCGGGGTGGTCGAGTCGGACGCCGTCGGTCACACGAACCGGGGTGGTCGAGTCGGACGCCGTCGGCCACACGAACCGGGGTGGTCGAGTCGGACGCCGTCGGCCACACGAACCGGGGTGGTCGAGTCGGACGCCGTCGGCCACACGAACCGGGGTGGTCGAGTCGGACACCGTCGGCCACACGAACCGGCGTGGTCGAGTCGGGCGCCGTCGGTCACGCGGACCGGCGTGGTCGAGTCGGACGCCGTCGGTCACGCGGACCGGGGTGGTCGAGTTGGACGCCGTCGGCCACGCGAACCGGTGTGGTCGGGGCCGAGTGTGGCAACCTCCAGTCGGACTGACGCCGTGCCGTTTTCCCGTCGTCCCTTCAAACGACGCGATCGGCAGAGGCGCAGAGGATCTCGTGTTTTAAGCGCATATGGTTTGCTCTACTCCACATACTGTTGATGTCAGATGTCTCACTTGTATAATGTGTACTGCCTCACCTTGAGATATAACCTGTCCCGGTGCATCGTCGTCGCTGGCCGATACCGCGCTCTTTCAGTTGTGATATCTCGCCATCAGGTCACTAACTCGCGCGTAACGCCTTCCTTCCAGACGTGACCTCTCTCCGTCGGATCGCTGCCGACCTCGACGAAAACTGCCCCGTGTGCGGAATGCCGTTCGACCAAGGAATGAAACGAAAAATAACCGACGCCTGCAGCCACGAGCGCTGCTACACGTGCATGACCCAGTACCAGAGCTGCCCGCTCTGCACGACCCAGGGTGAGTAGCCGGCCAGCGGCGCCGGTGCGGCGCGCGGCGCCTGCGGAACGTGCCGTCTCCGAGCGCAGCGGACGTCAAGGGTCAGGACAGCCGGCTGCCTGTCTGGCGCGGGGTCGTTCGCGCCCAACGCCGAATGCCCGAGATGGTCGCGAGGAGTCCCTTGACGTCGTCACATAGTTCACTGGTACACAATGCTGTATGGCCTCCACATTGAGTCAAGGGAAGCCTGTCACGTAGTCCATGGTGGAAATCAGAAAACAATCCACTAGCGCATATCTACCATGCTCATTGTGCACTCGTGCTCGAATCTCAATCCCCAGAAACGCTTCCTAAAAGCTCGTCACCTGTGGCGACATGGCCCCATACGATTAATGTGCGTCACCGCCAATTGAGAGTACGGAGAGCTCAGCGTAGCAAGGCAGTCGGCACGGTATCTATGACGGAAAAATGTTGGAACTATGCTAATATCAAGGAAAGGTGGTGAGCTCCCTGTCACGCCTACCGCGCCGCATTTGCCATGTATGCCTGTCACTGGCCATATTGCTAGGCGTCGCGTCATTGAAACGATTGGTAACGCCACCATTGTTTGGTTGGCATTGAACTATCATGCAAATATCGTCGGACGTGCACCGACCACCGCGACGTCCACCATTCACACCAAGTGTTGCGCCGCGTGTTGGCTGTACGGCTCCGGCTGTTGGCTGTGGCCCGGCCTTCAGCGGCGACGGAGCGCGCTATTGATTATCACCGTCACGACATGTCTCTGGTGCGGAAAACGGGAGCCCACGTGCGTCATCGGAGCAGGATGTCGGTATCGATCGAAATGCCGGCGGTGAGATATCGGGATATCGGCTGAGCGTCGATCCCGCGCCGAAGGCCGCACGTCACACCAGCGCTGTTATAGAGTTAGCAGCACCCCGCGATCAGGCGTCACCGGACCGTCGGACAATCTGTCTGCCGACCGAAGCACCTCCTCCGTGGGCTGGAAGACGCCCACCAGGCGGGCTTCTTGGCGAAGCAGGCCGGCTCACCGTGTCCGGGCGCTTCTGTCACTTCTGTCTCAGATGACTGCGCCCACATACGGATGATCTGACCTGGCGCGCGGTCGCCTCTGCCAGTCGTTGTATGGGATCCCGCAGACGGTCAATCCGTGATTCCATTCCATTGGCTTAAGGGCAGTCTGTACATGTCTGTGGATTGAAAGTAGCGGTCACCGCAGTGCACTTTTTCTAATGCATCTCATGTGATGGCTGTAATGCGTGCTGGCCTTTTTTTATCTCTACCGTCCCGGACCATTTCGGTAGCACTTTTGTCATGCCTGCGGTTCGTCTTTACGTCGGCTGGTCCCCCTCTTTATGAGAGCATACCGGCTCCAGATAGCGCCAGCCGAGGGGCCAGCCGCCGCGCCATGGGCGTCCGCCTGTCGCCGAATACCAGGTCAGCAGGTACCGCCAGCGCCCCGTAAAAACGGCGACCGTCGTCACCGATACGGCCGGTCACGTGACCGGCCGGTCCGGTCACGTGACGGCCGCGCCTGAATGGGCCGGGTGCGGGGGCGGCTTCCGCCCCCCTGTGACCCCCTCAGGCCCGGTCTGGTGGCTCAGGATGCGCTGTCACCGCGTGACGACCGGCAGGGTGCGACGCCTCGCTCCGGTGCAAACACGGCCGCGCCGCGCCGCGCCGGACGCGCGTGCACTGAGCGAGAGTTAGCGCCGGCTTGTCAACAGAGACCGTGTTTACACCCGATCAAGGCTATCGCCGAGCGAATCAGCGGCTCGGCTTTCCTCGGAAGTGACATTTCGTGGCCGTAATCCGATTACAACATCTGGAAAACCAGGGGATTGGTTTGCTTTGAAAATGTGGGATGATTTTATCTGAGGCTTTAAAAGGGATGCGACTGATTTAGTTAATGAAGACAGATTAACAGCGCCGTCAAAAAATGCGGTGGACTACCATATACGCCAATTTCCACATCCGTTTGTTGTTTGTCCTCACTTATCTTCTGAGATCATTGATCGTCTGGCCGCTGCAGCGTCCGCCGAGCTGTCCATCAATCGAGCTATCGCAGATCTAATGGTTTTGATTACGTCAACGGCCTGTTACGCCAGCGGTCACATTCAGGGCCGACAGTTTTGTGAATGAACCGACCGACCCTGGCCCTGCCAGCACCGGCCGGCCCAGCCGTGCGCTGCGGCCTGCTATCGCTGACACATCACGCCTTTTCGGGTGTCGCCGGATCATGTGACACGATTCGCAAAGGCGTGCGACGCGCGTGCAGTGGTATATCACCGGACACTATCGCTGCCGCCAGGCGTGGGACGTCGCGAATGCATTATTCAGCCCTGGAAATGAATGAGACTACGAGTTTGGTTTAGTTCAGATTCGCTGCCGTCAGCCGGCATCGGGCCCGGGCCGCACCTGGCCTGGTCGGGGCCGAATGCCGAATATATCAGCGGGACGGACTGCAGACGCCCTGTCACCTTATACCGCCAGTCGAGAGTCGTGATATTGAGCGCTTATCTGTCACGTACAGAAGTTCATGAAACCACCACATCCCTGGCGCACGACCGAACCACGAAGCGGGCCGAGCTTGTAGCCTATCAATCCGACAAATCTAGGCCTGCCGTCCACAGTAGCCTGGCACAACTCGTTTTTGGGACGGCCTGGCGGTCGGGCTCGTGCGCAGCCGCTGCCCACCTTCAGGTCGGGAATGTTAATTGGCCGGCGGGTGGGTGGCGCCCGCTGGCGGCGACTCGAGCCGGCAGGTCGGCGCGGCCTCTCGGCGCTGCTGGTCGCGCCGCACGCCCGACGCTTCGATGCCGTGTGACGGCCCTCGCCGGCAATGTGCTGGGAAATACCAGACATTTGAAAGTGGCACCGGTTCTGTGTCGCCGTGCAAAACAAAGGAGGGGAAAATGCTCGCCCAACCCCACCGGCCTTGTGATCGGTAATTTGGCGCCGTTTGGCGACAAATGGTGCGGGCTGAGGAGAATTTGTCTGCTGGTTACGCTGCTGAAGACCAGCGATTTGTAGCCGTCACAGCACGCTCCCCTCCCAGTTGGAGTGCGGTTCAGCTTGCAGTTGCTGAGTGAGCCGCAGCAATCGCAGCCGCTGAGTGACGGCTTGCCGTCTGGCAGCAAGTCGCACTACCCTGGCCGGTGGCAGCATTTTCACCATGCGCTCGGACCCGACGTGAGATCTGATCCCGTCCTGCTCCAGCGCCGACCCCGCTGCAGCCTAGGCTGCGCTTAAGTGAAGTTTTAGCCAAACGCAGCTTGCGACACCAGCCCACACACCGTGAGAAGGCGTTCCGAGCGGTGGGACGCCGAAATTGTTTATGGCTCGATATGCGCGCGTAATTGGTATGTTTGCGAAGCGGTCGTCCGGCGACGGGCAGTTAGTCGGACCACGTCCGGTGGCCGACTCTCGGCGACCGCCGGGGCGGCACCGGGCCCGGAGCAGTACCCCACCACCGCAGCGGCACCCCACCACCGGGGCGGCACCGGGCCCGGAGCAGTACCCCACCACCGCAGCGGCACCCCACCACTGCAGCGGCACCGGGCCCGGAGCAGTACCCCACCGCCGCAGCGGCACCCCACCATTGGAGCGGCACCCCACCACTGGAGCGGCACCCCACCACCGCAGCGGTACCCCACCACCGCAGCGGCACCGGGCCCGGAGCAGTACCCCACCACCGCAGCGGCACCCCACCACTGGAGCGGCACCGGGCCCGGAGCAGTACCCCACCACCGCAGCGGTACCCCACCACCGCAGCGGTACCCCACCACCGCAGCGGCACCCCACCACTGGAGCGGCACCGGGCCCGGAGCAGTACCCCACCACCGCAGTGGCACCCCACCACCGAGGCGGCACGGGGCCCGGAGCAGTACCCCACCACCGCAGCGGCACCCCACTATTGGAGCGGCACCGGGCCCGGAGCAGTGCCCTACCACCGCAGCGGCACCCCACCACCGGGGCGGCACGGGGCCCGGAGCAGTACCCCACCACCGCAGCGGCACCCCACCACCGGGCGGCACCGGGCCCGGACCCCACCATCGGAGCGGCACCACACCTGTGAGCCCCGCTCCCCGTCCACACCGGCCACGGCTGGTGCTCGGCCGCGAGTCCAGCCAGCCCCGCTCCCCGTCCACACCGGCCACGGCTGGTGCTCGGTCGCGAGTCCAGCCAGCCCCGCTCCCCGTCCACACCGGCCACGGCGGTGCCCGGTCGCGAGTCCAGCAAGCCCCGCTCCCAGTCCACACCGGCCACGGCTGGTGCTCGGCCGCGAGTCCAGCCAGCCCCGCTCCCCGTCCACACCGGCTACGGCTGGTGCTCGGCCGCGAGTCCAGCGCGCCGCGCGGCCGGCCACGGCCGACATGAGGCGCGGTGCACGACGGCCGCCGTGACTCCCGCACCGGACGGCTTGCTCGTGACGCAGAGCCCACGCAGGCGGCGCACCTGCCTGTGTCATCCGGCGCTATCTGGCCGGGCCGGGCTTAGTCGTCGAAGTGGTGGTAATGACGCTTTAAGGCGGATGCGCGCCATCGGTTTTGCTCGCGCCCTTCGTCATGATACGGCCGGTGGACCAAGGTCCGCGGCTGGAGGAGAGATCCTTCAGCCATCTTATCTGGTGCTAAGAGGATAAAGCCCTTAAGCGCTTGCTCGGCGGGTTTACACGCCGTTTAAATCGCCGCGAATGTCACCCATTCATTCGCTGGAGGCGGCGCTGTGAGTCTGGGTTGGGCGTCTCCGCATTTACGAGTGGCGCGCGCGTCTGAGCAGTCTGACATTGGGCCTGCGCCGCTCACCGTCGATAGGCGCTCCAGCCAAGAAGGTGGGCTTTCCGGGGAAGACGGCCGGCGGCCTGCTCGGCTCGGCGCTGGGCTCCAGCGTCTCCAGCCTTTTCCACGGCCGACCCAAGATGAAGACCAACGGACACTTCGCCGCCTTCATGCAGGTGGGCGGGCTGGGGAGCAGCGGGCGGCGGCCGTCACTCTGTGGGAAGCGACGGGACCGGCTGGTGGGCGGGGCTGTCCCGCGACGCGAAGGCTGAGGCGGGAGTGCTTCTGGGGCGGCCGCACCGGCAAGCTCGACCTCGTCATTGGATATCAATGTCTGGTGACTGGTAACGCGTCTATATGACTGGTATGTTTACGTGACATGATGTAATAGCATTGGTGAGCATGTTATTAGATTGTCATCGAGACGTGTCCAGGGATACTATGTCACCGAAGATGTTGATGTGGCTGCATGACTCGTTAGTTAACATGATGTTACATGCTCAGAAATGTCACGTGCTGCATGACTCGTGATAGTGACAGGAGACTTTAACTGAGAGGAAGTTAGATGATCGCGCTACTGGGCCAAGTATGTCTGATTTTTGTGGGGTAAACTGCTTATCACTTATTCCGCTTGGAATCGGTGCTGCTAAGCTGTTGGTCTTGCCCTGGGATAAAGACGCCGAAAATACGGCATCTTCATCTATCTCTGTCATGCGATATGCACAAAGGGAAAAGCCTACGTAACCGGAGGCCTTCTTGCTCTCAGCCCACGGGAGCGCTCATGGCACGAAACGTTTTGCACGTTCCTGTGACTCACCGGTATCCAGTGTCGAATCGTTGCTTGCCCTGGAAGCTATGACATCACCACTGGTTGTTCACCCGTGTGGAACTACTCCCACGTATCGACATGCACCGTCTAGGATGCCAACCCAAGTTTGCCGGCCATGAAATGCCTTTCAGCAAGAGTTCTGGTGCAAACGCTGTGCATTTTTCAACCGAACCTCAATGGAAGCAGGATGACAAAGGAAAAAACATTGTACGTTTCTCGTCGGTATGTAACTTATCGATAATCATGTCCAAGATATGACGAGATTAGCTTGAATGCATCGTCCGGACGTCACTCCTTCAAAACTGGATCGCCGCTGCCGGCGTCGCCCGCCGCACCGCAAGCCAGTCCCAGGCACGTAGCTAAAGTTGTGTTCAGGTAGTGAGAAGACCACCGCCAAATTTTCTCCGAAATCCTGCAAATTTTGGCCGAATTCGTGCGGACTTATTCTGTACCTAGTGTAAACCTCGTGGATCAACAGAAGGGCATGGGCCCCTTGGCCTCCTCTCGGTTACGTCCCTGACAGACCTGACCTGACCTGACCTGATCCATGGCTCCGGCAGGCACGACACGACAACGGATTGTCGCCGGGACGCGACACGCTCTCCGCATCCCCGCTGCGGGACATCGGGAACAGGAGTGGTGGCTACCTGGCGCCGGCCGCCGGCAGACGTGAGTGGTCCGTCAGCGTTGCTGTCCGTACAGAGGTCCCCGATTCCTCCTGCAGTGGTCCGCCGACCTCCTGCCCGCATAGGGGTCCCCAATTCCTCCTGCAGTGGTCCGCCGACCTCCTGCCCATATAGAGGTCCCCGATTCCTCCTGCAGTGGTCTGCCGACCTCCTGCCCATATAGAGGTCCCCGATTCCTCCTGCAGTGGTCTGCCGACCTCCTGCCCGTACAGGGGTTCCCGATCGTCTGGTCTGGCCTAGGCTCGTCAGTGTAAACCCAGACCAGACCGCGGACGCCCTGGCGCTCCATTGGGCGTGAGACGTCAGGGGCACAGCCCTGCCGTCCGGACGGCCATGTCCGAGGCGCAGCCCTGCTGTTCAGG
>NW_023597054.1:10105576-10117253 GCF_011947565.3 Pollicipes pollicipes
CGGCCGTGTCCGAGGCGCAACCCTGCCGTCCGGACGGCCGTGTCCTTGGCGCAACCCTGCCGTTCGGGCGGCCGCGTCCGAGGCGCAACCCTGCCGTCCGGACGGCCGTGTCCTTGGCGCAACCCTGCCGCCGGGACGGCCGTGTCCGAGGCGCAACCCTGCCGCCGTCCGGACGGCCGTGTCCTTGGCGCAACCCTGCCGTTCGGGCGGCCGCGTCCGAGGCGCAACCCTGCCGTCCGGACGGCCGTGTCCTTGGCGCAACCCTGCCGCCGGGACGGCCGTGTCCGAGGCGCAGCCCTGCCGTTCGGGCGGCCGTGTCCGAGGCGCAGCCCTGCCGTTCGGGCGGCCGTGTCCTTGGCGCAACCCTGCCGTTCGGGCCCTCTGCCCGGCACCTGGAAGCTCAGCCGGCCGCGCCGGCCGTCGCTGGCGTGTGTGCGGTGTGGCCGGCGACCGGCGCTGCAGCGGCGCCGGGGCCGAGCCCGGTCTGCCGGCGGTGGGCCGGGTCGTCCAGGCCGACCGCCGCCGCCCCGCGCTCTCTCCACAACCTGTCGGGAACTGCGGCTGGAGCTGTGGTTAGCGCCTGCGGAGGGCGGGTGCCTTGTACGGAGAAGGCGTCGCTGCTTCGCTGGGGAGGGATGCTCACTGCTCAGAGGTGCGGCCAGTCATGCGTGACCTGCTGAAGGCGGCTGATGGCCGCGCTGCTCTCGGAATACGCCGGCCCGCCGCCGTGGTGGGCCCGAGCGTTCGCTTTGCGGGTGTGTGTTTTGCTCCGCCATGTTTCACGTGTCGGCGCCGTGTCGCCCGGGCCCCAGGGGACATGTTGGTGGCTGCCGCGTGCTTGTTTTTGCGCATCACCTTAATTGTTTCTCAGCATGCAGGCAGCAGCCGAGCCACGTTTGAAGCTGGCTGGTGTTTAAGCTGACTGACCCGGTCTGATCTGATCTGACCTGAAGTGACCTGGCTTGGCCTGACCTGGTTCGCAGTGTACAACACGCCGCCATCCAGCCGCCGTCGGGTGGTTGCCAGTCCCAAGCTTCTCCGGCTGGCGGCGCGCCAAAACCGTAAACAACCGCTCCAATACGATCGGCGTGGACAGTCAACAGGCACTCTCAGGTAATGCGACACGACAGGTATAGCGAGGAACCAATGTCTGATGGATTCAGGGAACCCAAAGGTGTGAAATCCATCGAAACGGACATCGAAGTAATTCTTCGATGTCCGATGTGAACACTGCGTATGGTTTATAAGTTGGTGTTATGAGGCGCACGAACTGCTCGGTGCTCTCATCCCCTTATGATCTACGCTCGTGTTAAGAATACCTACGGCTGCCATGTCCCCGGCCCCTACGCTCCCCACAGTTAGCAGCGCGGACTTCCAGTCTGTGATGCAACATGGTACGATGCACGTTCACCGCACCGCATCAGAAAGGGTCGCCCATGGCAGTGGCGTAGCCAAGGCGAGCTTTAAGAAGCATGCCGCCCCAGGATGTGACCAACAGGAGGAGAAACCGAAGGTTCCAGCACGTTTTGGCGGTTTAAGACCTCATTAGGGCATCTCAAATATCCACAGGCGGTCCCGAGGCAACAATATAGGATACTGAGCCTGCAAAGATCCGCTGAATATAGAGGGGCTCTATAGCGACGAAGAGGCTCCCTTCGACTACCATGCCCTGAGCCCCTGATAATGCGATTCGGCCACTTTGATACAAGAGCCCCTGATGATCCGATTCGGCCCGTTTGATACAAGAGCCCCTGATGATCCGATTCGGCCCCTTTGACACAAGAGCCCCTGATGATCCGATTCGGCCCGTTTGATACAAGAGCCCCTGATGATCCGATTCGGCCACTTTGATACAAGAGCCCCTGATGATCCGATTCGGCCTCTTTGATACAAGAGCCCTGGATGATCCGATTCGGCCACTTTGATACAAGAGCCCCTGATGATCTGACTCGGCCCGTTTGATACAAGAGCCCCTGATGATCCGATTTGGCCCCTTCCTGGTTGAAATTCTAGCAACCCGATGGGCCTCCGTCACGTATTGTTTCACAATACTCAGCGTGGCAACTCTTTCGAAGAGTTAGGCAAATTAAATTCATTATCACTTGGAGTCGCTCCCTTGCTTTCTAGTAAGGCAGATGAAGCTTATCATAATTAGTTGCAGACTTCACATCGTTTGCATTTGAGCCGTGCTTCAGTGTGGCAGTGACTGAGGGTCGTCATTTCTTTCGCGCAGCCCTCTGCCCGGAAAACGCAACTGGTCGGGACTACATGATAACTCGGCTCAGCTCGCTGCGGTCCATAGGTGTGTGTGTGTGTGTGTCCATGTCCCACCAGCCCTCGGCAGTGCTGTCCAAACCCGCTCACATGAGTGATGCTTCTTATTTTTAGTCGTGACTGTGCCTGTTTTTGAGCTTGTGCATAACGATATTTAATGCTAAAAGGCAGCGAGCCGTGATAGGCTGGCGCGCACGGGAAGCAGCGAACGGGCGGTTAAAGGGATGTAGAGAAAGAAACATTGGAGATGATGCGATGGAAGGGACCGCTCGGAAGGCACATCTACGCGACTGGCGCCGTTCAGCTTGCCGCCGGCCTTGCCGTCTGCCGCGTCCATGTCCAGTTGACACGCCCGAGTCGCTCCAGCCTTGAGTCCCTGGCGCTCCATGAGTGCCTCGCCCGCCCCGCCGCCGACCGGGGCGTGCCTGTGTACTGTGCAGCGCCCCCCCCCCCCCCCCCCCCCCCACCACCTCCCCCCCCCCCACCGGCAGGCCTGCCGTGGGTCCGCGCGGCAACAGCGGGCCGGAGCCGCGGAGCGTCACGCGACTCGAGTGCTCGTCACGTCACGTGACGGCATGTCGCTGGCGGCGCTGTCTGAGCCTGGCACTCCTGCTGGCAGCCTCGCGCCTCCCGATGGCTGCAGACCTTGTGCCGGGTGTGGGAGCAGATGCGAGGGCGTTGCCGCGCTGCGGATGCTGCTCGGCGCGGATCGAGTGTGGCCGTGGGCGGCGGCCGGCGCCGCCGACCGGCAGGTGATTTGCGGACTCCGGTGATTCGCGGACTCCGGTGATCACCGAGTCTGGTCGCTGGCGTATCGCCGGCTGCTGCGCTGGGTGCTGGCACAGCACGAAGTCGGCTCCCCATCGACCGTCTGTCGCCCTGCCCCTGCCGCTGCGAGACGCCATCCCGGTAGCGGACGTTCTCCGGCCGGGCCGCGTCCGAAGCTTCCTGAGAGCTCTTGCTCGGGCGCGGCCCGGCCGCAGTGGCTCGGCAGGCCAAGTTTAGCCGCCACCGGCGCCGTTATGCCGCCAATCTGTCGGAGGTGGCCCGCTGTAAAGCCGGCAGCCAGCCGTATAAAGCCGGCGCTGATGGCCAAATTCGGCTGGTGAGCGGTGGCAGAGCTCCGGTGTCGCGCTCCTCACCGCCCCTCCGCGCGACGCGATCACACCGCGAACACCGCCGACGCGTGCCCCCTGCCCCGGCCCAATGGCGCGGGCGGCGCGGTCCGAACGTCGCTGGGCTGGCTCTACGGCCGCGGTCTGGGGCCGGCTGACCTGCGCAGCTGCCCGGCTCGGTCGTCGGGGAGCGGGGACCGGGGACCGTCCCGAGCCGGTACCGAGACGGCCTGTGACGTCATGGGCGGCGCGGGGCCCGCCGGTCGGCCCCAGTTTGCATGATGCACGGCCTGTTGTCGATGCCCCGGGACAGGCGGCCGGCCGTATTCGGGCGCGCCGATGGTATCGGGGCCACGGCGCGCCGCACCGGCCGGCGCCCGCCGATCGTATCACCGGCTGGTCCCCCTGCCGCCGGCGCTCACCTGGTCCGCGGCCGTGCGCCATGAGCGGAGGGGGCGCGGGCGGCCACCGTCCGCGCGCCGGAAGAGCGCCGCGGACGGCGTGTTCGGCGGGATGAGGTGGTGGTGCGCGCCACGCCGTCTTGGCACGCTGAACCCACCTGTTGGCAGACCTTACACCGGGTCACGTGGTGGGTAGGGGCCAGTGGTGGGTCATGGAAGGGGGGTGCTGTGTCTGGGTGTTGAATTAATGGATGGCTGTGGCGGTTGTTGCATTGATGAGTACATCTCCTTGTTTTTGACAGCCACACCACAAGTTTCATGTTTTGAGCTACCGGTGATGTCCAAATCCTCTACTGTACCCTAAACCGAAGTTTCAGTGAGCCTCGAAACCCTCATCGCCATCTAAGACCTCCTCATTCCCACGCAGTAGACGCATTAGGGCTGCTCCCGTTCGTCGCGTTGGAACTCTAACAATCCACACTTGATTGACGCTGCAAATTTGTGTGGCATGCAGTTGATTTCTGCCGTCTGTTCTCATATTGAAATGCTCTAGTAGAATAAGTTGCTGTCTCCATTTACCATGTCACTGATACATTTCTCATCTCTATTGCATTCGAGATTTATTCGTCAGAACAGAACCTGAGCTTTCTAAATTCACTTGATATCAGTTGAAGGCTTGAACAAATGATCTCATGTGTCTTCCTGCATCCCACTTTGCATAGCTCTCTGCATCGCACGCCATCTTGCATAGTAATATGGTGGGGGACGGGGCGAAGAGTAAAGCTGCCGATCTGCGAACCTGTAGGCCAGTACCGGCGCTGTTCCCTGCGGCGTTCGACCCGTCTATCTCAGGTGCGGCTGACGACACGTGCCGCCGCCGCCGCTGACCGGCCCCCGTCCCTCAGACACGGACGAGGAGGGCGGCCGGCCGGAGGATAGCGCGCTGTACGCGCGGCTGGGTCTGCTGCTCGGTTCGGGCGCCGAACCGCGCTCCCCGGGCTCGGAGCGCTCGCGCTCCAGTCGCTCGGGCGCCAGCTCGGGCCGCGACTCGCACGCTTCACTGGCGCACCTCGACGCCAAGTCGGCCAACACCAGCCCCGTCTCGACACTCACCGGTGAGGCGACCAGGCACGGGGTCAGAGGGGTGCCTGCCGGCGGGAAGCACAGGACGGGATGGTTGGGTGGGCAGGATGTGGTTAAACCGAGGGTGAGGAAGGCAAAACAAGATCGGCAGGTGAGGGGATGTAGGAGTACGGACAGATTAAAAGGACCGGGGATATGAATGGGCCCGACACTGTCGTGACGCATCCTGCTAGATCGCTGTGCCGATGGGAAAACCTCGAAGCAGTGCGGAGACTACTCTTCAGACAAGTGACATGTGATAGACGACTGGCCTGGGCTCGCTGGGGAACAGCGTGCAAGACCGACTCGCTGGTACCGTCTGCACTGAAATCGCAATAAAGTAATACAGACACTTTGTTTCAATTCGCCGCTGTCGGCCAACCGGCCGGTAATTGATACTGAGTCGCCAAATCTGCTGGGCACGAAACGCTCGCCATCCTTGCTGGCCTGGAGGAGCGTAGGGTTTCCTGTGTCACGAGGCCACTTCACCACGCTACAAATATGTGTGTTACGTTGTCGGCCATGTGCCTCAACGCGTGGTGCTGCTTGCAGGTTCGAGTGAGTCTGAGCTGGCGCACCTGCGCTCGGAGCGGAGACACGACAGCTTCGGCTCGCTGATGTCCATGTCGCTGAGTGGCTCCACCACCTCTGCCAGCCCGCTCATCACAGCTCGGCGCAACTCGATCGGTGAGCGAGTGTCCTGCCCTGCGCTGCGCATGCGCCCTGACCTGGTCGCCACCGTCCGCGAGCACCGCCTCGGACGCTGCCGGTCGACCCGCCGGCGGAGCGGCCGTTGCTTGAGCCGGGCGTAGAACGGGTGCGGCCTATTTATTTACGGCCGGCCGGTATCGCGTCTGTGATCGGCGTCCGTCCGCTCAATCAGCGGTGCACGTGAGCTACGGCCACGCCGCCACGGGTGGACGCGCCTCGCCGGCGGCGCCGGCCGGCCGGCTGCCGGCGCCGCTTACATGCACGGCCGCGGCGACCCGGCGGCAGCCCGCAGGGTGGCGCGGTTTGACGTGGTCTGGTGCGGGAGGCCGCCCAGTGTGCTGCCGTTGCCGTGTGTCGCCTGCCATGCACGTCGCAATTGCCGTGGTCCACGGACGTGTGTCCGGTTTTGCACGCTCGGCGGCGTGGTGCGCCGCCGCCGCCCGCTGCGCCGCACTCTGTTGGCCTGCTCTGTAGCCTGCTGTTTCCGCGGCGCCAGGTGGCCACGGAGCTGTCGACGAGCCGGGCGCGTTCCGCAGTCCTCGCGGCCAGCCGGGCAGGAGGTCGGCCCGCTGTCTTCGGGTCACGCCGCCCGCCGAAGCCAAAGGTGCGGCCATCCCCCGTCTGGCGGTGTCAGTGAGCCGCTGGGTGTGGCTGAGTACAGCGCACCGCTGTGCTCGGCGTGTGGATAGATGGAGGGACGGAGCGGAACTGTCTCGGGGATGTGCGTGGTTGTGGTTGGTGACGGAAGGAGAATACAGATTAGCTTTTGTGGTGGGGGTAACAAAGATAATACTAGCCGCACATGTACTGATGTAACGCACTCAGTTTATTGGACCATACGACCATATAGCCTAGCAGGCACAACCAAAGAAATAATAAATGTCTAAAAAGGTGCGGACGTCATGATGTGCTATGCATACATAAACCGATTACATTAAATCCCGCCTGAGGAGTGCTGCAAGAAATAGGTAGGGCCGTAGTACACGGAAGCTGGGCACAGTACGGCCCCGAGACGCCCACTGAGTAAGGCGGGTAGCGTGTCTGCACTCTTATAATCCGCCGCGAGTCTGGAAGACTGCATTTTTCCACCTCATCATCCAGTGAGCTGTCTGGTCCATCATATGCCGTGCCCAAAACGAGCCTCTTCCACATTCAAGCCATTATCCCGGATGTCTGTAAAAACCCTTAGCCCTTTCCTTTCACCACTTTTCATCCGTTCCTTCGTTCCGGTACTCCTTTAATTTTCCTCTACCTCCCCATGGCCTTCATCCGCCCTATATCTGTCGTGCGACAGTCATCCTCCTGTCCCCTTTAATGTGGCTCACACGCCGTCGTCCTCTCTGTGGTCCACCCTTATCGTATCCCTTTTGTGTGTCCTTGCATTACATTACATTGAGCTTACTCCGTTAAGGCGGGATCTCCGCCGTACCCAGTGGCGTGCAGAAATCAACCGATCAGTGCCCTACTCGGCTTCCTCTGACGTGGTCCCTCCCTCCTCCGCAGTTTGCCCTCGCCGTCCTTCCCTGCCTCCCCCCCCCCCCCCTCTTTGATACGACCTTCTTTCGGCAGAGCGCTTCTCATCATCCCACCCCGCCTCCTCTGACGCGACCTTCCCCCCGCAGCCCGCCTCTCGTCGTTCCTCCCACGCCTCCCCTGACGCGACCCCTCCCCCCGCAGCGGCGCGTCTCGCCGTTCCGGCCGGCGCCTCTCAGTCTGAAGCCGCTGTTCTTCGAGGTGCCGCAGCAGGAGCAGGACCCGCTGTTCGTAGGCCGTCGCTGGCTGTTCGCCGAACTGAGTCGGGTGCTGCTCGGCTCGCCCAGCCGCGGCTGCGTTCTCGCCGGCAGCGTCGGCACCGCAAGACGGCCGCCCTCCTCCAGCTGGTCGACTACAGCTGCTTCGGCCGCCGCGCCGCTCGGGAGGACGCCCTCTACCAGGGTGAGTGACGCCTTCGGAGGTGGTTTTGCACAGAGGCAGACGAGGCAGACGGCGGTCCCAGAACCCGGTACAAAGCTGATCCGTTAAACTTTTAGGTTGAAAAACGTGATGGACGCGATGACTTGTAGAGAGCATCCGAAAAAAAATGAGGCGAGTGTATGAAGAGGCCCTGTAGCGAGCATGATCTCTCGAAAGTGCAAGGCACCTGACGTACTCGTAGGCAGTTTACTGTTGAGGTGAAACTGAGAATGAACGTGTTACGATGACTGCTGTCAAGGCGAGGCCTAGCAGAATTTGGCTGGGAGCTCCCTACCAGGACGGCTTTGATTTTATGGTGCCGAGTCGTGCCAAGCTGATTGGTGCGGTGCATACCATTCGTGATCTAAGTTTCCTTCGCTCACGTTTAGCGGTGGTAATGCCACTGTGATGAATTGCCTAACCTTTCGGAAGCTTAGCCATAGTGAAAAAACAAAACAGCTCTTATGCCTCAAGCAGTAGGTAATAATGCAGCCGTTGTGCAACGAGCACGAGCAAGCATGAAGTGCTGCACTGGCCAAATGACATCGGAGCGAGGTCCGCGCTTAATCCCTGATAAAACCAGCTCATAGCACGTTGTCGTTGTCTCATTTGTCTTAATCACAAATATCAATGGATGCTTGATTTGATTCGCAGAACGTGATGACTGGGCTCTTACAGTTGAACCGTCTTATGCTTCTACGTGCTATTTTCCAGTGCCAGTTGCACTGCCTTTGTAGGACCATTTTCGGCGAGATAAGCAATGATCATGCATTTGCAGCTTCAAAGGTGGATTGTTCTTTTCCCTCGACGTTGAGTATAAGCCCATTTCTTCTATCCGCCTGCTTCTCAGGCTTGTCGGGTCGTAAGCTGTACGCCTTTGGCTCGTGCTGTAAGCTGTACGCCTTTGGCTTGGTCCGACGCCACGAACTCGCCGGCGATGCACCTGGCTTATTTCTCAGCGTATCGCATCCTTCTTTACTTCTTGTTTCCCTCCACCGAGGTCGCCTGGCCGTTGAGGTCAGCCGGTAGGTTACACATACCAGCGACCGATGCCGTGTGACCGTGTGACCAGCCCTCGACCCCGACGCTCCGAGGTCGAGCCGCCTCCGGCACTGACCTGGACCGTGCCCGTCCAACAGACGCATTCTCGGGCGGCCCCGGCCGGCCCCGAGCCGTCGTTGGCGGCGGCGGTCTCTTCTCTAGCGTCTGCGCGGTGCCGGAGGAGCTGCGCGGTCTCGGCAGCCGCGTGGTGGCATACCACTTCTGTCAGGTTAGCAGTGACTTGCGGTTTGCATATTAATTGTTGTCTTGACCTCGGCACACGTTACTGTGCGGTGGTATTAAACGTTTGGATTATTAGTTTGATGTTCAACAGCAAAAGTAGCCGTCCTTGAGATGGGTCCGGAGCATTCCCCCGCTGGAAAGTTTTTCCAACATTACCAGTGCTGGCCCGCAGAGCGTATGCGTTGCATCGAATCCGTCCTGAAAATTGATCGATGTAAAACATATGCACGCTCCCATCGTGCTTCCACGACCGGCTGGTGTGTTGCGAGCGAACGGAGCCGCACAGAGAGCCGCCCCTTTCTGCCTTGTCCGCCAGTCCCTCACTCCACCTCTCCCCGCAGGCGGACAACAGCGCCACCTGTCTGGTGCCCGATTTCGTGCACTCGGTGGCGGCGCAGCTGTGCCAGGCGCCGCAGCTGACCGCCTACCGGGAGCACGTGCAGCGCTCGCCGGCACTGCAGGCGGCGCTGGCGCTGCGCTCGTGCGTCAGCGACCCGTCGGCGGCGCTGTCGCGCGGCGTGCTGGAGCCGCTGCAGCTGCTGCGCCGCACCGGCCAGCTCACGGGCGAGACATGTCTGGTGGTGCTGGACGCCCTCGGAGAGGCCGAGTACCATAAGCCAGGTGGGTCTGGAGCCGGGGTGCGCAGGCAGCGGGGACTCGACTGTTCTTGGTCGGTGCTTATGTCGGCGGGATGAGCCAGTGCTGAATTAACAACACGTGCTGTATTTCATGTTTAGTTTAGTAATAAGCACTGGCGAGGACGGCTCTAGTTACGAGCAGATGACTTTTTGTACACTTTATTTAATGCGCAGAAGTTGGCCAGAAGTCAGGCGTTTGTTCCTTGGCAGCTAAGAGCTAGGACACACAATACATGTACGGGCCTTCAAGCGGTGACCTGGGAGGCGTGGCTCGCCGTGGCGCACTCTGACTCGGTCTGTTTGCCCGCAGAGTACGGCGACAACCTGGCAGCTTTCCTGGCGCGCCACCTGATGATGTTCCCGTCGTGGCTGAAGATGGTAGTGACGGTGCGCTCCCAGATGCAGGGCATCGCCAGCCTGCTGCCGTTCCACAAGCTGAACCTGGACCGACTGCGCGACACAGACGAGCTGCAGAAGGACCTGGCCGACTACATCGCCTTCCGCATCAACAACTCGCCCTCCATCACCAGCAGCATCCAGGTGACGGGCGCCAAGGTGGAGGGCAGCAGCCAGTCCCGCTTCATCGCCCACCTGGCCGAGCTGTCGCGCGGTTCCTTTCTCTTCATCAAGCTGACGCTTGACCTGATCGAGCGCGGCCACCTGGTGATGAAGTCCTCCAGTTTCAAGGTCCTGCCGGTGAGCCTCAACGAGATCTTCCTGCTTAACTTCAACCTCAAGTTCCCGACGCAGCGGTCCTACGAACAGGTGCAGCCCATCCTTACAAGCTGCTTGGCCAGCCTCTGTCCGATGAACGCCTACGAGATCTATCACTCGGTGAATGCCAGCTGCACGCAGACGGCCCTTGGCTGGGACGAGTTCCTGCGCCGCTTCAAGACGCTCTCGGGCTTCCTGGCGCGCCGCATGGACGACACGTACATGCTCTTTCACCCGTCGTTCCGTGAGTGGCTGACGCGTCGTGAGGACAACGAGAGCCACAAGTTCCTGCTGGACGTGCGCGTGGGCCACGCCAACATCGCGCTGCGCATGAGCCGGCTGGAGGCGCCGCTCGACGCGCAGAAGACGCTCGAGCTGGGCCACCACGTGCTGAAGGCGCACCTCTACAAGAACTCGCGCGAGCTGCCGGTGCCACCGCGCGACCTGCAGGCGCTCTGGGTGGCCGCGGCGTCGGCCGACCTCTCCGCCGCGCTTGTCGCCGACCGCAACGCGCACAGCCCCAACGTCAAGGTGTCGAACCTGCTGCTGCTGGCCGGCGCCTCCCCGGACGCGTCCTCGCCGCAGCGGGACGGTACGCCGCTTCTCGGCTTGTGTGCCGCCGAGGGATTCGACGAGATGCTGCAGCTGCTGCTGAAGTTCGGCGCGGCGCCAGACGCGGCCAACGCGCGCGGCGCCACGCCGTTGATGCTGGCGGCCGCCGGCGGGCACGCCTGCGCCGTGCAGACGCTGCTGCAGTGCGGCGCCAGCGTTGGCCTGCGCGACGCCGGCCGCCGCTGCGCGCTCGTGCATGCGGCCGTGCACGGCCACCTCAGCGTGGTGGAGTACCTGCTCTGGTGTGACTGGGCGGCCGCCGGCGACCGGCTGACCATGGCCGAGGCGGCGCAGCAGGCGCTGGTGGCGGCCGCGGGCAACGGCCATCTGCAGATCGCCGAGTACCTGCTCGACATGGAGGAGGTCCGTAGAACGCGATAACTTATTTATTTCATCGTGTTACTCAGACTCAGTGTCTTTGCATGTCTTATTGAAGGCGTTTATTCACAGCTATTGTATTTCGTCAGTTGCAGTTGCTTTCTCGCTGGTTTCTTCATCCGTGACAGATTTTCTCTGAACCTCAACCCTGTTTTGCGTTCACCAGGTGGCAGTGAACGCGTGCGACATCCTGCACGGCGAGACGCCGCTGACGATGGCGGCCGCTGCCGGCCACAAGCCGCTGGTTGAGATGCTGCTGCGCCGCGGCGCTACCGTCGCCGCCGCCAACTCGAAGGGGGCTCCGCCGCTGCTGGGCGCCGTGCGGGAGGGCCACTGGGACATCTGCGTGGTGCTGCTGGGCCAGGGGGCGCAGCTGGAGCAGCCGGACGACGCCGGCCGCACGCCGCTCATCGTGGCGGCTAGCGAGGGGCATATGGGCGTGCTCGACCTGCTGATCAGCAAAGGTGTGTGACAC
>NW_023597054.1:10118075-10157961 GCF_011947565.3 Pollicipes pollicipes
CGGCCGTGTCCGAGGCGCAACCTGCCGTCGGCGCCGTGTCCGAGGCGCAACCCTGCCGTACGGGCGGCCGAGTCCGAGGCGCAACCCTGCCGCCGGGACGCCCGAGGCGTCCGAGACGAGCGCCCTGCCGCCGGGACGGCCGTGTCCGAGGCGCAGCCCGGCTGTATCGAGGCGGGGGCGAGCCCGTCAGGCGGCCCGTCCGAGGCGCAAGCCTGCCGTCCGACGGCCGCTTCCCGAGGCCGCAGCCCTGCCATCCGACGGCCGTGTCTGCCCGGCACCTGGAAGCTCAAGCCGGCCGCGCCGGCATCCGTCGCTGGCGTGTGTGCGGTGTGGCCCGGCGACCGGCGCTGCAAGCGGCGCACCGGGGCCGAGCCCGGTCTGCCAGCGGTGGGCCGGGTCGTCCAGGCCGACCGCCGCCGCCCCGCGCTCTCTCCACAACCTGTCGGGAACTGCGGCTGGAGCTGTGGTTAGCGCCTGCGGAGGGCGGGTGCTTGTACGGAGAAGGCGTCGCTGCTTCGCTGGGAGGGATGCTCACTGCTCAGAGGTGCGGCCAGTCATGCGTGACCTGCTGAAGGCGGCTGATGGCCGCGCTGCTCTCGGAATACGCCGGCCCGCCGCCGTGGTGGGCCCGAGCGTTCGCTTTGCGGGTGTGTGTTTTGCTCCGCCATGTTTCACGTGTCGGCGCCGTGTCGCCCGGGCCCCAGGGGACATGTTAGTGGCTGCCGCGTGCTTGTTTTGCGCATCACCTTAATTGTTTCTCAGCATGCAGGCAGCAGCCGAGCCACGTTTGAAGCTGGCTGGTGTTTAAGCTGACTGACCCGGTCTGATCTGATCTGACCTGAAGTGACCTGGCTTGGCCTGACCTGGTTCGCAGTGTACAACACGCCGCCATCCAGCCGCCGTCGGGTGGTTGCCAGTCCCAAGCTTCTCCGGCTGGCGGCGCGCCAAAACCGTAACAACCGCTCCAATACGATCGGCGTGGACAGTCAACAGGCACTCTCAGGTAATGCGACACGACAGGTATAGCGAGAACCAATGTCTGATGGATTCAGGGAACCAAGGGTGTGAAATCCATCGAAACGGACATCGAAGTAATTCTTCGATGTCCGATGGAACACTGCGTATGGTTTATAAGTTGGTGTTATGAGGCGCACGAACTGCTCGGTGCTCTCATCCCCTTATGATCTACGCTCGTGTTAAGAATACCTACGGCTGCCATGTCCCCGGCCCCTACGCTCCCCACAGTTAGCAGCGCGGACTTCCAGTCTGTGATGCAACATGGTACGATGCACGTTCACCGCACCGCATCAGAAAGGGTCGCCCATGGCAGTGGCGTAGCCAAGGCGAGCTTTAAGAAGCATGCCGCCCCCAGGATGTGACAAACAGGAGGAGAAACCGAAGGTTCCAGCACGTTTTGGCGGTTTAAGACCTCCTTAGGGCATCTCAAATATCCACAGGCGGTCCCGAGGCAACAATATAGGATACTGAGCCTGCAAAGATCCGCTGAATATAGAGGGGCTCTATAGCGACGAAGAGGCTCCCTTCGATACATGCCCTGAGCCCCTGATAATGCGATTCGGCCACTTTGATACAAGAGCCCCTGATGATCCGATTCGGCCCCTTTGATGCAAGAGCCCCTGATGATCCGATTCGGCCCGTTTGATACAAGAGCCCCTGATGATCCGATTCGGCCCCTTTGACACAAGAGCCCCTGATGATCCGATTCGGCCCGTTTGATACAAGAGCCCCTGATGATCCGATTCGGCCACTTTGATACAAGAGCCCCTGATGATCCGATTCGGCCTCTTTGATACAAGAGCCCTGGATGATCCGATTCGGCCACTTTGATACAAGAGCCCCTGATGATCTGACTCGGCCCGTTTGATACAAGAGCCCCTGATGATCCGATTTGGCCCCTTCCTGGTTGAAATTCTAGCAACCCGATGGGCCTCCGTCACGTATTGTTTCACAATACTCAGCGTGGCAACTCTTTCGAAGAGTTAGGCAAATTAAATTCATTATCACTTGGAGTCGCTCCCTTGCTTTCTAGTAAGGCAGATGAAGCTTATCATAATTAGTTGCAGACTTCACATCGTTTGCATTTGAGCCGTGCTTCAGTGTGGCAGTGACTGAGGGTCGTCATTTCTTTCGCGCAGCCCTCTGCCCGGAAAACGCAACTGGTCGGGACTACATGATAACTCGGCTCAGCTCGCTGCGGTCCATAGGTGTGTGTGTGTGTGTGTCCATGTCCCACCAGCCCTCGGCAGTGCTGTCCAAACCCGCTCACATGAGTGATGCTTCTTATTTTTAGTCGTGACTGTGCCTGTTTTTGAGCTTGTGCATAACGATATTTAATGCTAAAAGGCAGCGAGCCGTGATAGGCTGGCGCGCACGGGAAGCAGCGAACGGGCGGTTTAAGGGATGTAGAGAAAGAAACATTGGAGATGATGCGATGGAAGGGACCGCTCGGAAGGCACATCTACGCGACTGGCGCCGTTCAGCTTGCCGCCGGCCTTGCCGTCTGCCGCGTCCATGTCCAGTTGACACGCCCGAGTCGCTCCAGCCTTGAGTCCCTGGCGCTCCATGAGTGCCTCGCCCGCCCCGCCGCCGACCGGGGCGTGCCTGTGTACTGTGCAGCGCCCCCCCCCCCCACCTCCCCCCCCACCTCCCCCCCCCCCACCGGCAGGCCTGCCGTGGGTCCGCGCGGCAACAGCGGGCCGGAGCCGCGGAGCGTCACGCGACTCGAGTGCTCGTCACGTCACGTGACGGCATGTCGCTGGCGGCGCTGTCTGAGCCTGGCACTCCTGCTGGCAGCCTCGCGCCTCCCGATGGCTGCAGACCTTGTGCCGGGTGTGGGAGCAGATGCGAGGGCGTTGCCGCGCTGCGGATGCTGCTCGGCGCGGATCGAGTGTGGCCGTGGGCGGCGGCCGGCGCCGCCGACCGGCAGGTGATTTGCGGACTCCGGTGATTCGCGGACTCCGGTGATCACCGGAGTCTGGTCGCTGGCGTATCGCCGGCTGCTGCGCTGGGTGCTGGCACAGCACGAAGTCGGCTCCCCATCGACCGTCTGTCGCCCTGCCCCTGCCGCTGCGAGACGCCATCCCGGTAGCGGACGTTCTCCGGCCGGGCCGCGTCCGAAGCTTCCTGAGAGCTCTTGCTCGGGCGCGGCCCGGCCGCAGTGGCTCGGCAGGCCAAGTTTAGCCGCCACCGGCGCCGTTATGCCGCCAATCTGTCGGAGGTGGCCCGCTGTAAAGCCGGCAGCCAGCCGTATAAAGCCGGCGCTGATGGCCAAATTCGGCTGGTGAGCGGTGGCAGAGCTCCGGTGTCGCGCTCCTCACCGCCCCTCCGCGCGACGCGATCACACCGCGAACACCGCCGACGCGTGCCCCCTGCCCCGGCCCAATGGCGCGGGCGGCGCGGTCCGAACGTCGCTGGGCTGGCTCTACGGCCGCGGTCTGGGGCCGGCTGACCTGCGCAGCTGCCCGGCTCGGTCGTCGGGGAGCGGGGACCGGGGACCGTCCCGAGCCGGTACCGAGACGGCCTGTGACGTCATGGGCGGCGCGGGGCCCGCCGGTCGGCCCCAGTTTGCATGATGCACGGCCTGTTGTCGATGCCCCGGGACAGGCGGCCGGCCGTATTCGGGCGCGCCGATGGTATCGGGGCCACGGCGCGCCGCACCGGCCGGCGCCCGCCGATCGTATCACCGGCTGGTCCCCCTGCCGCCGGCGCTCACCTGGTCCGCGGCCGTGCGCCATGAGCGGAGGGGGCGCGGGCGGCCACCGTCCGCGCGCCGGAAGAGCGCCGCGGACGGCGTGTTCGGCGGGATGAGGTGGTGGTGCGCGCCACGCCGTCTTGGCACGCTGAACCCACCTGTTGGCAGACCTTACACCGGGTCACGTGGTGGGTAGGGGCCAGTGGTGGGTCATGGAAGGGGGTGCTGTGTCTGGGTGTTGAATTAATGGATGGCTGTGGCGGTTGTTGCATTGATGAGTACATCTCCTTGTTTTTGACAGCCACACCACAAGTTTCATGTTTTGAGCTACCGGTGATGTCCAAATCCTCTACTGTACCCTAAACCGAAGTTTCAGTGAGCCTCGAAACCCTCATCGCCATCTAAGACCTCCTCATTCCCACGCAGTAGACGCATTAGGGCTGCTCCCGTTCGTCGCGTTGGAACTCTAACAATCCACACTTGATTGACGCTGCAAATTTGTGTGGCATGCAGTTGATTTCTGCCGTCTGTTCTCATATTGAAATGCTCTAGTAGAATAAGTTGCTGTCTCCATTTACCATGTCACTGATACATTTCTCATCTCTATTGCATTCGAGATTTATTCGTCAGAACAGAACCTGAGCTTTCTAAATTCACTTGATATCAGTTGAAGGCTTGAACAAATGATCTCATGTGTCTTCCTGCATCCCACTTTGCATAGCTCTCTGCATCGCACGCCATCTTGCATAGTAATATGGTGGGGGACGGGGCGAAGAGTAAAGCTGCCGATCTGCGAACCTGCAGGCCAGTACCGGCGCTGTTCCCTGCGGCGTTCGACCCGTCTATCTCAGGTGCGGCTGACGACACGTGCCGCCGCCGCCGCTGACCGGCCCCCGTCCCTCAGACACGGACGAGGAGGGCGGCCGGCCGGAGGATAGCGCGCTGTACGCGCGGCTGGGTCTGCTGCTCGGTTCGGGCGCCGAACCGCGCTCCCCGGGCTCGGAGCGCTCGCGCTCCAGTCGCTCGGGCGCCAGCTCGGGCCGCGACTCGCACGCTTCACTGGCGCACCTCGACGCCAAGTCGGCCAACACCAGCCCCGTCTCGACACTCACCGGTGAGGCGACCAGGCACGGGGTCAGAGGGGTGCCTGCCGGCGGGAAGCACAGGACGGGATGGTTGGGTGGGCAGGATGTGGTTAAACCGAGGGTGAGGAAGGCAAAACAAGATCGGCAGGTGAGGGGATGTAGGAGTACGGACAGATTAAAAGGACCGGGGATATGAATGGGCCCGACACTGTCGTGACGCATCCTGCTAGATCGCTGTGCCGATGGGAAAACCTCGAAGCAGTGCGGAGACTACTCTTCAGACAAGTGACATGTGATAGACGACTGGCCTGGGCTCGCTGGGGAACAGCGTGCAAGACCGACTCGCTGGTACCGTCTGCACTGAAATCGCAATAAAGTAATACAGACACTTTGTTTCAATTCGCCGCTGTCGGCCAACCGGCCGGTAATTGATACTGAGTCGCCAAATCTGCTGGGCACGAAACGCTCGCCATCCTTGCTGGCCTGGAGGAGCGTAGGGTTTCCTGTGTCACGAGGCCACTTCACCACGCTACAAATATGTGTGTTACGTTGTCGGCCATGTGCCTCAACGCGTGGTGCTGCTTGCAGGTTCGAGTGAGTCTGAGCTGGCGCACCTGCGCTCGGAGCGGAGACACGACAGCTTCGGCTCGCTGATGTCCATGTCGCTGAGTGGCTCCACCACCTCTGCCAGCCCGCTCATCACAGCTCGGCGCAACTCGATCGGTGAGCGAGTGTCCTGCCCTGCGCTGCGCATGCGCCCTGACCTGGTCGCCACCGTCCGCGAGCACCGCCTCGGACGCTGCCGGTCGACCCGCCGGCGGAGCGGCCGTTGCTTGAGCCGGGCGTAGAACGGGTGCGGCCTATTTATTTACGGCCGGCCGGTATCGCGTCTGTGATCGGCGTCCGTCCGCTCAATCAGCGGTGCACGTGAGCTACGGCCACGCCGCCACGGGTGGACGCGCCTCGCCGGCGGCGCCGGCCGGCCGGCTGCCGGCGCCGCTTACATGCACGGCCGCGGCGACCCGGCGGCAGCCCGCAGGGTGGCGCGGTTTTGACGTGGTCTGGTGCGGGAGGCCGCCCAGTGTGCTGCCGTTGCCGTGTGTCGCCTGCCATGCACGTCGCAATTGCCGTGGTCCACGGACGTGTGTCCGGTTTTGCACGCTCGGCGGCGTGGTGCGCCGCCGCCGCCCGCTGCGCCGCACTCTGTTGGCCTGCTCTGTAGCCTGCTGTTCCGCGGCGCCAGGTGGCCACGGAGCTGTCGACGAGCCGGGCGCGTTCCGCAGTCCTCGCGGCCAGCCGGGCAGGAGGTCGGCCCGCTGTCTTCGGGTCACGCCGCCCGCCGAAGCCAAAGGTGCGGCCATCCCCCGTCTGGCGGTGTCAGTGAGCCGCTGGGTGTGGCTGAGTACAGCGCACCGCTGTGCTCGGCGTGTGGATAGATGGAGGGACGGAGCGGAACTGTCTCGGGGATGTGCGTGGTTGTGGTTGGTGACGGAAGGAGAATACAGATTAGCTTTTGTGGTGGGGGTAACAAAGATAATACTAGCCGCACATGTACTGATGTAACGCACTCAGTTATTGGACCATACGACCATATAGCCTAGCAGGCACAACCAAAGAAATAATAAATGTCTAAAAAGGTGCGGACGTCATGATGTGCTATGCATACATAAACCGATTACATTAAATCCCGCCTGAGGAGTGCTGCAAGAAATAGGTAGGGCCGTAGTACACGGAAGCTGGGCACAGTACGGCCCCGAGACGCCCACTGAGTAAGGCGGTAGCGTGTCTGCACTCTTATAATCCGCCGCGAGTCTGGAAGACTGCATTTTTCCACCTCATCATCCAGTGAGCTGTCTGGTCCATCATATGCCGTGCCCAAAACGAGCCTCTTCCACATTCAAGCCATTATCCCGGATGTCTGTAAAAACCCTTAGCCCTTTCCTTTCACCACTTTTCATCCGTTCCTTCGTTCCGGTACTCCTTTAATTTTCCTCTACCTCCCCATGGCCTTCATCCGCCCTATATCTGTCGTGCGACAGTCATCCTCCTGTCCCCTTTAATGTGGCTCACACGCCGTCGTCCTCTCTGTGGTCCACCCTTATCGTATCCCTTTTGTGTGTCCTTGCATTACATTACATTGAGCTTACTCCGTTAAGGCGGGATCTCCGCCGTACCCAGTGGCGTGCAGAAATCAACCGATCAGTGCCCTACTCGGCTTCCTCTGACGTGGTCCCTCCCTCCTCCGCAGTTTGCCCCTCGCCGTCCTTCCCTGCCTCCCCCCCCCCCCCTCTTTGATACGACCTTCTTTCGGCAGAGCGCTTCTCATCATCCCACCCCCCGCCTCCTCTGACGCGACCTTCCCCCCGCAGCCCGCCTCTCGTCGTTCCTCCCACGCCTCCCCTGACGCGACCCTCCCCCGCAGCGCGCGTCTCGCCGTTCCGGCCGGCGCCTCTCAGTCTGAAGCCGCTGTTCTTCGAGGTGCCGCAGCAGGAGCAGGACCCGCTGTTCGTAGGCCGTCGCTGGCTGTTCGCCGAACTGAGCCGGGTGCTGCTCGGCTCGCCCAGCCGCGGCTGCGTTCTCGCCGGCAGCGTCGGCACCGGCAAGACGGCCGCCCTCCTCCAGCTGGTCGACTACAGCTGCTTCGGCCGCCGCGCCGCTCGGGAGGACGCCCTCTACCAGGGTGAGTGACGCCTTCGGAGGTGGTTTTGCACAGAGGCAGACGAGGCAGACGGCGGTCCAGAACCCGGTACAAAGCTGATCCGTTACACTTTTAGGTTGAAAAACGTGATGGACGCGATGACTTGTGAGAGCATCCGAAAAAAAATGAGGCGAGTGTATGAAGAGGCCCTGTAGCGAGCATGATCTCTCGAAAGTGCAAGGCACCTGACGTACTCGTAGGCAGTTTACTGTTGAGGTGAAACTGAGAATGAACGTGTTACGATGACTGCTGTCAAGGCGAGGCCTAGCAGAATTTGGCTGGGAGCTCCTTACCAGGACGGCTTTGATTTTATGGTGCCGAGTCGTGCCAAGCTGATTGGTGCGGTGCATACCACTCGTGATCTAAGTTTCCTTCGCTCACGTTTAGCGGTGGTAATGCCACTGTGATGAATTGCCTAACCTTTCGGAAGCTTAGCCATAGTGAAAAAACAAAACAGCTCTTATGCCTCAAGCAGTAGGTAATAATGCAGCCGTTGTGCAACGAGCACGAGCAAGCATGAAGTGCTGCACTGGCCAAATGACATCGGAGCGAGGTCCGCGCTTAATCCCTGATAAAACCAGCTCATAGCACGTTGTCGTTGTCTCATTTGTCTTAATCACAAATATCAATGGATGCTTGATTTGATTCGCAGAACGTGATGACTGGGCTCTTACAGTTGAACCGTCTTATGCTTCTACGTGCTATTTTCCAGTGCCAGTTGCACTGCCTTTGTAGGACCATTTTCGGCGAGATAAGCAATGATCATGCATTTGCAGCTTCAAAGGTGGATTGTTCTTTTCCCTCGACGTTGAGTATAAGCCCATTTCTTCTATCCGCCTGCTTCTCAGGCTTGTCGGGTCGTAAGCTGTACGCCTTTGGCTCGTGCTGTAAGCTGTACGCCTTTGGCTTGGTCCGACGCCACGAACTCGCCGGCGATGCACCTGGCTTATTTCTCAGCGTATCGCATCCTTCTTTACTTCTTGTTTCCCTCCACCGAGGTCGCCTGGCCGTTGAGGTCAGCCGGTAGGTTACACATACCAGCGACCGATGCCGTGTGACCGTGTGACCAGCCCTCGACCCCGACGCTCCGAGGTCGAGCCGCCTCCGGCACTGACCTGGACCGTGCCCGTCCAACAGACGCATTCTCGGGCGGCCCCGGCCGGCCCCGAGCCGTCGTTGGCGGCGGCGGTCTCTTCTCTAGCGTCTGCGCGGTGCCGGAGGAGCTGCGCGGTCTCGGCAGCCGCGTGGTGGCATACCACTTCTGTCAGGTTAGCAGTGACTTGCGGTTTGCATATTAATTGTTGTCTTGACCTCGGCACACGTTACTGTGCGGTGGTATTAAACGTTTGGATTATTAGTTTGATGTTCAACAGCAAAAGTAGCCGTCCTTGAGATGGGTCCGGAGCATTCCCCCGCTGGAAAGTTTTTCCAACATTACCAGTGCTGGCCCGCAGAGCGTATGCGTTGCATCGAATCCGTCCTGAAAATTGATCGATGTAAAACATATGCACGCTCCCATCGTGCTTCCACGACCGGCTGGTGTGTTGCGAGCGAACGGAGCCGCACAGAGAGCCGCCCCTTTCTGCCTTGTCCGCCAGTCCCTCACTCCACCTCTCCCCGCAGGCGGACAACAGCGCCACCTGTCTGGTGCCCGATTTCGTGCACTCGGTGGCGGCGCAGCTGTGCCAGGCGCCGCAGCTGACCGCCTACCGGGAGCACGTGCAGCGCTCGCCGGCACTGCAGGCGGCGCTGGCGCTGCGCTCGTGCGTCAGCGACCCGTCGGCGGCGCTGTCGCGCGGCGTGCTGGAGCCGCTGCAGCTGCTGCGCCGCACCGGCCAGCTCACGGGCGAGACATGTCTGGTGGTGCTGGACGCCCTCGGAGAGGCCGAGTACCATAAGCCAGGTGGGTCTGGAGCCGGGGTGCGCAGGCAGCGGGGACTCGACTGTTCTTGGTCGGTGCTTATGTCGGCGGGATGAGCCAGTGCTGAATTAACAACACGTGCTGTATTTCATGTTTAGTTTAGTAATAAGCACTGGCGAGGACGGCTCTAGTTACGAGCAGATGACTTTTTGTACACTTTATTTAATGCGCAGAAGTTGGCCAGAAGTCAGGCGTTTGTTCCTTGGCAGCTAAGAGCTAGGACACACAATACATGTACGGGCCTTCAAGCGGTGACCTGGGAGGCGTGGCTCGCCGTGGCGCACTCTGACTCGGTCTGTTTGCCCGCAGAGTACGGCGACAACCTGGCAGCTTTCCTGGCGCGCCACCTGATGATGTTCCCGTCGTGGCTGAAGATGGTAGTGACGGTGCGCTCCCAGATGCAGGGCATCGCCAGCCTGCTGCCGTTCCACAAGCTGAACCTGGACCGACTGCGCGACACAGACGAGCTGCAGAAGGACCTGGCCGACTACATCGCCTTCCGCATCAACAACTCGCCCTCCATCACCAGCAGCATCCAGGTGACGGGCGCCAAGGTGGAGGGCAGCAGCCAGTCCCGCTTCATCGCCCACCTGGCCGAGCTGTCGCGCGGTTCCTTTCTCTTCATCAAGCTGACGCTTGACCTGATCGAGCGCGGCCACCTGGTGATGAAGTCCTCCAGTTTCAAGGTCCTGCCGGTGAGCCTCAACGAGATCTTCCTGCTTAACTTCAACCTCAAGTTCCCGACGCAGCGGTCCTACGAACAGGTGCAGCCCATCCTTACAAGCTGCTTGGCCAGCCTCTGTCCGATGAACGCCTACGAGATCTATCACTCGGTGAATGCCAGCTGCACGCAGACGGCCCTTGGCTGGGACGAGTTCCTGCGCCGCTTCAAGACGCTCTCGGGCTTCCTGGCGCGCCGCATGGACGACACGTACATGCTCTTTCACCCGTCGTTCCGTGAGTGGCTGACGCGTCGTGAGGACAACGAGAGCCACAAGTTCCTGCTGGACGTGCGCGTGGGCCACGCCAACATCGCGCTGCGCATGAGCCGGCTGGAGGCGCCGCTCGACGCGCAGAAGACGCTCGAGCTGGGCCACCACGTGCTGAAGGCGCACCTCTACAAGAACTCGCGCGAGCTGCCGGTGCCACCGCGCGACCTGCAGGCGCTCTGGGTGGCCGCGGCGTCGGCCGACCTCTCCGCCGCGCTTGTCGCCGACCGCAACGCGCACAGCCCCAACGTCAAGGTGTCGAACCTGCTGCTGCTGGCCGGCGCCTCCCCGGACGCGTCCTCGCCGCAGCGGGACGGTACGCCGCTTCTCGGCTTGTGTGCCGCCGAGGGATTCGACGAGATGCTGCAGCTGCTGCTGAAGTTCGGCGCGGCGCCAGACGCGGCCAACGCGCGCGGCGCCACGCCGTTGATGCTGGCGGCCGCCGGCGGGCACGCCTGCGCCGTGCAGACGCTGCTGCAGTGCGGCGCCAGCGTTGGCCTGCGCGACGCCGGCCGCCGCTGCGCGCTCGTGCATGCGGCCGTGCACGGCCACCTCAGCGTGGTGGAGTACCTGCTCTGGTGTGACTGGGCGGCCGCCGGCGACCGGCTGACCATGGCCGAGGCGGCGCAGCAGGCGCTGGTGGCGGCCGCGGGCAACGGCCATCTGCAGATCGCCGAGTACCTGCTCGACATGGAGGAGGTCCGTAGAACGCGATAACTTATTTATTTCATCGTGTTACTCAGACTCAGTGTCTTTGCATGTCTTATTGAAGGCGTTTATTCACAGCTATTGTATTTCGTCAGTTGCAGTTGCTTTCTCGCTGGTTTCTTCATCCGTGACAGATTTTCTCTGAACCTCAACCCTGTTTTGCGTTCACCAGGTGGCAGTGAACGCGTGCGACATCCTGCACGGCGAGACGCCGCTGACGATGGCGGCCGCTGCCGGCCACAAGCCGCTGGTTGAGATGCTGCTGCGCCGCGGCGCTACCGTCGCCGCCGCCAACTCGAAGGGGGCT
The DNA here is from genome assembly GCF_011947565.3 of Pollicipes pollicipes. Classification (NCBI taxonomy): domain Eukaryota; kingdom Metazoa; phylum Arthropoda; class Thecostraca; order Pollicipedomorpha; family Pollicipedidae; genus Pollicipes; species Pollicipes pollicipes. The sequence goes on from NW_023597054.1 coordinate 10,129,496, forward strand.
CCGCCGCTGCTGGGCGCCGTGCGGGAGGGCCACTGGGACATCTGCGTGGTGCTGCTGGGCCAGGGGGCGCAGCTGGAGCAGCCGGACGACGCCGGCCGCACGCCGCTCATCGTGGCGGCTAGCGAGGGGCATATGGGCGTGCTCGACCTGCTGATCAGCAAAGGTGTGTGACACTGTCCGCGGGTAATGTGAATGTTCCAGTATGTTTTAGCCGTGTTCAAAAAGCATGGAAATCTCTGCAGCTGCTCTGATTTGTATGTCTCACAACAAGGCTGCTGAAAAACGCGTTTAAGCGATCAGGTTACATCGTAGAAAGGCAGGCATATTGATCGGTAACGGAACTGCTACACTGCACTGCATTCACGTCGTCGCGCGAATCTGTCGGCGGCGTCGGCCCACCATCCTCGCCACCTGGGCGTCAGAGGTGGACGTGTGAGCTGCGCCGGCGCTGCTGGCTGACCAGACGCCTCGCTGCGCAGGTGCCTCGCTGGGCCGGGTGGACCGCGAAGGCCTGGCGGCGCTCTCCTGGGCGTGCCTGAAGGGACAGGCGCGCGTGGTGCGTACCCTGCTGGACGCCGGCGCCGACCTGCAGCACACGGACAGCGCCGGGCGCACGCCGCTCGACCTGGCTGCCTTCTACGGCGACGCAGACGTCGTGTCGGTAGGTGATGGGGCGGGCACGGTCCGGCAGAGACACGCAGGTGTGGTGTGCCGCCAGAGACCGAGCTGGAGTGAACGGTCCGACAGAGACACGCTGGTGTGGTGTGCCGCCAGAGACCGAGCTAGGGTGAAGGCGAAAACGGCTTTAGCCCCCCGTTTCCAGCATTCGTTTCTGTTATTTGTCCGTCACCCTTTCTTGTTCTATGCCGTAAACTTTCCCTGTTTTATGTCCAGGCTTGGAAACATGCAGACATGGAAGTACAATTACCGGTATGTCTGGCATTTATTCGTATGTTTGTATTGTATTCATGTATATTGTTTGTGTTCTGATTATATCGTTATTTCAGCACATATATTACTGTCATTATTTAGGTAAAGGGAGACAAATAACGGAAATGCTAGAAAGACTGGCGTTGAAAGCCTCGCATGTAGAAGCAACAACTTAAGCTTTGCGGTAGTCTAGAGGCCACGTAAGTTTTAAGTGGATTTGGGAGGAACATTATGCATCTACAGTAGAAATAGCCTTCTTCCTCGTAGGAAAACCAGTCAAATGATATCTAACCACTGCGCGTCTGGGAAACCAGAGGTACGGGGTTCGATTCCCCGCGGTTCCCGCCCTTCCTGCCAGGGTGAGAAGCAGGCGATGCCATATAGCCTCAGCAGCTGAGTGCGTCGTAAAGCCCAATGACACACACACGCACACACACACACACACACACACACACACACACACACACACACACACACACACAACACACACACCACCACACCACGCACGCACGACACGCCCACGCACCACGCCACGCACCACGCACGCACGCACACAACCACACACGCACGCACGCACGCACGCACGCACGCACGCACGCACGCACGCACGCACGCACACTTTCAGGTGCAAGCCACTTGAAACCAAGACGTGCATAGATCATCCGTGTAAGGTAGTATTAACAATCTATCGTTCGAGCGATGCGTCCCCGCCTCCCACCACCTATCCCCCTACGCGCTCTAGACTTGTGTTACTTGTTCCAACAATCTACCTAAAAGTACCGCAGAATATCCATCGCCTAAAGGCAAATTCCATATCTGGCTGTCCATCTTGCTTTCTTTTTCACTCCTGGGTGAATTGTTTAGAGCCATATGAAGTATGTTACGAATCATGTTATGCTTAGTAAAAGCTAGATGTGCAGATTCATGGCGAGAATCATACCGGGGTTGGTGGGCTTGATAAAGAGCTTCGTTCTTAACGTTGTTCGGTTGTTCCTGCTATCTACCACCATGAGTATTTAAAAAATTGGACTTCCTTTCTGTTTCTTGTACGTCCCATCGTAAAGGCTAAGTTTAGATGCTGGTTGTTCATGAACTTTAAAAAGTTATCCAAGGGCACGCTCTTCGTGCGTCCATACTCCAGCATACTGATCGATGTATCTAGTTAAGAAAGTTGGTTTTAATGGGCTGGCGGGCAGGGCCTTCGTTTCAAATTGGTCTAAAAGCATTATCGCCAGAGAAGCGCAGGGGTTTCCCCATGGCTATGCCCAATATCTGTCGATAGTAGTCATCTCCGAACGAGAAAACATTGTCCTGGAGAAAGTGTTCTGAAAGACTACAGATATCCTCTTTCAATAGACTGGAAGCATCAATTTCATGGAATTGTTCGTCAACCTTAGCTTTCACCGCAGCGAAAGTCTCATTGATTGGAACATTGCCACATCAATTGACAACATATCTATACTGGAGAAAATGCTGCCCTCTGGTAACCCTTCTGAATGTAGATGGTCGGAAGCCTTTTTTAGGATAGTCTCTGGTGTCCCACAGATGAGTTGGAGCAAACCTAGCAAGTTGGTTGAGCGTTTTCTCTAAAGGAGACGATTTTTTCTTAGCACCACCGTACGCACACATGACGGATCTTTGAGGCTTTATGGTGGACCTCTCTATTCTCCTATTTTTCTGCGAGGGATGGAGCTATTAATATTGCCCTATTTAGTCTAGAAGTCATTTCAACTTAATTCAATTTTAGAACCATTCCACTTTCGTTCAGCGTGCCGAGATCCACACACAACTGTTAGATCTATGGACGCGGTTGGTTTCCTGAGCGTGGGCCATTTTGGACATGCCCACCATCGTTCTGTTTCCTCTTTCGCCGCACGCCAGCCGGCCATTTCCGGCGTTGAAATGGCCGGCGCGCGTTGCGGCCGTTTCGGCCGGCTACGGTCGATATTGGGCGGGCTCCGGTCCATCACGGCCGTTGGCCACGGCGGGCCGAGGTCCGCGCCCGTCACGACACGGGGACGTCAGCGTCCCCGCCCGGGCCCGCTTCGACCCCGGGTCACGCACTAACGATCACGCATAGCTAGCCGTAACCGCACCGGCCAGGAGTCACGGGAGTGCTCAGTAGCTGGGCGCAGGGTCCAGTGATGTCACGCAGTTACACGGCTTGCCAATCGGTAGCTAACAATGCGCTGCGCGACATCACAGCAACGTCCAGTGATGTACATAGTCGCGACTGTCGGACCGAAACCTCGTGCGTCGCGCTGCGTCGCACGGACGTCAAGTGACGTCACACCATCACATGGCTCGCGTATGGAAAACACTATGTTTATCGTTTGACGTCACACCATTTTACGGCGTGCGAGTGGCAGGTGTCGTGTCTGCGGAGTGACTGTATGGCCACGTCCGCAGCTGCTGCTGGACCGCGGCGCGGTAGTGGAGCACGTGGACCTGAAGGGCATGCGGCCGCTGGACCGCGCCATCGGCTGCGGTCACGTGCAGGTGGTGCAGTGTTTCCTGAGGAAGGGCGCCAAGCTGGGCGCTACCACCTGGGCCATGGCCGACGGCAAGCTGGACATCATGTGAGTGTGGTGCCGCCCCGGCGCTGAGAGCGATGAGACTGCGGGGATGTCCGCAGACGCCGCAGTGCCAGCGGGGGAGGAGATTGAACGTCGTCAGGGTATGAACTGCGTGCGTTTTGAGCGGAATGTTGGACTCAGTGGGAGCTTAATGCTTAATATTATCTGTCCGGTAAGTAATTTGTATGTTCACATATAGATGCATATATATATATATATATATATATATATATATATATATATATATAAATGCATCATGCATGCTACGCTTTGTTGATTTCTGGGTTATTTGTGATTTGGCTTTTGTCGGACTCGGTTTTTGTGTTGCGTTATTTGTTCCGCTCGTTGCCGGTGCTACTCTGACAGCTCGATGCTCCAATAGGTCCGATGCTCGATGCTCCAATAGGTCCGATGCTCGATGCTCCAATAGGTCCGAATATGTGTGCTAGGAAACGCTTGCATCAGAACCCGAGGCTACTGAATTGAAGATCACGTGCATGCACCATGTTACTCTCCAGAACACTTTAATGTCCCCGCGGCGGAAACCAAGGATCACTTGGTACCAGAATGCCGTGCGCGTGCCAGATGGCTTCGTCGATATCCTTTTAGTGAGCTCACGCAGGGCACCGTCAGTCATGCCGCTGTCGCCTTCAGCGTGATTGAATGCACCGCCGTCACCAGGTTCACCTTGTTGAACAAGCTGAACGATGACGGCATGACGCTGTACAAGAAGTGCCGCATGCAGGAGGCAGACCATCGCTTTACCTACGCGCTGAAGAAGTTCCCCGAAGGCAAGCTGCGTGAACACGAGGAGCTGTTCCGCCGGCTGCACGTCAATCTGCTACTGAACCTGTCGCGCTGCAAGCGGAAACTCGGCGTAAGTGCGCGCTGGTCGATGGCGCCCGTGTTTGTTCCGCACGGCGGCCCACGGCTCTCGCCGGCCAGCTTCTCCTTGTGTTTGTTCCGGGATGAGGGATAACGACACTGGTGTCGGTTTCCCCAAAGAAGCCAAACATAAACTGCGTTGACGTGTTGTCAGTTTCAGAAGAAGTAAGGCTTGTAGAAGTAAGGTTTGCATACAATTTAGTTAACACGTTTCGCGCAACGAATTGCGCCATCGTCCTAAGTGACCGTTTGGCAACCTCCATAGTGGATTTACGACGAATGACCGGAGCACAGCGTCGCGGGGCACACACGTGTGGTCCGGGCTGCACACATGACTGCACATGTGCCGTGGAGACCGGTGTTGCCGGCACCTGTGCACCGCATGGAGCTGATGTTGGTCGCCTGACCATCCGCAGGAGCACGCCAAGTCCGCCGAGCTTGCTACCCTGGCCATGAACGTGCGACCGGAGGCGTTTGAGCCCTACTTCTTCCGGGCGAAAGCCAAGCACTCGCAGAAGTGAGTCTTCGCCGCACGAACGAGTCGATGAAGGAGTTCATTTTACACTTTGTATCGCGTCTGCAGTGTGGGGATTCTAGTCGTGCAAAATGCCTGTCTCACTCAAAAATGAATGGTAGTCCATTTGGCCTAGATTTCGTATCCTGCGAAAGAGGCTTTATGTCGTTTCCAACAGGCGTCAGGTGGCAAGTAATAAGGTTTGTTCACGACGTATGTTTAACACCGGATAGACGCCACAGTCTTCGCGTGGCGCTGAGCAGCCCAGGCAAAACCCGCATCTGCGGCTCTCCAGCCACGGATCCCCCACGACGCGTCGCGAATCGAGCCCGGGCCCTGCGCCTGTGCAGCGCGGCGGACCGCTGACGCCCGTCCTCCGGCGCGCAGGGAGCTGGACGCGGCGCTGGCGGACCTCAGCGAGGCCCTGCGGCTGGCGCCCAACAACCGCGAGGTGCGCCGCACATTACTGCAGGTGCGCGAGCAGATCCAGCACCCGGAGCTGGTGCCGCGCCCCCACCTGCTCGCCTCCATGGACCCGCTCGTCATGTCCCAAGGCTGAGCGCGCCCGGCGCCGCCGCCGCCGCCGCCGCCGAGAACTCATGACGTCACTGCGCGCCGCTGCCCGCCCTGTGCCAAAGACGGGGAATGCGAGGAAATCAAAAGAAGGATTCCAGATAACTGCATTTATCTGCGCGAGTTCTTGTTGACGTGGCAGCTCAGAGGATTTGTCCCGCATTTTACCACATGACGGCTTCGCGTTGGTGCCCAGCATGTGCTTGTGAGTTACATAAGGACGCATGACGCGGACGTGGCGCCAAAGGTTTGACGGCGTCCTGATTTTATAGGATTAAGTCTTGTTACGTTCGGAAGTGCTTGGTCGTCCTTAATGCCGCTTTTTAGTGTGCTAGTGCGTATGTTCGATGCCCACTGCTGTCAGTGAGTCGCTGCCGGTCGCAGCGGCGAATCGCATCGCGTGATAACTGTCCATCTCCAGAAATTCCGTGACAAAGTTCCTACGATAACTTCTGACACACTCCATCTGAATGTCCCGCGCTCTCCCTGGTGATATTTAGCCCCCACGCGTTGCCGGCTCCCGATGGGCCCTAGGCCGCCGCCGCCGTGTCGCGTGTAACGTGTGTCCGCTTTCCGAGTGCTCTAACGCTAACCGGCCGCGGACGGGGTGTCTCGAGCCGACCGTGGCCGGCCGTGTGACGCTGCCGATCACCTGTGTACGGGCCAGACCGGAGTCGGGTCGGCCGCTGCGGGTGAGGCCGCCCGGAGGCGCCACGTGAACAGCTGCTCGGACGCGGCCCCGCGCAGCTCCTGACCGCGAGGCCGGGTGTTGGAAGACAGCTGGCGAGCCGTGACGTCACCGGCCCCGGCGGTGCCGGCGCCCCCTGTGACCCAGTGCCCGCTACGGACTGCAGCAGCCCGCGCCCCGACCGCACACCGCTGTGACGGGCAGGTGACGAGGCAGGACCGTGCCTGTTGTTCTCCGTAGGGCGGTTCCGATGTACGCCATCAATAAACGCTAGAGAGCTATTGGATGACGTTTGCGGCATTGCTGTGGCGCTGTGAGAAGGTGAGGGGAGAGTTGGACACGTTACAGGGGCTGACAGCGTATGCCGGAGTTAGGCAAGGCATCCAGCCAAGCGCGGTGTTTCAGCTGATCGGAGAACTCACGCAGTTAGGAATAACACATGCACAGACAACAGAAGCGCAGGGGTGGCAGCCTCCGTCACGAATTTGAGCCATTTTTGCACGAACGCACTGCCTCTCAAGTACCCGCATAATCATCAAGTGGTTTTCGGAATGCAATGACAAAGCTTAGAGTCGCACATAGCCGTTACCGCGCTTATTGCATGAAAGACTGGTGGCAAAGTTGAAACGGCAGCCATTGTGCGAGCTGTCTTTTGACACCAGTTCAACGTGAGTTCCGCTGTACCGGCCACTACCCACTGCGGTGCAGAGACATTAGTGGCAGTCGGGCTCGGACGCAGGTGGACTCTTGAAATTGATCGTGTTTAAATAGCCAGAGTGAGCCATGAAACGTATTGGCCATGTCGTCCTATTTCTGAGCTACCAGTTTGTTGGATAAGATCGCTCATTGTTCAAAGTTGTGCTGTTGCAATCCCAGAGCTGGCCACTGCCTTACAGCCTCCGTGAGCTCTGCGAACCAGGACAGCCCTCCTTGGGATGGCTTTGCGGCAAAGTTTTTCGTTCAAACTCTTTGGTAAAGTGGGGTGTGTTCGAAGCATAAGTGAAGTTAGTCATTTGAGGTTAAAGGTTCTTCTAACCGCTCGTCCGTACGGCTTTTTGGAATGTCGTGCATTCTGAAGGCTTGTTTAAACGTAGCTGGGTTCGCCGGATCGGAGTACACACAGCTATCATAAATGTGCAGTGTCTGAGCATCGAAGTGTACACCCAGTTGGGATCGGTAGAGGATATAGCTTACAGGTAATCGCCTGTACCGTCAGCACCTTTTCCGGTGCATTAATCCGTCGCGTAAGAATACTTCGCTCACGATTATCCAACGCAGATAAATGGTGTGCGTAATGACGTTAAGCGAGGGCCAACTAAAGCAACTGCACGCAAACTTTCGGCTACCCGAGACCCTTCCAATAAAGTTACAATGCTACAAGGAACACAAAAGTATGACCCGTCGGGAATCCGCTCGTTCCTTTTCCCCAGATGTCGCTTGACGCCGATCGTTCATGCACTCGATTTGACCTTGAAGTTAGTGTCATGAGAAACCATTACTTTGAAAGACAGTGTCCACGAACAGCGCAAACTCCAGATCAATGGCTGTCTTGCATGTCATTTTATGCAACTATGTACCAACCGCCCACGTCTCTAGTTGCATTTATGTGAATCGACAAAAAGAACTGAATTACATTTAGTGCGAGCATAAGGTTCAAGTTCGCGATCATTACAGTAATAATAACCAGAGGCTGCATAGGGGCGGATCCAGAAGGACGACACGGGGCCATGACCTCTCCCCTGGGACCCGTGGGGCCCATAGGCTCCGAAATATATGTATGTTCGGCCGGCCCATACCCGGCCGAACAGATGCGGTTTTTAACAAACATAACAACCAAATTGGACGTCTTTTGTTTTCAGACGGCCAAGAACAATAGCAAGCGCAAGTGAAGGGTCCAGAAATATGCGAAACTAATCCTTCTCGGATTGGGAGGGTAGTGATTGGGATATTTTCACGCTTATTACGCGCTCCAGAGGCCCTATGCCGTTTCCGGGGACCTATAGCTTCACTTGCGGAGTCAACACTATCGCAAAGGAGCCTCCCACGTTGTCCTTGATTTTGCTCTTTGCATTTACTCCGCAGGGCCCTGCGCCGTAGCTGGGTCCTTGCTGCTAGCGTGCCGGGACACTTTTGTCAATCAGGGGTCTCCTACGGATTCTTCTCATTCGCCCGAAAGACTCTGTTCATACGCCGCAACCGGAAGCATGATATATCAATTTGACGGGGTATTGTCGGTTGTTCAGGGGCGTTCCACATTGGTCTCGGTTAATGTATCGACACACTCGTGATATTTCCAAGGGCCCTATCTATTGGTCTAGAGCCCTTCCAATTTTCTGTCACTTGCTTATGGCCGTGTGCTCTTGTCGGGGGGGCCCCATGCTCGCCTCCTCTTGTCGGGGGCCCCCATGCTCGCCTCCTCTTGTCGGGGGCCCCCCATGCTCGCCTCCTCGGCCACACTGGATTGTTCGGGGGCCCCATGCTCGCCCCCTCGGCCACACTGGATTTTTTGGGGGCCCCATGCTCGCCTCCTCTTGTTGGGGGTCCATGCTTGCCTCCTCCTGTCGGGGGCCCCCGTGCTCGCCCCCTCCCGTCGGGGGGCCCCATGCTCGCCTCCTCTTGTCGGGCCCCATGCTCGCCTCCTGGGCCACACTGGATTGTTCGGGGGCCCTGCACATTGGGTTTTGGTATTTGAAGATAGGGCCCTAAACTCCTGTCGAGGGTCACCTGATAACGTACTCAGGTTCACTCCATCTTTCGGGGGCCATCCGCACTGGGTCCTTGGTACTTCTTATTTGAATGGAGGGTCCTACGCTCTGGTCGGCACCCCTTCCTTCTGTTAACTCGCTCGGGCACACTTGATTATTTCGGGGCCCTCCATATTTATGTCTTTGGTACTTCTTATCTGAGTGAATCTGAGTGGCCCTATGTTCTTCGTGGGGCCCCATCTATTAAGCTTACTAGAGTTGGTAGCGGATACAAAGAAGGGGCACGGGACCACGCCTCCCCCCCCCCCTTCGTGCTCCGAGGGGACTCAAAGGCGGCGAAGGGGCGCATAACCGGAAGAACGGAAGCAGTTTTCTAACAAACAAACAAAATGGGGGGTATTTTGGCCTACAGATGACCTAGAGGCAGTTGCAAGCGAAAGTGAAGAGCCCATGAGCAGACAAAAGGGTTTCCTCGCTCTTCGAGAGGGTGGTGATTTGGGAAAATTTGGGGGTTCATTACGTTGCTCAGAGGTCTTACGCTGTTGCGGGGCCCATATATCCACTTGCCCAGCAAAAAAAAGAGAAAAAAAAACAACTGAAATTTCATAGAGGAGTGATCAGACCCGCAGCCGAGGGCGATGGGACCAGGGCAATGGGCCCAGGGCAGTGGGGCAATGGGGTGATGGGGCTTGGCTTGGAATGAGTCTCCGAGGCACGGGGGCCGAACGCCCCACTGGTTATATAGTGTTAGCCGCCCGAAATCTTGGCTACGCCACTAATAGGACCCACCTTTTACATTAACAGTCGTTTTCCCTCATAACATGATTTAGACCACATGGCCCCCCCCCCCCCTCCCCAACTCCCATTTGCTACCAAGGCCCCTGGTCTGGCTTGCACCTCCCCCCGTCTGGAGGATATCCACGCTATGTCGCCAGAACTGGTAGAAAAACCCCGGGCCAGCCAAGACTCGAACCTACGACCTCCCAGTCATGAAGCCAGTTTATGGTCCGATTCGGCAGTAGATTTCGTGCTCAAATGCGTGAGTTCATTACACGAACGTGGTTCGGGTTACATCAATGATGTCGTGCACGCATGATGTAGGTCGGCCGAGAGATGAGGATGACACAGGATAGGAGCTATCAAATATTTATTATCAGCACGCAATTTCTTTAATTAGTACAAATGCATGACAGAAGGGAGTGCTACTGGGAAGCGTACGCTTGGCAGGAGAAGAACTTACTTGTTCGTACAGAAGCTTCATGAAAAGCATGCTAAAGCATCCCTGACAGGGTCGGCAATATCGACTAAGGGCAGATGCAAGCCTGATCACTAGGGTGTGTCATCAGTAACAAAACCAAATGAGACGAAGAATTATTTGGCGCAGGAGTCCAAAAGTACACGGCATGGGGAACAGTTTCTCCAAAAACTTAAATTCGTGAGGCACGAGTCGATCGAAATATCGTCGAAAGCCGACGCCCGGCGTTGCAGTCACCCAATGCTGGGCGACGCCCGCCGCCGCAGGTAACACCAAGCCGTGGGCGGCAACCGACACAAAATACCTTTGGCGTATAGAAACGATGCAACCGAGCGCTCCTCAAGCCGTCGTACGAGCATTGTCCCGGTTTAAGGTCCATATTTGGATCAGACCTTGCCGCTTGATTGCCATTTGGCGGAAAATTTATGTGCTGCTGAGTATAAACTCGTACGAATATGCTGGTTAGTAATGCTTTAGACTTTACTTCTCTAAGACAACTCATGTGATGCAAAACAAAGCTATGTATAGCATATGACTCAGAATGTATTGTCTAGTGTAAAACTTTATATATACAGCAAGTTCTGCAGCCTTTACCACGGACGTAGGGGGTGGGGGGGGGGGGGGGGGCGGTAGGGTGTCTCCATCCACATCTTGCTCCTTTCCAAGTTTATATATTCGATGCAACCGGCCCAAACAGCAACTGCTCACAGACTGGAACCCAAAACGCGAGTTGGCAAAGATCGCACGGTAGCAGAAATACCGTCGCAGCTGGCTTCACATATTGCCGAAGCTCCAGCTCCAGCCACAGACGTCCTCGGCAGTGCGGCGCTGGTCGCACTCCTAGTGCGAACCAGGTAGGGCGAGATGGCCAGCGGAGCCTGCACTGTGTTCCGCAGCTCGCAGTCATTGAAGTCTCGCAGTGGAGGCTGTGTGACTGGTCGTGCCAGGAAATCAGTTCGGTGTACCTCACGGCCTCGAAGTTTACCGCTGAGATGACGAAGACCCTGGGCTGAAGAAGACCCTCGGTTTCCTGCTCACGAGCGGCGCGATGATCGGAACCTCCTGTTTGCGGACCACGTGGCTCTCATCCCACACCATGTCCAGCAGCAGCTGTTTCGGATGGACCCGTACCCGTTTGCGCTGGAGGACTGGAGGACTGGAGGACTGGAGGACTGACCGCACCGTGGCCTTCGTGTCCTGCGGCAGGCCGCGGAGCAGCGCAATGCTCCGGAACAAGTTGCGTTAGCGAAAGTCGTAGCTGCTGTTCTGCCAGATGGCGGACCATACCGGCACGTAGTGGCTGACCACGCACTGGACGACGTCCTTGAGAGCGCTGCTGGAGGTCTCGGTAGAGATGCAAACTAGCAGCAGACGAGCGGCCAGTGTCAACCATCTGAAAACAAAAGCAAATATATTAGGACAATTCGCAACGAACTGAACATTAGATCATACAAAAATTATGCACCTCTTTAGTGTATGTAATTATGTCGATATCCAGAGCCCCTTAAATGTGCGGAATGCATATCAGCAAACTGTCAGTAAGCATGAGCCAACCAGCAAGTGAAGGATATGCATTCTACGGCACAAAGTATAATAATAAGAAAATGATCAGCAGTGAGCACATGAAATATCGATTGATACTTGGCGAAAGTGTAAACACTCATTGCTATGGATTCGAAGAAAATGAGTTTTGATATTACCTGGCCTGGTTCGATGGTCTCATTTGCCGCTGAACTGCCACGTTTCCGACAGAGCCGTTTTGAATGCCGGAGGCCAGAAGGTACGGCAGCTGCTGGTTGGTGCTCAGCTGCTGAATCAGGTCTACCGGCAGGTTTGGCACGTGTTCCGACCTAGGCTTGCATGCCGCAACGTCCCTCTCCCAGACCACTCCGGCACAGGTCTTGCCGACGGGTCCAGAAAAATTTCCATCACATGGTCGTGCCGTCCAAGCTCGGCAGCAGATGGAGAAGGTTCAGCTCATTGCCGTGCAGCTGCGGATGGGCTAGTGTACGGGTGACTGGGTGGTCAGCTCAAACAGCCGGAACACGTCGCCTATCATTTCAGTGTTGACGGTCGTGCCATCGCAGGCGAGCATATTGATGTGACAGTCGCACTGCGGATTCACGGAGTGAAGCTCGTTGAACAAGTACAGGGCGCGGTCGAACTCGGACGTGAAATGAGTTACGTAGCGGCCGTCTTGCTCAGTGATGACAACCACGTGTTTTTCGACGGCATTCGTCTGGCTCCGTGTGGCTCACGTACCTTCTGCCTTCACGGCCGTCGGATTAGAGGACGTCAAACCTGACTCGTGGATTGCTTCAAAATTGTAACGAGACGCCTCCTTTCTCGCCCTGTCTTGCGCGCAGCAGATTTTCTTCAAGTAGCCAGTCCGTCTCTGCTGTCTTGTTGAAAAGCATTGATGATAGCAGCAGCGGCCCGGTTCGAGCCATCGTAGCTATCAATCCCCAGAGCGGTGTTAGTCAGATCGTTAACGTTATGATCGACAGTGACAGTGGTCTCAACCGGAACGAACAATCGGCGTCGTCGCCACCTTCTACCATGTACGGAGCCGTGTAAAAATCCTCACTCTCGGCTGACTCGTCAGCGCTGAGACCACTTGGTCTCGGAGCAGGCTCGGGGTCAGCACTAGCAGCCAGCGCTGGTTCAACAGGTGGCACGGGCTCAGCAATCGGCGGGGAAGGCGACTCAGGTTCAGCGGCAGACACCGCCTCACTGGCGGCCGAGCCACGACGCCCTTGAAGTTGTCTGACCACCCTCCGCACCTCGCGAGCCTCCCTAACCACAATCGTATCCCGGCCATATGACCCCAGGGTAAGCTTGCGCTACCTGCACTAGCCGTTCATGGCAACCTCCTCCTGATACACTGTGCAGGTAACTGGGCATGGAAAGTTGTACTGAGGCTTGCACTTGCATTTTGCAACATCAAGAAGCTTGTTGAAATTCGCGGTGGTAGCGTTGCTGTGTCACTCTCTTTGTTTCTTTGATTCCTTGCTGACAGCTCTGTTGGGATGATATAAATTCCCTTCAATCAATTTCGTCACGTATTTTAAATCATGAACAGGGGTCGTTTTGTTGCTTCACAGAACCCCGATTTCTACCGTGGCGGTCTTGGAAATAGCATTAGTGAGATTCCTCTTCGATTCGCTCAGCCACCTGATGTAGCTCAAGGCTTTCCCGTGGTCGGCAGTTGGTAGTGGGACAGAAGAACCGTGTGGCCTATCAAAAACACGTTTTGTGTGCGACCGTGTGCCCTCCGGCATGTTTATGCAAGTAATTGTTCGAAAGAAATATTTCAGTACCGGCAAAACTAAACTACAAACCCATATCTACCACGCAAAAGCACATGAATTGCAAATCAGCATCACAATGATGCGTTAGTAATAACAACCTTGAGCCTAACTCGGTCTGCTGGAGCATTCCCATAACTGCACAGCTTTGGGTTTTACCAAAAATTAATGTTCTTTACTAAAAAGTCAGCTTAAAAGCTGTTTGACAATGTTTTCCTGGTGCTCTTCATGCTATCTATTTCATACTTAATCCACCAAGTGCCAATAGTGTGGAAAGTGGCAGCTTTGAGGCTTGTTGGAGGAAGATCCCAGTGCGTAAAATAGGTGGCACCAGTATCGAATACGGGCTTCTTGGCCTATCAAAGAAAAACTGCTCTCGCCTCACGAATATTAGTATTGGTGGAGTGCGACAGACCTGAAAGTTTATCATTAATCCGTGTGCTAAGGAAAAACTTTGTCTCAGCTGATTCCAAGACATCCACCCTCTCGATGACACACCCTACTGATCACCGAAACGCTGCTTTTCCTGGAGCTCTATGCGGCTCTAACCGTGACCGTTCCGTCCTCTCAGAGGAGTGTTCTCTGCCTTTGATGACCTCAGCCGAAGTGGCACACACAGCGGCGCCCACCTGCGTATTCGTAAATTATTCAGTGTTTGATTAAAGTGAGATTTCACAACTCCAAAGTATGCATGCTTTGGTTTTAAGTCGTTTGAATAGCCATTGACAATATAATTTGACTCGTAGTACCTGAATCTACCAACAAACCATCACTAACTCACCACTATAACTAACGCCCTTGAATCCACTAGCCGCGGCTAGGACGAAGGGCGCAAGCAAACGTGTCGCGACACAGTACCCCTGATGGCCTTCCTTTACTCTGAATCACGCCAACACTTTGATACTGAGTACCTGTCACAAATGAGTGTTGCTGTAACGCTGCAGCCCATGGACCAGGCTGAGCCTGAGAGCACCATGAGAAAGCGGCAGCATAATAGCAGCGTGCGGTACACTTTTTTCATAAACCGGGCCCACATGTCCGTCATTCAATGTTCATTACCATGTCTAAGTCACATAATTAACAACTTTGACCCTAAATATTCGGACCGTTCAGCTTCTGCTTTCAGTGCTAATCACCTCCCAGCCCCATGCCGGCCTAATCATGATTTCCCGTATAGTTTGATGGTTTTTGCGCATCAAATAATGCTTTCCTATTTCAGTTGCAAGTTGTCACGATTTCACAGCCAAATAGTTAAAGGCCTAAACATCAAGCGTAGAAATAAATCAATTTTACCATGGGCCCATCCGTTATTTCTCTCCAGCCGGAAGTCGTCCTGAAAGTCCATTCTGAGCGGCGCAAGCATGAACATGTCTGTACCCTCGTGTTGTGGAATCGTGTACCGTCTAAGGTTGTGAAGCCATTAGGTCAACAACCATGGAAAATGTGAAATATGTGTCAGTTTTCTTTGCGCAATCCGAGTCCCTTACTGTGTCATTGTCTGCTATCTGAGTTGTTTCCGTACAAATTATAGGACTTCAAAGATCACCCTTAAACACGAGCTTCAAAACTATCCGCGGCTTTCACTCAGTAAGGGCTACTCTGATTGAAATGAGAGGCTGCTAAAATCAAAGAATCAGATGGTCGTTTGACCGCATTTGTACCTGAGCCCCCCCGCAGTGATTGTGTGAGGCGTCGGTGGTGGTGCCGCCGGCCGCAGGGCTGGTGGTGAACGGCCGAGGCGTATGGGACGTGGCGGATGAGTCCGGCCGCTCGTTTGGCAGGTGGGAGCACGGTCATGGCCCTGCTAGTCCGAGCAGCGGGCTCCGCCGTCTCATCTAAGGTGCCGACGCAGTGGGTCATTTGGCCATCTAGCGCAACAAACCTAATGAACCTGCAACAAGCCTGCCAGCGACTGATTTAATTTCAGAGAATGCAGAAGTATGGCCGTAGCTTGATACTGCGTGCGCTACTATTTGTCACAGAGCTTCCTAAAGGGGAAAGCCGCTGAATAAAGGCTGGACGGCAGACGTCGAAAGCCTGGAATGTGACATGGCGGCACCCACAGCAATACTACACATCCGATGTACCTGTCGATATATCCGTGTATCCGTCGATGCCACATTTGTGCGTGACTGAGCTAAAAGAGCCGAGAACGGTATTTATGCGTTTAACCGCAATTAGGGCACGTATTTACGTACCTGTCAATAGCACACACATGCGCGAATAGTACAACGCAGATTACGCTACCTGGGGTCCCTCCTCTTACATGGTTTTGTTGTTCTCTTCTATGTCTTGTTGACATGTTTGCTCACGTAAATGCATGAGCAGTAAGTAAACGCACTTGCAGCACATGTGAACCGTCCAGAGGTGGTTGGGTGTTACTGGTAGTGTGCTCCTGAACGCTACACGCGGTTGGCGGCGCTGCTGCTTCTATCCTGGTCAAGGCTCACCAGAGACTCCATCATGTCTTCTGACCCCGCCTCCCATGTGGCTTCGGGGGCTACGCGAAAGAGCCCTTATTTCGTCCGGCAGTGACTTTCTTTGTTTGGAGAGATTACGCTAGGAAACTCTGCGACGCATTACGATATATTTTCTACGAGCAATGCCACAGGCTAGAGTAGACATGCTTGGAGAGAGTGATTTTGTCTCGTGTTCAGTCTAAATGTCCGCATTTTGCGCCAGACTAAACTAAAAAACACTGGATGTGCGCACCTGGTACTGCGGTGTCCTCTACCTGTGCCCGCTTCGCCTCCCGACATGATCCCAATCGGCAGCGGAGCAGCAGAGTACCAGCAGTCGGTATTAAAGAGTGGCCGGCGCCGATCCCCAGCGATTCAGAGCTCATAGATACCGGCGGTCCGCTGATCGTGTCCGATCCCCAGCGATTCAGAGCTACATGGACACCGGCGGTCCGCTGATCGTGTCCGATCCCCAGCGATTCAGAGCTGCATGGATACCGGCGGTCCGCTGATCGTGTGCCGTCTGAGCTGGAGTGGACTGCCGGCGAAACACGTGACAGTCTGCAGGAGCGCGTGCCACCGCTGATCGGTCTCGATGGCACTGGGGGCGAAGGACTCTGCCGCGCGCTGCAACGCTCCGAGCGTGACATTCCGTCATTGTAGCTCCCGCTATAAACCGATCGTGATTCGCCCAAACGCAGTCCCAGCTGGTCCCAAAAGTGACGGTGGTCACCAGCTTTCGCAACGCTCAGCGTCCGCGATCAGCAAGCGCTGAGCACTTGCCGATCTTGACCATTTGCACTTGAGCACTTTTCCCGCGCTTGCCACCTTGGCTGCCCCAGCTTCAGGTGACAAAAATGAGGAGTACCTCGAAAACACAGGTCCAGTAGAGCAGCCTACTCGGCCTGTGCCGGGTGCTGCTCACGGATCGAGAGGCGACAGAAGCTGGATTGTGTGCCATCTTTGAGTCAACACCGTACATGCCGCACCTCTGAGAGATGACGTATCACACATGGTGTTAATCGCTTCACCAGCAGTGACGATGACGTGCAGGTGAGATGCGACGGTGGCGGCAGCTTGGTGAAGGAGCGCCTAACCAGAGCCCGACGCCTGTTTCGTTCATGTCATCGCTGTAAAATCATAAGAAACCAATGGCGAAATCGATCTACCGTGATCATGGCCGAGGAGGACGCCTAAAATGTGGAATACCGGCTCTTTACACACCGGCTACGGCGGCCGCCACCATCGCCGGACGGAGCTGGCTTGCTTCTATGTTGGCGGGCGGCGCTGACCGGACCCGGGCACAGCCGCGGCACGGCCGGACCAGGCGCCGGGCGGAGCTGGCTTGCCCCTCTGTCGGCGGCGGCGCTGACCGGACCCGGGCACACCCCGCGGCACGGCCGGACCAGGCTCTGGGCGGAGCTGGCTTGCCCCTGTGTCGGCGGCGGCGCTGACGGACCCGGGCACACCCCGCGGCACGGCCGGACCAGGCGCCGGGCGGGGCTGGCTTGCCCCTCTGTCGGCGGCGGCGCTGACCGGACCCGGGCACACCCCCGCGGCACGGCCGGACCAGGCGCCGGGCGGAGCTGGCTTGCCCCTGTGTCGGCGGCGGCGCTGATCAGACCCGGGCACACCCCGCGGCGCGGCCTCCGGCTGTTCTCAGGCCGCCAGCGGCACGGTCAGCCTCACGGCTCCGCTTGCCGAGCCGGAGACAGCGACAGGGACGCTGTCTCCCGCACCTCAACTGGGCGGTGGGCGGCGCTTTTTCTAGTTACCTGGTGTTATTGCGGTGTTTGCAGACCTGTTGTAGCCACCAGGCAGGTGGGGTAACAGCATGGCGGCCATACTTGGTGGAATGAACATACAGGACGTCAGTACTTGATCAACACACCTTTACCGCTGGCATGCACAATTAGTCATCGGTAAGTGCTATTAACTGCATTACGGCTAGTCACGTTTTAGATGTCATCCTCGGTACGATATGGGCAAATATATGCCATTATTGTTTTCCAGTGATCAGCTGAGCAATACAGACGTCGCGTTCTGGTTAAACACGTATTCAGCATTATTTTCATATTTGGCTGAGCCCGTTGCAAGCGGAGCATGATAAGTTACTAAATAGGGTCGTGTCCTATCGAAGAAAAACAGCTGGAAATTTGGGGGTTATGTTATGGCACTGGTCTATTCAAAAAGAAACGTTCATAGTCTCTGGTGGAGAAAAGCGAACTCATTAAAGGCAAGCGATGAATAATTTAAAACTCAAAAGATCTACCCAAGAATTTAACTAGGCACCAAAGTGATGAAACATATGTGGGAGTCACTCCTGTTGTTTTAAATTTAGATTCCCATAGTGGCGTAGCCAGGATTTCACCCGGGAGCAGCCGAAATCGGCTCATCACGGACCTTTCGCGTAGAGAGGGCCATGCTGTGTTGCTTAGAGGCCCTGCTTTGCTATTCGGGGAACCTTTTTAAGCTTGGATTCTATTGTGATGACCCGAAGGCGCGCTTTTTGTTAAAGAATCCCTACGCTTAAACTGCCAAAACGTATCGAGGCTTGATGCCCCAGAAGGCCCCAGTTGCGCCATCTCACACGTACATTATGTGTGCATACATACATTGGCCATTCACAGGCCTGAACAATATAACCAATAACACAACAAATAGTAAATTGTCGTGGACGCACTTAGAGCACCAATACCGAATGCATTCACCTGAGGTATTGAAGCAAAATATGCCGCTAAGTATCGCAGGCGATCGGAGTGGTAGTGCATTTGCATTTCAGCCCACCCACACCGCCAGAATGCACATCAGTCATTGTTCAGATATAGCCTAGCCGGCGGCCGATAGCGGGATATTGCACATAAATCAAATAAAGCCTCAACACCAAGAGAAAGCAAATCAACGATTTCCAAACCTCGGAATACCACCACGAATTCATTCGCAGCGAATCCAATGTCGGAAGAATGATACCTTTGGGGAACTTGCTTTCGACATCCTGTCTCGCAGAACAAAAAAGCAGAGGTAAGGTGTTTGAGAAAGGAGTAAAGACGAATTGACCCTTAAATTTGGCGATGGACTAGATGCATTTAACTGCGGTTTTTCTTCCATCGTCACGAACTGCACACCGTGTCGGTGTAATCGAGGTAGGGAGTTCATGAAATATTAACAACCGCGCGCTGCCCCACTCAGAGCAGCATGAAGGGCCGGCCGGGCAGCCGGAGTGCCAAAGATCGATCGGCGCTGGTCAAATCATCGACTGGACCTGAATGCGACGAGTCCAGCGCCGCGAGACCCGTGAAGCTGATGATCCCAGCAGCCACACGAGAGTCGACACAGTTGAAACAGTGGTACGTTATCAGTCGTCAAATCAACATACAATGACTCTCCTTTGCTGATCACAGCTTGCGAAGGGACCGGCGTAATCCAGTGAACTCGGTGTCCACAGCTTTGGAGACAGGTGGTGCTCTTTCACTGGCAGCACCACTTCTGCTGCGTAACAAATCTGCCTTGCAACGGATTCGACACACCCACCGTGTTACATGTGCAAAAACCTTGCTTTTAAAAAGGTCACCGAGAGCCTGACGATGAGTGCGGGCAGACGTGTCGACGCACAGGACATCGTCGCGCAGCGGAAACCACTGGCAGGCTGCCAGCTCCTGGCAAATCCCGTGCTTGAACGAGGACGGGTCAGAAGAGGGTGTGCAATTTTCTACAGACGCCTGTTGCAAGCAGGAAACGACCCTCGGCCGGTACTGGGAGTTGGCAAGTGGTCAACACTTCAGCCAGCCGGGGCCCACGAGTCGAGGCGTTTCCCTGGCAGCCTTGCAAAGGGACCTTCACGGATCCTCCTTCGGCCAGCGCTGCAGCCATAATTTCGTTAGACAATTCAGAGAATGAAGACGGCAAAGGGATGACGCTTCTCAGTGCTACCTTGTCTTGTGATCGATGGACTAGAAGCACTCAGTCCGCAAGTTTGGGATTCTTCGTGGCTTGGAGTCGTAGTTCACCGCACTGCATTCTGGGTACATGGCAAATCACATGACACCAGGCACATTATCGTGCGGTGGAACTGCATTGATGTGTAACAAATCTTTAATCATGAGTTATATTTTTAACAGACAGGGAGGCATGTTGAAGTATATATGTGCGAACGCTGCTGAACTTCGATAAGATGCAGCTCTCTACAGGGCTTGAGCAACGGCACAGACGTTGCAGCATATGGGGCACGCATGTGGCAAGTTAGATAGTTGTTCTCGATGAAGAATGCAAATGTCATTCCTGCTTGATTACTCGTCATATAACTTTTAAGATCACCATGGCACTATCACGCATAGGGATTAAGACCACAATGGCATGCAATGCTTTATGACAGTCAGTATAATAGAAAGGCGCTTACCATATTATATTAATATAATGTTAAAGTAAAAAACAGAATATACAGGGTTTGGAGGCAGCGGTAAGTGTGCATGGATGATGAAAACTATTATATAATTGACAAAGCAAGCACCCCATGGTGCTACCGTCAATAATGCCTGAATAGGCAGCCGGTGAAGTAGCCCGTCAAAACAATAAGAACGGGTGTTTTACGAAATGTGAGCAGAGTGAATAACGTGTCGGACGGTAAGTGACACGTCGAAGCGAGAACAGTGACGCAGTTCTGCAAAACATAATTAGTGGGAAGCTAATAAGTCCCAGCACAAAAGTCACACACATGCGCCACGCGCGTATGACGTCATTATGCACGTCCGCGAGTGTTCTGCTTGTCTCCTGGTGAGCAGGGCCGTTTCCGCCTCCTTAGCCGGCCGCATACTCTGAACGTCCGGTCTCGTGGTCCCGGGGTCACTCTGAACGTCCGGTCGTATGGTCCCGGGATCACTGAACGTCCGGCCTTGTGGTCCCAGGATTACTGAGCGTCCGATCTTGTGGTCCTGGGGTCACTGAGCGTCCGGTCTCGTGGTCCTGGGATCACTGAGCGTCCGATCTCGTGGTCCTGGGGTCACTGAGCGCCCCGTCTCGTGGTCCTGGGGTCGTCGGGCCAAAACGTGGCGCCAATGCCTGCAACACTTCGTGTTTCAGGGCTGAGGAGCCGACCATGAGCTCGGGTCGCATGGCAACCGGAAATAAGCGGGGCTGTCCAGCGAGTCGTATGTAAAGCGGTGAGCAGCGTGGACGCACGTGACCTGGGTGGACGGAGGTGTATTCAGGCGGATTTCACGTGAATCGCACCGAATGGTATTTGTTGATCGAATCAAACAAGATGTGGTCGCGACGGCTTATCAACGCATCGGAAAATCGATTTAATCTTTCGACACAATATGAGATGCAGCAGGAATCACCAATAATCGATGCCGTTGAAAAGCATTGTTTGTACCCCTCCTATCATTTGGTATCCAACGCAGGTAAACAACAAATATGGATGGCGCAGTGGTGGTCTCCGCAAGCAAAACCACTGGGTTTACCGGTGATATCCGTTAACTTTTCAGATTACGTACAATACTACAATAGGACTCAGCGTGTTATAATCTACTCACCAGGCACGTTCCCGAATTGCTTTCAGAGTCCATATTTTAAAAAGGCCGGTCTAAGCCCGGTGAACCGAATTAAGTCAGTTATTCAAATCACAGATGAAACAGTAGTATTAGCTTTATTCCTCGGAAAAATGGAGAATGGAAATATAGTTAGGTTGATATTTCGGCCACGTGCTTTTCTCGAAACAATAGCAGAAGTGAATTCAAAATTGCCTGCCGATGGCTCCACTGGATTTTTCAGTTTTTCTTAAGAGCAAGCCACACTTTTTACAGGACACCAACATTCAGGGAATTTAACAAAGAGCGATTGGCGGTCATTACCAAGATACAGTGTCTATCTAAGAATTAGAATGCCCGGACATACGTGTACATGCAAACGAACTCGGGCAAATAGGCATCACGCATTACGCTTCATTTGAACATGCAGTCGAGTTGAAGTAAACAGGCATCACACATTGCGCACCAATTATACATGCAAACGATGTAAACTGAACAGGCATTGCACATCACGCGTCAGGCATTACTTACACATGTAAGCGATTTTAGGCTAGCGCACATCACATATAGAGACACATATCACGTTCGCAAAATTGGCCATGATGAGCCCTGTAGGCTAAGATTTGGTCGCCAACTTTTTATGAGAATGCAATCACTATTATATAATATACAGGAAAGTAAGTGAACCTTTCTAATATATGTCATAATAAGCGGGGCTGTCCAGCGAGTGCCCAGCACTCATACTTCCAGCGGCAGCAGCTTCTGGAACAGCAGCAGCAGCTGCTGCTTCCAGCTACGGCAGCGGGAGAGTGAATGCTGATGTTCTGTGAAAACTGTGGCTTGCTCTTTCAAAAAATAAATGCTCTAAGAATAAATTCACTATTATATAGTAGACAGGAAAAGAAGTGGATCTATTGTTATAAAAGTCGATAACCAAATCTTAACATACAGGGCTCATCATGGCCAAATATGCGAACGTGATATGTGCCTCTATGTGTGATGTGTGCCAGCTTAAAATTGTTTGCCTGTGTAAGTGATGCCTGACGCTTGATGTGCGATGCCTGTTCAATTGAAATCGTTTGCATGTATAATTGGTGCGCGGTGTGTGATACCCGTTTAGTTCAACTCGACTGCATGTTCAAATGAGGTGTGATGCGTGATGCCTATTTGCTTGAATTCGTTTGCATGTACACGTATGTCCGGGCATTCTAATTCTTAAATAGGCACTGTATCTTGGTAATGGCTGGCAATCACTCTTTGTTAAATCCTCTGGATGTTGGTGTCTTTTGAAAACTGTGGCTTGCTTTAAAAAAAACCTGACAAAACGAGCAGGATCGTCGGCAGGCAATTCTGAGTTCACTTCTGCCATTGTTTCGAGGAAGGCATGTTGCCGAAATATTAACCTGACTATGTCTCCATTCTGGTTTTTTCCGAGGAATAAAGCTGATAATGTTGTCTTATCTGTGCGGCTAATGTTCCCCGCTAATGCACTGAACAACTTGCTGTTATTTAAATCGGTCCATGAAGGACCATCCGAACTTGTAATGTATAAATGATCAATTTCTAGGCTTTATTCAGCTGTGTGCCCGCCATCTGATGTCACCTTCTCTAGTATGTTTAGTTTATGTGTGGCATGAATGCCTCAAGTCCCGAATAAAACCATGGATAGCCCATTGGACCCACCAAATGTGTGAAAACACATCCAGTCACCAGGGCTTCCACCAGTGGGGCACGGAAGTATGAGTGTTCATAACTTTGCTGAATTTGAAATCAATAGGCAAGCGTTCTCAAGAAAGGAGGTGACTTAAAACCTGAATAATCCTTGAAAACGCTGCCTGTTGGCAGAGCCTTGGCCGCTGTGAGGCTGGTGGCCGCCCCGCGATTGTTCTGAATCAGTTCAAGACGCCATATACAGGAATAATGCTTCGATATTGCCTTCATGCATATTCGGTTTCAAATTGTGCCAATATTGCATAGCAGTGGAATCCAAATCAATTTTCATGTTTAGCCTGTATAAACATTCACTTGATCCGGATCCACAATCCGCTATGTTGTGACCTTGGGATCCGACCCGGAGGACTAAGTTGTAGCGTGCTCAGTCGCCGCACTGCGGCTTTAACCCGTTAAGAACGCCGGCTTCTGGGTCCGTCCGTTTCTCCGCCGAGTGACGGTAGGGAGCTCGAGTGTGGGGCTGCCGACCGACGCCTCCTGGCGCACTGTGGCCCCACCGCCCCACTGGCGGGTGGGCTACAGACACACAGCACGACGCGGTCATATCTGGTCGGCTGACCTCGACCGACGGAACCAGTGGGAAACTCACACATCTCCATCAGCGAGAATTAGTTTGGTATGATGGTGTAGATGCATTGCGATAATAAATGACGATTGGTAGCATCCGATTCTAGTAAGCCAGGAAAGTGCATACACTAGAGTTAGCAACTCATCGCTTCCAAGTGCAAATACATTGATTGCAAGGCTTTAAGATTACTTTGTTGTGACCTGACTTCGGGTGCGCTCACTGTGTTCTGCTTTACTCAATGAATTCAAGGCACATCGGTGCATTCTTACATAAATTTGCAGCCGCATGGCATGCATTCGTAACACTTCATCCATGCATCAGCTGAGCCAGCCGACGTTGCTATAGCAACAGGGCGCTGCTTTGTTGATATTCTGTGGTGACGCGACGCATCTTCCACGTGGTTCCCCGCCCTTGGTATCGCGCTACAGACTGATGCGGACGTGCGCTGAACGTACTCAGAAGCACATGATAATTGTTTTGTGTTCGAATAACCAGAAGCTGCAGAATGCATAACCCCTCATCCCAGCATGAGTGAAGACGTCACTGGTGCTGATGTTGGTGCAGAGCAGGAACAACAAGGTGACGCTCCACCATCCGAGGTGAGCCAGTGGTAGGGAAACATACCCTTCCGTCTTTATCCTCTGTGCACAACGGCACTGCACGATGTGCATCAACGGTACTATTCCTGATTGCCCGACTATGACATATTCCCGCATTTGCTTTGTTCGTTCGTTGTGTTTTTTTTTTGTTTTTTTTTGTTTACTCATTTAACGACAAGCCGCCATAGGAACACTGACTGTGTGGCCAGGAGCTCGAGTGCTCGTGTGGAGCTCGCGTGCGGGCGCTTTACGTCCTCGTTTGCGCGCCTAATCTGCCTGACAACGTAAGCATATGACTACTGGATAGTCTGGTGACAATTCTCCGGCTTGGAAAGTTTTGCACCCTTTATGCTGAAGATGTGATTTATAGCCGCGCTATCCACTGGCCCAGATTTCCCGCCCCATTCTTCGGAGTGTGACCACACCCATTCATATGGAACGGGTCTACAGCGTAAACGTGGGTGTAGATCCGTGCTTAAGTGTGCAGGAAGTGAAGCCAGTAGGAGTTTCTAGACCACTTGGCAGTTTTCCTCAGGCTAGTTGATATAAGAATCCTCCCCACTTCAGTCCCAAAGCTTCCCCCTTGAACACTCCTGTTTGCGTTCGCGCGTGGGGTCAGCGAGAAATTGTCGTCGTTCGTTGTTCTGGCAGGCGCCAGCCACCCGTTCCTCCTCCGCCACCATTGCCAAGGTAAAGGAAGAGCCGCTGACACCACCGAAGGGGAGCTCATCCGAGGCGATCCCCGCCGGCACCGAGCCGGCTGAGGCGGTGGTCAAGTCCGAGCCCGACGTTACGGCCGGAAGAGCGTGCAGAGCAGGCGCAGCTGCCTCCGGCGGGAGAGGGCGGGGAGGGCCAGGCTCAGGTCGAATGTGAGGAGCAGTCCCAGCCTGTAGCAGAGAGTGCAGAGGCAGCGAATACACCCGCTGAGGGCGCAGAGGCAGTCAAAGTTCCAGCCGTTGAGGGTTCAGATGCCGCGCAGCCGCCTGCCGAGGGTGCAGAGGCGATCCAGGCTCCAGGCGACGACGCGGGCACCGCCCCGCCCCCTGGTGAAGGAGCGGAGGCGGCTGGGGACGCCGCCGACGGTGAAGAGAAGGTGCCAGCGCTCGTGAAGGTGGTCCATTCGGCCCGCAGCGTGTTCCGGCAGCGGGATCAGAAGGAGTACGACCCGTTCACAGCCCACCTAGAGCGGCGCATCACGAAGCTGTTCGAGGTGAGCGTGCGGCCGACGACTGGCGACTCAGGGCGTGGCGCGTGGGCTCGTTGCAGCCCGACCCTGACGGGGTTCAGGCTGTGTAAATATCCCAGGGCCTTGTGATTCAGAGCTGACCGGATGACCCTCCATGCAGCTCCTGTAATTTGAGCAGTTTGTGCGGCACTCACCCCCCGCAGAGCGCCTGCGTTTAGGTGCGTGACACCTCCCCCTCCCTTCAGAACGACTCGACAGTAGTTAGGAGGTGATCCTCACAGCACATGCCAACCCGAGGGTGGGTGCGTGGCGGCCCTGCAAGGCCTAGCGACCCGGGGCTGGTTGCGTGGCTCTCCCGCAGGCTGGCGACCTGGGGCTGGTTTTATGGCGTTCCCTGCTGGACACCTAGAGGTGGTTGTGTGGCACCACCTACAGGCCCAGTCAAGTCAAAACTGGTTGAGATGAGAAGTGATGAGCCCAAACACAACGGCTTTGTGAGGATTGTGTGTTTTGGAGATCACGCTGCCACCTATCTGGGACGACTATCACTTTGATTCCGCTCCAAACAAGCTGCTCAAGCCTCACACAAGCGGCGTCAGTTTCGCAAAAGACAACTGTTGTTTGTCATTTCCGTAACCGTAAAGCGCCGTTTGTGGAAACATTTTCCGGTTGACGTTGCTTCTGTATTGCTTTAGACTGCTGCACTAGATCGAAATGGGGACCTTGCCAATATGGATGAATATGGACGACAAGTCATGCGCGAACTTGTAGTCAGTCCCGTTGCATTTCATAATTGGACTATTTATAAAGGGCTTTAAATACAAAGGAATTTCTGTGAAAGTTACGTAAACAAAAGTAAACAAAGCGCAATGAAAACTCGACGATGCTAGAATGATGTGAAGTTGGAGCGCGTGCGTCTGTTTCTGCGCTTCGCCTAACCAGATCCAATATCCGTTGCACTATTCCGACTCACGAACGGACTGAACACTGCCACGGATGACGCAGCTCCGTGCCTGGTACTGGGCTGCTCGCGGCCTGAGACCGGCGCCGAGCCCCAATAAAGCCTTAATCAACACGCTAGATTGGTCTTTCCGGTCAGTGGCTTCAGGTATGTGCCTAAAGCTGATCGACCGTGGACCAGCGGACTGGTGTTTTGACGATCACTTTTAGTTGCTAGGATGAGCACTGACACTTGCTGATGATGATCTAGACGGACTAGACATAAAAAAGATGTATCGTACTCTGAGAGGTTAACAGAACTAATTCTAAAATGAGTTATGATGTGTTAAATGCATCTTAACCTAGATGCTAAATGCTGAAGTCAGCACATGTGCCTGTGAATGAAGGAACCGCCTCTGCACATATCACCGAGGTATATCTCTATATTGTCTAATCTCAGACCCTGTACACAGAAGGGACGGACCGGATCAGACTTCAAGAGACGGCGACGCAGCTGCAACGTTCCTGTTCGCACCATGCTACTAAGCTGCGATGGTGTCCCTCAGGCGCTGGATACGGAGGGAACGGGCCGGGTGGACGTGCACGAGCTGGGCACGCTGATCCGCTCAGTCGGCTGCTGCCCCAGCGAGAGTGACCTGCAGGAGATGGTGACCCAGCTGGAGGAGGAGGGCCAGCCGGGCCTCATCCGGCTGGAGACCGTCATGCCTTACATCATCCAGTGCGTCGAGGACAGGAAGTATCCGTCCGCCACCGCCGAGCAACTCCTACAGGCGTTCGAGGTTAGTTTGGTTGTGCTGCTAAAACATGGAGCTGATAATGTTAGGAAGAATTTAGATTTCATGAACCGTTGATCGTTTTCACGTATTTCTCTCTCTCGCCTGCATCGTCATGCACGTAGTCTTTGTCTTATATTGATAGGTATCCTCGCAGGGTGCCGCAGCCCGGCCTGGCGTTCAGCAAGAGGTCCCTTATAGCAAACCTATTACAAATACTGGCACTTACCTTTCGACAAGCGGGTGATTATTCCCGCTGATGTGCCAATCGCCTTCTGTTTACTTGTGCACAATTCGTATAGCCAAAGCGATGTCATAAAGAAGCCAATTCCAGATAAAGACTGCTGAAAATCTGCGTGTACGTGATCGCTCACATGCTGCCCATCACACAAACCAGGTGCTGGCCGAAGAGCAAGAGGGCTTGGAAGAAATCGTTCGTGGGCCGAGCGGACCGGCCAAGAAAGAGAAGAAGGAAGAGGATGAGGGCACTATCCCGCAGGACAAGCTGGTGCACATTCTGACGGAAGAGGGCGAGCACTTCAGCCAGGAGGAGGTGGAGGAAATGTTGTCCGTGGTGTCGGCCTCTGACTCAGCTCGAGTCGACTACACCGAGTTTGTCAAGCAGCTGGTGGTGCCGGAGCTGTGGTGACGCGCTTCGAGCGGACAGCACGTGTCAAAGATGCCACCCAGGTGACCTTATGCTGAGTGCGTCATTGTGGGAGGACTGAGGCAGGGAGGATGACCATGATGACCTGAGGACAGGAATACAAAAATGCTTTAGTGGTTTGCAGTATCACGCAATGTTTTATTTGTGGTCGCGAATGATAAGTGGGTGATAAAAAAGGCTTCATTCGAGGGAAACAAAATCATCGAAAGATCAGGGTTTTGCCTCCAGTGGACTACGCTGTAAAGAAGGGGATTCATGTCCTGGAGTCGCACTGTGTACTATTGCACATGGAGAATGAGTCGCTGACACTTTTAATACCACAGGTTTTTGCTGGGGCCTGAATGGTGAGGTCCATGACCGGATGACCGTACCGCATTTTATTTTATGCCACTCCGATCGCACCCATTCCCTCACCCTTGGTCTCAGCAGGGATTTCACCATATAATTTTGGGGGAGCAGGCCTCAGTGCTGACTTTAGCCCCCCCCCTCTTATGAATATGGGCAAAATATATATATATATATATATATATATATATATATATATATATTATATATATATATATA
>NW_023597054.1:10158961-10209680 GCF_011947565.3 Pollicipes pollicipes
CCGTGTCCGAGGCGCAACCCTGCCGTCCGGACGGCCGTCCTTGGCGCAACCTGCCGTTCGGGCGGCCGCGTCGAGGCGCAACCCTGCCGTCCGGACGGCCGTTGTCCTTGGCGCAACCCTGCCGCCGGGACGGCCGTGTCGAGAGCGCAACCCTGCCGTCCGGACGGGTCAGTCCTTGGCGCAACCCTGCTGTTCAGGCGGCCGTGTCCGAGGCGCAACCCTGCCGTCCGGACGGCCGTGTCCTTGGCGCAACCCTGCCGCCGGGACGGCCGTGTCCGAGGCGCAGCCCTGCGTTCGGGCGGCCGTGTCCGAGGCGCAGCCCTGCCGTTCGGGCGGCGTGTCCTTGGCGCAACCTGCCGTTCGGGCCTCTGCCCGGCACCTGGAAGCTCAGCCGGCAGGCCGGCAGTCGATGCGTGGTCGTGTGCGGTGTGGCGGCGGCGACCGGACGCTGCAGCGCGCGCGGGCCGGAGCCCGGTCTGCCGGCGGTGGGCCGGAGTCGGGCGTCCAGGCCGACCGCCGCCGCCCCGCGCTCTACTCCACAACCTGTCGGGGAACTGCGGCTGGAGCTGTGGTTAGCGCCTGCGGGGGCGGGTGCCTTGTAGGAGAAGGCGTCGCTGCTTCGTGGGGGGGATGATCACTGCTCAGAGGTGCGGGCCAGTCATGATGCGTGACCTGCTGAAGGCGGCTGATGGCCGCGCTGCTCCGGAATACGCCGGCCCCGCCGCGTCGTGGTGGGCCCGAGCGTTCGCTTTGCGGGGTGTGTTTTGCTCCGCCATGTTTCACGTGTCGGCGCCGTGTCGCCCGGGCCCCAGGGGACATGTTGGTGGCTGCCGCGTGCTTGTTTTGCGCATCACCTTAATTGTTCTCAGCATGCAGGCAGCAGCCGAGCCACGTTTGAAGCTGGCTGGTGTTTAAGCTGACTGACCCGGTCTGATCTGATCTGACTGAAGTGACCTGGCTTGGGCTGACCTGGTTCGCAGTGTACAACACGCCGCCATCCAGCCGCCGTGGGGTGGTTGCCAGTCCCAAGCTTCTCCGGCTGGCGGCGCGCCAAAACCGTAACACCGCTCCAATACGATCGGCGTGGACAGTCAACAGGCACTCTCAGGTAATGCGACACGACAGGTATAGCGAGAACCAATGTCTGATGGATTCAGGGAACCAAAGGTGTGAAATCCATCGAAACGGACATCGAAGTAATTCTTCGATGTCCGATGGGAACACTTGCGTATGGTTTATAAGTTGTGTTTATGAGGCGCACGAACTGCTCGGTGCTCTATCCCCCTTATGATCTACGCTTCGTGTTAAGAATACCTACGGCTGCCATGTCCCGGCCCCTACGCTCCCCACAGTTAGCAGCGCGGACTTCCAGTCTGTGATGCAACATGGTACGATGCACGTTCACCGCACCGCATCAGAAAGGGTCGCCCATGGCAGTGGCGTAGCCAAGGCGAGCTTAAGAAGCATGCCGCCCCCAGGATGTGACAAACAGGAGGAGAAGAAGACAACGAAGGTTCCAGCACGTTTTGGCGGTTTAAGACCTCATTAGGGCATCTAAATATCCACAGGCGGTCCCGAGGCAACAATATAGGATACTGAGCCTGCAAAGATCCGCCTGAATATAGAGGGGCTCTATAGCGACGAAGAGGCTCCCTTCGATACATGCCTGAGCCCCTGATAATGCGATTCGGCCACTTTGATCCAAGAGCCCCTGCTGATACCGATTCGGCCCGTTTGATACAAGAGCCCCTGATGATCCGATTTCGGCCCTTTGACACAAAGAGCCCCTGTGATGATCCGATTCGGCCCGTTTGATACAAGAGCCCCTGATGATCCGATTCGGCCACTTTGATACAAGAGCCCCTGATGATCCGATTCGGCCCTCTTTGATACAAGAGCCCTGGATGATCGATTCGGCCACTTTGATACAAGAGCCCCTGATGATCTGACTCGGCCCGTTTGATACAAGAGCCCCTGATGATCCGATTTGGCCCCTTCCTCGTTGAAATTCTAGCAACCCGATGGGCCTCCGTCACGTATTGTTTCACAATAATCAGTCGTGGCAACTCTTTCGAAGAGTTAGGCAAATTAAATTCATTTCACTTGGAGTCGCTCCCTTGCTTTCTAGTAAGGCAGATGAAGCTTATCATAATTAGTTGCTGACTTCACATCGTTTGCATTTGAGCCGTGCTTCAGTGTGGCAGTGACTGAGGGGTTCGTCATTTCTTTCGCGCAGCCCTCTGCCCGGAAAAACGCAACTGGTCGGGGACTACATGATAACTCGGCTCAGCTCGCTGAGGTCCATAGTGTGTGTGTGTGTGTGTCCATGTCCCACCAGCCTCGGCAGTGCTGTCCAAACCCGCTCACATGAGTGATGCTTCTTATTTTTTAGTCGTGACTGTGCCTGTTTTTGAGCTTGTGCATAACGATATTTAATGCTAAAAGGCAGCGAGCCCGTGATGAGGCTGGCGCGCACGGGAAGCAGCGAACGGGCGGTTAAAGGGATGTAGAGAAAGAAACATTGGAGATGATTGCGATGGAAGGGACCGCTCGGAAGGCACATCTACGCGACTGGCAGCCCCCCCGTTCAGCTTGCCGCCGGCCTTGCCGTCTGCCGCGTCCATGTCCAGTTGACACGCCCCGAGTCGCTCCAGCCTTGAGTCCCTGGCGCTCCATGAGTGCCTCGCCGCCCCGCCGCCGACCGGGGCGTGCCTGTGTACTGTGCAGCGCCCCCACCCCCCCCCCCCCCCCCCACACTCCCCCCCACCCCACCGGCAGGCCTGCCGTGGGTCCGCGCGGCAACAGCGGGCCGGAGCCGCGGAGCGTCACGCGACTAGAGTGCTCGTCACGTCACGTGACGGCATGTCGCTGGCGGCGCTGTCTGAGCCTGGCACTCCTGCTGGCAGCCCTCGCGCCTCCCGATGGATGCAGACCTTGTGCCGGGTGTGGGAGCAGATGCGAGGGCGTTGCCGCGCTGCGGATGCTGCTGCGGCGCGGATCGAGTGTGGCCGTGGGCGGCGGCCGAGCGCCGCCGACCGGCAGGTGATTTGGCGGACTCCGGTGATTCGCGGACTCCGGTGATCACCAGAGTCTGGTCGCTGGCGTATCGCCGGCTGCCTGCGCTGGGTGCTGGCACAGCACGAAGTCGCTCCCCATCGACCGTCTGTCGCCCTGCCCCTGCCGCTGCGAGACGCCATCCCCGGTAGCGGACGTTCTCCGGCCGGGCCGCGTTCCGAAGCTTCCTGAGAGCTCTTGCTCGGGCGCGGCCCGGCCGCAAGTGGCTCGGCAGGCCAAGTTTAGCCGCCACCGGCGCCCGTTATGCCGCCAATCTGTCGGAGGTGGGCCCGCTGTAAAGCCGGCAGCCAGCCGTATAAAGCCGGCGCTGATGGCCAAATTCGGCTGGTGAGCGGTGGCAGAGCTCCGGTGTCGCGCTCCTCACGCCCCCTCCCGCGCGACGCGATCACACCGCGAACACCGCCGACGCGTGCCCCCTGCCCCCGGCCCAATGGCGCGGGCGGCGCGGTCCGAACGTCGCTGGGCTGGCCTACGGCCGCGGTCTGGGGCCGGCTGACCTGCGCAGCTGCCCGGCTCGGTCGTCGGGGAGCGGGGACCGGGGACCGTCCCGAGCCGGTACCGAGACGGCCTGTGACGTCATGGGCGGCGCGGGGCCCGCCGGTCGGCCCCAGTTTGCATGATGCACGGCCTGTTGTCGATGCCCCGGGACAGGCGGCCGGCCGTATTCGGGCGCGCCGATGGTATCGGGGCCACGGCGCGCCGCACCGGCCGGCGCCCGCCGATCGTATCACCGGCTGGTCCCCCTGCCGCCGGCGCTCACCCTGGTCCGCGGCCGTGCGCCATGAGCGGAGGGGGCGCGGGCGGCCACCGTCCGCGCGCCGGAAGAGCGCCGCGGACGGCGTGTTCGGCGGGATGAGGTGGTGGTGCGCGCCACGCCGTCTTGGCACGCTGAACCCACCTGTTGGCAGACCTTACACCGGGTCACGTGGTGGGTAGGGGCAGTGGTGGGTCATGGAAGGGGGTGCTGTGTCTGGGTGTTGAATTAATGGATGGCTGTGGCGGTTGTTGCATTGATGAGTACATCTCCTTGTTTTTGACAGCCACACCACAAGTTTCATGTTTTGAGCTACCGGTGATGTCCAAATCCTCTACTGTACCCTAAACCGAAGTTTCAGTGAGCCTCGAAACCCTCATCGCCATCTAAGACCTCCTCATTCCCACGCAGTAGACGCATTAGGGCTGCTCCCGTTCGTCGCGTTGGAACTCTAACAATCCACACTTGATTGACGCTGCAAATTTGTGTGGCATGCAGTTGATTTCTGCCGTCTGTTCTCATATTGAAATGCTCTAGTAGAATAAGTTGCTGTCTCCATTTACCATGTCACTGATACATTTCTCATCTCTATTGCATTCGAGATTTATTCGTCAGAACAGAACCTGAGCTTTCTAAATTCACTTGATATCAGTTGAAGGCTTGAACAAATGATCTCATGTGTCTTCCTGCATCCCACTTTGCATAGCTCTCTGCATCGCACGCCATCTTGCATAGTAATATGGTGGGGGACGGGGCGAAGAGTAAAGCTGCCGATCTGCGAACCTGCTAGGCCAGTACCGGCGCTGTTCCCTGCGGCGTTCGACCCCGTCTATCTCAGGTGCGGCTGACGACACGTGCCGCCGCCGCCGCTGACCGGCCCCCGTCCCTCAGACACGGACGAGGAGGGCGGCCGGCCGGAGGATAGCGCGCTGTACGCGCGGCTGGGTCTGCTGCTCGGTTCGGGCGCCGAACCGCGCTCCCCGGGCTCGGAGCGCTCGCGCTCCAGTCGCTCGGGCGCCAGCTCGGGCCGCGACTCGCACGCTTCACTGGCGCACCTCGACGCCAAGTCGGCCAACACCAGCCCCGTCTCGACACTCACCGGTGAGGCGACCAGGCACGGGGTCAGAGGGGTGCCTGCCGGCGGGAAGCACAGGACGAGATGGTTGGGTGGGCAGGATGTGGTTAAACCGAGGGTGAGGAAGGCAAAACAAGATCGGCAGGTGAGGGGATGTAGGAGTACGGACAGATTAAAAGGACCGGGGATATGAATGGGCCCGACACTGTCGTGACGCATCCTGCTAGATCGCTGTGCCGATGGGAAAACCTCGAAGCAGTGCGGAGACTACTCTTCAGACAAGTGACATGTGATAGACGGCTGGCCTGGGCTCGCTGGGGAACAGCGTGCAAGACCGACTCGCTGGTACCGTCTGCACTGAAATCGCAATAAAGTAATACAGACACTTTGTTTCAATTCGCCGCTGTCGGCCAACCGGCCGGTAATTGATACTGAGTCGCCAAATCTGCTGGGCACGAAACGCTCGCCATCCTTGCTGGCCTGGAGGAGCGTAGGGTTTCCTGTGTCACGAGGTCACTTCACCACGCTACAAATATGTGTGTTACGTTGTCGGCCATGTGCCTCAACGCGTGGTGCTGCTTGCAGGTTCGAGTGAGTCTGAGCTGGCGCACCTGCGCTCGGAGCGGAGACACGACAGCTTCGGCTCGCTGATGTCCATGTCGCTGAGTGGCTCCACCACCTCTGCCAGCCCGCTCATCACAGCTCGGCGCAACTCGATCGGTGAGCGAGTGTCCTGCCCTGCGCTGCGCATGCGCCCTGACCTGGTCGCCACCGTCCGCGAGCACCGCCTCGGACGCTGCCGGTCGACCCGCCGGCGGAGCGGCCGTTGCTTGAGCCGGGCGTAGAACGGGTGCGGCCTATTTATTTACGGCCGGCCGGTATCGCGTCTGTGATCGGCGTCCGTCCGCTCAATCAGCGGTGCACGTGAGCTACGGCCACGCCGCCACGGGTGGACGCGCCTCGCCGGCGGCGCCGGCCGGCCGGCTGCCGGCGCCGCTTACATGCACGGCCGCGGCGACCCGGCGGCAGCCCGCAGGGTGGCGCGGTTTTGACGTGGTCTGGTGCGGGAGGCCGCCCAGTGTGCTGCCGTTGCCGTGTGTCGCCTGCCATGCACGTCGCAATTGCCGTGGTCCACGGACGTGTGTCCGGTTTTGCACGCTCGGCGGCGTGGTGCGCCGCCGCCGCCCGCTGCGCCGCACTCTGTTGGCCTGCTCTGTAGCCTGCTGTTCCGCGGCGCCAGGTGGCCACGGAGCTGTCGACGAGCCGGGCGCGTTCCGCAGTCCTCGCGGCCAGCCGGGCAGGAGGTCGGCCCGCTGTCTTCGGGTCACGCCGCCCGCCGAAGCCAAAGGTGCGGCCATCCCCCGTCTGGCGGTGTCAGTGAGCCGCTGGGTGTGGCTGAGTACAGCGCACCGCTGTGCTCGGCGTGTGGATAGATGGAGGGACGGAGCGGAACTGTCTCGGGGATGTGCGTGGTTGTGGTTGGTGACGGAAGGAGAATACAGATTAGCTTTTGTGGTGGGGGTAACAAAGATAATACTAGCCGCACATGTACTGATGTAACGCACTCAGTTATTGGACCATACGACCATATAGCCTAGCAGGCACAACCAAAGAAATAATAAATGTCTAAAAAGGTGCGGACGTCATGATGTGCTATGCATACATAAACCGATTACATTAAATCCCGCCTGAGGAGTGCTGCAAGAAATAGGTAGGGCCGTAGTACACGGAAGCTGGGCACAGTACGGCCCCCGAGACGCCCACTGAGTAAGGCGGTAGCGTGTCTGCACTCTTATAATCCGCCGCGAGTCTGGAAGACTGCATTTTTCCACCTCATCATCCAGTGAGCTGTCTGGTCCATCATATGCCGTGCCCAAAACGAGCCTCTTCCACATTCAAGCCATTATCCCGGATGTCTGTAAAAACCCTTAGCCCTTTCCTTTCACCACTTTTCATCCGTTCCTTCGTTCCGGTACTCCTTTAATTTTCCTCTACCTCCCCATGGCCTTCATCCGCCCTATATCTGTCGTGCGACAGTCATCCTCCTGTCCCCTTTAATGTGGCTCACACGCCGTCGTCCTCTCTGTGGTCCACCCTTATCGTATCCCTTTTGTGTGTCCTTGCATTACATTACATTGAGCTTACTCCGTTAAGGCGGGATCTCCGCCGTACCCAGTGGCGTGCAGAAATCAACCGATCAGTGCCCTACTCGGCTTCCTCTGACGTGGTCCCTCCCTCCTCCGCAGTTTGCCCCTCGCCGTCCTTCCCTGCCTCCCCCCCCCCCCCCTCTTTGATACGACCTTCTTTCGGCAGAGCGCTTCTCATCATCCCACCCCCGCCTCCTCTGACGCGACCTTCCCCCCGCAGCCCGCCTCTCGTCGTTCCTCCCACGCCTCCCCTGACGCGACCCTCCCCCGCAGCGCGCGTCTCGCCGTTCCGGCCGGCGCCTCTCAGTCTGAAGCCGCTGTTCTTCGAGGTGCCGCAGCAGGAGCAGGACCCGCTGTTCGTAGGCCGTCGCTGGCTGTTCGCCGAACTGAGTCGGGTGCTGCTCGGCTCGCCCAGCCGCGGCTGCGTTCTCGCCGGCAGCGTCGGCACCGGCAAGACGGCCGCCCTCCTCCAGCTGGTCGACTACAGCTGCTTCGGCCGCCGCGCCGCTCGGGAGGACGCCCTCTACCAGGGTGAGTGACGCCTTCGGAGGTGGTTTTGCACAGAGGCAGACGAGGCAGACGGCGGTCCAGAACCCGGTACAAAGCTGATCCGTTAAACTTTTAGGTTGAAAAACGTGATGGACGCGATGACTTAAGAGAGCATCCGAAAAAAAATGAGGCGAGTGTATGAAGAGGCCCTGTAGCGAGCATGATCTCTCGAAAGTGCAAGGCACCTGACGTACTCGTAGGCAGTTTACTGTTGAGGTGAAACTGAGAATGAACGTGTTACGATGACTGCTGTCAAGGCGAGGCCTAGCAGAATTTGGCTGGGAGCTCCCTACCAGGACGGCTTTGATTTTATGGTGCCGAGTCGTGCCAAGCTGATTGGTGCGGTGCATACCATTCGTGATCTAAGTTTCCTTCGCTCACGTTTAGCGGTGGTAATGCCACTGTGATGAATTGCCTAACCTTTCGGAAGCTTAGCCATAGTGAAAAAACAAAACAGCTCTTATGCCTCAAGCAGTAGGTAATAATGCAGCCGTTGTGCAACGAGCACGAGCAAGCATGAAGTGCTGCACTGGCCAAATGACATCGGAGCGAGGTCCGCGCTTAATCCCTGATAAAACCAGCTCATAGCACGTTGTTGTTGTCTCATTTGTCTTAATCACAAATATCAATGGATGCTTGATTTGATTCGCAGAACGTGATGACTGGGCTCTTACAGTTGAACCGTCTTATGCTTCTACGTGCTATTTTCCAGTGCCAGTTGCACTGCCTTTGTAGGACCATTTTCGGCGAGATAAGCAATGATCATGCATTTGCAGCTTCAAAGGTGGATTGTTCTTTTCCCTCGACGTTGAGTATAAGCCCATTTCTTCTATCCGCCTGCTTCTCAAGCTTGTCGGGTCGTAAGCTGTACGCCTTTGGCTCGTGCTGTAAGCTGTACGCCTTTGGCTCGGTCCGACGCCACGAACTCGCCGGCGATGCACCTGGCTTATTTCTCAGCGTATCGCATCCTTCTTTACTTCTTGTTTCCCTCCACCGAGGTCGCCTGGCCGTTGAGGTCAGCCGGTAGGTTACACATACCAGCGACCGATGCCGTGTGACCGTGTCACCAGCCCTCGACCCCGGCGCTCCGAGGTCGAGCCGCCTCCGGCACTGACCTGGACCGTGCCCGTCCAACAGACGCATTCTCGGGCGGCCCCGGCCGGCCCCGAGCCGTCGTTGGCGGCGGCGGTCTCTTCTCTAGCGTCTGCGCGGTGCCGGAGGAGCTGCGCGGTCTCGGCAGCCGCGTGGTGGCATACCACTTCTGTCAGGTTAGCAGTGACTTGCGGTTTGCATATTAATTGTTGTCTCGACCTCGGCACACGTTACTGTGCGGTGGTATTAAACGTTTGGATTATTAGTTTGATGTTCAACAGCAAAAGTAGCCGTCCTTGAGATGGGTCCGGAGCATTCACCCGCTGGAAAGTTTTTCCAACATTACCAGTGCTGGCCCGCAGAGCGTATGCGTTGCATCGAATCCGTCCTGAAAATTGATCGATGTAAAACATATGCACGCTCCCATCGTGCTTCCACGACCGGCTGGTGTGTTGCGAGCGAACGGAGCCGCACAGAGAGCCGCCCCTTTCTGCCTTGTCCGCCAGTCCCTCACTCCACCTCTCCCCGCAGGCGGACAACAGCGCCACCTGTCTGGTGCCCGATTTCGTGCACTCGGTGGCGGCGCAGCTGTGCCAGGCGCCGCAGCTGACCGCCTACCGGGAGCACGTGCAGCGCTCGCCGGCACTGCAGGCGGCGCTGGCGCTGCGCTCGTGCGTCAGCGACCCGTCGGCGGCGCTGTCGCGCGGCGTGCTGGAGCCGCTGCAGCTGCTGCGCCGCACCGGCCAGCTCACGGGCGAGACATGTCTGGTGGTGCTGGACGCCCTCGGAGAGGCCGAGTACCATAAGCCAGGTGGGTCTGGAGCCGGGGCGCGCAGGCAGCGGGGACTCGACTGTTCTTGGTCGGTGCTTATGTCGGCGGGATGCGCCAGTGCTGAATTAACAACACGTGCTGTATTTCATATTTAGTTTAGTAATAAGCACTGGCGAGGACGGCTCTAGTTACGAGCAGATGACTTTTTGTACACTTTATTTAATGCGCAGAAGTTGGCCAGAAGTCAGGCGTTTGTTCCTTGGCAGCTAAGAGCTCGGACACACAATACATGTACGGGCCTTCAAGCGGTGACCTGGGAGGCGTGGCTCGCCGTGGCGCACTCTGACTCGGCCTGTTTGCCCGCAGAGTACGGCGACAACCTGGCAGCTTTCCTGGCGCGCCACCTGATGATGTTCCCGTCGTGGCTGAAGATGGTAGTGACGGTGCGCTCCCAGATGCAGGGCATCGCCAGCCTGCTGCCGTTCCACAAGCTGAACCTGGACCGACTGCGCGACACAGACGAGCTGCAGAAGGACCTGGCCGACTACATCGCCTTCCGCATCAACAACTCGCCCTCCATCACCAGCAGCATCCAGGTGACGGGCGCCAAGGTGGAGGGCAGCAGCCAGTCCCGCTTCATCGCCCACCTGGCCGAGCTGTCGCGCGGTTCCTTTCTCTTCATCAAGCTGACGCTTGACCTGATCGAGCGCGGCCACCTGGTGATGAAGTCCTCCAGTTTCAAGGTCCTGCCGGTGAGCCTCAACGAGATCTTCCTGCTTAACTTCAACCTCAAGTTCCCGACGCAGCGGTCCTACGAACAGGTGCAGCCCATCCTCACAAGCTGCTTGGCCAGCCTCTGTCCGATGAACGCCTACGAGATCTATCACTCGGTGAATGCCAGCTGCACGCAGACGGCCCTTGGCTGGGACGAGTTCCTGCGCCGCTTCAAGACGCTCTCGGGCTTCCTGGCGCGCCGCATGGACGACACGTACATGCTCTTTCACCCGTCGTTCCGTGAGTGGCTGACGCGTCGTGAGGACAACGAGAGCCACAAGTTCCTGCTGGACGTGCGCGTGGGCCACGCCAACATCGCGCTGCGCATGAGCCGGCTGGAGGCGCCGCTCGACGCGCAGAAGACGCTCGAGCTGGGCCACCACGTGCTGAAGGCGCACCTCTACAAGAACTCGCGCGAGCTGCCGGTGCCACCGCGCGACCTGCAGGCGCTCTGGGTGGCCGCGGCGTCGGCCGACCTCTCCGCCGCGCTTGTCGCCGACCGCAACGCGCACAGCCCCCAACGTCAAGGTGTCGAACCTGCTGCTGCTGGCCGGCGCCTCCCCGGACGCGTCCTCGCCGCAGCGGGACGGTACGCCGCTTCTCGGCTTGTGTGCCGCCGAGGGATTCGACGAGATGCTGCAGCTGCTGCTGAAGTTCGGCGCGGCGCCAGACGCGGCCAACGCGCGCGGCGCCACGCCGCTGATGCTGGCGGCCGCCGGCGGGCACGCCTGCGCCGTGCAGACGCTGCTGCAGTGCGGCGCCAGCGTTGGCCTGCGCGACGCCGGCCGCCGCTGCGCGCTCGTGCATGCGGCCGTGCACGGCCACCTCAGCGTGGTGGAGTACCTGCTCTGGTGTGACTGGGCGGCCGCCGGCGACCGGCTGACCATGGCCGAGGCGGCGCAGCAGGCGCTGGTGGCGGCCGCGGGCAACGGCCATCTGCAGATCGCCGAGTACCTGCTCGACATGGAGGAGGTCCGTAGAACGCGATAACTTATTTATTTCATCGTGTTTCTCAGACTCAGTGTCTTTGCATGTCTTATTGAAGGCGTTTATTCACAGCTATTGTATTTCGTCAGTTGCAGTTGCTTTCTCGCTGCTTGTTTCTTCATCCGTGACAGATTTTCTCTGAACCTCAACCCTGTTTTGCGTTCACCAGGTGGCAGTGAACGCGTGCGACATCCTGCACGGCGAGACGCCGCTGACGATGGCGGCCGCTGCCGGCCACAAGCCGCTGGTTGAGATGCTGCTGCGCCGCGGCGCCACCGTCGCCGCCGCCAACTCGAAGGGGGCTCCGCCGCTGCTGGGCGCCGTGCGGGAGGGCCACTGGGACATCTGCGTGGTGCTGCTGGGCCAGGGGGCGCAGCTGGAGCAGCCGGACGACGCCGGCCGCACGCCGCTCATCGTGGCGGCTAGCGAGGGGCATATGGGCGTGCTCGACCTGCTGATCAGCAAAGGTGTGTGACACTGTCCGCGGGTAATGTGAATGTTCCAGTATGTTTTACCGTGTTCAAAAAGCATGGAAATCTCTGCAGCTGCTCTGATTTGTATGTCTCACAACAAGGCTGCTGAAAAACGCGTTTAAGCGATCAGGTTACATCGTAGAAAGGCAGGCATATTGATCGGTAACGGAACTGCTACACTGCACTGCATTCACGTCGTCGCGCGAATCTGTCGGCGGCGTCGGCCCACCATCTCGCCACCTGGGCGTCAGAGGTGGACGTGTGAGCTGCGCCGGCGCTGCTGGCTGACCAGACGCCTCGCTGCGCAGGTGCCTCGCTGGGCCGGGTGGACCGCGAAGGCCTGGCGGCGCTCTCCTGGGCGTGCCTGAAGGGACAGGCGCGCGTGGTGCGTACCCTGCTGGACGCCGGCGCCGACCTGCAGCACACGGACAGCGCCGGGCGCACGCCGCTCGACCTGGCTGCCTTCTACGGCGACGCAGACGTCGTGTCGGTAGGTGATGGGGCGGGCACGGTCCGGCAGAGACACGCAGGTGTGGTGTGCCGCCAGAGACCGAGCTGGAGTGAACGGTCCGACAGAGACACGCTGGTGTGGTGTGCCGCCAGAGACCGAGCTAGGGTGAAGGCGAAACGGCTTTAGCCCCCCGTTTCCAGCATTCGTTTCTGTTATTTGTCCGTCACCCTTTCTTGTTCTATGCCGTAAACTTTCCCTGTTTTATGTCCAGGCTTGGAAACATGCAGACATGGAAGTACAATTACAGGTATGTCTGGCATTTATTCGTATGTTTGTATTGTATTCATGTATATTGTTTGTGTTCTGATTATATCGTTATTTCAGCACATATATTACTGTCATTATTTAGGTAAAGGGAGACAAATAACGGAAATGCTAGAAAGACTGGCGTTGAAAGCCTCGCATGTAGAAGCAACAACTTAAGCTTTGCGGTAGTCTAGAGGCCACGTAAGTTTTAAGTGGATTTGGGAGGAACATTATGCATCTACAGTAGAAATAGCCTTCTTCCTCGTAGGAAAACCAGTCAAATGATATCTAACCACTGCGCGTCTGGGAAACCAGAGGTACGGGGTTCGATTCCCCGCGGTTCCCGCCCTTCCTGCCAGGGTGAGAAGCAGGCGATGCCATATAGCCTCAGCAGCTGAGTGCGTCGTAAAGCCCCAATGACACACACACGCACACACACACACACACACACACACACACACACACACACACACACACACACACACACACACACACACACACACAGCACGACACGCCACGCACAACGCACGCAGCAGCACAGCACACACACACCAGCACGCACGCACACGCACGCACGCACGCACGCACGCACGCACGCACGCACGCACGCACGCACGCACACTTTCAGGTGCAAGCCACTTGAAACCAAGACGTGCATAGATCATCCGTGTAAGGTAGTATTAACAATCTATCGTTCGAGCGATGCGTCCCCCGCCTCCCACCACCTATCCCCCTACGCGCTCTAGACTTGTGTTACTTGTTCCAACAATCTACCTAAAGTACCGCAGATATCCATCGCTAAAGGCAAATTCCATATCTGGCTGTCCATCTTGCTTTCTTTTTCACTCCTGGGTGAATTGTTTAGAGCCATATGAAGTATGTTACGAATCATGTTATGCTTAGTAAAAGCTAGATGTGCAGATTCATGGCGAGAATCATACCGGGGTTGGTGGGCTTGATAAAGAGCTTCGTTCTTAACGTTGTTCGGTTGTTCCTGCTATCTACCACCATGAGTATTTAAAAAATTGGACTTCCTTTCTGTTTCTTGTACGTCCCATCGTAAAGGCTAAGTTTAGATGCTGGTTGTTCATGAACTTTAAAAAGTTATCCAAGGGCACGCTCTTCGTGCGTCCATACTCCAGCATACTGATCGATGTATCTAGTTAAGAAAGTTGGTTTTAATGGGCTGGCGGGCAGGGCCTTCGTTTCAAATTGGTCTAAAAGCATTATCGCCAGAGAAGCGCAGGGGTTTCCCCATGGCTATGCCCAATATCTGTCGATAGTAGTCATCTCCGAACGAGAAAACATTGTCCTGGAGAAAGTGTTCTGAAAGACTACAGATATCCTCTTTCAATAGACTGGAAGCATCAATTTCATGGAATTGTTCGTCAACCTTAGCTTTCACCGCAGCGAAAGTCTCATTGATTGGAACATTGCCACATCAATTGACAACATATCTATACTGGAGAAAATGCTGCCCTCTGGTAACCCTTCTGAATGTAGATGGTCGGAAGCCTTTTTTAGGATAGTCTCTGGTGTCCCACAGATGAGTTGGAGCAAACCTAGCAAGTTGGTTGAGCGTTTTCTCTAAAGGAGACGATTTTTTCTTAGCACCACCGTACGCACACATGACGGATCTTTGAGGCTTTATGGTGGACCTCTCTATTCTCCTATTTTTCTGCGAGGGATGGAGCTATTAATATTGCCCTATTTAGTCTAGAAGTCATTTCAACTTAATTCAATTTTAGAACCATTCCACTTTCGTTCAGCGTGCCGAGATCCACACACAACTCTTAGATCTATGGACGCGGTTGGTTTCCTGAGCGTGGGCCATTTTGGACATGCCCACCATCGTTCTGTTTCCTCTTTCGCCGCACGCCAGCCGGCCATTTCCGGCGTTGAAATGGCCGGCGCGCGTTGCGGCCGTTTCGGCCGGCTGCGGTCGATATTGGGCGGGCTCCGGTCCATCACGGCCGTTGGCCACGGCGGGCCGAGGTCCGCGCCCGTCACGACACGGGGACGTCAGCGTCCCCGCCCGGGCCCGCTTCGACCCCGGGTCACGCACTAACGATCACGCATAGCTAGCCGTAACCGCACCGGCCAGGAGTCACGGGAGTGCTCAGTAGCTGGGCGCAGGGTCCAGTGATGTCACACAGTTACACGGCTTGCCAATCGGTAGCTAACAATGCGCTGTGCGACATCACAGCAACGTCCAGTGATGTACATAGTCGCGACTGTCGGACCGAAACCTCGTGCGTCGCGCTGCGTCGCACGGACGTCAAGTGACGTCACACCATCACATGGCTCGCGTATGGAAAACACTATGTTTATCGTCTGACGTCACACCATTTTACGGCGTGCGAGTGGCAGGTGTCGTGTCTGCGGAGTGACTGTATGGCCACGTCCGCAGCTGCTGCTGGACCGCGGCGCGGTAGTGGAGCACGTGGACCTGAAGGGCATGCGGCCGCTGGACCGCGCCATCGGCTGCGGTCACGTGCAGGTGGTGCAGTGTTTCCTGAGGAAGGGCGCCAAGCTGGGCGCTACCACCTGGGCCATGGCCGACGGCAAGCTGGACATCATGTGAGTGTGGTGCCGCCCCGGCGCTGAGAGCGATGAGACTGCGGGGATGTCCGCAGACGCCGCAGTGCCAGCGGGGGAGGAGATTGAACGTCGTCAGGGTATGAACTGCGTGCGTTTTGAGCGGAATGTTGGACTCAGTGGGAGCTTAATGCTTAATATTATCTGTCCGGTAAGTAATTTGTATGTTCACATATAGATGCATATATATATATATATATATATATATATATATATATATATATATATAAATGCATCAGGCATGCTACGCTTCGTTGATTTCTGGGTTATTTGTGATTTGGCTTTTGTCGGACTCGGTTTTCGTGTTGCGTTATTTGTTCTGCTCGTTGCCGGTGTACTACTCGGACAGCTCGATGCTCCAATAAGTGTGCTCGATGCTCCAATAGGTCCAATATGTGTGCTAGGAAACGCTTGCATCAGAACCCGAGGCTACTGAATTGAAGATCACGTGCATGCACCATGTTACTCTCCAGAACACTTTAATGTCCCCGCGGCGGAAACCAAGGATCACTTGGTACCAGAATGCCGTGCGCGTGCCAGATGGCTTCGTCGATATCCTTTTAGTGAGCTCACGCAGGGCACCGTCAGTCATGCCGCTGTCGCCTTCAGCGTGATTGAATGCACCGCCGTCACCAGGTTCACCTTGTTGAACAAGCTGAACGATGACGGCATGACGCTGTACAAGAAGTGCCGCATGCAGGAGGCAGACCATCGCTTTACCTACGCGCTGAAGAAGTTCCCCGAAGGCAAGCTGCGTGAACACGAGGAGCTGTTCCGCCGGCTGCACGTCAATCTGCTACTGAACCTGTCGCGCTGCAAGCGGAAACTCGGCGTAAGTGCGCGCTGGTCGATGGCGCCCGTGTTTGTTCCGCACGGCGGCCCACGGCTCTCGCCGGCCAGCTTCTCCTTGTGTTTGTTCCGGGATGAGGGATAACGACACTGGTGTCGGTTTCCCCAAAGAAGCCAAACATAAACTGCGTTGACGTGTTGTCAGTTTCAGAAGAAGTAAGGCTTGTAGA
Organism: Pollicipes pollicipes; assembly: GCF_011947565.3. Lineage (NCBI taxonomy): Eukaryota > Metazoa > Arthropoda > Thecostraca > Pollicipedomorpha > Pollicipedidae > Pollicipes > Pollicipes pollicipes. The sequence goes on from NW_023597054.1 coordinate 10,175,034, forward strand.
AGTAAGGTTTGCATACAATTTAGTTAACACGTTTCGCGCAACGAATTGCGCCATCGTCCTAAGTGACCGTTTGGCAACCTCCATAGTGGATTTACGACGAATGACCGGAGCACAGCGTCGCGGGGCACACACGTGTGGTCCGGGCTGCACACATGACTGCACATGTGCCGTGGAGACCGGTGTTGCCGGCACCTGTGCACCGCATGGAGCTGATGTTGGTCGCCTGACCATCCGCAGGAGCACGCCAAGTCCGCCGAGCTTGCTACCCTGGCCATGAACGTGCGACCGGAGGCGTTTGAGCCCTACTTCTTCCGGGCGAAAGCCAAGCACTCGCAGAAGTGAGTCTTCGCCGCACGAACGAGTCGATGAAGGAGTTCATTTTACACTTTGTATCGCGTCTGCAGTGTGGGGATTCTAGTCGTGCAAAATGCCTGTCTCACTCAAAAATGAATGGTAGTCCATTTGGCCTAGATTTCGTATCCTGCGAAAGAGGCTTTATGTCGTTTCCAACAGGCGTCAGGTGGCAAGTAATAAGGTTTGTTCACGACGTATGTTTAACACCGGATAGACGCCACAGGTCTTCGCGTGGCGCTGAGCAGCCCAGGCAAAACCCGCATCTGCGGCTCTCCAGCCACGGATCCCCCACGACGCGTCGCGAATCGAGCCCGGGCCCTGCGCCTGTGCAGCGCGGCGGACCGCTGACGCCCGTCCTCCGGCGCGCAGGGAGCTGGACGCGGCGCTGGCGGACCTCAGCGAGGCCCTGCGGCTGGCGCCCAACAACCGCGAGGTGCGCCGCACATTACTGCAGGTGCGCGAGCAGATCCAGCACCCGGAGCTGGTGCCGCGCCCCCACCTGCTCGCCTCCATGGACCCGCTCGTCATGTCCCAAGGCTGAGCGCGCCCGGCGCCGCCGCCGCCGCCGCCGCCGAGAACTCATGACGTCACTGCGCGCCGCTGCCCGCCCTGTGCCAAAGACGGGGAATGCGAGGAAATCAAAAGAAGGATTCCAGATAACTGCATTTATCTGCGCGAGTTCTTGTTGACGTGGCAGCTCAGAGGATTTGTCCCGCATTTTACCACATGACGGCTTCGCGTTGGTGCCCAGCATGTGTTTGTGAGTTACATAAGGACGCATGACGCGGACGTGGCGCCAAAGGTTTGACGGCGTCCTGATTTTATAGGATTAAGTCTTGTTACGTTCGGAAGTGCTTGGTCGTCCTTAATGCCGCTTTTTAGTGTGCTAGTGCGTATGTTCGATGCCCACTGCTGTCAGTGAGTCGCTGCCGGTCGCAGCGGCGAATCGCATCGCGTGATAACTGTCCATCTCCAGAAATTCCGTGACAAAGTTCCTACGATAACTTCTGACACACTCCATCTGAATGTCCCGCGCTCTCCCTGGTGATATTTAGCCCCCACGCGTTGCCGGCTCCCGATGGGCCCTAGGCCGCCGCCGCCGTGTCGCGTGTAACGTGTGTCCGCTTTCCGAGTGCTCTAACGCTAACCGGCCGCGGACGGGGTGTCTCGAGCCGACCGTGGCCGGCCGTGTGACGCTGCCGATCACCTGTGTACGGGCCAGACCGGAGTCGGGTCGGCCGCTGCGGGTGAGGCCGCCCGGAGGCGCCACGTGAACAGCTGCTCGGACGCGGCCCGCGCAGCTCCTGACCGCGAGGCCGGGTGTTGGAAGACAGCTGGCGAGCCGTGACGTCACCGGCCCCGGCGGTGCCGGCGCCCCCTGTGACCCAGTGCCCGCTACGGACTGCAGCAGCCCGCGCCCCGACCGCACACCGCTGTGACGGGCAGGTGACGAGGCAGGACCGTGCCTGTTGTTCTCCGTAGGGCGGTTCCGATGTACGCCATCAATAAACGCTAGAGAGCTATTGGATGACGTTTGCGGCATTGCTGTGGCGCTGTGAGAAGGTGAGGGGAGAGTTGGACACGTTACAGGGGCTGACAGCGTATGCCGGAGTTAGGCAAGGCATCCAGCCAAGCGCGGTGTTTCAGCTGATCGGAGAACTCACGCAGTTAGGAATAACACATGCACAGACAACAGAAGCGCAGGGGTGGCAGCCTCCGTCACGAATTTGAGCCATTTTTGCACGAACGCACTGCCTCTCAAGTACCCGCATAATCATCAAGTGGTTTCGGAATGCAATGACAAAGCTTAGAGTCGCACATAGCCGTTACCGCGCTTATTGCATGAAAGACTGGTGGCAAAGTTGAAACGGCAGCCATTGTGCGAGCTGTCTTTTGACACCAGTTCAACGTGAGTTCCGCTGTACCGGCCACTACCCACTGCGGTGCAGAGACATTAGTGGCAGTCGGGCTCGGACGCAGGTGGACTCTTGAAATTGATCGTGTTTAAATAGCCAGAGTGAGCCATGAAACGTATTGGCCATGTCGTCCTATTTCTGAGCTACCAGTTTGTTGGATAAGATCGCTCATTGTTCAAAGTTGTGCTGTTGCAATCCCAGAGCTGGCCACTGCCTTACAGCCTCCGTGAGCTCTGCGAACCAGGACAGCCCTCCTTGGGATGGCTTTGCGGCAAAGTTTTTCGTTCAAACTCTTTGGTAAAGTGGGGTGTGTTCGAAGCATAAGTGAAGTTAGTCATTTGAGGTTAAAGGTTCTTCTAACCGCTCGTCCGTACGGCTTTTTGGAAATGTCGTGCATTCTGAAGGCTTGTTTAAACGTAGCTGGGTTCGCCGGATCGGAGTACACACAGCTATCATAAATGTGCAGTGTCTGAGCATCGAAGTGTACACCCAGTTGGGATCGGTAGAGGATATAGCTTACAGGTAATCGCCTGTACCGTCAGCACCTTTTCCGGTGCATTAATCCGTCGCGTAAGAATACTTCGCTCACGATTATCCAACGCAGATAAATGGTGTGCGTAATGACGTTAAGCGAGGGCCAACTAAAGCAACTGCACGCAAACTTTCGGCTACCCGAGACCCTTCCAATAAAGTTACAATGCTACAAGGAACACAAAAGTATGACCCGTCGGGAATCCGCTCGTTCCTTTTCCCCAGATGTCGCTTGACGCCGATCGTTCATGCACTCGATTTGACCTTGAAGTTAGTGTCATGAGAAACCATTACTTTGAAAGACAGTGTCCACGAACAGCGCAAACTCCAGATCAATGGCTGTCTTGCATGTCATTTTATGCAACTATGTACCAACCGCCCACGTCTCTAGTTGCATTTATGTGAATCGACAAAAAGAACTGAATTACATTTAGTGCGAGCATAAGGTTCAAGTTCGCGATCATTACAGTAATAATAACCAGAGGCTGCATAGGGGCGGATCCAGAAGGACGACACGGGGCCATGACCTCTCCCCTGGGACCCGTGGGGCCCATAGGCTCCGAAATATATGTATGTTCGGCCGGCCCATACCCGGCCGAACAGATGCGGTTTTTAACAAACATAACAACCAAATTGGACGTCTTTTGTTTTCAGACGGCCAAGAACAATAGCAAGCGCAAGTGAAGGGTCCAGAAATATGCGAAACTAATCCTTCTCGGATTGGGAGGGTAGTGATTGGGATATTTTCACGCTTATTACGCGCTCCAGAGGCCCTATGCCGTTTCCGGGGACCTATAGCTTCACTTGCGGAGTCAACACTATCGCAAAGGAGCCTCCCACGTTGTCCTTGATTTTGCTCTTTGCATTTACTCGCAGGGCCCTGCGCCGTAGCTGGGTCCTTGCTGCTAGCGTGCCGGGACACTTTTGTCAATCAGGGGTCTCCTACGGATTCTTCTCATTCGCCCGAAAGACTCTGTTCATACGCCGCAACCGGAAGCATGATATATCAATTTGACGGGGTATTGTCGGTTGTTCAGGGGCGTTCCACATTGGTCTCGGTTAATGTATCGACACACTCGTGATATTTCCAAGGGCCCTATCTATTGGTCTAGAGCCCTTCCAATTTTCTGTCACTTGCTTATGGCCGTGTGCTCTTGTCGGGGGGCCCCATGCTCGCCTCCTCTTGTCGGGGGCCCCCATGCTCGCCTCCTCTTGTCGGGGGCCCCCATGCTCGCCTCCTCGGCCACACTGGATTGTTCGGGGGCCCCATGCTCGCCCCCTCGGCCACACTGGATTTTTTGGGGGCCCCATGCTCGCCTCCTCTTGTTGGGGGTCCATGCTTGCCTCCTCCTGTCGGGGGCCCCCGTGCTCGCCCCCTCCCGTCGGGGGCCCCATGCTCGCCTCCTCTTGTCGGGCCCCATGCTCGCCTCCTGGGCCACACTGGATTGTTCGGGGGCCCTGCACATTGGGTTTTGGTATTTGAAGATAGGGCCCTAAACTCCTGTCGAGGGTCACCTGATAACGTACTCAGGTTCACTCCATCTTTCGGGGGCCATCCGCACTGGGTCCTTGGTACTTCTTATTTGAATGGAGGGTCCTACGCTCTGGTCGGCACCCCTTCCTTCTGTTAACTCGCTCGGGCACACTTGATTATTTCGGGGCCCTCCATATTTATGTCTTTGGTACTTCTTATCTGAGTGAATCTGAGTGGCCCTATGTTCTTCGTGGGGCCCCATCTATTAAGCTACTAGAGTTGGTAGCGGATACAAAGAAGGGGCACGGGACCACGCCTCCCCCCCCCCTTCGTGCTCCGAGGGGACTCAAAGGCGGCGAAGGGGCGCATAACCGGAAGAACGGAAGCAGTTTTCTAACAAACAAACAAAATGGGGGGTATTTTGGCCTACAGATGACCTAGAGCAGTTGCAAGCGAAAGTGAAGAGCCCATGAGCAGACAAAAGGGTTTCCTCGCTCTTCGAGAGGGTGGTGATTTGGGAAAATTTGGGGGTTCATTACGTTGCTCAGAGGTCTTACGCTGTTGCGGGGCCCATATATCCACTTGCCCAGCAAAAAAAAAGAGAAAAAAACAACTGAAATTTCATAGAGGAGTGATCAGACCCGCAGCCGAGGGCGATGGGACCAGGGCAATGGGCCCAGGGCAGTGGGGCAATGGGGTGATGGGGCTTGGCTTGGAATGAGTCTCCGAGGCACGGGGGCCGAACGCCCCACTGGTTATATAGTGTTAGCCGCCCGAAATCTTGGCTACGCCACTAATAGGACCCACCTTTTACATTAACAGTCGTTTTCCCTCATAACATGATTTAGACCACATGCCCCCCCCCCCTCCCCAACTCCCATTTGCTACCAAGGCCCCTGGTCTGGCTTGCACCTCCCCCCGTCTGGAGGATATCCACGCTATGTCGCCAGAACTGGTAGAAAAACCCCGGGCCAGCCAAGACTCGAACCTACGACCTCCCAGTCATGAAGCCAGTTTATGGTCCGATTCGGCAGTAGATTTCGTGCTCAAATGCGTGAGTTCATTACACGAACGTGGTTCGGGTTACATCAATGATGTCGTGCACGCATGATGTAGGTCGGCCGAGAGATGAGGATGACACAGGATAGGAGCTATCAAATATTTATTATCAGCACGCAATTTCTTTAATTAGTACAAATGCATGACAGAAGGGAGTGCTACTGGGAAGCGTACGCTTGGCAGGAGAAGAACTTACTTGTTCGTACAGAAGCTTCATGAAAAGCATGCTAAAGCATCCCTGACAGGGTCGGCAATATCGACTAAGGGCAGATGCAAGCCTGATCACTAGGGTGTGTCATCAGTAACAAAACCAAATGAGACGAAGAAATTATTTGGCGCAGGAGTCCAAAAGTACACGGCATGGGAACAGTTTCTCCCAAAAACTTAAATTCGTGAGGCACGAGTCGATCGAAATATCGTCGAAAGCCGACGCCCGGCGTTGCAGTCACCCAATGCTGGGCGACGCCCGCCGCCGCAGGTAACACCAAGCCGTGGGCGGCAACCGACACAAAATACCTTTGCGTATAGAAACGATGCAACCGAGCGCTCCTCAAGCCGTCGTACGAGCATGTCCCGGTTTAAGGTCCAATATTTGGATCAGACCTTGCCGCTTGATTGCCATTTGGCGGAAAATTTATGTGCTGCTGAGTATAAACTCGTACGAATATGCTGGTTAGTAATGCTTTAGACTTTACTTCTCTAAGACAACTCATGTGATGCAAACAAAGCTATGTATAGCATATGACTCAGAATGTATTGTCTAGTGTAAAACTTTATATATACAGCAAGTTCTGCAGCCTTTACCACGGACGTAGGGGGTGGGGGGGGGGGGGGGGGCGGTAGGGTGTCTCCATCCACATCTTGCTCCTTTCCAAGTTTATATATTCGATGCACCGGCCCAAACAGCAACTGCTCACAGACTGGAACCCAAAACGCGAGTTGGCAAAGATCGCACGGTAGCAGAAATACCGTCGCAGCTGGGCTTCACATATTGCCGAAGCTCCAGCTCCAGCCACAGACGTCCTCGGCAGTGCGGCGCTGGTCGCACTCCTAGTGCGAACCAGGTAGGGCGAGATGGCCAGCGGAGCCTGCACTGTGTTCCGCAGCTCGCAGTCATTGAAGTCTCGCAGTGGAGGCTGTGTGACTGGTCCGTGCCAGGAAATCAGTTCGGTGTACCTCACGGCCTCGAAGTTTACCGCTGAGATGACGAAGACCCTGGGCTGAAGAAGACCCTCGGTTTCCTGCTCACGAGCGGCGCGATGATCGGAACCTCCTGTTTGCGGACCACGTGGCTCTCATCCCACACCATGTCCAGCAGCAGCTGTTTCGGATGGACCCAGTACCCGTTGCGCTGGAGGACTGGAGGACTGGAGGACTGGAGGACTGACCGCACCGTGGCCTTCGTGTCCTGCGGCAGGCCGCGGAGCAGCGCAATGCTCCGGAACAAGTTGCGTTAGCGAAAGTCGTAGCTGCTGTTCTGCCAGATGGCGGACCATACCGGCACGTAGTGGCTGACCACGCACTGGACGACGTCCTTGAGAGCGCTGCTGGAGGTCTCGGTAGAGATGCAAACTAGCAGCAGACGAGCGGCCAGTGTCAACCATCTGAAAACAAAAGCAAATATATTAGGACAATTCGCAACGAACTGAACATTAGATCATACAAAAATTATTGCACCTCTTTAGTGTATGTAATTATGTCGATATCCAGAGCCCTTAAATGTGCGGAATGCATATCAGCAAACATGTCAGTAAGCATGAGCCAACCAGCAAGTGATATGCATTCTACGGCACAAAGTATAATAATAAGAAAATGATCAGCAGTGAGCACATGAAATATCGATTGATACTTGGCGAAGTGTAAACACTCATTGCTATGGATTCGAAGAAAATGAGTTTTGATATTACCTGGCCTGGTTCGATGGTCTCATTTGCCGCTGAACTGCCACGTTTCCGACAGAGCCGTTTTGAATGCCGGAGGCCAGAAGGTACGGCAGCTGCTGGTTGGTGCTCAGCTGCTGAATCAGGTCTACCGGCAGGTTTGGCACGTGTTCCGACCTAGGCTTGCATGCCGCAACGTCCCTCTCCCAGACCACTCCGGCACAGGTCTTGCCGACGGGTCCAGAAAAATTTCCATCACATGGTCGTGCCGTCCAAGCTCGGCAGCAGATGGAGAAGGTTCAGCTCATTGCCGTGCAGCTGGCGGATGGGCTAGTGTACGGGTGACTGGGTGGTCAGCTCAAACAGCCGGAACACGTCGCCTATCATTTCAGTGTTGACGGTCGTGCCATCGCAGGCGAGCATATTGATGTGACAGTCGCACTGCGGATTCACGGAGTGAAGCTCGTTGAACAAGTACAGGGCGCGGTCGAACTCGGACGTGAAATGAGTTACGTAGCGGCCGTCTTGCTCAGTGATGACAACCACGTGTTTTTCGACGGCATTCGTCTGGCTCCGTGTGGCTCACGTACCTTCTGCCTTCACGGCCGTCGGATTAGAGGACGTCAAACCTGACTCGTGGATTGCTTCAAAATTGTAACGAGACGCCTCCTTTCTCGCCCTGTCTCTTGCGCAGCAGATTTTCTTCAAGTAGCCAGTCCGTCTCTGCTGTCTTGTTGAAAAGCATTGATGATAGCAGCAGCGGCCCGGTTCGAGCCATCGTAGCTATCAATCCCCAGAGCGGTGTTAGTCAGATCGTTAACGTTATGATCGACAGTGACAGTGGTCTCAACCGGAACGAACAATCGGCGTCGTCGCCACCTTCTACCATGTACGGAGCCGTGTAAAAATCCTCACTCTCGGCTGACTCGTCAGCGCTGAGACCACTTGGTCTCGGAGCAGGCTCGGGGTCAGCACTAGCAGCCAGCGCTGGTTCAACAGGTGGCACGGGCTCAGCAATCGGCGGGGAAGGCGACTCAGGTTCAGCGGCAGACACCGCCTCACTGGCGGCCGAGCCACGACGCCCTTGAAGTTGTCTGACCACCCTCCGCACCTCGCGAGCCTCCCTAACCACAATCGTATCCCGGCCATATGACCCCAGGGTAAGCTTGCGCTACCTGCACTAGCCGTTCATGGCAACCTCCTCCTGATACACTGTGCAGGTAACTGGGCATGGAAAGTTGTACTGAGGCTTGCACTTGCATTTTGCAACATCAAGAAGCTTGTTGAAATTCGCGGTGGTAGCGTTGCTGTGTCACTCTCTTTGTTTCTTTGATTCCTTGCTGACAGCTCTGTTGGGATGATATAAATTCCCTTCAATCAATTTCGTCACGTATTTTAAATCATGAACAGGGGTCGTTTTGTTGCTTCACAGAACCCCGATTTCTACCGTGGCGGTCTTGGAAATAGCATTAGTGAGATTCCTCTTCGATTCGCTCAGCCACCTGATGTAGCTCAAGGCTTTCCCGTGGTCGGCAGTTGGTAGTGGGACAGAAGAACCGTGTGGCCTATCAAAAACACGTTTTGTGTGCGACCGTGTGCCCTCCGGCATGTTTATGCAAGTAATTGTTCGAAAGAAATATTTCAGTACCGGCAAAACTAAACTACAAACCCATATCTACCACGCAAAAGCACATGAATTGCAAATCAGCATCACAATGATGCGTTAGTAATAACAACCTTGAGCCTAACTCGGTCTGCTGGAGCATTCCCATAACTGCACAGCTTTGGGTTTTACCAAAAATTAATGTTCTTTACTAAAAAGTCAGCCTAAAAGCTGTTTGACAATGTTTTCCTGGTGCTCTTCATGCTATCTATTTCATACTTAATCCACCAAGTGCCAATAGTGTGGAAAGTGGCAGCTTTGAGGCTTGTTGGAGGAAGATCCCAGTGCGTAAAATAGGTGGCGCCAGTATCGAATACGGGCTTCTTGGCCTATCAAAGAAAAACTGCTCTCGCCTCACGAATATTAGTATTGGTGGAGTGCGACAGACCTGAAAGTTTATCATTAATCCGTGTGCTAAGGAAAAACTTTGTCTCAGCTGATTCCAAGACATCCACCCTCTCGATGACACACCCTACTGATCACCGAAACGCTGCTTTTCCTGGAGCTCTATGCGGCTCTAACCGTGACCGTTCCGTCCTCTCAGAGGAGTGTTCTCTGCCTTTGATGACCTCAGCCGAAGTGGCACACACAGCGGCGCCCACCTGCGTATTCGTAAATTATTCAGTGTTTGATTAAAGTGAGATTTCACAACTCCAAAGTATGCATGCTTTGGTTTTAAGTCGTTTGAATAGCCATTGACAATATAATTTGACTCGTAGTACCTGAATCTACCAACAAACCATCACTAACTCACCACTATAACTAACGCCCTTGAATCCACTAGCCGCGGCTAGGACGAAGGGCGCAAGCAAACGTGTCGCGACACAGTACCCCTGATGGCCTTCCTTTACTCTGAATCACGCCAACACTTTGATACTGAGTACCTGTCACAAATGAGTGTTGCTGTAACGCTGCAGCCCATGGACCAGGCTGAGCCTGAGAGCACCATGAGAAAGCGGCAGCATAATAGCAGCGTGCGGTACACTTTTTTCATAAACCGGGCTCACATGTCCGTCATTCAATGTTCATTACCATGTCTAAGTCACATAATTAACAACTTTGACCCTAAATATTCGGACCGTTCAGCTTCTGCTTTCAGTGCTAATCACCTCCCAGCCCCATGCCGGCCTAATCATGATTTCCCGTATAGTTTGATGGTTTTTGCGCATCAAATAATGCTTTCCTATTTCAGTTGCAAGTTGTCACGATTTCACAGCCAAATAGTTAAAGGCCTAAACATCAAGCGTAGAAATAAATCAATTTTACCATGGGCCCATCCGTTATTTCTCTCCAGCCGGAAGTCGTCCTGAAAGTCCATTCTGAGCGGCAAGCATGAACATGTCTGTACCCTCGTGTTGTGGAATCGTGTACCGTCTAAGGTTGTGAAGCCATTAGGTCAACAACCATGGAAAATGTGAAATATGTGTCAGTTTTCTTTGCGCAATCCGAGTCCCTTACTGTGTCATTGTCTGCTATCTGAGTTGTTTCCGTACAAATTATAGGACTTCAAAGATCACCCTTAAACACGAGCTTCAAAACTATCCGCGGCTTTCACTCAGTAAGGGCTACTCTGATTGAAATGAGAGGCTGCTAAAATCAAAGAATCAGATGGTCGTTTGACCGCATTTGTACCTGAGCCCCAGCAGTGATTGTGTGAGGCGTCGGTGGTGGCCGGCCGCAGGGCTGGTGGTGACGGCCGAGGCGTCTGGACGTGGCGGATGAGTCCGGCCGCTCGTTTGGCAGGTGGGAGCACGGTCATGGCCTGCTCGTCCGAGCAGCGGGCTCCGCCGTCTCATCTAATGTGCCGACGCAGTGGGTCATTTGGCCCATCTAGCGCAACAAAACCTAATGAACCTGCAACAAGCCTGCCAGCGACTGATTTAATTTCAGAGAATGCAGAAGTATGGCCGTAGCTTGATACTGCGTCGCTACTATTTGTCACAGAGCTTCCTAAAGGGGAAAGCCGTCTGAATAAAGGCTGGACGGCAGACGTCCGAAGCCTGGAATGTGACATGGCGGCACCCACAGCACTACACACATCCGATGTACCTGTCGATATATCCGTGTATCCGTCCGATGCTAACATTTGTGCGTGACTGAGCTAAAAGAGCCGAGAACGGTATTTATGCGTTTAACCGCAATTAGGGCACGTATTTACGTACCTGTCAATAGCAACCAGCATGCGCGCAATAGTACAACGCACGATTACGCTACCTGGGGTCCCTCCTCTTACGCATGGTTTTGTTGTTCTCTTCTATGTCTTGTTGACATGTTTGCTCACGTAAATGCATGAGCAGTAAACGCACTTGCAGCACATGTGAACCGTCCAGAGGTGGTGTGTGTTACCTGGTAGTGTGCTCCTGAACGCTACACGCGGTTGGCGGCGCTGCTGCTTCTATCCTGGTCAAGGCTCACCAGAGACTCCATCATGTCTTCTGACCCCGCCCCTCCCATTGTTGGCTTCGGGGGCTACGCGAAAAGAGCCCTTATTTCGTCCGGCAGTGACTTTCTTTGTTTGGAGAGATACGCTAGGCAACTCTGCGACGCATTACGATATCATTTTCTACGAGCAAATGCCACAGGCTAGACATTGCTTGGAGAGAGTGATTTTGTCTCGTGTGTTTCAGTCTAAATGTCCGCATTTTGCAGCCAGACTAAACTAAAAACACTGGATGTGCGCACCTGTGTACTGCGGTGTCCTCTACCTGTGCCCGCTCGCTCCTCCCGACATGATCCCAATCGGCAGCGAGCCGCAGAGCGTACCAGCAGTCGGTAAAGAGTGGCCGGCGCCGATCCCCAGCGATTCAGAGCTACATAGATACCGGCGGTCCGCTGATCGTGTCCGATCCCCAGCGATTCAGAGCTACATGGACACCGGCGGTCCGCTGATCGTGTCCGATCCCCAGCGATTCAGAGCTGCATGGATACCGGCGGTCCGCTGATCGTGTGCCGTCTGAGCTGGAGTGGACTGCCGGCGAAACACGTGACAGTCTGCAGGAGCGCGTGCCACCGCTAGATCGGTCTCGATGGCACTGGGGGCGAAGGACTCTGCCGCGCGCTGCAACGCTCCGAGCGTGACATTCCCGTCATTGTAGCTCCCGCTATAAACCGATCGTGATTCGCCCAAAACGCAGTCCCAGCTGGTCCCAAAAGTGACGGTGGTCACCAGCTTTCGCAACGCTCGGCGTCCGCGATCAGCAAGCGCTGAGCACTTGCCGATCTTGACCATTTGCACTTGAGCACTTTTCCCGCGCTTGCCACCTTGGCTGCTCCAGCTTCAGGTGACAAAAATGAGGAGTACCTCGAAAACACAGGTCCAGTAGAGCAGCGTACTCGGCCTGTGCCGGGTGCTGCTCACGGATCGAGAGGCGACAGAAGCTGGATTGTGTGCCATCTTTGAGTCAACACCGTACATGCCGCACCTCTGAGAGATGACGTATCACACATGGTGTTAATCGCTTCACCAGCAGTGACGATGACGTGCAGGTGAGATGCGACAGTGGCGGCAGCTTGGTGAAGGAGCGCCTAACCAGAGCCCGACGCCTGTTTCGTTCATGTCATCGCTGTAAAATCATAAGAAACCAATGGCGAAATCGATCTACCGTGATCATGCCGAGGAGGACGCCTAAAATGTGGAATACCGGCTCTTTACACACCGGCTACGGCGGCCGCCACCATCGCCGGACGGAGCTGGCTTGCTTCTATGTTGGCGGCGGCGCTGACCGGACCCGGGCACAGCCGCGGCACGGCCGGACCAGGCGCCGGGCGGAGCTGGCTTGCCCCTCTGTCGGCGGCGGCGCTGACCGGACCCGGGCACACCCCGCGGCACGGCCGGACCAGGCTCTGGGCGGAGCTGGCTTGCCCCTGTGTCGGCGGCGGCGCTGATCGGACCCGGGCACACCCCGCGGCACGGCCGGACCAGGCGCCGGGCGGGGCTGGCTTGCCCCTCTGTCGGCGGCGGCGCTGACCGGACCCGGGCACACCCCGCGGCACGGCCGGACCAGGCGCCGGGCGGAGCTGGCTTGCCCCTGTGTCGGCGGCGGCGCTGATCAGACCCGGGCACACCCCGCGGCGCGGCCTCCGGCTGTTCTCAGGCCGCCAGCGGCACGGTCAGCCTCACGGCTCCGCTTGCCGAGCCGGAGACAGCGACAGGGACGCTGTCTCCCGCACCTCAACTGGGCGGTGGGCGGCGCTTTTTCTAGTTACCTGGTGTTATTGCGGTGTTTGCAGACCTGTTGTAGCCACCAGGCAGGTGGGGTAACAGCATGGCGGCCATACTTGGTGGAATGAACATACAGGACGTCAGTACTTGATCAACACACCTTTACCGCTGGCATGCACAATTAGTCATCGGTAAGTGCTATTAACTGCATTACGGCTAGTCACGTTTTAGATGTCATCCTCGGTACGATATGGGCAAATCTATGCCATTATTGTTTTCCAGTGATCAGCTGAGCAATACAGACGTCGCGTTCTGGTTAAACACGTATTCAGCATTATTTTCATATTTGGCTGAGCCCGTTGCAGCGGAGCATGATAAGTTACTAAATAGGGTCGTGTCTATCGAAGAAAAACAGCTGGAAATTTGGGGGTTATGTTATGGCACTGGTCTATTCAAAAAGAAACGTTCATAGTCTCTGGTGGAGAAAAGCGAACTCATTAAAGGCAAGCGATGAATAATTTAAAACTCAAAAGATCTACCCAAGAATTTAACTAGGCACCAAAGTGATGAAACATATGTGGGAGTCACTCCTGTTGTTTTAAATTTAGATTCCCATAGTGGCGTAGCCAGGATTTCACCCGGGAGCAGCCGAAATCGGCTCATCACGGACCTTTCGCGTAGAGAGGGCCATGCTGTGTTGCTTAGAGGCCCTGCTTTGCTATTCGGGGAACCTTTTTAAGCTTGGATTCTATTGTGATGACCCGAAGGCGCGCTTTTTGTTAAAGAATCCCTACGCTTAAACTGCCAAAACGTATCGAGGCTTGATGCCCCAGAAGGCCCCAGTTGCGCCATCTCACACGTACATTATGTGTGCATACATACATTGGCCATTCACAGGCCTGAACAAATATAACCAATAACACAACAAATAGTAAATTGCCGTGGACGCACTTAGAGCACCAATACCGAATGCATTCACCGAGGTATTGAAGCAAAATATGCCGCTAAGTATCGCAGGCGATCGGAGTGGTAGTGCATTTGCATTTCAGCCCACCCACACCGCCAGAATGCACATCAGTCATTGTTCAGATATAGCCTAGCCGGCGGCCGATAGCGGGATATTGCACATAAATCAAATAAAGCCTCAACACCAAGAGAAAGCAAATCAACGATTTCCAAACCTCGGAATACCACCACGAATTCATTCGCAGCGAATCCAATGTCGGAAGAATGATACCTTTGGGGAACTTGCTTTCGACATCCTGTCTCGCAGAACAAAAAAGCAGAGGTAAGGTGTTTGAGAAAGGAGTAAAGACGAATTGACCCTTAAATTTGGCGATGGACTAGATGCATTTAACTGCGGTTTTTCTTCCATCGTCACGAACTGCACACCGTGTCGGTGTAATCGAGGTAGGGAGTTCATGAAATATTAACAACCGCGCGCTGCCCCACTCAGAGCAGCATGAAGGGCCGGCCGGGCAGCCGGAGTGCCAAAGATCGATCGGCGGTGGTCAAATCATCGACTGGACCTGAATGCGACGAGTCCAGCGCCGCGAGACCCGTGAAGCTGATGATCCCAGCAGCCACACGAGAGTCGACACAGCTGAAACAGTGGTACGTTATCAGTCGTCAAATCAACATACAATGACTCTCCTTTGCTGATCACAGCTTGCGAAGGGACCGGCGTAATCCAGTGAACTCGGTGTCCACAGCTTTGGAGACAGGTGGTGCTCTTTCACTGGCAGCACCATTTCTGCTGCGTAACAAATCTGCCTTGCAACGGATTCGACACACCCACCGTGTTACATGTGCAAAAACCTTGCTTTTAAAAAGGTCACCGAGAGCCTGACGATGAGTGCGGGCAGACGTGTCGACGCACAGGACATCGTCGCGCAGCGGAAACCACTGGCAGGCTGCCAGCTCCTGGCAAATCCCGTGCTTGAACGAGGACGGGTCAGAAGAGGGTGTGCAATTTTCTACAGACGCCTGTTGCAAGCAGGAAACGACCCTCGGCCGGTACTGGGAGTTGGCAAGTGGTCAACACTTCAGCCAGCCGGGGCCCACGAGTCGAGGCGTTTCCCTGGCAACCTTGCAAAGGGACCTTCACGGATCCTCCTTCGGCCAGCGCTGCAGCCATAATTTCGTTAGACAATTCAGAGAATGAAGACGGCAAAGGGATGACGCTTCTCAGTGCTACCTTGTCTTGTGATCGATGGACTAGAAGCACTCAGTCCGCAAGTTTGGGATTCTTCGTGGCTTGGAGTCGTAGTTCACCGCACTGCATTCTGGGTACATGGCAAATCACATGACACCAGGCACATTATCGTGCGGTGGAACTGCATTGATGTGTAACAAATCTTTAATCATGAGTTATATTTTTAACAAACAGGGAGGCATGTTGAAGTATATATGTGCGAACGCTGCTGAACTTCGATAAGATGCAGCTCTCTACAGGGCTTGAGCAACGGCACAGACGTTGCAGCATATGGGGCACGCATGTGGCAAGTTAGATAGTTGTTCTCGATGAAGAATGCAAATGTCATTCCTGCTTGATTACTCGTCATATAACTTTTAAGATCACCATGGCACTATCACGCATAGGGATTAAGACCACAATGGCATGCAATGCTTATGACAGTCAGTATAATAGAAAGGCGCTTACCATATTATATTAATATAATGTTAAAGTAAAAAACAGAATATACAGGGTTTGGAGGCAGCGGTAAGTGCGCATGGATGATGAAAACTATTATATAATTGACAAAGCAAGCACCCCATGGTGCTACCGTCAATAATGCCTGAATAGGCAGCCGGTGAAGTAGCCCGTCAAAACAATAAGAACGGGTGTTTTACGAAATGTGAGCAGAGTGAATAACGTGTCGGACGGTAAGTGACACGTCGAAGCGAGAACAGTGACGCAGTTCTGCAAAACATAATTAGTGGGAAGCTAATAAGTCCCAGCACAAAAGTCACACACATGCGCCACGCGCGTATGACGTCATTATGCACGTCCGCGAGTGTTCTGCTTGTCTCCTGGTGAGCAGGGCCGTTTCCGCCTCCTTAGCCGGCCGCATACTCTGAACGTCCGGTCTCGTGGTCCCGGGGTCACTCTGAACGTCCGGTCGTATGGTCCCGGGATCACTGAACGTCCGGCCTTGTGGTCCCAGGATTACTGAGCGTCCGATCTTGTGGTCCTGGGGTCACTGAGCGTCCGGTCTCGTGGTCCTGGGATCACTGAGCGTCCGATCTCGTGGTCCTGGGGTCACTGAGCGCCCCGTCTCGTGGTCCTGGGGTCGTCGGGCCAAAACGTGGCGCCAATGCCTGCAACACTTCGTGTTTCAGGGCTGAGGAGCCGACCATGAGCTCGTGTCGCATGGCAACCGGAAATAAGCGGGGCTGTCCAGCGAGTCGTATGTAAAGCGGTGAGCAGCGTGGACGCACGTGACCTGGGTGGACGGAGGTGTATTCAGGCGGATTTCACGTGAATCGCACCGAATGGTATTTGTTGATCGAATCAAACAAGATGTGGTCGCGACGGCTTATCAACGCATCGGAAAATCGATTTAATCTTTCGACACAATATGAGATGCAGCAGGAATCACCAATAATCGATGCCGTTGAAAAGCATTGTTTGTACCCCTCCTATCATTTGGTATCCAACGCAGGTAAACAACAAATATGGATGGCGCAGTGGTGGTCTCCGCAAGCAAAACCACTGGGTTTACCGGCGATATCCGTTAACTTTTCAGATTACGTACAATACTACAATAGGACTCAGCGTGTTATAATCTACTCACCAGGCACGTTTCCGAATTGCTTTCAGAGTCCATTTTTTAAAAAGGCCGGTCTAAGCCCGGTGAACCGAATTAAGTCAGTTATTTAAATCACAGATGAAACAGTAGTATTAGCTTTATTCCTCGGAAAAATGGAGAATGGAAATATAGTTAGGTTGATATTTCGGCCACGTGCTTTTCTCGAAACAATAGCAGAAGTGAATTCAAAATTGCCTGCCGATGGCTCCACTGGATTTTTCAGTTTTTCTTAAGAGCAAGCCACACTTTTTACAGGACACCAACATTCAGGGAATTTAACAAAGAGCGATTGGCGGTCATTACCAAGATACAGTGTCTATCTAAGAATTAGAATGCCCGGACATACGTGTACATGCAAACGAACTCGGGCAAATAGGCATCACGCATTACGCTTCATTTGAACATGCAGTCGAGTTGAAGTAAACAGGCATCACACATTGCGCACCAATTATACATGCAAACGATGTAAACTGAACAGGCATTGCACATCACGCGTCAGGCATTACTTACACATGTAAGCGATTTTAGGCTAGCGCACATCACATATAGAGACACATATCACGTTCGCAAAATTGGCCATGATGAGCCCTGTAGGCTAAGATTTGGTCGCCAACTTTTTATGAGAATGCAATCACTATTATATAATATACAGGAAAGTAAGTGAACCTTTCTAATATATGTCATAATAAGCGGGGCTGTCCAGCGAGTGCCCAGCACTCATACTTCCAGCGGCAGCAGCTTCTGGAACAGCAGCAGCAGCTGCTGCTTCCAGCTACGGCAGCGGGAGAGTGAATGCTGATGTTCTGTGAAAACTGTGGCTTGCTCTTTCAAAAAATAAATGCTCTAAGAATAAATTCACTATTATATAGTAGACAGGAAAAGAAGTGGATCTATTGTTATAAAAGTCGATAACCAAATCTTAACATACAGGGCTCATCATGGCCAAATATGCGAACGTGATATGTGCCTCTATGTGTGATGTGTGCCAGCTTAAAATTGTTTGCCTGTGTAAGTGATGCCTGACGCTTGATGTGCGATGCCTGTTCAATTGAAATCGTTTGCATGTATAATTGGTGCGCGGTGTGTGATACCCGTTTAGTTCAACTCGACTGCATGTTCAAATGAGGTGTGATGCGTGATGCCTATTTGCTTGAATTCGTTTGCATGTACACGTATGTCCGGGCATTCTAATTCTTAAATAGGCACTGTATCTTGGTAATGGCTGGCAATCACTCTTTGTTAAATCCTCTGGATGTTGGTGTCTTTTGAAAACTGTGGCTTGCTTTAAAAAAAAAACCTGACAAAACGAGCAGGATCGTCGGCAGGCAATTCTGAGTTCACTTCTGCCATTGTTTCGAGGAAGGCATGTTGCCGAAATATTAACCTGACTATGTCTCCATTCTGGTTTTTTCCGAGGAATAAGGCTGATAATGTTGTCTTATCTGTGCGGCTAATGTTCCCCGCTAATGCACTGAACAACTTGCTGTTATTTAAATCGGTCCATGAAGGACCAGCCGAACTTGTAATGTATAAATGATCAATTTCTAGGCTTTATTCAGCTGTGTGCTCGCCATCTGATGTCACCTTCTCTAGTATGTTTAGTTTATGTGTGGCATGAATGCCTCAAGTCCCGAATAAAACCATGGATAGCCCATTGGACCCACCAAATGTGTGAAAACACATCCAGTCACCAGGGCTTCCACCAGTGGGGCACGGAAGTATGAGTGCTCATAACTTTGCTGAATTTGAAATCAATAGGCAAGCGTTCTCAAGAAAGGAGGTGACTTAAAACCTGAATAATCCTTGAAAACGCTGCCTGTTGGCAGAGCCTTGGCCGCTGTGAGGCTGGTGGCCGCCCCGCGATTGTTCTGAATCAGTTCAAGACGCCATATACAGGAATAATGCTTCGATATTGCCTTCATGCATATTCGGTTTCAAATTGTGCCAATATTGCATAGCAGTGGAATCCAAATCAATTTTCATGTTTAGCCTGTATAAACATTCACTTGATCCGGATCCACAATCCGCTATGTTGTGACCTTGGGATCCGACCCGGAGGACTAAGTTGTAGCGTGCTCAGTCGCCGCACTGCGGCTTTAACCCGTTAAGAACGCCGGCTTCTGGGTCCGTCCGTTTCTCCGCCGAGTGACGGTAGGGAGCTCGACTGTGGGGCTGCCGACCGACGCCTCCTGGCGCACTGTGGCCCCACCGCCCCACTGGCGGGTGGGCTACAGACACACAGCACGACGCGGTCATATCTGGTCGGCTGACCTCGACCGACGGAACCAGTGGGAAACTCACACATCTCCATCAGCGAGAATTAGTTTGGTATGATGGTGTAGATGCATTGCGATAATAAATGACGATTGGTAGCATCCGATTCTAGTAAGCCAGGAAAGTGCATACACTAGAGTTAGCAACTCATCGCTTCCAAGTGCAAATACATTGATTGCAAGGCTTTAAGATTACTTTGTTGTGACCTGACTTCGGGTGCGCTCACTGTGTTCTGCTTTACTCAATGAATTCAAGGCACATCGGTGCATTCTTACATAAATTTGCAGCCGCATGGCATGCTTTCGTAACACTTCATCCATGCATCAGCTGAGCCAGCCGACGTTGCTATAGCAACAGGGCGCTGCTTTGTTGATATTCTGTGGTGACGCGGCGCATCTTCCACGTGGTTCCCCGCCCTTGGTATCGCGCTACAGACTGATGCGGACGTGCGCTGAACGTACTCAGAAGCACATGACAATTGTTTTGTGTTCGAATAACCAGAAGCTGCAGAATGCATAACCCCTCATCCCAGCATGAGTGAAGACGTCACTGGTGCTGATGTTGGTGCAGAGCAGGAACAACAAGGTGACGCTCCACCATCCGAGGTGAGCCAGTGGTAGGGAAACATACCCTTCCGTCTTTATCCTCTGTGCACAACGGCACTGCACGATGTGCATCAACGGTACTATTCCTGATTGCCCGACTATGACATATTCCCGCATTTGCTTTGTTCGTTCGTTGTGTTTTTTTTTTTTTTACTCATTTAACGACAAGCCGCCATAGGAACACTGACTGTGTGGCCAGGAGCTCGAGTGCTCGTGTGGAGCTCGCGTGCGGGCGCTTTACGTCTTCGTTTGCGCGCCTAATCTGCCTGACAACGTAAGCATATGACTACTGGATAGTCTGGTGACAATTCTCCGGCTTGGAAAGTTTTGCACCCTTTATGCTGAAGATGTGATTTATAGCCGCGCTATCCACTGGCCCAGATTTCCCGCCCCATTCTTCGGAGTGTGACCACACCCATTCATATGGAACGGGTCTACAGCGTAAACGTGGGTGTAGATCCGTGCTTAAGTGTGCAGGAAGTGAAGCCAGTAGGAGTTTCTAGACCACTTGGCAGTTTTCCTCAGGCTAGTTGATATAAGAATCCTCCCCACTTCAGTCCCAAAGCTTCCCCCTTGAACACTCCTGTTTGCGTTCGCGCGTGGGGTCAGCGAGAAATTGTCGTCGTTCGTTGTTCTGGCAGGCGCCAGCCACCCGTTCCTCCGCCACCATTGCCAAGGTAAAGGAAGAGCCGCTGACACCACCGAAGGGGAGCTCATCCGAGGCGATCCCCGCCGGCACCGAGCCGGCTGAGGCGGTGGTCAAGTCCGAGCCCGACGTTACGCCGGAAGAGCGTGCAGAGCAGGCGCAGCTGCCTCCGGCGGGAGAGGGCGGGGAGGGCCAGGCTCAGGTCGAATGTGAGGAGCAGTCCCAGCCTGTAGCAGAGAGTGCAGAGGCAGCGAATACACCCGCTGAGGGCGCAGAGGCAGTCAAAGTTCCAGCCGTTGAGGGTTCAGATGCCGCGCAGCCGCCTGCCGAGGGTGCAGAGGCGATCCAGGCTCCAGGCGACGACGCGGGCACCGCCCCGCCCCCTGGTGAAGGAGCGGAGGCGGCTGGGGACGCCGCCGACGGTGAAGAGAAGGTGCCAGCGCTCGTGAAGGTGGTCCATTCGGCCCGCAGCGTGTTCCGGCAGCGGGATCAGAAGGAGTACGACCCGTTCACAGCCCACCTAGAGCGGCGCATCACGAAGCTGTTCGAGGTGAGCGTGCGGCCGACGACTGGCGACTCAGGGCGTGGCGCGTGGGCTCGTTGCAGCCCGACCCTGACGGGGTTCAGGCTGTGTAAATATCCCAGGGCCTTGTGATTCAGAGCTGACCGGATGACCCTCCATGCAGCTCCTGTAATTTGAGCAGTTTGTGCGGCACTCACCCCCCGCAGAGCGCCTGCGTTTAGGTGCGTGACACCTCCCCCTCCCTTCAGAACGACTCGACAGTAGTTAGGAGGTGATCCTCACAGCACATGCCAACCCGAGGGTGGGTGCGTGGCGGCCCTGCAAGGCCTAGCGACCCGGGGCTGGTTGCGTGGCTCTCCCGCAGGCTAGCGACCTGGGGCTGGTTTTATGGCGCTCCCTGCTGGACACCTAGAGGTGGTTGTGTGGCACCACCTACAGGCCCAGTCAAGTCAAAACTGGTTGAGATGAGAAGTGATGAGCCCAAACACAACGGCTTTGTGAGGATTGTGTGTTTTGGAGATCACGCTGCCACCTATCTGGGACGACTATCACTTTGATTCCGCTCCAAACAAGCTGCTCAAGCCTCACTCAAGCGGCGTCAGTTTCGCAAAAGACAACTATTGTTTGTAATTTCCGTAACCGTAAAGCGCCGTTTGTGGAAACATTTTCCGGTTGACGTTGCTTCTGTATTGCTTTAGACTTCTGCACTAGATCGACATGGGGACCTTGCCAATATGGATGACTATGGACGACAAGTCATGCGCGAACTTGTAGTCAGTCCCGTTGCATTTCATAATTTGACTGTTTATAAAGGGCTTTAAATACGAAGGAATTTCTGTGAAAGTTACGTAAACAAAAGTAAACAAAGCGCAATGAAAACTCGACGATGCTAGAATGATGTGAAGTTGGAGCGCGTGCGTCTGTTTCTGCGCTCCGCCTAACCAGATCCAATATCCGTTGCACTATTCCGACTCACGAACGGACTGAACACTGCCACGGATGACGCAGCTCCGTGCCTGGTACTGGGCTGCTCGCGGCCTGAGACCGGCGCCGAGCCCCAATAAAGCCTTAATCAACACGCTAGATTGGTCTTTCCGGTCAGTGGCTTCAGGTATGTGCCTAAAGCTAATCGACCGTGGACCAGCGGACTGGTGTTTTGACGATCACTTTTAGTGGCTAGGATGAGCACTGACACTTGCTGATGATGATCTAGACGGACTAGACATAAAAAAGATGTATCGTACTCTGAGAGGTTAACAGAACTAATTCTAAAATGAGTTATGATGTGTTAAATGCAACTTAACCTAGATGCTAAATGCTGAAGTCAGCACATGTGCCTGTGAATGAAGGAACCGCCTCCGCACATATCACCGAGGTATATCTCTATATTGTCTAATCTCAGACCCTGTACACAGAAGGGACGGACCGGATCAGACTTCAAGAGACGGCGACGCAGCTGCAACGTTCCTGTTCGCACCATGCTACTAAGCTGCGATGGTGTCCCTCAGGCGCTGGATACGGAGGGAACGGGCCGGGTGGACGTGCACGAGCTGGGCACGCTGATCCGCTCAGTCGGCTGCTGCCCCAGCGAGAGTGACCTGCAGGAGATGGTGACCCAGCTGGAGGAGGAGGGCCAGCCGGGCCTCATCCGGCTGGAGACCGTCATGCCTTACATCATCCAGTGCGTCGAGGACAGGAAGTATCCGTCCGCCACCGCCGAGCAACTCCTGCAGGCGTTTGAGGTTAGTTTGGTGGTGCTGCTAAAACATGGAGCTGATAATGTTAGGAAGAATTTAGATTTCATGAACCGTTGATCGTTTTCACGTATTTCTCTCCCGCCTGCATCATCATGCACGCAGTCTTTGTTTTATATTGATAGGTATCCTCGCAGGGGTGCCGCAGCCCGGCCTGGCGTTCAGCAAGAGGTCCCTTATAGCAAACCTATTACAAATACTGGCACTTACCTTTCGACAAGCGGGTGATTATTCCCGCTGATGTGCCAATCGCCTTCTGTTTACTTGTGCACAATTCGTATAGCCAAAGCGATGTCATAAAGAAGCCAATTCCAGATAACGACTGCTGAAAATCTGCGTGTACGTGATCGCTCACATGCTGCCCATCACACAAACCAGGTGCTGGCCGAAGAGCAAGAGGGCTTGGAAGAAATCGTTCGTGGGCCGAGCGGACCGGCCAAGAAAGAGAAGAAGGAAGAGGATGAGGGCACTATACCGCAGGACAAGCTGGTGCACATTCTGACGGAAGAGGGCGAGCACTTCAGCCAGGAGGAGGTGGAGGAAATGTTGTCCGTGGTGTCGGCCTCTGACTCAGCTCGAGTCGACTACACCGAGTTTGTCAAGCAGCTGGTGGTGCCGGAGCTGTGGTGACGCGCTTCGAGCGGACAGCACGTGTCAAAGATGCCACCCAGGTGACCTTATGCTGAGTGCGTCATTGTGGGAGGACTGAGGCAGGGAGGATGACCATGATGACCTGAGGATAGGAATACAAAAATGCTTTAGTGGTTTGCAGTATCACGCAATGTTTTATTTGTGGTCGCGAATGATAAGTGGGTGATAAAAAAGGCTTCATTCGAGGGAAACAAAATCATCGAAAGACCAGGGTTTTGCCTCCAGTGGACTACGTTGTAAAGAAGGGGATTCATGTCCTGGAGTCGCACTGTATACTATTGCACATGGAGAATGAGTCGCTGACACTTTTAATACCACAGGTTTTTGCTGGGGCCTGAATGGTGAGGTCCATGACCGGATGACCGTACCGCATTTTATTTTATGCCACTCCGATCGCACCCATTCCCTCACCCTTGGTCTCAGCAGGGATTTCACTATATAATTTTGGGGGAGCAGGCCTCAGTGCTGACTTTAGCCCCCCCCCCCCTCTTATGAATATGGGCAAAAAGGGAATACGGGACCAAGAAAATACAGATTTTTTCATGGGGTTTTCAATGGGGTTCATGGGCAGGGTTTTCAAGCAGTCATACCGGGAGGGGGGCAAAAAAGCTCTACAATATGCGGCAGCCTGTAAGTAAATTGTGACTGGTTGCATTCACCTGCCTGCACAGCTTGTCATCCCTAAACAAGAGTTTAACGCATAGACAACTTGTTTCTTTTGCTGTCCTTTTATTTCTCCGTGAACCTGGTGTGTTGTTTAACAAGCGCGCAAACAGTGTTTACAACCAGGGGAGAAGAAGAGCAACTCACAAATGAAAATCAAGTTGAGCGCGTGCCGCGGGCTTAATTGTTAGCTCGCCCTGGACACCAAAAGTGTAAATATTAGTGGTCCAGTTTTTGGGCTTGGTTAGGGCAACCTTACCAGCTGCCCCCCACCCCCCACCCCCCCCGCAGCCGATTTGAAAACATGACACCCCTGGGTCTCAGTTGAGTTTGCTGTCGTTTGGTTATCATGAGGTACAATCGTTGCGCGCTGATAAGAAAATGCACTCATTTCGTGAGCAATGGAACTATATATATATATATATATATATATATATATATATATATATATATATATATATATATATATATATCTCTCTCTCTCTCTCTCTCTCTCTCTCTCTCTCTCTCTCTCTCTCTCTCTCTCTCTCTCTCTCTCTCTCTCTCTCTCTCTCTCTCTCTATACATATATATATATATATATATATATATATATATATATATATATATATATATATATATAATGGAACCCACGATGGCTACATTCATATCTACACAAAATAACGCGCACCACTTTGCATGGGCGGTTAGTTGTAATTACTGGGCAAGGCATTCTCCGCAATAACTGGAAATCCCAACGCAAATATGTATGTGAAGCAAATTTCGACTTGATTACCACCACATTTGTTTTAAGCAGCGTGATTGGGCAAATTCCTATTGAGAAAGCCATATTCAGATGTTGTACGGTTGAGCCAATTTTGCTCACGCGTTTCACAAACAACGAAGATTAATCGTACCCAACGCCATACACACATTCACCGCTACAGGCACCTTTTGGGACCAGGGACCATGCTGCATCCTTCGCTCAGGAAAATCCGTTGTTTCGAAGAAAGCCAGACAACAAAGCCTGATCGAATGATGCGTGCACATTGGTACAGCTGTTTTAAAAGAATCGCTTAACCCTGCCAGGTCCAACACGTCGCCCTGGAATGCTTTCAGAGTCCCAAGATGCGTTGCATAACCGTCACGTTACGTTTCGGGCAGTTGACCGTTGCAGGATGACAAACGGATAAGTGTTGAACTTTACAAATGGATCTACT
This sequence comes from Pollicipes pollicipes, assembly GCF_011947565.3. NCBI lineage: Eukaryota > Metazoa > Arthropoda > Thecostraca > Pollicipedomorpha > Pollicipedidae > Pollicipes > Pollicipes pollicipes. The sequence continues at coordinate 10,200,200 of NW_023597054.1, forward strand.
GAGTATGAATGTACTGAGTTTAGGATCTACTGAGTATGAAGCCAAGACCATGAATTAATACCTCTGTGCGATCAAGAGTGCGCGGGTAGGTTAACAACACGAGCCTCGACAGGAGTAAAGAGTCATCCGCAAATGAGACCAAAGGGAGTACAGGGCCCTTAAGCATCGAGTGTGTCCGTGTCCGTGCCCTCGATCAAAGTGCAAGGCCTCTGAGCATCGAGTGTGTCCGTGCATTACCTCATAAGAGCCCTAGCAGCAGTACAAGGCCCTCCATGCAAGTAGAAAGAACCCGAGACCTATATGAGGGGACCTTAAGCAACTGAGTGTACCCTGGCATATGGGACCCAGGAAAAAGTGTGCAGGGCCTTTCGGGCGAATGGGAAGAATCCGTGGAGGAGACCTAATCGATCAACTGTGCTCAGGCATGGAGGCAGATAGTGTTCCAATATCACATTGGGCCCTACGAGAAAATGCAAAGAGATCAAGGGCAACTTGGAAAGCTCCTTGGCAATCAAATTGGCTCGACGAGTAGGCATATAGGGCCAGGCAGCCAACAGCGTAGTGCCTCTAGACAGCGTAATGAGCCACAAAATGTCCCACAAGCAACACTTTCTCGATCAGCGAAGAATGAGCTTCGTTTACTCATGGACTCTTTACTTTTGATAGCAATGGTTCTTGGTCGCCTGTGGGCCTAAAGACATCTAATTTTGTTTGTTTTTGTTACAAGGAAACTTTGTTTTTTTTTTGTTTTTATTGTGTTTTTGTTGTTGTAAGAAAACTGCGTCCGTCTGGCCGGTTATGAGCCCCTTCGGAGCCTTCAGATGCCATCGGCATGGTCCATGGGGCATGGCCCGTGCCTTCTCTCTCCCCCCCCCCCCCCCTCCCCACCGCGTCCGCCACCGGCCTGAGTAGCTGAATAGGTGGGGCCCGCCAAGCACACAGGGCCATCCAGTCAAATAAGAAATGCTCACGACGTGGTGTGTAGGGCTTGGAACGATCGAGCGCGCCCGAGCACGTTAACATATAGGGCCCCAGTCAAGAGCGTGGGGCCCTCCATTCAAACAGTAAGTACATAAGATCCAACGTAGAGAGCCCCCGAATGATCGAGTGTGCTCGAGTAGGTTAACAAAGAAGGTTCCTAAAAAAACTTATGGCCCTCCATTCAAATAGAAAATATTCAACACCCAATGCAGAGGCCCCCCAATTGATCCAGTGCATCAGACCGGGTTAGCAATAGGGCCCCGTCAGGAAGGTATGGCCCTCCATTGAAATGGGAAGTACCCAAGACCCAATGTAGAGGGCGCCCGAATGATCGAGTACACTCGAGCAGTTAACAAATAGGGCTCCCAGCAAGAGCGTAAGGCCCTCCATGTGAATGGGAGGCACCGAAGACCCCATGTAAATATCCCAAAATGATGGGATGTGCCCGAGCAGCTTATCAGAACGGGCCAGACAAAAACGTAAGGCCCTCAATTCGAATAAGAAGTGGCCAAAATCCAGTGCGAGGGCCCCCGAAATATGGAGTATACCCGAGCAGGTTATCAGGTGGTCCGGACAGGAGTGTAGGGCCCTAAATGCAAGCACCAATACCCAGTATATAAACAGATAAAGTCCCCGGAAAGTGCGTAGGGCGCTCAATTTAGAAAGAAAGTACCCAAGACACGATGTAGAGGGCTCCGAATGGACCCCGAAAAAGCGGAGGGAAGTGCCCAAAACCAGACGTAGAGGTCCTCCACGATCGAATGAGCCCGATCATTTTATCAGAAGGGGCCGCGACAAGGGCGTAATGCCCTCCATTCAAATAAGAAGTACCGAAATCCCGGTGCGGAGGGCCCCAGAGGGGTGGAGTGAATCCCGAACAGGTTATCAGATGACTGCGATGGGAGCAGTGGGCCCTAAATTTAAACACCAAGAACCAATGTGCAGGCCCCCGAGTAGCCCAGTGTGGCCGAGGAGGCGAACAGAGGGGGCCCCCGACAAGTACGTAGGGCCCCATTCGAACAGTATGTGCCCAACGCCCAATGTAGAGGACCCCCGAGCAATCGAATGTGCACGAGCAGGTTATCAGATAGACCCCCCACGAGAGCGTAAGGCTCCCTATTAAAAAAGTACCCAAGACCCAGTGTGAAGGGTCCCCGAACGGCTAAGTGTGCCCAGCAGGCCATCAGATGGGCCCCCGACAAGAGTGTAGGGCCCTAATCCAGAGACAGATAATTGGGAATGCCCTAGACCAATGTAGAGCACCTATGGGCATGTCGCAAGTGTGTCGGTAGTTTAACCGAGACGCACGTAAAAGCCCCCTAAGCAACCGAGAATACCCCGTTAATATATGGACCCCGGCTATAGCTCACAGAGCCTGTCTGGCGAATGGAAAGACTCCGTGGAAGGACCCATGATTGACAAGAGTGCCCTGGCACGTAAACAGGATGGGCCCCAACAACAGCGCAGGGCCCTCCGAATAAATGCAAAGAAATAAAGGGCAACGTAGAATGCTCCTTAACAATCGTAATAATCCTGCAATTGGGCATGTAGGTCCCAAGGAAACAGCATGGGGCCCCTAGATAGTGTAATGAGGCTTAAAATTTCCAGTTCACGACTTTTTCAATTGCTGAATAATCTTTTTGACTTCTCGCAGGCCCTTTTCTTTCGCTTATAACTATTCATGGTTGCCTGGAAGCCCAGAGATACCCAGTTTTGTTGCGTTTTGTGTTAAAAAACCGCACCTGTTCGGCCGGCTATAGACCCCCTCGAACTCATGGGCCCGTCCGAGCCCAAGGGGGCATGACCCCGTGCCCCCCCCCCCTGGATCCGCCCATGGCCATGCGTGCCTCCCATCGCTTCTACCGATTGACTGGCATTGTGACAAGTGGTTACTATGACAACGAACAAGCAGTTCATGAGCCACAACATATTGCCCATTTTTTGGGCCGCTGGATGTACTGCCTTAGGAGACATTCAGAAACAGTCTGACTGTACCCAAAGCAAATGGTTTGTGGCTGACATCATGTTGTGTGGGGTCAAATATTTTACATCACGTGACAGAGCGGACAGAGTGTCAAGTCACCAAATCTGACCCACAACCAAATATAGCTTCAGGTTTTCTCATATTTTCCTCGCTTCATACATTAAGCTGTAATGTGTACAAGGGAAGAGAGGGAGGACACAAAACTTGGAATGGGGCTTGTGCATCTTCCCGGCCGTATGGGAGTCATGCCTCTGCCGCGCTCCTGCCCGTGAGCGTGTGCTGTGGTGGCTTTTGTTAGGCCAACGTTGCCGCGCCGATAATTCGCTGTCTTAGCCACCTGCCAGCCAACTCAATTTGTATGGGCGTTTGCTTGTCTTCGGAGCGGTATTACATTTACGCTAGGGAATCAACAAGTCTCAGCCGAACGCTGAACAATTCGTATGATTGTCTGTGTCGGATATGCATTGTGCATCCAAAACTTTTAATAAAAATCATTACCTGGACGTAATAGAATGTCCCGAAACTAACACAACTGAAGGGCAATATCGTTAGGGCATTTGGTCGGCGCTGCTGGCAACGCCTTCGCAGCTTTGCACGTCATGTACAGTAATTTTGAACCGTGGTGAGCCGCAAACCAAGGAGAGACATTTCAGTAGCGAGATAAAAATGGCACGGCCTTTGAGCTCTGCTGCTTGCAGCCCACGATGCAGTGATTGGAACACCCACTCTATGAGCCATTTTAACGTGAACAGCGGCTAGGCGCAGTACTGATGATGGCAACCAGCGTTACCAGAACATTGCGCGCGAATTCAAACGCTAGGCTATGCTTTCTCACGTTGTTATTTATTGACTTGTGGAGTTCCCAAAGCTCTAAAAAATCTTGCCGACAGACGAGGGGCGCAGCTATTTGCTCAGCTCCAGGAGCACCATGTCCCTGTCATTACCAAATGATTGGGGCCAATCACCAGCTATTAATCATGCCATGCCGGCATTTTCGTTTGCTGGAGCAGGTATTTTGGCTAGGACACCTTATATGCTGACCGATACTTAAGAACTTTCAGTCATGTGAAAATATTCCTTTATACCAAGCCGTTGAGGTCGCCCATGACCATGAATTGTCTGGTTGTTGACTGAAGCTGGTATCTGATTCTTTTTGTAGCTTTTTTGTAACTTTTTCATTTAACTCTGATGTTGAATTCGTCATTTAACGTTGAAGTGCGTTGTCGATTTACCAACTGTACCAACGTTAAGTAAAAGAAACAAAAGATGCTTTTAACTACACGAAAATGACCAAAATTAATCCCTGATGACCACGGAAGCGATCGATATCTGTGGTATCTGTGATGTAACGAACAAATTCGTCGTTCGTGGGATTTCGAAATATACTCGACCGACCCTGTTCTAGGGACTAACTGACCGTCGGAGTGTGACGTCCCATTTGACGTAAAGGAGTATCAAAAATTTTGCAAGTGACAGTGTCAGTATTTTTAGATATTGTTTCCCAAATAGTGTTTCAAGCTCTCATAAGCTGTATTACAAATGCGTTTCATCATGGGCATTTGCGACCATAACATAGTACTGATTCTGCAAAGCGAGGCAAATGAAAAGTATTACTCACATAGTGTGTCGTGAGTAGGAGTCCAACCAGTCATTCCTCCCGTCGGAGCGACTTCTTTGAGCTAATTAGGAGGATTTCGAAAACGCCGGTATCACAGACCACATCGGAGGTGTCTGATTTAGCTGTGATTAAGAGGTATAAACGGGTGACACTCTCCTGTTAACATTTTATCTTAGTGGATCAAATTCTGTTTTCCGTGCGTGCGCGATAATGTCAAAAACATGCCACGACATATGGTAATATATTACACTATACGGAACAGGTAAAACAATTATCCAGGGACGAGACATGTGCAGCCACTCTGCCATTCTGCTTTTTTACCAAATGCTGGGATATTCCTCTTACGTAAGTTCGTGCGTGCGGCGTAGTATTTCGTCCGTGTGCTTTTTGGTCTGGGAAAACATTAGTTGCCTCGGCTTGGCTTGAACGGACGGCAATTGCAAATTGCCACGTGCGAGTCTGCCGCGATCTGCACTGCCCTACTGGAGAGGTGACCGTCACGGTCGGATTGGCATGCTCTGACTGAGGCGGCCACTGCTCTACTGGAGAGGTGACCGTCACGGTCGGATTGGCATGTTCCGACTGAGGCGGCCACTGCTCTACTGGAGAGGTGACCGTCACGGTCCGATTGGCATGTTCTGACTGAGGCGGCCACTGCTCTACTGGAGAGGTGACCGTCACCGTCGGATTGGCATGTTCCGACTGAGGCGGCCACTGCTCTACTGGAGAGGTGACCGTCACGGTCGGATTGGCATGCTCTGACTGAGGCGGCCACTGCTCTACTGGAGAGGTGACCGTCACGGTCGGATTGGCATGTTCCGACTGAGGCGGCCACTGCTCTACTGCAGAAGTGACCGTCACGGTCGGATTGGCATGCTCTGACTGAGGCGGCCACTGCTCTACTGCAGAAGTGACCGTCACGGTCGGATTGGCATGCTCTGACTGAGGCGGCCACTGCTCTACTGGAGAGGTGACCGTCACGGTCGGATTGGCATGTTCCGACTGAGGCGGCCACTGCGCTACTGCAGAAGTGACCGTCACGGTCGGATTGGCATGTTCCGACTGAGGCGGCCACTGCTCTACTGGAGAGGTGACCGTCACGGTCGGATTGGCATGCTCTGACTGAGGCGGCCACTGCTCTACTGGAGAGGTGACCGTCACGGTCGGATTGGCATGTTCTGACTGAGGCGGCCACTGCTCTACTGGAGAGGTGACCGTCACGGTCCGATTGGCATGCTCTGACTGAGGCGACCACTGCTCTACTGCAGAAGTGACCGTCACGGTCCGATTGGCATGCTCTGACTGAGGCGGCCACTGCTCTACTGGAGAGGTGACCGTCACGGTCCGATTGGCATGCTCTGACTGAGGCGGCCACTGCTCTACTGGAGAGGCGACCGTCACGGTCCGATTGGCATGCTCTGACTGAGGCGACCACTGCTCTACTGGAGAGGTGACCGTCACGGTCCGATTGGCATGCCCTGACTGAGGCGGCCACTGCTCTACTGCAGAAGTGACCGTCACGGTCCGATTGGCATGCTCTGACTGAGGCGACCACTGCTCTACTGCAGAAGTGACCGTCACGGTCGGATTGGCATGCTCTGACTGAGGCGACATTTCCGCTGCACCCTCACTCGGCCGCGTGTCCCGACTTTCAGCCATTTAGCATGCAAGTGATCGTTCTTGCCTTCACAACGAGTCCGTGGGTGTGCAGCGGTTAAACCAATTCCTTGAAAGATCCTTTGGTTTTAGCGCAATTGTTTCTCGTCTGTTTTCATGCGGGCTTCAGAGAATGCGTGGATCTATGTGAGTGGGCTTGGAAGAAAAGCAGCTAAAATGTACTTCAGACGCGCACGTTCGAATGCTCTATATCCTATTTTTTAGCAGTCACAATTGCAAGGACTGTATGCATGACATTTGCGAGAAATGAAAATTGAGTCTTTCCACCTGATATAAAAAGGCCTCACGATGCACTGCAGGTGTTGCTTGGGCAAGCTGGAGCTTACTTTTTTGCTTACATGATTGCGAGCCAATCCACGGAAATATCCTCATCCACAAAATACCTATGCATGTAAATATCTATATATCCAGCGTCCCTGTAACACCCACAGAGAAGTTAGCCGACGCCCAGAAATCACGCCCAGTCGCCAGGGATCGCAAAGGTTCGGCAGGTCGCCGCGGCTTGGGGAGAAAAACGAAAAGCAGGACGATTGCCGGTGCGAGTCGTGGGAGAGCATTCACAACGACACGGCCGGGCAGCATCAGCGTATCAATTCCCTGTTAACACCTCGCTGATGGCCGAGAGGCCGATGCTCTGGAGAGCAGAGCGCCAGCTGTCGGCACAACATCGATATGCAACGGCTGACGAAAGAAACGTCAGAAATTAACTCAGCACTTTGAAGTCAATGAGAGAAACATGGAAGGGGCTATGACGAAGCGACCAGCCGCAGGCAGAGTCTACTGGGTGGTGCTAAGAATTGGTGGAATAACGGCGGGACCGTAGCGTGTCAGGAGAGAGGAGTTCGGCGGAGGGACCAGCTAGACACGTGCTCCTGACCAGCGAACTCCTGTTAGTTTCCGATAGCGCACGACCCTCTATAGTCTACACGAGACCTCAAAATGTGAGTCGAAGAACAGAGACTTTGAAGAGCAAAAGTCTCCTCTCTTGTGTCCGCATCCTGCTACCATACCTCCCCCCCCCCCCCGACGTACACCCTTTCTTCTGTGGCGCATTCTATAGGATTATGAGCCGGTGCGTGGCGCTGTGCCGCCCCCCTCCCCCATCCCACCCTCGAAACAGTCCTTCAGCGGACCGTTTCGGCGGCGGGATGGGCGCGCGTTAAAGGGCCGGGGGTGGGCAGGGCATACTAGGAATGAGCAGTGGTAGGAAGCCGTGCGCATAGACGCGTGAATGTTGATTATGTTTAATATAGGCTTATAAGCAGGTCGTGATTTTAAACAAGGGAGCGAGCAGTTCAAGCAAGGCATGGTCGTGGCGTAAATGAACCGTAATTGGGTCTTGCATCCAGATCTGGTTAACATGTAACACTTAAATTCGCCGCCTGTGCGAGCCTTCACGCAAAATTAGGCTTGAGGATGGACTTTGTTAGTTGGAACGCAGTACTTTAGTTGCAGCGCACGCAGTTCTAACGTAAATCTGCCGTAAAACGTACACACCGATTCGCCAGAAATTAAATGGGCAGCGAATGCTTTGCGGAAAACTGGGGTCAGGAGCGGCGGACTTGTTTTATTTGACGCAAAGTTGGTTACTTGTGATACGCATAGCTCTTGACGTAACTTGGTGGGAGGAATGAGGCATATTGCACGCTGTTCTTATGTCATCGGTCAGTAATTTCGGCAAAAGCATGCGTCTTCATGGATAGTTGGAGCCGAAATGGTGATGAAACATGCAGTTTTTGCCTGCAAGGTGCGTTGTTTTTAGATGGGTTCCTGGGCTTAACTTCTTCAGAAGCAGTGATTATGTGATAGGTAGTTTATGAGGGATTTCATGAGTCGCGTGCTGTGTTGGATCCAATGCAGCCGTTTTAACGAGTAGGGTATGTTATCAGGAACAAAACCAACTGAGACAAATAAATCCTTGGCGTAGGTGTCCAAGAGTACAAGACATACCAAAAGTTCTTCCCAAAAACTCAAATTCGTGCCGCACTAGCTGATCGAGGGGTCAAAAAAAATTGATCGTTTGGTCGTGCCGTCCAAGCTCAGCAGCAGGTGGAAGAGGTTCAACTTGTTGCCGTGCAGATGGCAGATGAACCAGTGTACGGGTGACTCGGTGGCCAGCTTAAACAGCCGGAACACGTCGCCTATCGTCTCGGTATTGACGACCGTGCCATCGCAGCCGAGCACATTGATGTGACCGTCGCACTGCGGGCTCACAGAGTGTAGCTCGTTGAACAAGTGCAGAGCGCGGCCGAACTCGGATGTAAAATGAGTCACGCAGCGGCCGCCCGACTCAGTGATGACAGCCACGTGTTTTTCGACCGCATTCGTCTGGCTCCGCGTGACCCATATAGCTCCTGCCTTCGCAGCAATTGGAGCAAGGGATGGTCAAACCTGACTCGTGGATTGCCTCAGCATTTTGACCAACCGTCTCCTTGATGTCAAGTAGCCAGCCCGTCTCCGCTGTCTTGTTGAAGGGCGTTGATGATAGCAGCAGCGGCCCGGTTCGAGCCACCGTAGCTGTCAACCGCCAGAGCGGTATTAGATCGTAAACTTTACGATCTCAGTGACAGTGGTCTCAACCGGAACGAGGAATCGGCGCCGTCGCCACCTTCTACCATGTACGGAACCGTGTAAAAATCCGTGCTCTCGGCTGACTCGCCAGCGCTGAGACCACTTGGTCATCGAGCGGGCTCGAGTTCAGCACTAGCAGCCAGCGCTGGTTCAGCGGGCGGCGCGGGCTCAGCAGTCGGCGGGGAAGGCGACTCAGCCTGCCTGCACTGGTCCTTCGAGGCAACCTCCTCCTGATACACTGTGCAGGCAATTGGGCATGGAAAGCTGGGCTGAGACTTGCACTTGCATTTCGCAACATCGAGAGGCTTGTTGAATTTTCGCGGTGGCGACGTTGCTCTGTCACTCTCTTTCTCTCTTTCTTTGATTCCCTGCTGATAGCTCTGTCGAGATGGTATGAATCCCTCTCAATTAATTTCGTCACATATTTTTGATCATGAACAGGGATCGCTTCGTTGGTACGCAGTTCCCTGATTTCTACCGTCGCCGTTTTGAAGATGGTATTAGTGAAATTCCTCTTCCATTCGCTCAGCCACCTGATGTAACCCAAGGCTTTCGCTTAGTCGGCAGTTGGTGGTGGGACAATGGAGCCGGGTGGCCTATCACAAAATGTTTTGTGCGGGCCTGTGTAGCCTCCGGCATCCTTATGCAAG
>NW_023597054.1:10209690-10219386 GCF_011947565.3 Pollicipes pollicipes
GTGGTGGGCTCTACAGTATTGGTCGCAGTGCTGCCATATCTCTAGAGCGTAGAGCGTTCCATGCTGTTAAGCTGCCACCGTGGAGATAGAAAAGAGAATTGTTGGCCTTATTTCTTGACCGGTTAAATCAGCTATACACCTAAGCCAATGTTAGGTGTGGTTTAGCAGGTTAAAGTGCCTCGGGTCGGATCTTTGTCCCCTTTTGACCGGACATATTTGTTTCCAAATGAAGGTACAGGTGAAGATATCCCTTGTCGGACTTTTTTCCTCTTTTCACCCGACACATTTATTTCCGAATTGGGGTGGTGCTGGGGTGGTTGCTGAGCGGTCGTTCTGCCCGTACCTTGCACGGGCGTCGCATCGAGCTGGTAACGAACAAGCGGTCGGACGGGAGGCCTGCCGGCGCCGCGTCAGAGGCAAGCGTTGCCGCTGGGCCTGGGACCGCCTCGCGGGCACCGTGGAGCGGGCGTCGCGATCAGCGTGGTGACCCGCGCGGGGACCGTCGTCGCCAGCTGGAGCGGCGCCCGTCCGCGGGGTGCCGGGCACAGGCCGTTAGGACGTGTGAATTGGAGACGGGCGTCCGCCGCCGCCAGCGCCGCTGATCGAGGGCGGGACGGGCTGGACAGAAGTCAGCCGTGTGGCGGCGGCGGCGGCGGCGGGCAGTGTGTGGGTTGAACCTCCGCCATGACCGGCTCGGACTGTAAAGTTTGAACGGACGGGCCGGACCTGCCATCGGGCGCTGTATAAATGATCCCTCGGAGTGGTGGCGATGGCCGATGGCGGGACGCGCCCAACGGGAGGGCGCAGGTGGCAGATTCGCTGTACCGTCTTTGCAGGCTGAGAGCTGCTTTCGCTTGGTTACACCATGGTTGTTAACATTGGTTGGACCAGTGGCTCATGCGTCCTAAAGTGGGTGCTTTTGGTCAGTGAAGGCGATGTGTCACATCACCGAACTAGTAAGTTGAGCTTACGAACTCGAACCGCTGGCAGCCTGTGCCAGAACAGAGCTCTGTGCATCTGTCGAGCGGGCCCGGACACCGCTGATGTTCATCACTCACGCACTGCGCCTGATGTTGCGTGCTGTGCGCGTCCGACGATTACCTGGCTGCTATTGTTGACCTGTATTGTATTCTGTCTCGCAACGTCGGCTGTCCTAACGCCGATAGACAGCTCCACTGGGGATCTGTCACCATTCCTGGCCACGTCCCCATAGCAATCCCGCCGTAATGTGGGGCGCGGACTGCCGGACCGCCCTTGTCGTGCCAACGCCGCACTCGAACGGGCCCAGCTCGTCGTGTGATGCTCACCAGACAACCCACGTTTCCCACCCATTATTCGAGCCGTGTACAGTCGCAAGCAGGAGCGCTTACGCACGCGTATCCCCGCTAACTCTGTGCGTCGACTATGTGCTCGGCTGTCCGCGGATGTCCACCAGACTCTGGCTCGCTCTCGAGCCCCTGACGTGTCACCATTGTCAGATGTGGCGACGACTCTCGCACGCCCCGAACTCACGTGTCCCTCTGTTCCGTCAGGGTTCTGCGAGCGGGAGGGCGTGCGCGTCGGCTTCGGCGAGTGCCGGGGCGTCGTGCTGCCGGCCCGCGCGCAGTGACTTGACCCGGCCTGAGGTCACCGGACGCCGCCGGCGCGGCGCCTCCGGCAACTGAGCGCGGCTCGGCGCTCATAGCGGTGGTGGGTGTAATGGCACCGTGTCCACAACCCGTGCTCGCCAGCGCCGCGGTCCGGCGCGGCCTTCATGCGGGCCGCAGTCGCGCGAACGCCATCTACCGGCGTCCTTGCGAGGCGTCAGTGTTGCGCCGAGCCAGCGATGGCGTAGTAGTCGAGGCTGCGGATGAAATAGGTGCAATACGCGATATTTCCTGTCAGCTGGCGTGCGCGGGACCAGCATGACCTGGTGCCCAAACAAAGGGCTTCTGAGGTGGTGGCTGTGACATACACATCACAGGTCGTATGAGCTAACAATATCAGTGTGTTTGATGCAAGATCTCTAGCGCAGGCTGCGCCAGTATAATAAAATAACAACGTCTTCGTTTTGTAGTCTTGTCTCTGAACAGCTGGATGCGCTCACAAGTGAGGAATCTGATTAACTCGGGATCTGTGGCTCAAAACTGACAGTCAAAAAGTCGACAGTCACGGAAAAAAGCTGTGGTTCTATAACGTATGCAAGTGGTAAGGACATTCGCGGCTTCATCGTTGCGCCCACGCCTCCGCTTGAAGCACGATCGTCCACAGGATCTCTTTCTGTCGGCGAGCTTTGGACTGGCAGGACTCACGCAGAGAAGTACGTACGTGACGCAGGGCCGGACTCGCACCGATTTTGACTGGAGACCGCTTAACTGACGACTCGTGGGCTGTAATGTCACATGTGAGAGAACTCTTCAACCGTGACGCCATACACGGCCGCACCCGACGTGGCTGCGACGCCACACATGCCTGGCTCTCCACATTGCCGCGTAACCGGCTCCTCACCAAACCAGGAACTGTGTCATCTGGGCGCGATACGTAACCAGGACCGCGTTCCATCTTAGCTATCGTGCTGCCAATAGTCGAAATCCTGTTTTAATGATTGGTCGGGCGGCCATGATGGATTCGTGACGCGAAGGGTGTGACGTCACACTTGTCGACAACTGCGCTCGCAAAACGTTTTAACATCTTGGTAGTCGGCGGGGCGTCCATGAATATGGCGGCGCGCAGCGCAGGCGACATCATGTTAGCGCTTTGGCTATGTTAGTTATTGTGCGGGCTGCTAGGGATTAAGCGGGGACAAACATTTTTTTTAAGCTAGCGGACTTGATGATAGGTGACTGCTTTAAGCTCACAAACTTATTTCTTCCCAATTTGATCTGCACAGGTGCGCGGCTAATGTAACGCTTTCCAGTAGTCAGAAGCTGGTATGAAACAGTCTAGCATTCGAGTGGGCGGGGGTTGTGTTTGTCTACCAATAACACAGTAGTTGAAATAAAACGCGACCCGAACTCCCGCTAAATATGACGTCACGCAATGCAACGTCACGTGACATCACACGGACGCCCGTCGGTATTGGCGACCGAGACGTCGTCTAATGGTACGGCTTGTCGCCGCCGGGCGTCCGCGTGGAGTGGGACCCATTAGACGGAGCCAAGTCGCCTTTTTCGGGGCGGCGCACTGGACGCGTCGCCTAAAGGTGTGACTAATGCGTGCACTTGGCAGCCGGCGGCGGCGGCGCAAACTTCCGCCTGACACGGGACAGCCGGCGGTGCCGCGAAACAGCGTCGGTGGTCCGCGGCAGTCGGGCGCGGCATGGTGCGGCGCAGCTAGTAAAGCACGGCACGCCCAGTATGACCGTCATACCGTCCCGTCATACGGTCATACCGCCATAGCCGTCGACGATCTGTGAAGAAGGGTGCTGCTGTCTTCTGCTGCGCAACCTTAAAATGTCATTCGCTAGACTCTCGCCTCTTCGTGGGTGTCGCACTCCTGCTTTACACGCACATCCCAGCCTCTGATTTTATTGCCAAGATACAACCAGACGCACGCGACTGATCTGCATTCACCGCGCCGACGGTGCGCGTACCGTAGCCGGGGGGCGCGGCCGGCCGAGGGGAGGGGCCTCCGTCGCCTGCCCGCGGCCGTCCGTCAGCCGACACCGTCGGTCCTGCATCAGATGCCGGCCGCCCGACGCCGACGCCCCGGGCGCAGGCCGCCGGCCGCCGACAAAGTGAAGCAGAAACACGACAGATATGCGGCGCCGCCGCCAGAAATGGCCGCCCGCGGCCGGCTGCGCATCAAACACAGAGCGGACCGCCAGCCAACGGTCAACGCAAGTCGAGAATGCGCGTCCAACAAAGCAAATTACTCACGCGCACGTACAGGGGGTTAGTTGCATATATACTGTCGTGATATAAGCGTTGAACGGTTTATCACCTGTTCCTGGGTGAACGCTGGGGCGCTGCTGGAGCGACGATCGCTGCAACGTATTTGTCCTTGTCAGGCTCGGCTCGTCACTATGTGGACCGCAACAAGCGGCGTAATTTGGGTCTCGCGAACTTCTAATTTGTTTGCCGTTCTTTACAATGGCCTAATCGCCTACGAAATTGTTGCATTCCATATGCCGTGCCTTTATTCAATGATCATATTCATAACCTGTCGAGCAACGGCACCCCAAATTATCTGCTCTACGGACTCGAAGGAAACTGTCGCACTGCCATATTAGGCCTACGGGTGAGACATTGGCGGTGGTATTCCTTCATAAGTCTTTCTTCGTGCACTGCGAACTTAAAATGCTCGAAGTGTCGATTATTGGCTTTATAAGTGACAACGCAATCATGTTAACAAGGGGCATACGCAGGTCGAACTTTTGACCACTTTCTTATAGTTGCTCAAAGCAAGGACCCACATCCCTCCGTTGTTCGGACGCGATGAAGTGTCGCACAGTTAACGGCTTGCTCCGTCATCAAACACAAATGAAGCGCCCAGGGGCCCCGGTGAGTTTCAGCATCCAGATCGAGAGCCAGGACTTGCGTGACACCCGACCAGTATGGCGACCTGCGGCCACGACGGAGACCGTCTGTGGCCTGGACCGCAAGACATCCGCGTGCGTCGAGGGGTCGGGTGACCGGCTAGTGATGACGAACGAGCGGACGGGGCCGCAGGCGGCACAGTCGCGCTCTCCCCAGTAGCCAGCACCGCTCCGCCCGCTGGCCCGGTGTCACGTGCCGTTCCCACCAGCGGACACGCTGACCTCGCCAGCGCCGCGGTCACTCGCCTCCAGCGGTGCCTGGCGGCGGCCGCGCAGCCCGAGGAAACGCGCCACTCGCGACCGCTTCTCATCCGCCGCCTCCTCCAGCATGCCGCGCAGCGTCTCCAACGCCGTCGGGCCACTCTTCTTGCCGCGGAGCCCGGCGAACCGCGTGGGGGACCCGCCGGGCCCTGTGCGCTTGCCGCGGAGAACCGCTAAATCCGGACGGCACCTTCTTTCCCCTCAGGCCTGTGAAGCCGGAGGGTGCGCGGTCGGGCGCGCGTCGTACAGGTCGCCGTACAGCTCGCTGAGCCGCAGCAGGCGCGAGATGGGGTAGGAGAGGCGCCGCTGCCGCGTCTCCAGCGCCACCTCGTGGGCCAGCCGCGGTGCGTCGCGCTTGCCGCGCATGCCCAGGAAGCCGATGCGAGGCGGCCGTTGGTGTGGCGTCTTTAGTGCCACGGCCACGGCCAGCAGACACGCTGTCAGGCCAGCCAGGTGACAGATGCTGCAAGGGAGGACAAGACTAACGGTCACGGCCAGCAGACACGCTGTCAGGGCCAGCCAGGTGAGAGATACTGCAACAGAGGACAAGGCCAACGGCCACAATCATCAGACACGCTGTCAGGCCAGCCAGGTGAGAGATACTGCAACAGAGGACAAGGCCAACGGCCACGGCCAGCAGACACGCTGTCAGGCCAGCCAGCTAACAAATGCTGCAACAGGGGACACAGTTGGCTGCCAAAGCTAGCAGACAGGCTGTCAGGCAAACCAGCTGACAGATGCTGCAACAAGGACAAGGCTATCAAAGCAAGGCTATACCCTCTACGACCAAGGCCAGCAGACACGCTGTCAGGCCAGCCAGTTGGCAGCTGCTCTAACAGAGCACAAGGGTAACGGCTACGACCGGCCACGATGGGCCGTTAGACCGGCCAACTAACGAATGCTGCAGAGGGGACACAGTTGTCTGCCAAAGCTAGCGCAGACAGGCTGTCAGGCAGGCCAGCTGACAGATGCTGTAACAAGGAACACTGGTAACTGCTGCGGCCAGCAGACAAGCTGTCGCGCCAATCAGCTACAGAGCACGCAAGTGCCAGCCATGACAGGGCGACCCACCAGCTGAATAATCAATGATACGATATACGAGCGACAGATCAGATTGATCCCTGATAAACGAAGCGGCGGAGGCCCTCAGAGGCACGATGACATTGTGTTGAATGGCTCGGAAAAAGTGCTGGCGGTTAGGTTTCACGTAGAATGGCCATATATCATCCTTTTATCCTTTGTATAAATTTTGGTTTCCAAATCAACTGAACGCTCCGGCAGATACTGCACATTTCGGGTGCAATTCGCGTTGTTTTTAGCTGCGATGGCTGTTCGATGTTGGGTCTGGATAACCAATTGTATTTCCAGCTGTGCAATACCTGAACTCATTTCGGCGCTCGAATGGCGTTCTACTCGCGTGTCAACACGGCGGTCAATGGCCGTCGGCAATGCTCTGCGCGCCTCCACCTGTGCTGGCCGGCCTGGTTAATCGGGGGCAGTTAAACATTATTGATAAAGCCTGCTTGAGCCACTGTGGTGGGAACGTAAACGGACTAGACTCCTTAAAGTAAGTTTCTTCCGGAGGCAGGTATCACTGTTAGATTGATGATATACCTCTACAGAAAGTGCATGCGCCATGGCATATCCCCTTCGTTCCAGAATTTATCTCGCGAACCGCTTTGAGCCTACGTGGCTTAAAACAATTGCTTTATTCTCACAGTCCCTAAAAAACAAAAGGCCCCATTTAAGCGCAAAACGTCACCTTTTTTCTTATCATTTTGTGCACAACTTCCTTATGCTCGCGTAATTAAAGGCTTAGCTTAGGAAAAAAACGGAACATCAACACAACTATATTGGGTTTTGTCGAATCGCACGACTTCCAAGTCAAGTTCTCACACCCCTTGCTTTGCTCTTTTTTTGCCTCTCCAATGAAGACGACGTCTCGAAAAAACGCATCTTCTAGCAGTTAGCGTTAATGCACCACGTCCAGATAAGGAGACATGGCGCCATCTGCGAATGTGCGTCTTCGCCAGACTAGCCGCCCTCAGTCGCGGGATTGGATGAACAGTTTGGCGTTTCTCTGATGGATTGTAAGCGTGTACATACCTGTGGCGGCAAACGTTCTCGCCCGACGCGCGATGCGCCGGAGCATCCCACCCAGCTGACCAGGGCAGATTCAGCGATGAGCAAGGGGTGGGGCTGCTGGATTATGCCATCACGCATTAATAAATGAGCCAAGTAAATATGATCTTACTTCAAATGTTTCTGCAGTGTTTGCTGCCCCAGCTTTGCTCCGGTGTTCCCTGCCAGTTGTGTGACAGGTCAAAATCGGTTTGAAGCTTTGCAAAACTGCGGTTCGGCAGCGCACCTAATATCGAGCCTTCGTATCACCAGCCGATTCGGACAAATGTAGCAGCAGATGCCGCTTGGAATGCCCGCGGGCGCCTGGGCTGCGTTAAGTCTCTCGGTAGCCCTGGTATCTCAAAATCTGACCATGGCATTGTAAATGCTCAAAAGGTAATCAACAACCAAAGTCAGTCTCGCTCAAGAATCGTTGAGCTGACAGCCGTCATCCGGCTGATGATTTCACCAGGTCACACAAAACACCTAAGCGATCACCAAAACCTTCGAGTGACTTCAAAGCCGACTGCATCCTTCCAAAGGAAAAATCGCCGTGGAAGCCTTCACCAATGACGCCACAATTCAGTTACCTAACCCAACGTCAAACTTTGTTTTGCCTAAGTATACGTCAAATAAACATCTGTGACGTCCTACAAGTTTGGTGTACGTGTGTAGTACGGTTGGGAAGCATTTCTGAAACTTGGACCGTGGTTATTTTTACGCTTCTAGGCGGTCACGGGTAAAAAGTCTGAGCCTTCCGGCGTCACCCAACAAATACACTGGAAGACCACCACATGGCGGTTAGCGGCTTCAGGCAAGTGAGAATGGTTGGGCGATTTTCAGACGCCATGCTGAAACTGCGTACATGTTTGCTGTTCAGTAGTGGGTTAGGAAGCACCACATGCCTTGAGACGCTGGACAACAGAACACGTGAAGCCATCATGCACGCCGTTGACATGATAGAGCTGAGGTGAGTGAGCAAAGATGTTTCCCTGCAGGACAACCAAGAGGAGCAACAGCCCAAATCACGCCGCACGCTTTGCCACCCCCATCACTATCACATACTATGCATGAGTCATTTAGAGGGCATTAGCCGTCAACAGTGGCGCAGCCAGGGACCTTTGGGACCATCTCTTCCCCACCCTGGAGGTGGTTGTAGCCCTCTGAGACCAGATGACATCTTGGCAGTTGAATATGCCTGTCAGGCTTCTAAGAGAGGAAAAGCGGGTTTCAAGGCATACAAATAAAATACAAGGGCTAAAAATTCCCCTGAATCCAAACATAGGTCCACTAGGAAACAAAGAAAGGGCTTGCTTGGCTGGAAGGGCTCCCTTTGATCCAAATTTACCCCCTTCCTTGGCACATTCCTGGCCACGCCGCTGGCATCCCAACAGTCGGCAAACAGCGCATCCATCGCGAGCGGTTCATGCGCGAACAAGCGACACTAATCCTGTGCCCGGGATTACCCGGGCACAACAGCGACAGCACCTGGCTTAATCCCGGGCACAAAAGCGACAGCATCTGGCTTGATCCCGGGCACAACAGCGACAGTATCTGGCTTAATCCCGGGCACAACAGCGACAGCATCTGACTTAATCCCGGGAACAACAGCGACAGCATCTGGCTTAATCCCGGGAACAACAGCGACAGCATCTGGCTTAATCCCAGGCACAACAGCGACAGCATCTGGCTTAATCCCGGGAACAACAGCGACAGCATCTGGCTTAATCCCGGGTGCTGTCCCTCGCAGAGAATACCACGAGGGCACTTATGGTCGAGACCGCACCTCGGGACGTGAGGTTTCAGTCTGTAAAAAGGTCACCAGCTCGCGCTGAGTCCCCAGAAGTTTGCTCTTTTCAGTAGGCCGCTTCTGAACTTGGCTGGCCCGCCAACTGACGTTTCACTTCTCTGGATATATATTGGTGTTAATTGACCAGTTCAGAAGCATCCCATCCGCCGAAGTCTGGGTTCATTGATTGGACAGCTGCTTGGCGCCCGCTCGGTGTCGCTTGGTTACAACTTGGACGGGTTTTAATTGTATTTTGTAAGTGGCCAAACCAAGCCACCCGGTGCGGCTTGGTTAAAAGTTGCACCGTTTTTTTGTTTGCAGAAGGCTTTGTTAGCGTCTCTTACATAAACATTTAAGTTGAAATCTTGTTCGGATGCGGTCTCGTTTCAGGCTCGCACAATGCACTCGCAAAAATTTTGATCTCTTCGTAAGGCATTCCTTATGCGTTTCTGATGGTCTGCGGCTTTGATACCTTGAAGTTTTTTTTTTTAGCTCGTCATATTAAATAAAAGATAGGGGCATGCAAAATGTTGCAAATAGGCGATTTTTCGCACGAGTGATCCTATACAAGCTGCTTAGCGTTGTGCAGAGGCTTTCACAATGAAGAAACAATAGTCATGTTGAAAGTGCCCAAAGAAAAGATGCAGGGTAATCACAGCTAAGGCTGGTGTTTTCTTAAACATATATTCATTCTGCTGTCATGCCTTCAGTGACCATAGGACCCAACAACGTGACCGTGGTCAACAAAGTGACCATAGGACCCAACAACGTGACCGTGGTCAACAAAGTGACCATAGGACCCAACAACATGAATATGTCATAATAACCGGTGTCATACTGGGTGAAAAATACAGACGGCCCCTGCCTTCATCTGACGCAGTGACCGTAACGAGGTGATGGCTCAGGAGCCAGCGCGTTGGACCCTCGCGTGAGTCGCTTACACAGATGTGTGCTTATTAACAATTCTTGAAGGAAAATACCTGTACGTCTCTGTACATGGCGTCATTGA
>NW_023597054.1:10219948-10584948 GCF_011947565.3 Pollicipes pollicipes
GCTGTCTTGTTGAAGGGCGTTGATGATAGCAGCAGCGGCCCGGTTCGAGCCACCGTAGCTGTCAACCGCCAGAGCGGTATTAGATCGTAAACTTTACGATCTCAGTGACAGTGGTCTCAACCGGAACGAGGAATCGGCGCCGTCGCCACCTTCTACCATGTACGGAACCGTGTAAAAATCCGTGCTCTCGGCTGACTCGCCAGCGCTGAGACCACTTGGTCATCGAGCGGGCTCGAGTTCAGCACTAGCAGCCAGCGCTGGTTCAGCGGGCGGCGCGGGCTCAGCAGTCGGCGGGGAAGGCGACTCAGCCTGCCTGCACTGGTCCTTCGAGGCAACCTCCTCCTGATACACTGTGCAGGCAATTGGGCATGGAAAGCTGGGCTGAGACTTGCACTTGCATTTCGCAACATCGAGAGGCTTGTTGAATTTCGCGGTGGCGACGTTGCTCTGTCACTCTCTTTCTCTCTTTCTTTGATTCCCTGCTGATAGCTCTGTCGAGATGGTATGAATCCCTCTCAATTAATTTCGTCACATATTTTTGATCATGAACAGGGATCGCTTCGTTGGTACGCAGTTCCCTGATTTCTACCGTCGCCGTTTTGAAGATGGTATTAGTGAAATTCCTCTTCCATTCGCTCAGCCACCTGATGTAACCCAAGGCTTTCGCTTAGTCGGCAGTTGGTGGTGGGACAATGGAGCCGGGTGGCCTATCACAAAATGTTTTGTGCGGGCCTGTGTAGCCTCCGGCATCCTTATGCAAGAAAGCGTTTGAAAGAAATGTGTCACTGCCAGCAAACTAAACTAACAAACCCATATTGTCCACATAACAAGCACGTAAAATGCATATCAACGTCACAATGATGCGTTAGCAATCACAAAGTTGAACCTATCCCGGTCTGCTGGAGCATTCTCATAACTGCACAGTCTTGGGTTCTACCAAAAATTGATATTCTTTAATGAAAAGTCAACTTAAACTGTTTGGCAATGTTTTGCTGGTGGTCTTAGTACCAGCAGTGCAGAAAGTGGCAAGTTTGAGGCTTGTTGGAGGATGATCCCAGTGCGTAAAATAGGTGGCCCTGGTATCCAATACGATTTTCTTAGTTAATCAAAGAAAAACTGCTCTCGCGTCACGAATATCAAAATCGGTGAGGTGCGACAGATCTAACAGTTTATTATTAATCCGTATTCCAAGGGAAAAGTTTGTCTCAGCTGATTCCAAGAGATTAACCACCTCGATGACACGCCCTAATAACGAGTGGGCGTACGTCCTTACCAACCAGTCATAATGACAACTGATTTTTGCGGCCAGTTTTACGACTGAATTTTGCCATGTTCAAAGTAACAATCTCATCAGATATGACATGTATGCCTTCTGATGGTCACAAAAGTAATATATTCAACTTAGGTTAGGTGGACTGGGACTAAGCACGTAATAACCCCCAAAAGTTAGTTCAATGTCATGTGACATTTGTCTGCAGTTGCTACGAGGACATAATATACCAACCTTCAAGGGCGATTGACAGGTCATTTAACATGAAGGATTGACTTCCGAGGGACCCCAACGGAACCAAAACGCTTTCCCTTAGCAAAAGGTATGGAATGAGTGACACCTGGTGATCACAGGCTCCCTTGAGTGGCGTCAAATGTGGAGAACCGTTTCATGTTTCTCCACATTCCTTCATATCCCCTTTTTCCGTTTTAGTTTTGAAAAGGACCAGCTTTTGTACTATAATGTGGCCTTTAGAAAAGGTAACTCTAGAATTATGGACATTACACATAAGAGCATCTTAACCACCTTTGCACGTTATTGCCGATCTGGAGGGCTGAGCATTTCACCATAGGAGACTAGCTCAGAACATATGCAAGCAGCCTTTAAATGTCTTATCTTGTCGATAACCACTGTACGATAAAGCCGAATCGAGATCGACATGCCCACCATCTCAAAATCAGCATCTTTTACGGATTCGGTGACGAAGACGGTGACGTACCGGGCGCCAAGTTTAAAGATCGTATGCTCAAAACCTGGCCGGACCAAAGCATTTTTGTCTGACATCGATAGGCTATTTTACACTGATTGCGAACGGCCTATTCACGTTATTGGTGTATTGCAGTATTCGGCGAAATACAGTATTATCGGTGAAATGCAGTACACTTGCGCGCAAGTTGATCCATTATGAGGACCACTAGACACAACGGCAGCTCAGGGCAGGGCAGGGATGGACGAATTAATGAGGACTACTAGACACAACGGCAGCTCAGGGCAAGGCAGGGATGGACGAATTAAAATTGCATTTAAAGTCAGCTTATGTTAAAACCGAAGACGGACTGGGGGAGGAGGCGAAATGCTCGACAGGATGCTCGTGACCCAAGTCGAGTCAAACGGGTGTAGCAAGGGAAGATCCACTCCACAGACTCCTCTCGATATCATCATGTCCCTAACTCAACCTCATCCTCCATCCCGAGCAGTGAAGTGCATATATGTCTCACACGGCACTGGCCAGCCTCACACTTGCATATTGTCTGGAGGGAGCGCCGGGTGCAGCACATAACGGCGTGAAATTTTATTTCCAAGACGGCGAGGCTGCCTGAACAAGTGAGAACATTCTTAGCATCAAATGAAAAGGGAGCGCCCTCATGCTACTTTCAGCAATCCTTCAAGACGCCAGAACTCTTACAAGAGGCTTTGGAAAACGTTGCAAAAGTTACAGAATGTTGTGAGAGCAGTCAACTATAAACGAATCAAGAAAGGGCCTTAAAACCAGTTTCAGTGTTCTCGCTAGGCATTAAGGATCCTGAACCGAATTTTCCAGCTTGTTGCAAAATGTTGAAAAGGTTGCAAGGGTGAGTTACCACGTTATGTGAGTGAGTCATCACCTTAACCCCGCTGCAATGCTATACTTGAATGAGGAAAAACACGCAATTTAACACGGTGTTGTTTACTGCATTGTGAAATGTGCTGTGGAGCGTCATCACCGACAATCATCAATCATCATCATCGAAACATTTCTGGTGTTGTGGAGCGTCATCAAAACGTTCCCCGCTGTCCACTTTGTTGCACTGCTTCCAGAAAGTACTATAACCAATAGAAGACTTCAAACTGAACTATCTCTACGCAACTGTCGGTAAAAGTTTGTACGTCACCACCACCGGGATCGAAAGGTTGGGGTATTCCCGGATCCCCAGGAAGTTTTTAATAGGTTAAGCGGTTTCTCTGGTCTATCCACATCACACTAGACGCAATAAATTGTCCTTAAAAAGTAATCAATGCATGATTGTTCCTCGGTTGAAATAATTAATATGTACAGTGGCAGCGTCACCTGGCTGTTGCCCGACTTATCGCAGTCATGGCCCGAACGCGGTTTTAAAGCGGGGAGTCCGTGATGGTAGACTGCAACGCTAACACTAGCCACTAGCTGTTCATCGAGGCCGACGACAACGATCACTTTAAACATCAGAAAGCATTTTGGACCAGAAGCTGTTTCGAAACACAAATGAAAAGCAGACTCGGCAAAAACAGGGAACAATCGAAACGGGAATTCGCAATCAGACGAAAAAAGTACAGTCCCATTTGGCCAAGCGATTGAGTTTTCTTACGTTTCAGTTTGGTTTGGTTTACGTTGGAAGTACTGTGATCTTTAAGTACAAACACCTTACACGTTTTGCAAATGCAAGTTTATCTAAGCTGTTCAGTGCGGCTGCGAGGAACATTACACATACCAATGCAATATTAACAGCATTATTCCTCGTCGAATAACAATCCTGACTGACGGAGGCGTATAGCCGAAATATACATACATATATACAATATATTATATAATATATATATATATATATATATATATATACATTCTTCATGTATGCTAGTGATTCAATGAGGAATTGGGCTGTCAGTACCGTCTTACGTAAGTGCAAGTTTATGAAAAATGCGCCGAAATCACAGTCCGTTTGACCGCGTCCCACAGAAACATGACTAGCAATGATTTGGGTTGACATCTTCGGCGTTACAATCGAGCTGTTGGTATGCTAGGGCGCGTTACAAAGAGAAAACAAAAACTCCCTGCATGGAAAACAGTATCCCAGGAGTTTAATGTTTGTCAGGGAGCGTCAAAATATCCTGCGAGACCAGATGCCGTTCATTGGGAACAGTGACTCAGAAGTGCCCTATTTTCCAGCACGCTGCAGTCCGAGGCGCACGCAGGATTGCGCAGTGGGAGAGCGGGGTGGTGGCGGGAGTATAGCTCAAAAATGTTTCACTGAAAATCGAGCACGGAGAGCCGCTGGCACGCGCAATTTTTTGGCGCATCTTAAAACATTGTATGTTCTCAATTTTCTTACTGTCACGTCTCTATCTGACATTTTGAGACATTCACATTTGTCACGTATACATTAATGCATGACAAAAACTTGGTTAGGAAGGGGTACACTCCCGGGTGTTACTGTATCCATACTCTCCTGCTTGCGGCGCTTCAATGGCGTTCATGCCTGTCACAGAGATGTCGCAGCCTCTCAGCTGTCACCGGCCAGCTCTCAGCACGGGCACGACGTCTTGCCTTTGGGTGACCAAATACCGTTTGATGTTCATGCTGTTTCACCAAATTAGATTTGTTTGAGCACTATTCTTGGTGATGTTTGTTGCTAGCTATGTATCAAACCAATTTTGGGTTGCCTGTTACCTTCATGAACGATGTATATGAGGATTAAATGTCGTTCTGGCTTAGGAATGTACAATTTTGTGAAGATGTATTGATACACGTTGTTTTCTGTGTTTAAATACCTTTTGTCATAAACGTGGTTCCTAAATGTGCAAACCAAGACTTTTAAGCGTAAACCTCCCCCTCTTTCCCTTCCAAATGCCGACGTTTTCATCCAACAATCTGGCAAAAAAAGGCCGTAGAACTTGGCTAAGTAGGATGTTGTGGCTTGTAGTTGGACTGCGATCGTCGCCGTAGCTCAAATGCTAGTCACAGAGTTCCGATGATATTTTCAAGACAGAATTATTATCTGTTTCTGTGGCAACTGCCTTTCAGGCAGCTGCTTTCTTTGCGAGTCTAATTCGACGAATAACTTATGTTTCGGGCTTTTGCTAGGCCGGTTCAAGGAGGGATCATTTTCTTGTCACTGAATAATAAGGCATGACCAGCCTGCACCATCTCGACCCTCTCCAGGCGGTTGCCAGTCGACTTATATGTGTATGGTCGAGCTGAACAGATCCGCCTATATGGCTTAGCGTCCAAAATATGTGGACAAGAAGTCCCCATCCGATCGCCTCGACCATCGTAGGCGAGTGAATAATACGGCACTGAATAATCGCGTTTTTCTTAGGCTATCCCGCAACGCAGTTCTGCACAGTGGGTTAGTCTGCTTCGTTTGTGAGGGCTAAAACGTGTTATGGCTTGATCAACGACGTTTTCAAGGTATTTGTGTGACAGACCAGGGGTGAGAGCATATTCGGACCATTTTCCCCGCTGCCGAAAGCATTCGTTCCCAGGTCAAAGAGCCACTGACAACGCGTCTCTTTTGATGCTGTGGCACCTCCTTCTCACAAGGTGAATTTTCGATCAGTCCAAAGGCCACGTGTTACGCTCATATATGATGCAAACTTTCCAGAAAAATAGTGTTTCGGTAGAGTTAATGCTATTGTGGAAGAATACTCCGGATGAAATGAGTGCGTTAAGAACACGCCAACTGAGATGTTGTTTGCTGCATAATCGGGCCGGTATATTAGTTGGTCTGACACCAGTGTGTAAAATGCCCGCATGGCGTGTGGAAGAACACCAGTTGCGTTTTACCTCCCTCGAGGATCAGTCCAGCGCACGTGCTTGCCCATCACGCGGTGTTATCATGTCTGCAATGGCCATGGAAACTTGCGCATCCCTATCTAAAATGGTATTGTCTGAATGCGTCTAGCATTGATCTATGGGTATGATGAGATCGTTGATCATATTTGCTTCTACCTCACTTATTCGGCAATCAGCAAGGCTCAGTAGCATCAATTACCCTTCCAGCTCGAGAAGCGGCTCGGAAACGAAGGCAATGCGTCTTATTTGGTTCGTTTGCCGTCCCCGCGTGGGTGGTGCGTGCCGCCATTGGTCGGCACGTATGACGTAATCAAGTGACGCTGGCAGCGGCGGGCGCGAGGTTGGGAGCTGCGCGCCCACCGGCAGGTCCGAGGAGCCGGCGACCGATCCTTGCGGGCCCACTAGACAGCAGCAGCCGGCTCGGCTCGGTCGCGCCGCTGCTCTCTTCCAGGCCGGCCGACGGGAGCGCGCAGACAGGCTTCGTCGAACAGGCAGCGCGGCACTTGCCG
Organism: Pollicipes pollicipes; assembly: GCF_011947565.3. Lineage (NCBI taxonomy): Eukaryota > Metazoa > Arthropoda > Thecostraca > Pollicipedomorpha > Pollicipedidae > Pollicipes > Pollicipes pollicipes. Next base: position 10,226,256 of record NW_023597054.1, read on the forward strand.
ACGCCGGCGCGCATACAAGAGGCCGTCGGCGGACGGCACTCGGCGCTTGACCCGCCGCGGGTCACCAGGGCGGCTGCCCTCGTCCGCACACAGCAGACTGGCCAACAGGTGGCAAGCATGCAAAGGTACAGGGGAAGGCTTTGACCGATTGTAGATAACCAGCAGCGTCGTGTGTGTATGTGTGTATGTGTTTGACTGGATGCATGCTCAAGCGGCTCAAAATATGGAAAGTAATGTCAAAAGTAGTCGTTTTTCGCCTTTTTAGTTTTTGTTCTGTACGCTAGTGGTGCAATGCACACTTATATTTCGGTTATTCCACCAATATTTAAAAGGCAGTTAGTTTACGCTGATGTCATGCTATACGATTGGGCGCAATTTTCGTGCTTTTTAGACAGATCGGATTGCAAGGCTGGTTTCCTTTTGTATCTCACCGCGCCATAGTTATATAAGCTCAAAGAATCCGATATAGTGCCTGGTGCCCTAGATGTAACCAAAAATGTTAGCCGAATTCTGTATCGCAGGACGCAAAAAAATCAAGCCACCTCAGTGAGCCGCAAAGTGAAATTGCTTTCTTATTTTGATTACAGGCAAGTTAGAGATAACTGGCCATATTTAAGCGTATATGACCGTATCAAAGACTTCGAAGCGGGTTACGACTTATTGTTATTTCGGAGTTCCAAGACACCTGTAAAACTTTACATCAAAATTATAGTTTTGTGATCTTTTTTATAATTCGGTAAGTTTGGGTGAAACTGGGCATGTCATAGGTTTTCAGAAGGCGATTTTAAAAATATGTGACATGAATACATGACCATCGGGGACGGCGGAAACGGGAGCGGGGGGCAACGAGGACAGCCATCCCCGCATGCAGATGCTAGTAGGAGCAAGCGTACGGGTTTGCCCTTCAAAACTGCTGCGGGTCGCGGACAGTACGTTTGACCAGGACTGCTTCAGCTTGCCGAGCATGGATGCGACTTCACCAGACTTCATAAGTTGAGCTTGCTAATTTCGTGTAAACTTCGCCTAGCTCTGGGCTTGCAATCTCACCTTGGTCTGTCACACGCATCTCAGCGCTACTGGTGCTGCACCTCTGTATGGGCATTCTCACAGTACCGAGTGACTCCAGAAAAAGTTTAAGATCAACCAAGAGTCCATGTGTTGAACTATGGGAAATGACAACACAACACCGATGTACGGTAATGGCATTGCATGCCTTTTCGGTCTATACCGCAACGGCTGAAAGGTAGCAGATGCGGGTGCGTTATGATGGAAAGCAAAATCAGCTGCTTGTCTGGCCACTGAAGTGGTGACAATGATATGCCGAAGCAACGCGCGCGACGAGGCCGCCAGGCGTCTGCCACACGACTCTGTCGATAAGCTCTGGTTGCGTTTGGGCGAACTATGGCACAGCGTGATGCGTCAAATCCGGAACGCCACGTTGAAGCTCCAAGGAACCATTCGTAAGAGAGGCTCAAAACATTGCCATCGGCGAAGCAAGATAGTGGGGGCCTACTGGTTTTGTGGTCGGAGTAGAATTGTTGCTTTACGTGTAGTTCTCCAAGAATCTTAGAAATAAAGACAGACAGGAAGCTTATTTGACGCCATCTCATCATGCCTTATTTTACTTAACACTAGCATATGCTGCATTGATGCTGCATTGTTCTTTATAATAATCTTTGAAGCGTCAGGAGCCGACAGTTTTTTTTTTAATGTGTTGTGCACAGCGCACTGGGTTTGAGCAGACCAATCGCTGGGAAGGAGGACCGGTACTCAAAGAATTCGAAAGGCTGAGATGGTGTTAGTATTGTGTGGTTATAGTATAGTGTTTGGAAATAAATCTCTCGAAGTGTAGAAGCTTCGAGTATAGACACAATACCCATAGCAGATACACGGACATTCAAAGGAATCAATAAAACCTAACCTAAAGAGCAAGGGGCTACTTAAACAGGACACCTAAAGAGCAACGGGCTATGCAGAAAGACGGTCAGATACGCCCCCGGCGAGCACGGGCCTGCTGCGGCCAGAGGTCCATACGATGGCCTCCAAAACTGTAAACGACCGCGCGAAAGCCAAGAACTGTGCGACAGCCAGCAGGCCCCTGACAAAAGCCAAGCACATCAAGCGACCAGGGCACTTTCTGTGCGCTCTGTTGTAGGGAACGGCCAGTTGCAGGCAAAAACATTCATGTAGTCAGGCTGATTAATAGCCGTCAACAGCTTTCAATTTGGTCTGTGCATGCTCCAGATTTTCAGAAAGTTGCATCAGATATTTAGCGTAAAAAGCTAACGACAAACTAGCAAACCACGGTGTATCAATACTGTTGGTTTCAGTGACAAGAGGCCTTAGACAAGGTCTTTCTATCAAATGGATATGCGTGCGGAAATTAAGACCGCTTTCTGCTTTCATATTTACATGGGATATGGCAGAGTGGAAATCGATATTGTATAGCCCTTGACACACTGAATACTTCACACGGTCAGTAAGTCATCAGCGGACGTGACTTATGACATGCCAAATCAGCTCGTGTGGCTCAAGCCTGGTATGCACAGCCTCTCCCCCCAACATGTGAAGAAGTAACTATGACAAGGCGTTTAAACGAGCTATGATGGAATGTGCTTGTCAAAACGTATGACACGCTAGTTAACATACCGTAAGATGCGTGAAACGAGGGCTTAGTTTCATACAGTAAAACTACAAACTTGTGCGTTTTTAGTTGCGTCTTTTCAGCGTGCGGGCCGATGGCAAGCCGATTTTCACTGTTATTTTATTTGTTAAGCCATTGGTAAATAGGGCAAGTCGATCAGACGGATATCTTTTTGGTGAATGTGTTCATGTGCCGCAAATAAAAATGCGCAGTCTCGTTCTCCAGCTTTTTGAAACTAGGCTTGGCCTAGGTCATCTTCATTGAGGTGTTTGGCTCACTTTGATGTGGAATACGACCTAATTAAATGCTGCAGAATAGTCTTATCACATGGTATGACGACATACAGGTGTGGCAAAGTGGCAAATGTCAGTCAACTGCTGGCTTTCAAAATCAGCTTTTTGACACGACACTGGTCTATATCTTTTTTGGAAAAGTAAGATGACATAATGCGTTTTTGCCGGCTCTCATATCCTTTAAATTACACCCTCGTCAGAGCGGCTGTTTCCGCCGCCATCCGAGGGAATGTTGAGCGCCAGCTGGCGGACGGAGGCGCAAACTCGAACCCTGAGGTTTGCTGCCGGAGTTGTCTGCCGACCGGTGTCAGTTGGCTTCGCCTAGTGTCAGAGCACATTTTTAACTTCAGTTCACAATCGGAGAAGATCTTCAGATACTTTTCATGACCTAAGGCTGGTATTGAGCTGTTGAGAACGGTCTAGACAGGTGTTTAGCTTTAATAGATTGAGTGGAATCTAGATTGCGTTGGTTGTTTCGTTAGGTGACGAGGACCCGCTGGAGCCGTAGGTGGCAGTCATAATACGTGTGTTCCCGTACCCTGGGCCGTCATCAATAAGCTAGCTGGATGAACTGGTGCATAGTTCAAAGCAAAGTTGGTGGGGAGTAGGAAGTAGAGCAGCTTGGCAATTGGTCGCGCAATTTTCATTTTATATCACGTTAGCTTGGAATCGATTTCCTTCAGGACTGCTCTCGCTGACGCCTGTCTACGCTGTTCCCATTATTGGCCACCCAAGACGGGTGCGCTTACCCTTAACCGTCCTCGTGAGTAGCACATGGTATGGAACTGATCAATATTGATCATATCATCCTTGCGCATGTACGTGTATATGTGCTTAAATTTTGCTCTAAATTCTGTAACACTTTTCGTGGAGTCGTGAAATCTTCACACAGTAGCTTCGATCCAAAGCTTCTCACGGTAGTTCCGACCCGAAGCCAAACCACATACGTCAAATTGCATTGGAAAAATTGCATTTGCCGCCGAGCCTGCCAGAAGCCGTTGGCACGTGGCACACATTCAACCATGCAATGTCATTTGTCGATATGTACGCTTGCCAAATTGGCTCCATTATTGGATCCAGAAAGATTTAATCAAGTGCGTTCAAATGCTGCATACGATCGTCTCCCGGAAGCCACCCACAGGCCAACAAGTCCTAGGCAGGGAGGCCTCTGTGATGGCGGCTTCATGGCGCATGGCGGGGCCTAGTGTGGCTGGTGTTTTCACGGCCCGCTGGCGAGGAAGTGCAGCCGCGTCCGCAGGCCAGCCAGCTTAGGCAGCGCCAGCTCGCCCGGCCGCCGGCCGCCACTCGCCGCGACGCTGCCGGCTGACGGCGCTGCTGACGTCACACGACGTTCGTCGAGGCGCTGCCGGCTGACGGCGCTGCTGACGTCACACGACGCTCGTCGAGGCGCTGCCGGCTGACGGCGCTGTTGTCACACGACGCTCGTCGAGGCGCTGCCGGCAGACGGCGCTGCTGACGTCACACGACGCTCGACACTTGCCTGGCGTCTCCGTGCGCACGTGAGCCTCAGCATGCTCGCGCGAGTATCGGAGAGCTGGGTTGGAAAATGCAATAGACCATTACTATGCCTGGTACCACTTGACTACTTACAGCGAAAGCCAACTGTTCAAAGTGGAGCTAGGTCTTCAAGTTTTTACAGCTAGTTGTCGGAGTAATTACATAGGAAAAGACCATCGAAAGGTTCGTTGAGGAATGGTATGCACATGAAAAACGTAGCAGTGCTAAGTGACAGTGCTTTCGCAGTAAGCACCTAACAGCAGCACGCAGCAGTAAGAATGTAACAGCAGCGTGAACAAAGGCGGTTTTGATCAAAACATACCTGCGAGCACGTTTCGCAGAGCGGGTTTGCTGTTTGCCACCTCTCAAATAAAGAGAAAAAACGACACCAAGCCCTCAAAATGACGGTGCGCGACCCTCAGAAGTGCGTGTCAGATGAATCAAGGATTGTTTAACGCTATGTTTGCGGTGCTCAGTCCACCGCCATGTTCACGTACATATGTACGTTCATATCAGAATACCTTTTTAAACAAATGCCGGTCATTGGTTGCGACAAATTCCGGACGGTGTTATAGCTGTTGACAACGGCTACGCAGATGTCATAACCTGCTAGGAAGAACCGTTTGAGCAATTGTCGTAGTTAACTGACAAGTAGTATCGCCTGAGCATAAAATGACTTACGTCATCTCTGCTCTTTTGCCAGTGCTGTATCACGCAGGTCGGTAATGCTGTAATGCATATGTTGTGCGTGTTTGAGCCGATGAACCAACGGAGCCATGTTGATACAGCTGTGTCTGTGACTTATTCTACGCATGAGCGGTTCCCGTTTTGCAAATGGTGTCTGCTGCTGGTGGGGTATTTTGTTGATGTACTTACGTTAATATTCTGAGAACACTTGTGATGGTGAGTAGGAGATTGAGCCGCCTCTCCCGATATTTCTTACGGATAAACTGTTTTCTTACGGTTAATCAAAATATCCCAGGCACATGACCAGGCATTCAGCATCATGACCGTTTGGAGGAGTAAAGGTATGCCATGGCATCTCAGCATCTCGTCGTTGAATGCGGAAAGTGGAAACAGCCATCGATAGCTCTATTCAACCCCAACTAGCGATTGCCGGGTAGCACTTGCAACGTGTTTGGTAACGTTTCATGTTACGCAAAACTACCAGAAATGCCCAAAATTTGTCATCGATCGCAGTGCTATCCAGGACCTGTGATAATAACCGCATAGCTTTGTAATCTGAAGCCAAACGAAATAGTGCGTTCTGGGGCTTCAGAATCTTACCAAGCTACTAACAACAGCCAAGAGTCAAGGTCAGGATAGTTGAACTTCATTGCAGGGTGCATTTGGGCCATCTGGTTGCATCTTACTTTTCTGGTAATTTTTCGTTCACAGGACTCCAAAATGACTTCTATGAGTCATTGGACTGGAAATGTGATAATACCGATTTGTCTATCACAAATCAGCACACCACATCATAACACTTTCACACTTCTGATGAGCACCAAATGACCCCATTGGTGACTGTACATCCCCGAACAGTATAACTGACAATGGGTTTCAAATAGCAGAAGTTTACTGGCGGCTATCAGCAAAGCACAGAAACATCCACTGTCCAGATTTTACTTCCCAATGTTAAGATAATTTTTTCTTCACAACAATTTGCTTTCACGATGCGCGGAATGTGCATGCTTCTTATGCTTTATCCGAACAAAGTCTGCTCCAGTTTATTTTGGGACTGGCTGAGGATGTCACCCAAATGTTCTGCCAAAAGAGGCATTAATATCTCTAATGTCACCCTTAAGCGGTGCAGGCACGCTAACCTGTTGGATTCCGTCGCCTTACATGAAAGGCCTCGGGTATATCGATCCACTTGAATCGGTTGTCGAGGGGTATCGGATAAGAGTCCTCACTGAACACTGCTCTTTGCGTAGATGCGTGACAGTATGAAGCGTATGAAACCAACACAAAATTATTTTAGTCCTCGTTGGGTAGGCCAGTAGATAGTCTGCCGCACTGAACCAAACGCAGGCGCTGAACGTAAGAAAACTGGCAGCATGAGCTCTTATATCGAAAATAGCCGGGCTTCAATACGCCAGGTAGTATCTGTTAAGCGATGTTATCAAGCAATCATTGGCACAAAATTGTAGGGGCTCAACGTTTCAAAGCTGCGCTCAGGAGCACGAAGCGATTATAAAAGTACTGCAGTTCATGGGTTTTTAAAAATCATGGCTATGCCTCTTGCGACCATGAACACTGACTGGAAACTTTGAGTTTTTCACAGTGGATATTAACGTTTGTTCGCAAAATCGTACCACCAATATCGCCTTGCATGCTGTAGGTCGGTTACTTTTGGCATAAAAAATCGAAATGCCCAGAACTAGGACCTGAAGACCCTCAACGCTCATTTCACGTACAGCCGGCGGTTCACTACTGGTCATGTGCTGGAACGCGCCTGGGGATGTCCGTCAAATGTGGCGCGGGATTGAGCTCCGCAGCCCGCGTGCAATAGTGCACAACGGTGCGCTGGCCTCTAATTCATGATATCGCAGGGCGTGATGTGCCAGTGATCTGGGGGATGACATCAGAGGCAGCACACACCCAGGACCCTGCGTCCCAATACCTTTGAGTGGCGGCACTCGACCAGTGCCGCTAGTGGGAATGCTAGGCTTGCGGGGGGAAAATATTGGTTTGCCCTGGATAAAATCCCGGCTGGTTACGTGCGGTGGTAACGGCCGAAGTTCGTCGGCATCCATGTAGCTGGCATGGCGGTAGTACTCTGTCGGCCCAGATTTTCTTTTCACAGAAAATATTGCACTCCAAGAATTCACTATGTGGAAGCCAAAAGACGCGTTCAGTCAAATTGTTGGATTTTGTTTTACTGCATGCTCAGATACTAACCAGTTTTAAGCGAGCAAGCCCAGTGTAAGAACAGACCAGCCCGGGATTACATACACGGCAGCGAAGACCAAAACTTACAACGTCTGAAGCGCCATGAGGTGGTCACGAGGCAATGCTGATCCGGGCGCCACTAAGACTGGTGACAGTGTGACTGCACCATACGAAATGACGGGAATTCGCCATCGTTGTTCTTTGCAATGATCCCTGTGAATCAAAAGGGGTTATTGGTGCGCGACACCTGGCAGCCACCGGTGATCAGTGCTATGGTTGGTCAGGTGCGAGAACCATTGGCCATGCACGGTTGCTGTTTAGGTGGTCGCATGTTAAAATCAACGAATATCTTGGCGTTGTGGCACAGGAGTAAAAAGAACTCAAAAATCGAGACCCCTTAAAGATTTATCCGGGTATCGTACCTTTGGGCATTAGGATTACCCGCGCGGCCTTTGTGTAGAGTGTACTCATCTCGAGGCTTAACGTCGCTAGCAGTCCTTTTTAGATGGCCTTCACAGAGTTGAGTGAGGCCCATCTCTGACTTTTGCACGCTGATGTCACTTAAAATATTGAAACAATGCCCGCAAATGACATAAGCGCGCGTTTAGCATAATTACCTTGCGCGGATAGGTATGCTTATTTCTTAACATAACCACCCCTTTTCAGTTAATCGCGCTTGATGGTGCTTGTCAAAGGGCGGCTGAGTATGATATGACGATTGGCAGGCAATGATCATCATCCAGCGTATGAGCAATCGATCAAGTCCACAGAAACGGTGCCGCTATGGCAGACGCTGACAATTCTCTGGACGCCTTCATGCTGCCATGTGGCCGTGCAGAGCACGTCCAATCCATCATATACATACTGTGCTCATTTACGTATGAAAAAGAACATGAAAGATAAGACCAACGATCAGTCTCATCAAAGAAATCAGTGCCCGACGGCATTCAACAAGTGCTTGGATCTTATGCTTTGGCTCGTGCCAGCGCGTAATGTAAGTGATGAAGTGGAAGTATGTGTTAATAAAACGTATTTATACATTTACGCTGAGAACGCATCAGCATGGCCCGCATGAGGCAAGGACAAACGCTCAGTCGAGCGGTGATTAAAGCTGAGCACAGTTCGCCTCGTTGGTTCCAAATCCAGGCACCTTTTCAGAGACGGCTGGACCACTGGCAGGTGCGGAAGGTCGGTGACATTAAGACTGTGTCAAAATGACAGCAATGGCAGTAACAGACTCCTCACTACCGCCCACGGCAGTGACAATCCTGCACAAGCGCGCTGCCGCCTCCAGCCAAAAAGTCCGAGCTATGTGCGCCCAGCGTTCGCCCCAGCGTTTCAGGCAAACAGCAGGCTCTGGGGCGATGTGCCGCGTCACGCGGTCATAGCACGGCTGCCGCTCGTGAAGGGATCTCCTCCCTCTGGGTGTAATATTATCGCATCTGGAAAAACTCAAACCCATGGCCACCGTCGCTCGTCAACTATCGGCCTGGCGTCCTGTGCATTTGGGCGCCAGGGATGACCATGGGGACGACCTCATTCCAATATGACGACTCACATGGACCGTGGGATTTGTGTTGTTCAGTGTCATTAGACCGCACTTCGCCATTTCAATGCATTCACATTTCACAGCCAGGCTGCCTGACAGCAGTAGCGGAGGGTCATTTACAATAAGAGCAGCACATACTTGATCAACCCCTCTAAACAATGGACGACGGACCTGAGTGGCGCGTGTAATCCTCACCTGACTGACGATCGCTGACGACCTATGAAGTGAGAGTTAGCGAGGTAAATGTTTCAAAGTAGATCAGGGCTGCATATCTTTGTATATAAGTTGCGTTGGCTTAGACCAACAGATCCCCCCCCCCCCCCTGACTGTTGGATGGTCGCAAAGCAGGGTCATACGCGGAGATCACCGCCATTGGACAAGTGTGGTCAGCACGCCATTAATGCGTATTAACTCGCGGTATCGGGGTATCCCTTTATCGATCCAGGTGCGGCAATAACGCTATTCTTGCAAGTCCCTGCCGTTTCCCTATCATTTCCCATCCTTTTGGTGCCGGTTATTGGTTGGGAAAGTGGATATTGTTCCCGACTGGATGTCATACTTGGTCAATAACCACAGAGAATGAACTGTCATGTATCCAGCAATGAAAATAAAAAGAAACGCAACAGTCCAACTCGACGCTTTTCGAATGGTATATTGTTTCTATAACCATGGGCATCTCGATGACCTAAAAGCTCGTGCTCACATCATGAGACAACCTTCCACATGCACATCAGCACGGACGGCGGCTCATTTCAGCCGCTCACCCTGCTGCGGCCCTCCTTTGACGGGCGTGTCCGGAGCCGCCCAGGCACAGACTCGTGGAGCTGGGGCGCTGATCCCCCGTTTCGAGGCGTCGGCGACCGGCGACGGCCCACCGGCGGTGAGGCCGTTCTGTCGGTGGGCCGTCGTTGCCGATGATGAGCCTCGGGCATTGTCCGCCGCTGACGGCCGGCTGAACGGCGGCACTTGCTCCGAGGGTGGGAGGGGGGGGGGGGGGCAATGGCCCGAGGTTGAACCTCGGGCATTGTCCGCCGCTGACGGCTGGCTGAGCGGCGGCACTTGCGCCGGGGGGAGGGGGGGGGGAGCAAGGGCCCGAGGTTGAACCTCGGGCATTGTCCGCCGCTGACGGCCGGCTGAGCGGCGGCACTTGCGCCGGGGGCGGCACGGGGTCGAGGTTGACGCGGCTGCTCGCGCTCACCGAGTCTGACTAATGGCCGCCGGACCCGGGCGGCCGACGAGCCCGCGCCGGGCAGCAGGCCGCCTCCCGTATCTACTGTTTTACTGGGAAATCCAGTCCTACGGTACAATGGCGGGGCGCATTCACATCGTTTAATCACATGTGGGCATTAGCGTAGCTTCAAAAATATTTTGGTCCATATGTTAAAACGTTTCGTGAACAACGAGCCAAGCGTTCGGCTTACAGTCGCTGATGTTGAAGTGTGTATTGCTTGAGTACCCAATTGCTTAATAACCTCAAAAGCTTGTCGGGATAGACGTCGCGTGGACATGAAAGCTTTGGATAGTGGTATCAACACCGACAAGTGGACAACATCCACAGATCCCATGCCTACCCATAACCAACACGGGGTGGGGGGTAGGAGGTAAAACGTTATTATGGCGAGTGGCTGAAAGCCTGTCAATTTTTGCCTTGTTCGTTTTTAGAACAGGATAAAGTGATTGGCATGCTACAAAAATGCCGACAACTCTATGAACCATCCCACATCTAAAATCTTTACGAAGAGGTGTGTGGGGAACGCATTCAATATTTTTGATGATTCTATAATAAACATAGAAGTTAAATTAGTTTTGATAGTGGAGATTACGCAGCGATGATCCTTTTTGTATATATCTAACCACGGGTGTCGACCAGGGCTGCTGTTCCATGGTCTGTTAGGGGAGGGATTCAAACTCCATGACATTGAGAGGAAAGTGGGTCAAAGCGGGCAAGTACTGTGCTTTTAGTGGGTCTGGGGCTATATTTTCCAAGCTCACCCCACCATTCCTATATTGCGGAACTGCACTCCTATGATGGAGGCGTAACGACCGTGACACGTGAAAGATTCGTCACCAGACTACTCCAGCGTCGCGCCTGGGACTTAGGGACCTTTTTCAGGCAGGGACAGGGCCAAGTTCCGCGATTTACATTGGTATGGGCCCCTGAGCCAATCAGGGGCACCCTGTGCCGGTCGGGGGACCACAGTGCCTAACAAAGGTCTTGCATTGACAAGGATCCCAGAGTCTGTCTGGAGCAGTGTTCGAGTTGTTTCAGGAGAAGCCGAAGAACCCCTCGGGACCAACGATCAATTGCCCGATTGTATGGCACGAAAGGCAGGCTGTAGGTCACATTAAAGGGAGTAAGTAAAACATACTCCCGGAGCACATTTTGTATTTAGTAATTGACATCTTAGAGCATTCAAAGGCACTCTGTTTAGAAACGTTGCTGTATTATTGCTCCCGTTTGCCGCCTTATGCAAGATACGGGGCCGACGTCGCGCGACCTCGGAGACTGCAATGCCGGGCGTCGGGGTTTGTGCTGACTTGCGGGGGCGCATGACCAAAACTGTGCTGTTGTATCTTTCCATCTATCGATTCTGAACAAAGGCAAACATTCTCATATGAAAACAGGATGATGTAAATACAAATTGATTATCCCACTTCGAACTACGATTTACGTTCACGGTGTCCCTGTACAACCTAGAAAAAAATCCGTCACAACCATTTAGTCCTGTAAAATAAAAAGCGCTGGGTAGTTGATGATACCAAATCATTTAAATCCTGTTTCATTCAGCTTAATGACTTCAAAATTCAAGCGGAATTGCACCTGTTGGTGCCTTCTGACTTCCGTTTCAATGAAAAATGTTAATATCGACAGAAAACGAAACCATTTTGTCCATCAGAATCAAGTGGGCCATATCCGGTGACGTCTTTTTTGGCGGAGGTCTTTCACCAGGGGACGGGAGAGGGGGAGGGGGCGGGGTTGCTAACCCTGAATTCTTCTCCCAATTACCAATACTATGGCTGCGCCCCTGCGTGGGTGAGCTCACTGAGCATCGTGCTATGTGTGGGTAAGCAAAATCATATGGCCACTGAGGAGGTCAATCAGCAACACTCTTCTAACCAACCCGCTTTGCGCATGACATCGGCATAACTGGTGTTTCATTTTTCACACGTTCGAACCGAAACAGGTGAGGGATACTCTCCCTCCAGAGACACAACAGATTTGAAAAGGGGTCGCTAGGAGTTCAGCAGTCTCGCAATTCGTGTTCGTTGAAAATGGAGGGGAAAAGGGATTCTCCACAGGAAGGTAACTGTTTGGGCGAATTTGTGGAAGGTTAAGAACCATAGACAAGGTTAATAACCAAGAACCTGGGCATAAACGAGTTGTCATAACCACATAGATTGTGCACACTGGACACCATTTTTGTGGATACATGAATGAAAACGCAAGAAATTACTTAGCGACATAATGGCAAATTATGTACACATTTTTTCGTATGCAGGAGAGAGCTGCAGCTACACTCCTTCAAATTTACAGAGCAGGTGCCTTTATGGAAAGGTTATGTAATCGTCGAGGCTTCCATATGTGAATGCTGCTGCTACGCATGTGAACTTTAAAATTCATCAAAGTGTAAATTATACACATAAACATGTATACATATATGTATATATATATATATATATATATATATATATATACATAATGGGTAACCTGAACATGAGGGACGAAATCCCACAAGCTTGTTGTACCTGTTCCCTTATGGCGACTTCCACGACTCTGCCCCCTCCAATCATGTTGAGAAATCGACACCCACGTACCTGGCTATGATACATGATGCTGTTTAAGTACTGCTACACCGCAATACGCATTTGAAATTAAGGAATTATATCCTACTCTATTCACAAGCGAAAGCGCCGAGCTTCCTAAGACGGTTTCAGCATATTGTAATTATGTAACCACGAAAGACACTATACAATGCCTAACAACTATTTAAACTTATCCTTTTGGTTGTTCCAGTGCACATGGACAGAAATGACCTGCTTTCAATCAGAGCTTAGGACATTTGAAAAATTGGCATGAGTCTTGAGCATTTAAAGCATCAGCAAGCTGGAGAGACTTGCTCCCAAAACCTCTGTATGGATAGCTTGGATTTTCGCGTTTTTTTTTATCTTAAAATAGTAATAAAAGTCGGCTGGTCACACAAGTGACACATTTCAGTTCAACCAAACGTGATGCTACATTGTTCTCTGTTGTAGGCCATCATCAGTGAGCAGTTAACAGCTGGATCTACTGATTGGCTTTTGATCATGCTAAAGTAAGAGCGAGGCTTGACGTAGATTTATACGCTTAATTTTCAAGAAGTGCGTGGAATAAACTTTGGTTAGGGAATGAGTCGTGCATGTGTTAAAATTAATTTTGGTGTCCTGGGGCAATGAGTCGATTTGTAGAAGTTATATTTGGTTGGTTACAGGAGTTCCAATGTCACGTGACCCATTTTGGTTTCATTCGCAATGCAATACATAGTATTTCAAATGAGACCTGCTTGCCAATGTATGCTGATGCATCGTAGATTTTAGCGTGCATTTGTGCTTTCTTCTCAGCTGGTGTCCTCATTTTTGTATCTCTGTTTTCATTTATCTGTGCACTGAGGCGAAATGTATTATCTTCTCTGTCAGTGCTGATGACTTAGGACTATTGGTAGGTGTAATTTGAAAACATGTGCTATCTGCATACAAGGCATCAATATTCGTACAATGCGATTCCCGTTCAATATCGGCGACTTTTAGAGCACACTGCGCCAAAAACGTGTTAGAATACGCACACCTCCTGAAAAGATAGTTCACTTTGAGTTAATCAATGACGCCATGTACAGAGACGTACAGGTATTTTCCTTCAAGAATTGTTAATAAGCACACATCTGTGTAAGCGACTCACGCGAGGGTCCAACGCGCTGGCTCCTGAGCCATCACCTCGTTACGGTCACTGCGTCAGATGAAGGCAGGGGCCGTCTGTATTTTTCACCCAGTATGGCACCGGTTATTATGACATATTCATGTTGTTGGGTCCTATGGTCACTTTGTTGACCACGGTCACGTTGTTGGGTCCTATGGTCACTTTGTTGACCACGGTCACGTTGTTGGGTCCTATGGTCACTGAAGGCATGACAGCAGAATGAATATATGTTTAAGAAAACACCAGCCTTAGCTGTGATTACCCTGCATCTTTTCTTTGGGCACTTTCAACATGACTATTGTTTCTTCATTGTGAAAGCCTCTGCACAACGCTAAGCAGCTTGTATAGGATCACTCGTGCGAAAAATCGCCTATTTGCAACATTTTGCATGCCCTCTATCTTTTATTTAATACTGACGAGCTAAAAAAAAAAAACTTCAAGGTATCAAAGCCGCAGACCATCAGAAACGCATAAGGAATGCCTTATTACGAAGAGATCAAAATTTTTGCGAGTGCATTGTGCGAGCCTGAAACGAGACCGCATCCGAACAAGATTTCAACTTAAATGTTTATGTAAGAGACGCTAACAAAGCCTTCTGCAAACAAAAAAACGGTGCAACTTTTAACCAAGCCGCACCGGGTGGCTTGGTTTGGCCACTTACAAAATATACAATTAAAACCCGTCCAAGTTGTAACCAAGCGACACCGAGCGGGCGCCAAGCAGCTGTCCAATCAATGAACCCAGACTTCGGCGGATGGGATGCTTCTGAACTGGTCAATTAACACCAATATATATCCAGAGAAGTGAAACGTCAGTTGGCGGGCCAGCCAAGTTCAGAAGCGGCCTACTGAAAAGAGCAAAACTTCTGGGGACTCAGCGCGAGCTGGTGACCTTTTTACACGACTGAAACCTCACGTCCCGAGGTGCGGTCTCGACCATAAGTGCCCTCGTGGTATTCTCTGCGAGGGACAGCACCCGGGATTAAGCCAGATGCTGTCGCTGTTGTTCCCGGGATTAAGCCAGATGCTGTCGCTGTTGTGCCTGGGATTAAGCCAGATGCTGTCGCTGTTGTTCCCGGGATTAAGCCAGATGCTGTCGCTGTTGTTCCCGGGATTAAGTCAGATGCTGTCGCTGTTGTGCTCGGGATTAAGCTAGATACTGTCGCTGTTGTGCCCGGGATTAAGCCAGATGCTGTCGCTGTTGTGCCCGGGATTAAGCCAGACGCTGTCGCTGTTGTTCCCGGGATTAAGCCAGATGCTGTCGCTGTTGTGCCCGGGATTAAGCCCGACGCTGTCGCTGTTGTGCCCGGGATTAAGCCAGATACTGTCGCTGTTGTGCCCGGGATTAAGCCAGATGCTGTCGCTGTTGTGCCCGGGATTAAGCCAGATGCTGTCGCTGTTGTGCCCGGGATTAAGCCAGGTGCTGTCGCTGTTGTGCCCGGGATTAAGCCAGATGTTGTCGCTGTTGTGCCCGGGATTAAGCCAGATACTGTCGCTGTTGTGCCCGGGATTAAGCCAGATGCTGTCGCTGTTGTGCCCGGGTAATCCCGGGCACAGGATTAGTGTCGCTTGTTCGCGCATGAACCGCTCGCGATGGATGCGCTGTTTGCCGACTGTTGGGATGCCAGCGGCGTGGCCAGGAATGTGCCAAGGAAGGGGGTAAATTTGGATCAAAGGGAGCCCTTCCAGCCAAGCAAGCCCTTTCTTTGTTTCCTAGTGGACCTGTGTTTGGATTCAGGGGAATTTTTAGCCCTTGTATTTTATTTATATGCCTTGAAACCCGCTTTTCCTCTCTTAGAAGCCTGACAGGCATATTCAACTGCCAAGATGTCATCTGGTCTCAGAGGGCTACAACCACCTCCAGGGTGGGGAAGAGATGGTCCCAAAGGTCCCTGGCTGCGCCACTGTTGACGGCTAATGCCCTCTAAATGACTCATGCATAGTATGTGATAGTGATGGGGGTGGCAAAGCGTGCGGCGTGATTTGGGCTGTTGCTCCTCTTGGTTGTCCTGCAGGGAAACATCTTTGCTCACTCACCTCAGCTCTATCATGTCAACGGCGTGCATGATGGCTTCACGTGTTCTGTTGTCCAGCGTCTCAAGGCATGTGGTGCTTCCTAACCCACTACTGAACAGCAAACATGTACGCAGTTTCAGCATGGCGTCTGAAAATCGCCCAACCATTCTCACTTGCCTGAAGCCGCTAACCGCCATGTGGTGGTCTTCCAGTGTATTTGTTGGGTGACGCCGGAAGGCTCAGACTTTTTACCCGTGACCGCCTAGAAGCGTAAAAATAACCACGGTCCAAGTTTCAGAAATGCTTCCCAACCGTACTACACACGTACACCAAACTTGTAGGACGTCACAGATGTTTATTTGACGTATACTTAGGCAAAACAAAGTTTGACGTTGGGTTAGGTAACTGAATTGTGGCGTCATTGGTGAAGGCTTCCACGGCGATTTTTCCTTTGGAAGGATGCAGTCGGCTTTGAAGTCACTCGAAGGTTTTGGTGATCGCTTAGGTGTTTTGTGTGACCTGGTGAAATCATCAGCCGGATGACGGCTGTCAGCTCAACGATTCTTGAGCGAGACTGACTTTGGTTGTTGATTACCTTTTGAACATTTACAATGCCATGGTCAGATTTTGAGATACCAGGGCTACCGAGAGACTTAACGCAGCCCAGGCGCCCGCGGGCATTCCAAGCGGCATCTGCTGCTACATTTGTCCGAATCGGCTGGTGATACGAAGGCTCGATATTAGGTGCGCTGCCGAACCGCAGTTTTGCAAAGCTTCAAACCGATTTTGACCTGTCACACAACTGGCAGGGAACACCGGAGCAAAGCTGGGGCAGCAAACACTGCAGAAACATTTGAAGTAAGATCATATTTACTTGGCTCATTTATTAATGCGTGATGGCATAATCCAGCAGCCCCACCCCTTGCTCATCGCTGAATCTGCCCTGGGCAGCTGGGTGGGATGCTCCGGCGCATCGCGCGTCGGGCGAGAACGTTTGCCGCCACAGGTATGTACACGCTTACAATCCATCAGAGAAACGCCAAACTGTTCATCCAATCCCGCGACTGAGGGCGGCTAGTCTGGCGAAGACGCACATTCGCAGATGGCGCCATGTCTCCTTATCTGGACGTGGTGCATTAACGCTAACTGCTAGAAGATGCGTTTTTTCGAGACATCGTCTTCATTGGAGAGGCAAAAAAAGAGCAAAGCAAGGGGTGTGAGAATTGACTTGGAAGTCGTGCGATTCGACAAAACCCAATATAGTTGTGTTGATGTTCTGTTTTTTTCCTAAGCTAAGCCTTTAATTACGCGAGCATAAGGAAGTTGTGCACAAAATGATAAGAAAAAAGGTGACGTTTTGCGCTTAAATGGGGCCTTTTGTTTTTAGGGACTGTGAGAATAAAGCAATTGTTTTAAGCCACGTAGGCTCAAAGCGGTCGCGAGATAAATTCTGGAACGAAGGGGATATGCCATGGCGCATGCACTTTCTGTAGAGGTATATCATCAATCTAACAGTGATACCTGCTCCGGAAGAAACTTACTTTAAGGAGTCTAGTCCGTTTACGTTCCCACCACAGTGGCTCAAGCAGGCTTTATCAATAATGTTTAACTGCCCTCGATTAACCAGGCCGGCCAGCACAGGTGGAGGCGCGCAGAGCATTGCCGACGGCCATTGACCGCCGTGTTGACACGCGAGTAGAACGCCATTCGAGCGCCGAAATGAGTTCAGGTATTGCACAGCTGGAAATACAATTGGTTATCCAGACCCAACATCGAACAGCCATCGCAGCTAAAAACAACGCGAATTGCACCCGAAATGTGCAGTATCTGCCGGAGCGTTCAGTTGATTTGGAAACCAAAATTTATAGAAAGGACAAAAGGATGATATATGGCCATTCTACGTGAAACCTAACCGCCAGCACTTTTTCCGAGCCATTCAACACAATGTCATCGTGCCTCTGAGGGCCTCCGCCGCTTCGTTTATCAGGGATCAGTCTGATCTGTCGCTCGTATATCGTATCATTGATTATTCAGCTGGTGGGTCGCCCTGTCATGGCTGGCACTTGCGTGCTCTGTAGCTGATTGGCGTGACAGCTTGTCTGCTGGCCGCAGCAGTTACCAGTGTTCCTTGTTACAGCATCTGTCAGCTGGCCTGCCTGACAGCCTGTCTGCGCTAGCTTTGGCAGACAACTGTGTCCCCTCTGCAGCATTCGTTAGTTGGCCGGTCTAACGGCCCATCGTGGCCGGTCGTAGCCGTTACCCTTGTGCTCTGTTGCAGCAGCTGCCAACTGGCTGGCCTGACAGCGTGTCTGCTGGCCTTGGTCGTAGAGGTATAGCCTTGCTTTGATAGCCTTGTCCTTGTTGCAGCATCTGTCAGCTGGTTTGCCTGACAGCCTGTCTGCTAGCTTTGGCAGCCAACTGTGTCCCCTGTTGCAGCATTTGTTAGCTGGCTGGCCTGACAGCGTGTCTGCTGGCCGTGGCCGTTGGCCTTGTCCTCTGTTGCAGTATCTCTCACCTGGCTGGCCTGACAGCGTGTCTGATGATTGTGGCCGTTGGCCTTGTCCTCTGTTGCAGTATCTCTCACCTGGCTGGCCTGACAGCGTGTCTGCTGGCCGTGACCGTTAGTCTTGTCCTCCCTTGCAGCATCTGTCACCTGGCTGGCCTGACAGCGTGTCTGCTGGCCGTGGCCGTGGCACTAAAGACGCCACACCAACGGCCGCCTCGCATCGGCTTCCTGGGCATGCGCGGCAAGCGCGACGCACCGCGGCTGGCCCACGAGGTGGCGCTGGAGACGCGGCAGCGGCGCCTCTCCTACCCCATCTCGCGCCTGCTGCGGCTCAGCGAGCTGTACGGCGACCTGTACGAGCGCGCCGACCGCGCACCCTCCGGCTTCACCGGCCTGAGGGGAAAGAAGGTGCCGTCCGGATTTAGCGGTCTCCGCGGCAAGCGCACAGGGCCCCGGCGGGTCCCCAGCGGCTTCGCCGGGCTCCGCGGCAAGAAGAGTGGCCCGACGGCGTTGGAGACGCTGCGCGGCATGCTGGAGGAGGCGGCGGATGAGAAGCGGTCGCCGAGTGGCGCGTTCCTCGGGCTGCGCGGCCGCCGCCAGGCACCGCTGGAGGCCGAGTGACCGCGGCGCTGGCGAGGTCAGCGTCGTCCGCTGGTGGGAACGGCACGTGCACCGGGCCAGCGGGCGGAGCGGTGCTGGCTACTGGGAGACGAGGTGCCGCCTGCGGCCGCCGATCGTCGCATCACTAGCCGGTCACCCGACCCCTCGACGCACGCGGATGTCTTGCGGTCCAGGCCACAGACGGTCTCCGTCGTGGCCGCAGGTCGCCATACGGTCGGGTGTCACGCAAGTCCTGGCTCTCGATCTGGATGCTGAAACTCACCGGGGCCCCTGGGCGCTTCATTTGTGTTTGATGACGGAGCAAGCCGTTAACTGTGCGACACTTAATCGCGTCCGAACAACGGAGGGATGTGGGTCCTTGCTTTGAGCAACTATAAGAAAGTGGTCAAAAGTTCGACCTGCGTATGCCCCTTGTTAACATGATTGCGTTGTCACTTATAAAGCCAATAATCGACACTTCGAGCATTTTAAGTTCGCAGTGCACGAAGAAAGACTTATGAAGGAATACCACCGCCAATGTCTCACCCGTAGGCCTAATATGGCAGTGCGACAGTTTCCTTCGAGTCCGTAGAGCAGATAATTTGGGGTGCCGTTGCTCGACAGGTTATGAATATGATCATTGAATAAAGGCACGGCATATGGAATGCAACAATTTCGTAGGCGATTAGGCCATTGTAAAGAACGGCAAACAAATTAGAAGTTCGCGAGACCCAAATTACGCCGCTTGTTGCGGTCCACATAGTGACGAGCCGAGCCTGACAAGGACAAATACGTTGCAGCGATCGTCGATCCATCAGCGCCCCAGCGTTCACCCACGGAACAGGTGATAAACCGTTACAACGCTTATATCACGACAGTATATATGCAACTAACCCCCTGTACGTGCGCGTGAGTAATTTGCTTTGTTGGACGCGCATTCTCGACTTGCGTTGACCGTTGGCTGGCGGTCCGTTCTGTGTTTGATGCGCAGCCGGCGCGGGCGGCCATTTCTGGCCGGCGGCGCCGCTATCTGTCGTTGTTTCTGCTTCACTTTGTCGGCGGCCGGCGGCCTGCGCCCGGGGCGTCGGCGTCGGGCGGCCGGCATCTGATGCAGACCGACGGGTCGGCTGACGGACGGCCGCGGGCAGGCGACGGAGGCCCCTCCCCTCGGCCGGCCGCGCCCCCGGCTACGGTACGCGCACCGTCGGCGCGGTGAATGCAGATCAGTCGCGTGCGTCTGGTTGTATCTTGGCAATAAAATCAGAGGCTGGGATGTGCGTGTAAAGCAGGAGTGCGACACCCACGAAGAGGCGAGAGTCTAGCGAATGACATTTTAAGGTTGCGCAGCAGAAGACAGCAGCACCCTTCTTCACAGATCGTCGACGGCTATGGCGGTATGACCGTATGACGGGACGGTATGACGGTCATACTGGGCGTGCCGTGCTTTACTAGCTGCGCCGCACCATGCCGCGCCCGACTGCCGCGGACCACCGACGCTGTTTCGCGGCACCGCCGGCTGTCCCGTGTCAGGCCGGAAGTTTGCGCCGCCGCCGCCGGCTGCCAAGTGCACGCATTAGTCACACCTTTAGGCGACGCGTCCAGTGCGCCGCCCCGAAAAAAGGCGACTGGGCTCCGTCTAATGGTCCCACTCCACGCGGACGCCCGGCGGCGACAAGCCGTACCATTAGACGACGTCTCGGTCGCCAATACCGACGGGCGTCCGTGTGATGTCACTGTGACGTTGCATTGCGTGACGTCATATTTAGCGGGAGTTCGGGTCGCGTTTTATTTCAACTACTGTGTTATTGGTAGACAAACACAACCCCCGCCCACTCGAATGCTAGACTGTTTCATACCAGCTTCTGACTACTGGAAAGCGTTACATTAGCCGCGCACCTGTGCAGATCAAATTGGGAAGAAAATAAGTTTGTGAGCTTAAAGCAGTCACCTATCATCAAGTCGCTAGCTTAAAAAAATGTTGTCCCGCTTAATCCCTAGCAGCCCGCACAATAACTAACATAGCCAAAGCGCTAACATGATGTCGCCTGCGCTGCGCGCCGCCATATTCATGGACGCCCCGCCGACTACCAAGATGTTAAAACGTTTTGCGAGCGCAGTTGTCGACAAGTGTGACGTCACACCCTTCGCGTCACGAATCCATCATGGCCGCCCGACCAATCATAAAACAGGATTTCGACTATTGGCAGCACGATAGCTAAGATGGAACGCGGTCCTGGTTACGTATCGCGCCAGATGACACAGTTCCTGGTTTGGTGAGGAGCCGGTTACGCGGCAATGTGGAGAGCCAGGCATGTGTGGCGTCGCAGCCACGTCGGGTGCGGCCGTGTATGGCGTCACGGTTGAAGAGTTCTCTCACATGTGACATTACAGCCCACGAGTCGTCAGTTAAGCGTCCAGTCAAAATCGGTGCGAGTCCGGCCCTGCGTCACGTACGTACTTCTCTGCGTGAGTCCTGCCAGTCCAAAGCTCGCCGACAGAAAGAGATCCTGTGGACGATCGTGCTTCAAAGCGGAGGCGTGGGCGAACGATGAAGCCGCGAATGTCCTTACCACTTGCATACGTTATAGAACCACAGCTTTTTTCCGTGACTGTCGACTTTTGACTGTCAGTTGAGCCACAGATCCCGAGTTAATCAGATTCCTCACTTTGTGAGCGCATCCAGCTGTTTCAGAGACAAGACTACAAAACGAAGACGTTGTTATTTTATTATACTGGCGCAGCCTGCGCTAGAGATCTTGCATCAAACACACTGATATTGTTAGCTCATACGACCTGTGATGTGTATGTCACAGCCACCACCTCAGAAGCCCTTTGTTTGGCACCAGGTCATGCTGGTCCCGCGCACGCCAGCTGACAGGAAATATCGCGTATTGCACCTATTTCATCCGCAGCCTCGACTACTACGCCATCGCTGGCTCGGCGCAACACTGACGCCTCGCAAGGACGCCGGTAGATGGCGTTCGCGCGACTGCGGCCCGCATGAAGGCCGCGCCGGACCGCGGCGCTGGCGAGCACGGGTTGTGGACACGGTGCCATTACACCACCACCGCTATGAGCGCCGAGCCGCGCTCAGTTGCCGGAGGCGCCGCGCCGGCGGCGTCCGGTGACCTCAGGCCGGGTCAAGTCACTGCGCGCGGGCCGGCAGCACGACGCCCCGGCACTCGCCGAAGCCGACGCGCACGCCCTCCCGCTCGCAGAACCCTGACGGAACAGAGGGACACGTGAGTTCGGGGCGTGCGAGAGTCGTCGCCACATCTGACAATGGTGACACGTCAGGGGCTCGAGAGCGAGCCAGAGTCTGGTGGACATCCGCGGACAGCCGAGCACATAGTCGACGCACAGAGTTAGCGGGGATACGCGTGCGTAAGCGCTCCTGCTTGCGACTGTACACGGCTCGAATAATGGGTGGGAAACGTGGGTTGTCTGGTGAGCATCACACGACGAGCTGGGCCCGTTCGAGTGCGGCGTTGGCACGACAAGGGCGGTCCGGCAGTCCGCGCCCCACATTACGGCGGGATTGCTATGGGGACGTGGCCAGGAATGGTGACAGATCCCCAGTGGAGCTGTCTATCGGCGTTAGGACAGCCGACGTTGCGAGACAGAATACAATACAGGTCAACAATAGCAGCCAGGTAATCGTCGGACGCGCACAGCACGCAACATCAGGCGCAGTGCGTGAGTGATGAACATCAGCGGTGTCCGGGCCCGCTCGACAGATGCACAGAGCTCTGTTCTGGCACAGGCTGCCAGCGGTTCGAGTTCGTAAGCTCAACTTACTAGTTCGGTGATGTGACACATCGCCTTCACTGACCAAAAGCACCCACTTTAGGACGCATGAGCCACTGGTCCAACCAATGTTAACAACCATGGTGTAACCAAGCGAAAGCAGCTCTCAGCCTGCAAAGACGGTACAGCGAATCTGCCACCTGCGCCCTCCCGTTGGGCGCGTCCCGCCATCGGCCATCGCCACCACTCCGAGGGATCATTTATACAGCGCCCGATGGCAGGTCCGGCCCGTCCGTTCAAACTTTACAGTCCGAGCCGGTGTCATGGCGGAGGTTCAACCCACACACTGCCCGCCGCCGCCGCCGCCGCCACACGGCTGACTTCTGTCCAGCCCGTCCCGCCCTCGATCAGCGGCGCTGGCGGCGGCGGACGCCCGTCTCCAATTCACACGTCCTAACGGCCTGTGCCCGGCACCCCGCGGACGGGCGCCGCTCCAGCTGGCGACGACGGTCCCCGCGCGGGTCACCACGCTGATCGCGACGCCCGCTCCACGGTGCCCGCGAGGCGGTCCCAGGCCCAGCGGCAACGCTTGCCTCTGACGCGGCGCCGGCAGGCCTCCCGTCCGACCGCTTGTTCGTTACCAGCTCGATGCGACGCCCGTGCAAGGTACGGGCAGAACGACCGCTCAGCAACCACCCCAGCACCACCCCAATTCGGAAATAAATGTGTCGGGTGAAAAGAGGAAAAAAGTCCGACAAGGGATATCTTCACCTGTACCTTCATTTGGAAACAAATATGTCCGGTCAAAAGGGGATAAAGATCCGACCCGAGGCACTTTAACCCGCTAAACCACACCTAACATTGGCTTAGGTGTATAGCTGATTTAACCGGTCAAGAAATAAGGCCAACAATTCTCTTTTCTATCTCCACGGTGGCAGCTTAACAGCATGGAACGCTCTACGCTCTAGAGGTATGGCAGCACTGCGACCAATACTGTAGAGCCCACCACGCTCAGCCAGTTCTCAAAATTGAACTTCATGCCTTTGTCTCTTTGAAATCATCGCATGCCTTGATGTCAATGCGCACGACTGTGCACGCCTGGGACAGCACTGAATGGGCCCTGGGAAGAGCGCAAAGCGCGTCCCGCAGCCGGAAGGGGCCAGCAGTGGTGCACCAGCCTTCATATAAAGACGGGTCGCCGCACCTGTCTGGTCACCACCCCCCGCAGCTGGCTGCAAAACAATCTGAGCCGGTGGCAGGTGCCGGCCACGGCGCGACAACAACGCAATGCATCACGGGCTGGCGAGGCACGCGTGGGCCGACTGCCGCACCCCGCGGTCTGCGGCACAGGCCCGCCCGCCCGGTCCGGAGCGGCAACTGGGTCAGCGACGACACGGCTCGGACGGGTGCACGTCCGGCGCGTGACCCGGGGTCGGCGCTCAGGTCACAACCGACCCGGGGGACGCCGCTGAGCCCGTGGCAGGCCGAACGTGACGCGGGGCGGCGCGCCACCGCCGTCGCCCGACGGAGCCGTGCCTGCGTCAGCCGGTGCCGACACAACAGCCGACTGATGGCCGGGCCCGCCCTGGGTCGGTACAGGCCGCCGCCGCCCCGCCTCCTCCGGGAGCCGGCGCCCGATCCGTCGCCTCCCGACTGGCCGCCCAGCCACAGATAGACACTATCCGCACGCACGGCGGTGGCGCGAGAAGCCGCTAATGTCGTGGCGCGCAGCACAAATGCGCTAATGACAACATACGGCTGGTCAGCATCAGAGGCCAACAAAGTTTGTCCTTCCCCGAGCACATAAGTGACCACAGTGGTGAGCTCGGGGAGCCTTTGGACATCAATCAAGCACTGTACGTGAACCAAATGGACCTGGGACGTCTGCCCCATCCCATTGGGCACGCAGCTCCCGTTGCCGCCGCCGCATGGGGTGCTCCCACCGGACCACCAGCGACGGCGGTGCCGGCTGCGATATTCCGAGGTCTGGGAGACGGACGGCCCGACAATGGCCGGCGGCGGGCCGTCGCCGACGACACTGCAGTGAGAGCCGCCGCGGCACGGGCCGACATACGGCGGCGTCCACCGGCGAGCCAACTGAAGTCGGGACGGTCCGGCTTCATTTTGTCCGTAAGACATTCGATTAAATAATCAAATATCGAACGGACAAAATGTTTTTAACTTATATATATATATGGATATATATATATGGATATATATATATATATGGATATATATATATATATATATATATATATATATATATATATATATATATACATACATACAGCTACACAAACAATGAGCGTGAAAGATCATAGTTCTGAACCTCTGAAGACCATGCCAACGCAGAGAAAACATCCATCAGTCATTCAAACCGTGCATAATGATGCCCCATGCCGGGTCACGTTAGGGCTCCTTGAGGCACGGGCAGCTAGACCAAAAGGTCCCAACAACTCGTGCCCAGCAAAGGGCTCGAAAGTGTCTCACCACGGGCAAGTCACTTCCGCACGCCTGCCGAATCCCAACAGCCGATACACGGTACACGCTGAGAGCTGCCCGGATCGCAGGAGGCCGAGCCGAAAGGCCTTGGTGACCCGCGCCGAGCAACAGAGTCGCGATATACGGACTACGGACATCAGAGCGATCAATTAATCTCCCACAAGCCAGCACCCGGTGCACGGCACTACGCTCAGCATTTCTCGGACCACGTAATGCTACGCTGGAGGGCCCCCATGTCC
This sequence comes from Pollicipes pollicipes, assembly GCF_011947565.3. Taxonomy (NCBI): domain Eukaryota; kingdom Metazoa; phylum Arthropoda; class Thecostraca; order Pollicipedomorpha; family Pollicipedidae; genus Pollicipes; species Pollicipes pollicipes. The sequence continues at coordinate 10,251,715 of NW_023597054.1, forward strand.
CGTTACGCATGTAAGGCCAAAGAGTGACTCGCCAAAGGGCACCCGTGCTCGATGTAATAAGCAGCACAACAGTTCTTAACTTAGTTCCTGAACGACACTCCTCAAATCGATGACGTCGATGAACGGCTCGAACAAATCGATTGGGCGGCTCATGCTGACGTGTGTGTACTTAGCCAAAGACGAATATTACGGATGCGCACCGATTCTAATATTCTGAGATGTGTGTTGTCTTGCGACCTTGTGTTCTATCAATTTGCGTTACCAGTTTGCACCTGGTCGGACACCATAGTTGGTATTTCCGCGGGTCGTGTTTCCCCAGATGTGTGCGGAGCGACCGGTACTCTCTAAGTACACGTCACTTACTTTTTAGGTATCAAAAAAGGGTTCCAATCATACGACCTTCTTGAAAACTGGACATGTTGTTTCAAGAATATTGTTTCGGACGATCATGGTGTTCATATTGAAAATCCGGTCATATACTGCCTTATATCGGTAATATCAGCGTCCGTCTCGGGACCGCCTACCCTCACCGGAAGTGCTGTTTATAATTGCGGTGTCTTCTCAAGGAAGTGTGGCTGTTTGTGGCTGGTACATACACGTGCCAATTGATGATGGGGTCATTGCCGGGCGAACTAGGTCTCTGCACCATTTATCGCATGGTTTTTATGGCGTCAGTAGGATATGAAACAAAAGGAAAAGGCACTCCAATGCCACGATGGTCAGAACCCAATTAGTCAATAACGGCCAATATGTCGGTCAGACACTACCAGCAACGCACAGCCAGCCTCGTGGCGGCATGGTTCTGAGGACCCATTTAGCCGGGACTTGTAGCCAAAGTCGGAGTCAGTGATTTGCATTGGTCGGGACCATATATCGCCAACGGCCCTGTGCCGGCAAAAGGCCCAAGTCGGCCAGAGGCGATGTACGAGGAGGTCCGAAGAGGCTGGAGGGCTCACCGGGTCCGACGATCAAGGGCTCGATTGGAGGGTCTGGGGGCACGAATGGCTGGTCGGAGTATTATTCAGGGAGTCTTATCCAGCCTGCAGGACGGGCCCTCAAATGACCGTCAGCGGGCCCTTTGCGCCGATCAGGGACACCCTAAGAAGCTGTGTGTGTAAGAAGCTAAGAACCACCAGTACCGCACAGTGCGCTCCATATCGGCATGGGTCTGAGTATGGGTCGCTTCCAAAACAGCTACAAAGCCAGAGCCAGTTAATTGACTGTTCGGGACCCCTGCACCTGCCAGGGGCCCACAGCGCGTAAAAGACGGCCCCGTGCTCGCAAGGGGCCCCAGCCGACCAAGGACAGTGTTCAATGAGGCCTGCAGAGGGGCTCGGGGGCCCGACGGAACCACCCATCAAAGGCCCTGTTGGAGGGCATAAGGGCCCGAAGTCTGAACCCTGGGGACACATTTCCCAGGCAAGAGGAAGACCGCCGGCCCCGCTTTGCATTGGTGTGGATCCCTGAAACAGCGGTAGCGGCCCTTGTGTAAGTGAGAGGCCCACAGTGCGCAACAGAAGGTCATGTCGCGGCTAATGACCCCAAGTCTGTCACGGGCTTTGTTTGAGGAGGCCCGAAGAGAGGCCTGCGGGCCCTTTGGGACTTAAGATCACGGTCCCGCTGGACTTTAACTGAAATGCCAGTCAGAGGGCTTTTATTAGGGCCATCTTACTACGGTTATTTGATTACGGTAAGGCAGCTCGAAAGTGGTACTTGTAGTCTGTAACAGTAGACGACGGCCCTCAGCAGATATTGACATCGTGAGCTGTCACGGCCTGCAGACAGCGTCTGAAATTTGGGTGTTCCTTGGTGTTTTTAGCCCCAAGACATTTTGTTCTCCGCAAAAATACACTGGAAAAAATATTAAAAAATTGTTCCCTGTGACGAACGTGAGCTGAAGGCAAGCTGCTCCTGAAACTTCGACAACATCGCGTGCCACGCTCACACGACCAAATGAATGATACTGCTGGCGGGCTGCGGCCGAATCTTGCTACCATATGGCACAGAATCTCTCTTTTCAATGCACTCGGTGCCCAGGTCCGTTGCTGCTCACCAGCACAGGATTAACCCACCTCCGTCCACCTAACGACACCGTCGCGCTCAGACGCCGGGCCCGGGACCGCACTCAAAACAACAGCGTTTCTTGTCGGGCCGGGGAGAAGCGAGAGAACAGGGAACATCTCGTATACGTCACGATTCCACGTTTTAGGGTTGCACGCGGAAATCATTGTAATAGAATACAAATTGATACGAAAGGACATGACGTCACACTAACATGTATGCCTAAAAATAACGTGAATTGGTCATATGTTGATTAAAAAATTATTTCCATCCATTCCAAATAGCACCCTGATTAAATCTGCATTTGAGGCTATCAAAAATAGAGATTGGATAGAAAGTATAATTGTGACGTCAAACACCATTCCAAACACTCGCTTGGGCACGCGGAAATCCAAGGCTCCGCGAATCTCTCCTTGGGGGGTTTGGATCAGATCACAGATCAATCTCTCGGGGGGAGGGGGGGGGGGGATTTAGCGCCGGAGAGGAGGCACATTCTCCACCAAAAAATCCGAGCTGAATACTTGAAAACGCATAATAGGGCCGTTAAATAAAAGCACGGATTTTTCCTATCGATCTACAGAGCGTCGCCACATAATTATGATCTGAGCATAGAGCTGAAGCAGGGTCTCTTGTTCTCCGTTGAGCAGAACTTTTGGTTTTGTTTATATAATTCGTCTAAGTTTTTGAGATCTAACTTTTATTTGAGCAGCGTTTGCCAATAAATAATTTTCAAAAAGCATTCAAGTCCTAACAAGCACTGCTATGGCGTGTTCGCCGTTTATGTAGCCTTCCGAGGTTTTTTTTAGAGAAGCCGCTTGCGGGGTGATGACGCGACTGGTTGATGGTACAGATGGAGGCAATATCTAAATCCAGCTCAGTGTCATACATACACTGGGAAAAGTATTGTATCAGACTCAACGTCGGTGAGTAAGTGTAGCGATGCTAACACTGTACGGCTAGCTTGCTCTATGAGCAGGAAATAACTCCTCCGTCCCTGCTGCACTGACCTCCCAGCCCCGATCACGCAGCAGCCTAATGTCCCAGATGGTGTAGTTTTGTACATAACTTTGTGCAGCGGGTGAGCAGGGAAATCCTAATCCCCACAAATGATGCAAACCATGTTCTCCATGATTTTGACCAAGTTTCTTCTCAAAGTTGCGGAAGGGACAACGTAAAGCATTCCATCCAATTGAATACGACACTACACCCCGGGTCCAAAATGAAGTATATCTGGGTCAGCGAAAGTCTAAACGGGTATCACATTGCCCCAGAATTTTTCCCTTAGGTGGTAAAGATTGCACCTTGGCTAGAGCGTAGCTGCACTAACTATTGTGCCACAGATGCTCCTATTTACATTATTGTGATCTGCATGACATTTCAATCTTAAATTTGTCGTAATGTGCTGTAGGGAATTGTTTAACAGGTGCACAACATTTTAACCATTGGTTTCTATCGGCCTTAATTGGGATTCACGCCTGTACAATATGATTGTCAATATCAACAGCTTTCTATCAGCTCCATATATTCAAAAACACAGTAGGTGTGAGTGTAGACTTGGGAAGAAAACACTTTCTTACGAAGCTAGATAATTCAAGAATTGCAAGCAGCCAGTCTCTAATGATCTTTGGCAATTACTGAGACCAGTTAGAGCACGGTGTTTACTGTCATCTGCTGACAAAAAAAATGTCCTTCAGTACCAGCGGTGAACACAATGCAAATTCACCTGGGTTATTTTGTTCTCACTACAAGCCGTGATTTTACGATTTTTGTTCTCTCCCCCAAGAGCCAAAACCAAACTTCAGATACTGCCCGCAGGTACCACATTTGTGCTCTTTTTCCCCACCTCTGTGGGCCTGTGGGCTTGGAGCCTACATGTCAATTTTCATATTAATGCTGAGCGAGATCGAATCGAAAACTTCGCGCCCAGCCACAGAGGCTACGTTGATAGGAGGATTCCACATTTGTATATGGGTTTTGACCTGAAACAGCGATCAAAAAGATCATTCGGTGCAGTTCACAGACTTGCCAATCTCACGACCTGAACCCCCTAGTTTCTGAGCTACACACCCACGAAGACGACGGACCATTTCACGCAGACTTTTTCAAGGTCACCCAGGCGTCCACGACGCCATAATAACGTCGTTCAAATCTTGCATGGTCATGGAGTGATCCATGCCAAGAAAAATTTAACTGCATAAAATTGTCGAGTCGTTCATATCTCGCGCTCGTGAGCACAATTTCCGGATATAATGGCCGCCAATTGGCTTTCAATCAATGTTGTGCATGGTACGGTGACGCAATCAAACAATGACGTATTGAGGAACATATTTACTAAAAACTACCCTTGTGTAAAGCGGTCTTTTCCACTTAAAAGTATGCCAGTAGTAATAAGTAAGTTTATTTCGCCATATCTGATGGTAGTTTCAACATCAAATGTGGAACATTCCCTTTGACCACGCGGAAATGGAGCAAAGTACACTTTGAACTACAAAGTATAAATTTCAACAACACAAGATAGCGCGGGCTTGAACATGTTAGCACCACTGCACATCCCTTCCTTGGTCTCAGCTAACTACTCAAACACCGCCACGCGACGTGATTTGTGCAGCGCCTGTAAAGTATTGTGCGTTTTAAATTGTTTTACTAGTTATTGGGTTTGAATACTGACGCCCGTCAGTGAGTTCCTTTCGTCATGCGTTTGGCACAAGTCAATGAGACCTTTCGGTTTAGGCGACTGCAGTCCGGCCTGTTATACACAGCCTCGAATAGCTTCGCTGACACCGTCGCTTGACCGGATCTGGCAAGCCAACCGGGCAGATACTGTCGATTAAAAGTCACAGATCATGCGCAGAGCCACCGCCCCGCTGTGTTGCATTGTTTGCTCCAGCACATTCCGCGCTGCATCACCACGGACCACCCAAATTGTCCCACGCTGCCCGAGCCAGCTACACTGCCCGCTGCCCGTGTGTCTGGTCCGCCGTCTGTCGCCTGCGGCAGATTCCCGGCTACACTGCCGCGACTGGCGAGGACCGTGCATCTGGTCCGCAGTTCGTCACCTGCGGCAGACTCCCGGCTACACGGCACGAAGGCCCCACGCTCGCCCCAAGGCCCCTCGCCCCTGCCGCTTCGGCGCCCCTCTCAGGGCCAGGAGTCGGGTCGCCCACAGCCGGCCAGGTGCGGCTCGACCGCCAGTCGCCGGCCAAAACTCGTCGCCGCGGTAGTCGTTCATCAGCCGACAGGGTCATCCCTGGCACGGATGGGACCGCGCACGACCCTTTGCGTCAGACGGCGGCAGCCGGGGCTCGCCGCACTGAAGGTGGAGTCCGACCGCCGCGGCCCGAAGGTTTGACGACTCGCGCCAGCTTCGACGAGCCTCGAGCATCTCACTCACCAGGTCCGGCCAGGCAGCACAGGTCAGACATTACATCTAACCAGACCACACCAGACCAGCCAAACCAGACCACACCAAACCTGAGTAGACCACACTAGACCAGATGTGGCCACGCCAGATCACACCAGACCACCATGACGACACTGGGACGATGAACGACTGGTCCCACCACCACGACGCCGGCCGCCGCCACTGCGGTCCGAATCACACGTGGCTTGCTCTGTAGAGGCCCCAGTCAGCGTCACCGCCGAGAGTGGGAGCGAGCCGGCGTCGCCGGCGCGGCGCGGCACGTCCTATGCCGACCGCCGTCAGCCGGCACGACCGACCGGGCCTTATCGCCGCCCGCTGCCGGCCGATATCGTCCCACGATCGGGCTGAGGCCGACCCAGTCACCTCCACCCCCGTTCGCCAGGTGCGCCGGAGGCGGCGACAGCCAGCGCCAAAGGTAACCCAGCGGAACCGTTGATCAGGTGCCGACTGAGTGCCGACCGGCCCGGACCGGGTGCCGACCGCATGCCGGCCGGGTGCCGACCGGTCCGGACCGGGTGCCGATCGGATGCCGGCCGGGTGCCGGCCGGATGAGCATAACGCAGTGCTAGGTGTCGCTGGAGTGCCCACCAGGCGCTTAGCGGGCAACAACTGATTGTTGGCTGGGATGCAGTCTGGTGTCCACTGTATGCCAATTGTCAGTCACACCACCTACTACCGGGAAATCGAGCTAAGGGCACCAGATGTCGCCCAGACGGCGCCAGGTGCTGCTGAGCCCGGCATGGCCGCTGCCCCCGGGCCCGGCCGCACTGTCCTCTCCGGCGCTCCGTCCGGGCGCCAGCCGTCCCCCGCTGCACGGGGCAGCGACAGGTCACGGGCCACACGGCGACCGGTGAGCACCGCCACGGGCAGGCGTGCGGCGCCCAACCCGGCCGGACACGGACGGCGGACGGCGCGGCGACTCACCCCGCATGATGACCTCGTCCCCGTCCTGCAGGAACTTGCGCGAGCCGCCGTCAGCCAGCGTCAGCGGCTTGCTGCCGCGCCAGCTCAGCTCCAGCATCGAGCCGTACGAGTCCGGCTCCTGGGGACGGTAAACGACCACGGTAACGGGAAGATCGGCGCCTGGTAACAGCAAGGCAACCAACCACGGTAACGAGAGGATCAGCGCCTGGTAACAGTAAGACAACCGACCGCGATAACACGAGGATCAGCGTCTGGTGACAGCAAGACACCACGGGGGCGGGCAGATTACCCATTGCAAATAGTACCCACTGCGGCAACGTCAGGGGAGGGCAAAGCTAACCCAGTAGGTTAAGCAAGTTTATGTTTAACCGTTAACTCGTTAAGGACGTTGACGGAACGTTAATCCAGTAACCCGCTCACCTTTGGAATTGTTTTGCAGTACCTGCTTTATAACCCCTGCATCCCTTCAAATCGTGGAAATAGATTAAATGCGTCGCTCACTGTCCAACCTTTGTATTGTAATTCCTATAGTAAGCTATTAGTGTGAGCTACTATACGTACTGAAAAAGTTCATGGCAAAGTATATGACAAGGTAGGGATGGTGCCGCACCCTTCCCCCTAAATATCACTTTGTGTACATCATGGATACCTGGCTTATAAGCAAGCCAGTAAGCCATCGGGCATGTAACCTTTGCATGGGAAAGCTTTGACACATGGGTATGGGTTCAATCCGGCAGGCGCTGACCCCGTTAGCCATCTTACACTCGCTAGGCTGGGCTTCCACATGTTCGAGTTTGAGCCTTAAGGCATGTTTCAATGCACTTCACTGCATATTCAAGTGACGTGTTTCAGGATTGGCCAGTGGCTTTTCGAATTCAAACCTTAATTTTCAGGGTTCGCAGATTCGCAAGATCGCAATCGACTCTTATCTGAATCCTGCAAATTCGAGCCTTCAACGCCAATTTATTTATTTCCTTATCCCATCACCTCCAGGGCAGCTTTCCTATCGTGGCGAATTTAGTCCCCCCCCCCCCCGTCTTTATGTAAGAGATTTAAAATTGATCTATGAAGAGACCCATCATAGGTTTAGTTCGCTTACTGGAAGAAATATTTAGTTAGCAAAGATAATAAGCACGCCAAACATCAGACACATACCACGCGTCATACGCATCAAACCCGAAAAATGTCGCGCTAAGTATGGCAACCCGGGCGCCGTGTGAGCATCTGTGCAGCTAGCTTATACCGCTGTCGCGCTTGTCTCGCTTCGGGTGTCCACGCCGTTATATCTCAAAGAAATTCTCTTTGAAATTTTGGGAGAATTTGCGTTCCAATACAGATACGATAGCAACAGGAGATTGCTAGTGGACCCTGCCCATTACCTTTCAACCTAATTACTGGGGTTAGAATCCGCAAGTTTGAAGAGTAAAAATACACTGAAAAATGGAAGCATAAAGTTACGAAACTGGCTGGATCCTTATGGCACAACATGCAATGAGAATCGATTACCTGAAACTTTGATGACAACATTTCAAGTTGAGTATCATTGCTACGCTTAAGGCCTAAAATAGTTTTGAAGTGTCAAGCCTTTTACGTCACTTATGATATACGGCTGCCATCAAAATCAAATAGGCTCAAGCAGCGCACCCGGGATTTCGCGGATTTCGCCCAGGAGATGCTAGGAGGCAGCCCCCACCCCCATCCCCATAGTTTCAATATGAAACCTGCCAACGTCCACCACTCCAGGATTACATAACCCCATTTTCCCATCACTCATATTCCCAAGACCCTCGCGTGGCCCTCCCGCTTAAAAACCCAGCCATCACTTGTGCAATGGTGAAAGCTGCAAACTCAATGGAAAATTTGCCAATAACGTTTACTCACAGCCCGCCGGTGAGAATCTAATAGAAACGAAAATTTATTTGGGATCAATGTACTGAGAAATGAGTTAGAATTTCATCAAATCTAAAAAATAACAAAAACACTACTTCAACGGAAATAGCCGTTAGTTTCGACGTTAACGAAAGCGTTGACTAGTTACCATTACAAGTTAGTTAACGGATTGACGGTTCAACAGATTCATCTCCGTCTTGTGAGTTGCAGACAGATCAGCAAGCGACAGTAAACGACCCTGGTAACGCGCGGATCAGCACTTGACGACAGCGACCCCCTGCTAACGGACTGATCAGACCCTGAGGACAGCACCCGACCGTTGCAGTGGGTAGATCACGGCCAGGACATAGTAAGCGACCATGGTAGCGTCGACAGCGCCAGCACAGTGCCAGTATTGTGATGTCGCGGGGAGCAGTGGCCACTGAAAGATGCATCGCCAATGCACCTTCCCAGCGATCACCGATGACAGACGGACCCGCCCGGCATTCGGATCGATGAGCAAATGACACGAGATATGAGCCACAGCTGGGTCCAACATTACCCCATAAGAATCAGATCTTGGGTGCATTTCGCGCCACCACCGGCTCGCTGGACGCGAGTGAGTCACGATACGATGAGAACATATACATTATAAGATGGAAGTGTTCATTCATATTACAGCGGTGCTCTACGTCAGCTGGTTCGGTCGAGCTAGGCTGGTGTCAGCGTCGAAGCCTGGCGCCTGAAAACCTAGACCGCTTGAGTGATGCGTTGGCGCAACTCGTCGTGGCAGGAGGGGCAGTGTATTTTTTTACAGTTCGATGAAAAGTAATGGCGTGGTGGGCTGGCCACCGAAGTGTCACCGCCGTGGTCCAAGAGGTGCCGTGCTCGTAATCCAGCGACGCAAGACACCGGCCCCAGAGCGGACGCCCTGTGTGTCCCACGCTCATGGAAAGATCAGCTGGCAGCTGGCCTAGAGGATTTAACAGGGACAGCACTGTAATCCCGTAGCATTTCATGGCACATCAGACCCTCCGAGGTCCGGCCTGGCACGGATCCGGAGACATGATTACTCGATGCACTGGAGAGGCGTTCCTCGGTTGCTGGATTCAAGACGCACACATCAAGCCCTGCTTGGCGAGTGTTCTGCACTCACAGCCACCCATGCGCATCATTAGAGTAGAAGTAGTAGTAGTAGTAGTAGTAGTAGTAGTAGTAGTAGTAGTAGTAGTAGTAGTAGTAGTAGTAGTAGTAGTAGTAGTAGTAGTAGTAGGTGGCAGTAGTGGTAGTAGTAGTAGTAGTAGTAGTAGTAGTATTGGGTCTTGCAGGGGCTTCGACTGTGCGGTCATATAGTGTACTTACACCACGCAGCACGAACATTTCAAGTTCACGTACGTGCAAAAAGCGAAAAACGAGCTGACGAATGATCCAAGATGAGCTGACTTTATCGATTAGGTTTGACACCGTGACGGCATAAACCAACGTAACGCCACGGACAAGTACAACGTTGAATGGTGTTAAAGCCGCGACCAGCGCCGGTCACAGTCTGGGAGGGAGGGGGTGAGGGTGGCCAGTCCACCAGTTAGGCAACTCCGGAAGTGACACCAAGGCGGCGCTCACACCCTGTAACTTGGACACGCCCCCTGCGCACGGGCGCGAGGGTCAAGTCACACCGGTCTGGTGATCACTGGACCATACAGCTCGGCGAGCTAACGCCAGCCGGCGTCCAGCGAGCAGCGGCGGAACAGCTCAACTTCACACGTCTGCTGAAGCCCTGCACGTGCAGACAGCTCCAGCCGCGCCTGTCTGAGTGACTCCGGACGGTCAACGGTCCCGGCCGTCCGCCGCGGCGCCATCGATCGGCGCCGGCCCCCCGCCGCCCCGGTACACGGCGTGTGTCGACCGGGCGCCGGTCATCTCTGATTGATCGGAGCACCCCACTGTATCGCCCTGATTATCTCAACCTCCGGGACAATGCTGGCCATCGAGCCGCCGCCACGACGCAGCCCGCCCGCCACACCGGCCCAACGGCACGCCCACGGACGACCCCCTCAGCCCGTCACCGGCAGCAGCAGCCGGGCTAACAGGACGCCACGGCTGGCGAGGTGATGGTGCGGGGGAGGCGACGCGCGCCACAGCTTCCAGTGACGGCAGCGACATTCGAGTGCTGCTCTATTGCGAGCGAGCTACGTGATGTTTCGCACGAAAGCGTTTCTGAACATGCTCCCGACGCGGCGAAGCTCGTGACTCCGCCCATTCGCGAATTTCAATCGACACGCCGTCCCCCTCCTAGATCCAGTAATGACCTCACCTGCCCGGCGTCAAGGTCCTGCCGCGGCCCCTCACAGACACTGTGTGATAACCTCATCCCTTCACGGTGTCCCGGTCCCACGCCCCGCGGGATGGTGTGATGATCTGAACTCGTCGGCGCCCTTGGTCTCTCCGTGGTCTCCCCGGGGAGTGACCTCCTCGGTTCCCGAAGACCCCCCCCCCCTCCCGAGATAGCGTCGTGGGTTCACACCGGTCAGCTGATGGTGCCTGAAGCGACCGCTGTTCCCAGAGTCCCCCCTTCCCCTCCCCAGATAGCGCCGTGGCCTTTCCGGTCCGTTGATGGTACCTGAGGCGACTGCTGTTCCCAGAGCCCCCCCCCCCCCCCCTCTCGAGGTAGCACCGTGGGCTCACCGGTCCGCTGATGGTGCCTGAGGCGAGCAAGTCGCCGGGCCGCATGTTGCAGCCGGTGACGGCGTGGTGCGCCAGCTGCTGCTTCATCGTCCAGTACATGTAGCGGAAGTTGGAGCGAGACACTACCGACTCGCCGCCGGCGCCCTCCGCTGCCGGCACATGGCCACGCCGGTCAGGGTCACGACCGCGGGTCAACGGTCCGATCACGAAGTCCGGTTCGGGTAAGCTGTTGGGTTGGAACTGAGTCTGGGTTTGGATGAGCGCCGGGGTCGTAGCTCGGATTGTCGTTAGGGTGGGGGATGGAACCGGGGCTTCGACTGGAGTTCGAGTCTAAGGCCGAGCTCGGGTTCTGGTCAGTGTCACTTGCAAGGACGGTCTGATGCCTCTGTCACAGACATGCCAGGACTTCAAGGGCGACGTCGACCGGGTGATGCGGACAGCGCTCTGAACGGGCAACCAAGCAACCACAGCCTAACTCGACATGTCACAGAGGGCATCACCAGGTGCCCCAAATCAACGGATGTTTTCACTAAGCAACTCAGTCCATCACTCAGCCCCCAAACGAAAAAAGATATTCAAATACGATTACCCAGATATTTGGCAAATATGAGCTATAATGAAGCTTCATATCTCATCAGCGATCTATACGGACTAAAAGCATACATTGGGACATCCACAGCCCGGAGTCGCTGACACACGAACGGCGCTGCGCCAGCCACTCACGCTTGATGGCCACCTCCAGCTTGATGTCGAAGGAGTACTTGTCGTCATGTCTGAGGTAGGGCAGCGGCTGCGGCTCCTGCACGTAGTTGTCGACGACGAACGGCGCCAACGCCTCCATGGTGACCACCCAAGGCGAGATGGAGGTGCCCAGGTTCTTGGCCGTGAACGGACCCAGCGGTACGTACTCCCACTTCTGGATGTCACGTGCTGGCCGGCCAGACAGCAGGCCGTCAGACCAAAGCGACTGGGCCCAGAGGCACACACCTGGGCGGGCCAGGCACGCAGTGATACACCAGCTCGTGTCAAGCCGCGGAGGTCAGGAGCGGGCAGCGCCGTGGTCCTCGTTCCGGTCCTTTCCAGACAACATCCGGCGGCTCAGAGGCACACACCTGGGGGGGGGGGGGGGGGGGGCAGGCACGCAGTGATACACCAGCTCGTGTCAAGCCGCGAGGGTCAGGAGCGGGCAGCGCCGTCCTCCTCGTTCCGGTCCCTCCCAGACAACATCCGGCGTCCGTGCCCAGTCGGTTCGCCTGTCTCCCAACTCACCGCTCCAGTCGTTCATCAGCGTCATGCCGAAGATGTGCTCGTGCGCGCGCTCGATGGGCACCGGATCGCCGAGCGCATTGCCGGCGCCGCCGAAGAAGAAGGCCATCTCCAGCTCGAAGTCCATGAGCCGGCAGGGTCCGAACGTGGGCGGCTGGTCGTCGGCGGGCCGCGTCTGGCCCAGCGGACGGCGCACCGGCGTGCCCGATACGACCACGCTGGAGGCGCGCCCGTGGTAGCCCACCGGCAGGTACTTCCTGCGGTGCGCCGCACGCCGGGCCGTCATGCCACGCACCATGGTGCTCGAAGTCACACGTCCTGGGTGCTCTGCCCCGGGCAGGGCCCGCGGTTTGCGCGCACACAAAACGTGGCCGGTATTCCGCCGACACGGCGCGACCCCGACCAGAAGATACTCTCCGGATTTCCTCGTGGGCTTTAGTGGTAGCTGCTCGACGTCGGCAGCTTTGGACACCTGCTTCCTGTGACGAACGGTTAGCGTTCTCCAGACACGCAGAATGATCAAGTACGTTCTAAACAGAAAGTGAACCTTTTCCAGATCCACGGACTGACCAAGTATGTGGAACGCCACGAACTCAAATTTCCACGAGCGCTTCTGGTAGCGCGGCTCTCGACGCTGGCACGCGAAGAGCAGGCGCGCCACCGTCGGCCGCGGCCGGTCCCGTTACGGCCGGCCAGCCGCGCTTCGTACCAGTTGGGCATGAGCGCGTTCTCCTTGCCACGGAACATGGTGCCCACGTTGGTGGCGTGGTCCAGCGACGAGTAGAAGTCGGTGTAGTCGCCGATGTTGGCCGGCAGGTGCATGGTGACCTGGGACTGAGGCAGCAACGCTCTGCCGGCCGCCGACACGGGCCGCGTTAGGGCCGGCGGTGGCGCCGGCCGGGACCGGGGAACGAGGCGGGGACGGGGCGGCTGAGAGCTGGAGAGCGTCAGCTCATGCAATGGAAGACGTCCAATGGGCCTCATGATCACTCAGATGTTGTGAACAGAACTGGTAGCTTGCCAAGAACTACAATTTCAGATTCGTACACAACACTTGCGCTAAGGCAGCAACTCTCGATTCACCAGTGGCTTTCTTTCACGCGCATTAACGCCGTCTCCTGCCCATGTCTACAGCAAACAGGCAAGAAAGGAAAAATCCTCTCTGATGTTTGTTGAACGCACATGCCCACCAATCAATAGATATTTATCACTTTTCATAGAATGTGAAATCAGTGAATTCTGCATCCATGCACAATGAACGTGAACTGAAACAGTTCAGACAAAATAAGGAATGCTAGCTTGTGGCACCACTGTTCCATGCATGTTGGTCCTTGACAAGTTATGCATCACTCAGGCTCACTTTGACAACAGTGCAGAATCTCCCTGCAAGACCTGGCTATCCTTGGACAGCAGACTCTGGATCGTTGATCTGGCTTCAATCCAGGCCGCGCGAGAGAGTGCCATCAAGCCATTCAGAACTGGCTAAAAGCAACACAGTGGGAGACATTTTAATAAAGAAGCACCTTAAATAAGCTGACAACAAAAACAAACACAAAAACCATAAATACATGTGCAAATACAAAACAAAACACAAAACTACAAGCAAAACCCAGCAACCTAATGAGTACACTCCAATCATTCCATGCAACAAGACCATTTTAGGATGGCATCAGCTCAGGTTCACCAGGGACATCGGACTGTTGTGGCGCACCTGTTTCAGGACATGCTGGTGTGCGGCCAGCTGCGGCCCCGTGAACAGATGGGCGATGACGCCGAGGTCGAGCACCATGGCGCCGATCGCCACGCCGATCCGATGTGTCGGCTGACGCCAGACAACGGGTCAAACGTGCAGGTGCCATCGGGAGATACACACAGTTTCAAGATCTTGGACTGGGTGGTCAAGTGGGCTGCTCAAGAAAAATGGATTTTCAGCGTCAATGAAATAAAAAGCAGATGGATTCATTTATTACTGATGATCTCACATCTATGAAAAATCATCAGGATAACATGATGGCAATAAGATAGCAAATTGCAGTTTTACAATTTTGCAAAACAAAACAGCATCATGCTGACAGATGTAGCTCATGCAAACCACTTACATTCTCACAAGTAGAAAAGACTCCATAAGGCAAGTTCTGTATTGTGAAGTCACTTCCTTCTGGCACAGTCACAAAAGACATCTTGAAAAATCTTGAACTCAAGAAATCAGGAAATAAGCCTGTGAGTAATAGGATGTTAAGAAGCCATTGCTGCATGGTATGCTACAGCACTCTCAACAAACACATTGACAGCCTGTAAGCATAAGCCCAATGTGCATCAGCCCCATCTCTCTGCTGTGAGCCCAATGTGCATCAGCTCCATCTCTCCGCTGTGAGCCCAATGTGCGCCAGCCCCATCTCTCTGCTGTGAGCCCAATGTGTGTCAGCTCCATCTCTCTGCTATGAGCCCAATGTGTGTCAGCTTCATCTCTCTGCTGTGAGCCCAATGTGTGTCAGCTCCATATCTCTGCTGTGGGACAAGTGTGGGCAAGGGGATCTCACATCTCATATAATTTTTTTCCAATGCATCAGATGACAACTCTTAAAGAACAGCATCAAGAAGGCAATTGAACTCAGGAAACCAGTCAGAAGGCCTCTGAACAAAGTCTCCAGCCACCAGAGCAATAATTCAAGGAAGACAGGGGGATGATGGTTGGTAGTTTACCAGATGACACTTGTGCAAGAAGAGAAGAACAGAAGGCAAGACAAGGAGAATAAGACTTTTTGGCATGCATCACACTAGTGGCAGACTGTGGGTCAAGGCTGTGTTGTACATGAAGTTTGGGTACAAAATGTGCCTGATTATGCATGGTTGAAGCTTTGTTGAAGAACTGGAAAGGGCCAAATCCATACTCAGAAAGTACACCATAGCTTTGGGCTTTGATCCTGACCTGATCATTAAGTCTGGTTTTCTTGTGGGCCAACTCCAATGTACCTAGTAATGAGGTTAACATGATATTGGGGCCCCAAGCTGAACACTGGATGGTGATATGGTCCATCAGAGTAATCAGAAGCTCCAGCCATGAATGTGAATGAAAAGGTGTAGCTTCACAGAATAAAGTGGGAGGTTCAGCACTGAAGTGGATAAGCCCATCCCCTACATGAGGCACAAAATCTTGCTCACAGCTTTTAATAATGAGTTTCACTACACTTTGGCTCATCTCATTATCAAGGATTGGGGGGCTGCAGACCCCTTCCCCAGCTCGACTGAACAGGAAACAACAACACACTGTGTGGGTTTTGAGTGACAGATACAGGAACATGGGAATCAGAGGAAGTGGGGATGGGCATGCCAAGGGTCATTAAACCAACATTATCCCTATCAAGCATGCAAAAGTTCCTTGAACCCAGCATTATCTGTATCAGCTCATTGACTGACAGAAAAATTGCAGAACAGGGTCAATTGCTGATGCCTTGTATGTGATGAAACCCCATACCAGACTGCAAAAAATGTGCTACTCTTGCAATGAACATGGCTGGCATAGCCACAGTAACAATTTCAATGGATGTCATAAATCTGAGAGCTTAGAGCATGGCTCATGGTTGACTCATTTGGGCCAGGCACACATTAAGTGCATGAAAGCACAATGTCCAGGGCACCACCAATATTACATATCCATCACATGAAGTGGAGTGCATGTGTCACATGCAGCGAACAGGTGTTTCACAGAAAAACCCCATGACTGGTCTCATGAATTCATGAGTCTGGAGTAAACATGCTGTCGATAAGAGACCCTCGATATGCCAGGTAATACTAGTTAGAGGACCTAATCGACATCAAGAGAACATTCCCAGCTCCAACTGCCGAACTCAAGGTCCTACTTGTTTATATCAAGGTATGCGGGAATGGGAAAATATATCCCTGCTTCTTTATAAAAGAATCTTGATATGATAACGAAGATAAATCGAGGTCTAACACAAGGCAACGGACGCCCCTAGCTGCAACAAGCCGCTAAGAAGACGGACGAGTAGGAAGCTGGACGACCGCCGCCCCGATCTCTGCACGCAAGTTCCTGTCTGTACGCACCAGTACGCACAAGTTGAGCCTCGCACTTTGTGTTCGATCCAAGCAGCCTGCGGAAAATATTAGCGATTCTCTGACGCACGGAAGCTAGTTAAACGCTATCAGCATAGAAGCACAACGAACGGTAGGAACGCATATGATGCGCATCCGTGACAGAGGTCAACCGCGACCGTTTGATCGTGTGGGAGGAAATCGGTGCGGGATTGTGTTGCGTTCATATATGGTTCCGTTTCCGTGTGTTTCCCGTTTGTTTCATAATTTTTTCCTCATAAGCGATACTTTGTGCAACCTTGTCTTGTTTTCATGCATTAACGTCGTGGCAATTATGTTCAGGAATCAATGGAGTGAACAAATTCAAGTTCGAATTTTAGGTGCTGATCATGATTGTGCTGAACGGCGGTTTGTGCTGCCGATGGAGAAACACTTTATCATGAAATTGTGATGTGCAGTAATGCATGTTGGCATGTGCTACATCTGTCAGCAATTTAACCATGGACAATATTAGGCTGTCATGAAATCAGACTGATTGACAGAGCTGACTGATGCACAACACAAATAGTAACTGGATTGAATGGCATTGTTTGACTGGGATGAGGGTAGTTTCCTAGTCATTTGAGGGGTTCCAGCCTTTCCCTGCAACTTGGGCTCCAGCCTCTCCCCCTGAGCTTTGCAAGGGAAGTAGGCCAAATCTGTGGATAAGCCTGTTAGTGGTTTAGGGTGGTATGTTCCATCAGTTCTGACTACTTAATCCTCCTTACTCATTTTGCAAGACCACTTCCCTGATTCTTATTTTGGGCTCCTGGCTAAGGGAGGTAAAAATTTGTCACATGTTGAAAGGTTATTACATCCTTGCAACAGCTAAAAGGCTCATGCCACTTTTGTAAGTTCTTGAAGTCAAACACTGATCTCCTATGTTTGAAATTCCATGCATTGGAAACAGCTGATGTTTGAAGTAAGGTGGAAGTTCTGACATCAATATGGGATTGGCAGGTGGCATGAAAGGGACCATAGTGTCTTAGAACAAAAAAAAGGAATATCTTTTTGGTGCAGGAAATTCAGCAATATGTTATATATTTTCTTTCTGCCTCCTCCATATTGCCTGGGGCATCTGGTTCTTGCATCTGCTTGGCTTAAGGCTATGTCAGTGTTACATGATAGCTGATTGTGAGGCAAACACCTCAGAAATCATAAAGTAAAGAATTGTTTTGCACTTGTTTTGCACAAAGTTTTGCACTTAATCAGTAAAAGTGTGTCCCCTGTGCATGCAGGGCATGCTGGTTTACATTCTATTGTCTGCCCACACCATCTCTGGTGACCTGGGCTGACACTCCTCACATTTATCCCCTGTCCAGGCCATGAGCATTATAAGGATGCAAAGTTGGGATGATGTGGAGCTGCACAATAAATCCTTAACCAAGCAGCATACATAACTGACATAAATCTTACACATCCTGCATGTGTTATCTATTGTTTGTTTTGCCCTGGTGCTGGGTTTCAACTCACATCTCCTAACCTTACCAGCAATTTCAGGCTTCATGAGGCACTGCCCCGCCTGCCATGAGTGATGTACCGGCTGACCATCACCGAGCGCCAGGATCGCATCCGGGAAGAGACACGATGCCGCAGCTTGGCGCGGCTGGTCCAGGTGCGCCAGCAGGCCAGCCGCGCCGCCGACCGCACGCGCCAGCGCGTGCAGGCCGAGTCGGCGCGCCAGGTGGCGCGACTGAAGCAAGGCATAGCCGCCGAGTACGCCGATGAGAAGGAGAACAAGCTGTCACAGCTAGAGGCCGAGTACTCGGCCTGCCTGCGCCAGGTTGGCTCGGCGCACCTGGCGGCGGCGCGCCAGCCCGACCTCAGCGTGCCGCGCCGCCTGCTGGCCGCCGAGCAGAGCCAGGTGGCGGCCGTGCGCCACCAGGCGGCGCTCCAGCGCGTCCACGACAGCCAGCGCCGGCTGGATGAGGAGCGCCGCCGCGCTGACACCTTGCGCGAGCTGAACCGGGCGCTGGAGCGCGTGCGCGCCGACCGAGTGGCGCAGGACGGCCATCGTGAGCGGCTGGCCGAGTGTCGACGCCAGGAGGCGGAAGCGCGCCGCCTGGCCGCCGCCCAGTCCAGCACCGCCGCTTCCTCCACCGTTGTCTTCCAGTCGGCGTTCCGGCCGCGTGTATCGTTCCGCGACGATGCCGTGCAGACGCGGCCGCGCCCGCGCTGTCGCGCCACGCGCGCCCTGCAGACCAGCGAGCGGGGCACGCTGTCGCGCGAGCCCACCGCGCACCGCGGCAGTCAGACGCGCGCGCTTGGCCGCGATAAGAAAACAGGCACGCGCTTCCCGGAACCGGCGGCTCCGCCGTCGGCGCGCTCCGCTTCGGCCGGTCCGTCCGAGATGTCCGGTGGCGGTGGCGGCAGCGTTGGCGGCGGTGGCGGTGGCCGGTCGTCCACACGTCCGGGCGGCGGGACCTCCTCCACGGGCCGCACGTCCCGCTCCGAGCAGCCGACGGCCGGCATGAGCAGCACCACGCTGACGGACGTACCGCACTCGGACACGGCGCTCACGCCGTCCGAGCTGCAGCGCGAGGTGGCCTCCAGCTCGCGCGCCTCCTCGTCGACGGCGCCGGCCGGCGTTCCGCTACACAGCGAGACGCGCGCCGCGCCCGACGAATACCAGGTGCGCCGCGAGCAGAGCGGCTACGACGCGCGCGCCGCCGCCCGCGCGCTCGAGCAGGAGCAGCGGGAACGCGCCAGCAACGAGCAGCTGCGCCAGCTGGATCGCGAGCAGGCGGCGGCGGCGCGTGGACGTCAGGCTATGCGCCGCATGAGCGCGCGCAGCGAGTACGCGCGACTGATGTCCGAACTGGAGAGGGCTGAGGCGGACGAGCGACGCGAGCGGCGCCAGGGTGCCGGCTCGGCGCAGCAGCTGGCGCGCGCCACCGCCTCACTGGCGCAGGCCGACGCCGGCGGCAGCGTGGCATCGTACGAGGAGCGCCAGCGCCGGCTCAACCAGCTGTTTGAGGACGCGCTGCTGCTGGCCGAGGACGCGGACGCCAGCGACGCCGGCGCCGAGTACGTGACACCGGCGCGCGACCTGGCGCAGGAGTTTGACCGCTACGGCCGGCATGTGGCCGAGCTGCTGGCCGAGGCGCGCGGCGAGGCGCCGGCCGACGGCGTGCCGGCGAGCTCTAGCCAGTCGACGGGCCCGCCCGGCACCTGGACCCCGGCGGCGCCCGACGACGCCGAGCCCGAGCAGTCCGTCTACTCGAGCGCGTCGGGCCGCGACCAGACGAGCCGCTGGCAGACGGACGAGTCGGCCGTCGGTGACGAGCAGTATGGCAGCACGGCCGCCGGCGGACAGGAGTACGGCAGTGCTGCAGACAGCGGCCAGGCGCCGCCCGGACACGATAGCGCAGACGACGGACAGGAGTACAGCAGCATATTCGGAGGCGACGCGTACCCGGGTCAGGAACCGGATGAGCTGTACGAGGGCGAGGAGGAGGAATACTACGGCCAGGGGCAGACGTATGGAGGCGAAGAAGAGGGCTATGGCGAAAGGGAGATGTACGAAGGCGAGGAAGGTATGTACCAGCAGCAGATGTATCAAGGAGGCGAACAGCAAATGTATCAACAAGGCGAACGGCAAATGTACCAACAGGGCGAACAGCAAATATACCAAGAGGGCGAACAGCAAATGTACCAACAAGGCGAGGAGCAAATGTACCAACAGGGCGAACAGCAAATGTACCAGGAGGGCGAACAGCAAATGTACCAGGAGGGCGAACAGCCGGTGTACCAGGGCGGTGACGAGGCGGATCAACCACGGATGTATGTGGGTGCCGATGGCATCTATCCAGTGTCGGACGAGGCGGAGCAACCGCAGATGTACGTCGGCGCCGACGGCATCTACCCGATACCGACGGGCGTGGATGCCGACGGCGTGCCGGCCGACGCCACCTCGCCAGACGTGTCGTCGCTGCGCACGGCCGACCTCTCGTCGCTGGGCACCTCTGACGTCTCGACGGCTCGCTCTTCCGAGCTATCTGCGCTGACCGGCGGCGTGCCGGCCGGCGAGACATTCGACTCGACCAACACAGCGTACCAGGGCGCGCCCGGCGACCCGGGCGACCCGGCGCTGGCCGGCCAGTTCATGCGGGGCGAAACGGCGGCGGCTGTGGGCTCGCGCGGCGAGCTCGGCCAGTACGGCTCGCCGTCCACCGTGTACGGCACGGCTTCGGGCCACTCACCGCCCAGCTCAGCCTCGCGCAGCGCGCTCGACGACTCGGCTGGCGCCTCGCTGAGCCGCGGTGCCGACTCAACTCTGGCCACGGCTGCTTCCCGGTCGCTGGGCTCGATGGCCGGGTCGGAGCCCTCCGACGGCGCGCCGCCGCCCGACCGGAGCGGCACCTCGGGCGTGTACTCAGAGCCGTCGCAGAGCGTCGCCGCTGTCGCCGCAGCCGCCGCCTCCGACGCCTACATGCAGCGCTACAGTGAGGTGATGGAGAAGCTGTCGGAGGTGCAGCAGCGGCGCGACGATCTGATGCGCAGCTACTCGTCCGTTGCGGGCGAGCTGGCGACGACGCGCAGCTCGACCAGCGGCCGGCCGCGGCCGCCGCCCACGCTCAGTCGGGCCTCGGTCGAGGGCATGGCGCCGCACGAGCTGAGCACCATCCAGGAGGGAGACGCCACGGGCCGCTCGCGCACCCCGCTGATGGAGAGCGGCGGCGCGGCCGACGCGGCGACTGGCCAGCCAGGCGACGTCACCTCCACGGGCAGCCTGCTGTCCCGCACCGGACCGCCTCCGGGCGGCGCGCCGGCCGCCGCCGGTCAGGACGACACGCTCAGCCAGCTTTCCAACCTGACCAGCTCGCAGGAGTACTTCTCGCAGGAGTCGCCGCGGCCCGGCTCGGCGGCGGCGGTTCTGGCTCAGCGCTCCGGTCCGCTGGCCGCGCTCGGCTCGACGTCCGAGGTGTCGCTGCGCAGCTCGGCGCTGGAGCGCGCGCTCGAGGCGTCGCGCGAGGCCATCCGCTCCGTCAGTGGCGGCGGCTCGTTCAGCACTATGTCGGCGCGTACGGCCAGCACTGGCGGCGGCGTCACGGCGCCGGCACGCCCCACCTCGGGCGCCAGCTCGCCAGACGTCGGTGCTATTATCAGCAAGCTGGGCATGAGGTCGCGCTCTGGCCCGCTGGCGGCGCACGCCAACAGCTCCGGCTCTAGCTCCGGCTCACCGCCGGTCACGCGCCAGGCCAGCCGCGCCAGCCGCGCCTCGGGCGACGACCTGCGCCGGCGGGTGCTCAGCCGGCAGGCGGTGGGCTCCAGCAGCAGCAGTTCTAGCTCCGGCTCCGGCTCCGGCTCCGGCTCCACCTCCACCTCCACTGCCGCTTCGGTGGCCAGCGTGCAGGAGTCGGCCGCCGTCCGGCGGCAGCTCGGGCATGCTGGTGCCTCTCGACCTGTCGGCCGCGCCGCCACCGCCCATCGACTCGAGCCTGGACACGGACAAGTTCGAGGCGGGCGTGACGACGGGTGGCGTTCAATCGACGCCAATGAAGGGCGCCGCGCCGCCGCCAGAGGGTGACCCGGTCGCCGGCCTGGCCGGCGCCGTCAGTATGCAGCCGGCCGACTTCACCATACCGCAGTCGGACGACGAGGACTAGCCGTCGCGCTGGTGGCGGTCCGTGCCGCTCCGGAGACGCGGCCTGGGGCGGCCGGCTTTAGGCAGGGGGTGGAAGGGCCGCGACCAGGCTCAGAAATGGGACCGATCATGTCACTTTAGCAACGGATTATGACACGTGATCGATGTGAAATTATTTATGTCGCAGTGTGGTAGTACGGTGATCGTTTATCCGCCAGCTCTATTGCTGACGAATATTACCAGAGCTATGGAGGCATGTAGCGGGACCAATACCGGGCCGCGATAATGCGGCCGGAGCCGCCTTTGCAGCTAGGCGTTAGTGTCAAAACAGGGAGGCACTCGGGCCCTCCCTAGCCGGCCACGTTCGCTTCACCACCGTCCCCGTGAAATCGTCGTGCTGCCCCAGGCCTTGCGTTCACACCAGTGCGGCGGCCAGTCGCCGGCGTCGGCCGAGAGACGGGTGATGGACGCAGCCGTTCTCGTGGTCTCCCTCCGGCATTGCTGTTCTGTTACGTGCTTTAACACATCGGCTCATTGCGGGTGGCATGCGTTAATACAAGTTGGTTGTAGGGAGCCCTGTGCGGTGCATTACGCATGGGCTCAACGCTGGCTGACGTGCCGGGCGCCCTCGGGGCGGACACTTCAGATACAGCTTCATGACCCTCAACGGTGGACGCCTGGGCTGCTGAGCATGGCCGAATGGGGAAATTAATGGAGGTTGCTTTTCCAATAAGCCGATGCACTATTATATCATAATCGCTATGTTAAGATAACCGTGTTTAAACGGCGTTGTGCCTGGCTTACCTTCACCATCAACTCGCCCTGAAGCCACACAGCACCCAGCGTTCCTGTGGCAATGTTTCCAGAGATTTTGTGAGGAGTTTGCCGACATGGCCGCGTATCTGTACTGACACGCGCTGGGAATGTCCGTGTTTGTATGCTTTGTCAGTGCGCGAAGGGCCGGCGACAGTTCTGGTCACGTGAGGTCGGCCCGGCTCGCGGGGCAAGCAGCATGCGTCTGGGACCATCCGCGTCCATCCCGACCATCGCGACCGGCAAACAAGCGCACAAGATACTCGTATTTGCCCCTTGGCAAGCCCCCATGCTCACGGGTGTTTGCAAAACTCGTGGCCAACGAATCAAGTATGTTTTGGAGTGGATCCGCGGTGTCGCGATTCGCAGAACAGACGGATCATTCAGGCGGCCTCTGGTGTACCTCGCGGTGGCAGGGCACTCCGTCAGATCCATTCAAGACAACGCAGACTGGCCAGTACTGAGCCAAATGGCGGCCGGCCTCGCCATGGTTCGGCTAAATGGGCTACCGAACTGCACGGTGCCGGATTACTAGTGGTACGACATTACGTTGCAATTCAGTTCGAGGTCATTCAGACTGCCAACACTCCAGGGAATGGCGAAGCACCACCATGCGTTTAGCATGTACCAGTATTCAACAGGCGGGGTTCATATCCAGTTTAATAAGCAGACAAACCACATGCTATATTCTGCATTGGTAGCACGCGTTGCGTAACGCTGCCTAAGACATTCTTACACATTTCCCAGAGCTTACTTAAGAGAACCTACTAAACATACCTAATAAGAACCTACTAAATATCCCGTGCGTGGACATGCAACACTAACGTAACAGTCACAAACTTAACTCGCACGCATAGCCCGAACGGCGGTCGCAAACATGTTAGAAACTTGACTTGAGCATACAATCAACTCAATACATTTAACCAAAAACTTTCGGACCAACGTATCGAAACACTGGAGCACCAAAAGTTGTTCGCCGAAGCACGAAGCTGAGATCTGCTTTGTTCGGGGGCAGCCTTCGCGTTATTATGATCCACAGCCTTGAAAATACCCTCAGATTAGGGGGGTCACGACCTCCTTCCTACAAGACAATGCGTCGGCCAACACGGTGCACCAAAGTCCCTCCACAAGCGCCAACACCAAGGCACCAGTGCCAGCTCCCCAGCGAGGCGAGGCGGCAGTGACGTCATACACCTGGAAAATCAATACCCCTCGCAAGTCCACCCGCCACCCCCATCATCCCTTCCCACAACCGGAATGCCAGCGGCGTGACACCAGAGTCCCACCGGCGTGACACCCGAGACCCGGCGGCGTGACACCAGAGCCCCGACGGCGTGACACTCGAGACCCGGCGGCGTGACGCTAGAGTCCCGGCGGCGTGACACCAGAGCCCCGACAGCGTGACACCCGAGTTACGGCAGCGCGACGCTAGAGTCCCGGCGGCGTGACGCCCGAGTCCCAGCGGTGTGACGCCAGAGTTCCAGCGGTGTGACGCCCGAGTGCCGGCGACCGGGCCGTGCGGCGGGCCTCAGTCCTGCCGGCTGTACTTGTGGATAGCGTCGACGAAGGTGACCACGCGCTCGGGCGTCATGTCCGGGTAGATGCCGTGGCCCAGGTTGGCGATGTAGCGGCGCGTGCCGAACCGCTCCACCATTTGCTTGGCAAGCGCGTCCAGCGACTCCTGCGGCGGCGGCGGCAGCAGCGCCAGCGGCGGCACGCTGTCAGACTCCGCGGGGTGGGGGGGGGGGGGGGGCGTGACTCCATCTACACTGTACCGGTGTAAATCCCCACATCACGGGTGCGAGAAGTTATTTTGCTATGCGAACACTACAAGCAGGATCGTGCTCCTCGATACAATGAGGTTAGGTAGGAGGGGCATCGTTCACGATACAATTAGACAAACACTTCGCAGACCGAGCGTGACATGCATATTGCAGTCTTATTCATCGTCACTGAACGATATGAAAAGTACGTTCCATCGCTACATTTTTCATTGATGGTCGTTCCATCGCTACATTTTTCATTGATGGTCGTTCCATCGCTGCATTTTTCATTGATGGTATCATTTACCATTTCGAAATCTTAGTCGATCATGACGCAACGAGCGCGTTAATCTTCAACAAACATCAAACATCTTCAGAAAACCGCAGGCACCGAACTGCGCTCTCTCCGCCCGCCATCCACATCCGCGCCCAGCCCGCTCCGGTTCCGACCCCCAGTCCTCCTCCCCTGAATGCCATCCCCGGCTTACCTCCGGCGCGTAGAGGGCGCACGGGTCCAGGTTGCCCTGGCGCGTGACCTTGTCGCCCAGGCGGTCAGTGGCCCCGGCCGGGTCCACCGTCCAGTCCAGGCCCACCACCTCGTAACCGCTGTCCGCGAGCTGCTCCAGCGCGTAGTGGCCGCCCTTGGCGAATATCGTCTGGAGTGGAGCGACGGCCGGTCACGCGCCAATTGAGGCTTGGCGAGGGGCTGGGATGCGGCCGACGAGAGACAATACAAAGAAGGTTGGCTCGGGAATGTCATGACATTCCACTGCGGTCCGTCCTACACGAACACTCAATGATCATGCGCTCAATATAAGCGCAATGCATCCGCTCAATGTAATGCGGATTGGAGGAAGAGTACGTTATGTGTCAAAGAAAGTGGAAAGAACGCACTGATGTTTACGTACTCATCACAGCGCACCTAAGACACGCGTAAAAAGTAAGCCTAATCAATTCCACAAGCGCAAAGAAAGCACTGAGAACACCTGAAGCCGTTCAGCTGTTCCAGAAGCAAGCCCCGGAAGCAAGCCACACAGAGGGCAACTCCCTCACTACAGCCGTCCACGCTCCACGATAATGCGGACAGCACGAGGGAGGAGGCCACGCCGTCCAACGTACGGCACTCACCATGGGCACGTCAATGTCCTTGGCCTTCAGCTTGTCCTTAACCTCGCTCGAGATTCGGCGGATGTAAGGCAGCGCAAACTGCGCGAACAGGTCGGGCCCCAGATACTCGGCGCTCGACTCGAACACCTGCAGCAGCTGGCCGAGCCGCGAGCGACGGCGTTAGCTGATCGCCGACATCATGACACGCCGACCTCCCGAGCACTGATCCAGGGTAAGGGACATGGATCGTGCCACCAGCGGCCCCTACGCGTCCTGGTCCACCCCGGCGGCACGGAGGGCGCGAGTCGGCCACCGGGATCGGCCGTGGACACCAGTGCCGATGGTTACGTCTCTGTGGGCCGGTATAGCTGATGTGGCCTCGCCAGGTCCGTCAGGAGAGCCTGGCGACCTGTGTGGACTACCTGGATCCTGGCGACCTGGTATGATCAATGTCGGCCAGTTATACGGTGCGACATTAACTTCTCCGTATTTACGTATCATAGTCTCCGCAACGGTCCGGCCGAAGGCAAAGCACGAAAGCGGTAATATTTCCCGTGTCCGTGATTTAAGGCCATACAAACTGTGGCTTACATCCAAACGTTTCCCCCGTTCTAGGAACATTTCTGTCATGGATTGCTCGCGCCTTCGGTTTCACCTGTGTCAAACTTCATGGGTGAACGGCGATGGCGAAAATCGTTGTCACTCTGTACATACACCAAATGTAATGCCGCAGATAATTCTGCACAGCAACATACGGCACGCCCAACAGCGAACACAGCCAACACGTGCGTTACGTAACACCCAACTGTCGCAGTCGACTGAATGGTGATAATCGGCAGGATCGGCGTTATGTAAGCGCACAAAGCCCTTCGCGCCACCAAATCAACCAGGGGCCGGATATACCTGAACAAAACAGACGCCTGCGGTAAAAAAAAAGTTAGCTGCAAAGGTTTGTGTGGACAGACAAACCGTGGGACCCGTTTCACAGGGACAGCAGTTTTGTGGCTCGCCCCGACAGTGTGAGTCATGACAGAACGGGAACGTGGTGCGGCAATGCGCGCCCGTCCGAACTGCCCCGACTCCCACCAGGCCCGTACGGTGGCCAGCCCGGGCGCCCGAACCGAGCCGAGGCTAGCTGAGCCAATTCCCTGCTCACCTGGGCGCCGGCCTCGGCCTGTCCCACCAGGTAGTCAACCACGACGTCGGTCAGCAGGGAAAACAACTGGTGGCTTTCGGTCGGGTGCTGGTACAGCCAGCGCTTCGCCTTGGACATGGTCTTGGACCCCTTGCCCTCGACCATGTACCCCATGAGCGTCCACTGTGGACGGATGTCGGTCACGTGCGAGGACGTCAAATACTCGCAAGGGAGACGAGCGACACGGCTACATGAAAACTAGAATCCCGTACGCGCATGATGTGTGCCAACATGCGAACCAGGAAGATTGGCCCTCGTCTTCCTAGCATAGGCCTTTGCTGACCACGTAGCATCGGTAACTCCGTTAGACAGGGCCGCGGCCATGAGACGAGGTGGCTCAGCGGCCTGCTGGCTGTTTGAGTCCATGGTCCAACTCAGTCGGCGCGGGATATCGGTCAACCTGACTGACCGGCGCTCCGGAGAAGCCGATCAGGGGCACCTTGCCCTCCAGCTTGTGGCGGGTCATGGTCACCGCCTCGAACACGTAGCCCAGCTGCTCTTGGACGTTCACGGGCCGCTGGAGACGCGCGAGGTCATCTGGCCCAGCCAGCGGCTCCGGAAACACGGGACCCTGCCAGTCACAGCGTCAGGTCAGGTCAAGTCAGGTCACGGAGTCCAGCCGGTATCTCTGGAACCATGACACAGGCATGTTCGCAATTCACGCGGTCCGGGCAGCGCCTCACCTCTCCCGGCTTCATGATGACCTCCATGCCGAGCGCCTGTGGCACCACCAGAATGTCTGAGAAGATGATGGCGGCGTCGAGGTCGAACCGTCGGATCGGCTGCAGCGTCACCTCACAGGCCAGCTCCGGTGTTCGGCAGATGCCAAAGAAGCCATGCTCCTCACTTACAGCGCGGTACTCTGCCGGCAGCGCAGCACGACTTCTCAGAGGCCACATTGGTGTGCTGGCAGGACTGCGTTCCAGGAGTGAATTATTTGGGGTCAAATGCTACCAAGCAATAATTTTCTTCATTGGAAAATTACCAGTGTGGGATGCCAGGCCAGTAATATTTACCGCTATATTGTGCAATCAAAAATAATGCTTAGCTATC
The DNA here is from genome assembly GCF_011947565.3 of Pollicipes pollicipes. Lineage (NCBI taxonomy): Eukaryota > Metazoa > Arthropoda > Thecostraca > Pollicipedomorpha > Pollicipedidae > Pollicipes > Pollicipes pollicipes. The sequence goes on from NW_023597054.1 coordinate 10,279,548, forward strand.
AATGGAAACACAAGCCAAGACAGGCGTCAGCATCCTTTTACAGCTGGACCAAGGAGGGGACATGATTTCACCCTCCAGAAGCAAACAGGGAGCTAGAATGGCTTTTGAACTAGGGTGAGTGTGAAAAATTCCATCGCAAAAAGACCGTGCAGGAGTGAAAAAATCAATTCACAAAAGATGAAACTCATGAGTTCGTGACTGATGCTTCAGCAAACAAACACACCTATTTCAAGTTGGCATGAGCGTAATATCACAAACCTGACAAAATTCCTTGGTTTTTAACATCTTAAGCTGCTTAAGTGAAACAGAATACATTAAAGCATAGTAATTTCATGGCAGTGTAATGGGCATAAACCATTATTAACACCAACAATTTGATGCTGTACTTTGCACTTCCCTACCACAGAACTTTAACATAAAACAAAGCAAAGAAATTCAATAACAAAATAAGAACAAAAAATTCAACAAGCATAAAACACCCAAACAAAAAAACCTTGGGCTCCTACACATCAGCCCATCACCAAGTCTAACAAAATAAACATACCTCTGGCTTTGTTAAGATGGGGTCAGGGAAAACAAACATTTTGTTACTGTTTCTTACAAAATACCAATGCTTATTCCATGAAAGTAGCCTATCTGTGCCTAATGTAATGAGGCCTTACTTCATATCATCCTGCCTGACCTGTTTGTATCACAGCAGCCATTGTGAGTTACTGATTCTTGCACAATTCCTGTTGTCACTTGCCATGCACTTAACCAACTTAACCTAACTTAGAGTAGCCCATATGTTGAACATTATCTCAACTCACCATCTGTTGACAGCAGCACATGTAATAAAAATATGATAAAGCTCATTTTTGGCTGGTTTCAACTTGCATTTTCATTCACTTCATTTGTGTATGCTTGTTGACATGAGACAAAGTTGACAACACACAAATCAAAACACTTTAAATCACTTTGAACAACTTATTTTGATTGCCATGCTAAACCTATGTCAAGGGCAATAATGGATTTGTTCCACAAAACAACCTCTCTTCTCCAAAAGTAACATAACTTTTAGATGACAATGCCAGTATTGCTGCTTGCCTTTTCAGCTGCAGTAAATTCATCTATTTAGGCTTGTTTATTCATATTTAATGACAAAGTTTGAGATGTTGGCTTCAGATTTTAAATGGAATGGTCTGACTATTTTTTACACACTAATATTTAACTCATATTATAATTGCTATGCAGCTTAGCATATCCCTGTGTCAAAAAATAGTGCAGTTGTACAGTACACTCATTTGCCAGTCAGCAGACCATGACAACTATAGAAAACATGTGGTTAAAGCAGCCATGAGAGACCACTTCAAGAAATTTGGGGCAAATAATCAAGAATATGGAACAAAATAAGCCCATTGCATGCCTTGTGGCATCATACTTTGTCTTACAACAAAACTCCATGGATTAAAACAGAAAATGGCTAACTCTGGTTACCAGTCATGTGTTGGAAGCAGGTAAGGTAAGCAATTACTTGGTCCACAGGAGACTTACTGGCTTCTTCCCACTCCCCCACAACAAAAAGTCAGTACCTTTTGCATGGTCTGCTGACAGACAGAGTTATCCCACTCACCCCCCCCCCCCCCCCAAATATAAATATCAATCATGCCCACCAACCTACGAGATTCGGCTGGGGAATTAATCCAATTTACATAGAAATATGTACAAGTTTGCAGTTGGAGCATCTTGCAGAGAAGTTGGTCAACATTTTAAGCAACAGATGGTACCTCTAAAAGCAATCAAAAAGGAAGGAAGACTAAAGTGGTATCACACTTGTATGATACCAAGAAAAACCAAAGTAGTTAAATAAATATAAAGGCTGATACTTTTCTGGCGAAATTTTGTAATCAGCTGATTTGACTTAAAATATGTTAACATAAGTGCTCAAATGGTGATATTCATCTTGTAAACTTAATTTAGAAGACATTTCTTAAATGTTTCACTCCTGCAATTTCGGGAGTGATCCAATTAAGTGGTCGAGTTTCCTCGGGAAAAAAGAATTATGTTGAGTAAAATTCTCTACCAGGCCTTGCTGGTGTTTGCGCCAGGCTCTGCTTGCGTGGTGCGGTGGTCAAACCAAAAAATAGGGGACGCGTGAAAACCTTGCATTTGACACACAGCTGCTGATTGTGATGCATTCTGTACACAAACTAAACTTATACGTGCAAGCAGCTGGAATCGCTGGGGTTCTTGGGTTTGGAGGTACCTGGCGCCCTTGCTCTGTGCATGCACAGACATGGTTGAGATGTAGGTGAGGCAAAACATAGCCATAGCCATAAACGAGGTTCCACAGAACCTGGACACCATAGGACATAGGTGTCCAGGTTCTGTGGAGCCTCATTTATGCTTGTTGGTTTCAAGTGAGCTCAGTTTTGGATGTCATCAGAAAACCTCAGAAAGGGAAATAGGGGTTTGGCATGTGCGATACGACAATATCATGCAGGAGTGAAAAATTCACATAAAATATGGCAGAAAGGTGTGAGAATCCCTCCTCATAGGGTGTTGCTTTACGCCAAAAGTCGGCAATTCTAGGACACTGTTTTAAAGACCTTTGGGTCTTTCTGTCTTCTTTGGTTGAGATGATGTTGTACATCATCTCAACTCACCTATCTGTCGACAACAGCACTTGCACTAGCACTAGGACACTGGTAGCAAACAGCAATAGGACACTGGTAGCAGACACACAACCATGATTTGGTATGAAAAAGGCAATGAAAATTGCTAAGTGGTGTCATGCCTACATACCCGGCAGTGTTCGACCAGCCTGTCTCATGATCCACACAGGAACACGTTCCACCTCTAGACCACGAGCAGCACGCAGTAGGAGATCATTCTTCAATAGAGGGAAGTCCTTGGCCTGTAGAACATCATAAAGGAAACCCTTTGTTAACTTTTCTATGCAGGCTGGGAAAAGTGATGGCTTAAGATATGTTTTGCAATGATACTGATTCCATCTAGAACATTACTGACAGAACATTCATAAGAAAACAAAACTCCCTTGCCTCCAACCCATGAGAGCTTATAGCCACAAACTGCTTTCTGGTCAATGATGTTGTGCCCATCATAGTGCTAATGATCTTTCAAGGCCATGGTATACATTGCTGCCTCATGTTAAAACAGAGCGTTGTACATCAATCATCATTTTTAAGGCAGAACATACCATAAATTAATAATAAAACAGGTCATCTAAAGTCTCACCTTGGAACTTAAAGAACTATGACAGCATAGTGAACATACGAGCGCTTCAAACACGCAGCACCCAGGCGCCACTGCTACATAAGATCACAACATTACCCTGTCAAGAACCATAAAGATATACTGGCCAAGGTGACACAAACCCAATGAAATAGGTTTCTTGTGTATCCAAAAAGACATCTGTGTCCAAACAGACATCCATACTGCTTGTAGATTGGTTGACATGGTGGGCAAATGTGACATCTTTGGGTGGGGAATGAAAAGCAAAAGGAGAATATGGTGGCCAAAACAAAACTTCTTAATATGTTACATATATGGAACATGGATGCCAATGGGACACTGGGTTGAAGAAGATAGGGTGGGAGGTTAGGCTAGGTTAGGTCAGGTTAGGTTAGGCTAGTTTAGACTATGTTCTGGCTTGTCTTTCTCATAAATGCACCAACACGTGATAAGAAACATATTTCATTGCATCATTATTGCTACCTTGGCCCATACATTTTTTGTGGTTATTGATATGCAGTAATATTGTAACCCGGCAACAAGAGAAATGGTGCTGGGGGGAGGGTTTGAGGCGGTGTGGTGTGTGGGGTGCTCAGGGGCTCGCTGTTGTAGCTATCAAAATTTGAAGGTAGGAGCATGAATCTACCTGTGTTATCATTATTTATGATATGTTCCGCCTTAAGCATGACGAATGATGTACATTACTGTTTTCTAACATTAGGTACCAATGTATACCTCTTTCTGCTTAATTATATTAATGTAAATGACCTAGAAGTAACAAACATTAGCTGTCTGCCGTCAATGGAAACATGTCATGAAGTACTGGTTGGCAGAACTATGTTGCACCACACGTCTGTTGTCAAACCAGGGATCTTTTTAAGCAGATAATCTCCCAACCGGGCCGTTCGTCGCAAATACGACGCCACTGATTCGAAGGAAATCTGTAACAAGAGCTTGTACTACAATGACCCATAAGTTATTTACAAATAAGACGTACCTGCATTTCAAACGGCATATGCACAGCTTCGACAGCGCGACTACGAACACCCACCGCCAGCGCCCGAGAGTCGCCTGTGTGGACTGACCAAGGCCGTGTGAGAGAGGCGAAACCGGTCAGTGATTCTCGCTCCATCCATGTTTTAGGTAAGCGTGACGTCACTGAAGTCAGGATAAGACGCAAGAGGGCATTAATATTTTTGTAGTTCTGGCTTTAGTTCAAAATATCAACACAGCTGTCCACGCAAGAATCTCTGTAAGCTGTCTCATCTGGATAACTGGGGTAGTTTTCTCCAATTCATCAGGTACTCAGATGTTTCATTTGAAATGACATTTTGATCAAATTGTTTCAAAGGAAACCTAGTTGATTGCTGTCAAAAATTGTTTTTTGAACAATATCTTCTTTGTTTTCCTCGCCGTTTTTAGGATACGATTTCGCGGAGAACCTCGAAGCACAAATGCTATGGCAGATAAGCACGCCGTAGTGATTCTTTTATTATTGCAAGATGTTATCCCATAGCTCGGGTTGAGGGCAAAGCGCATAAATGACAATATTTCGGCGGTTCGAGATTCGTGGAATCAAAAGAAAAAACTTTCGAATCAAAGTGAGTAGCTAGCCAAACGCACTGATTATAACAATGATCACTGAGGCAATGCAGTAATGTTTTAAGTTTGTTCCTGCTTTTTGGGCTTTAATGTGTGGCCGCTAAAAACATGATATGGCGTATGGCTACAAACGCCATTTGCCTGTGCCTCATCCGGGAATAAGTCCCGCGTATTGGCGCATGCATTGCAGGGTCTTGTTCTGTGATAAGCTCTGAAGTTGGAGCGTTTTTTCAAGCTTCGTGGACTTTTCGCCATGACCGTTTACTGTCATGCGCATGACAGTAATTACTTAATCTTTCTACGCCCCCTTCGAGCAAAAACAATGTATTGAACTGGGTCGGAAATCAAAACAGCATGTAGCATAATGGATGGAGAGCGAAGCACAGCTTGTCTCGTTGAGGCAACATCAACATTTACCGACATTCACACACTTATAGCATTTTCCTCACCCGCTTTCTCACAATTTTCCACCCGTGTTTGTCAAACACATTACGAGCACCATGGTTCCACACACAAATCTAGCATAAACATCATGAACACCATGCTTTCACACGCAAATTTAGCATGCGCGTTATGAAGCCCAAGGATTCACACGTGAATCTAACAGGCATTTCACGAACACCAAAGCTGCGAGAACAAGTCTACCAGCACGGGTCCATGAATTCTCGCTCACCCGTCATTTAAAAAGCTTGGCATAAGCATGACAAGTGGCGAAGGACTGCTGTTCTGTTATTGAGCCAAACGTTATGTATGCGTGACTGTAAAAGTGTGTTAAAGCATGTGTGAGTGGAGCCTATGGCCGAATATGGGCAATGCGTTCGCTGGCGTTCCATAGAAGGGGCGTGATGACGAACGTTGTGTTCCTTTTATAAAAAAGTGCGCTACGTGCGACAGGTGAGAAGTCAGCGCATCAGAACACGGGCAAGGCTCTGAGGACATGAACAAAACACTCGACTGGCCGGTATCGTTTAATGAACACAGGAATCATAGTTGGCAGTGCGCGTCAAATCGCATGTCATCAGCTGCACCACTTGATGGACATGTTTGCCGGCACCAGCCTGATCACTTTAGCAATGCCGCATCTCCCGTTCACGCCCATCTCCGTAGCCATATTTCAGCCGGCGTAGAGAGACACGGTTGACAGGGGGCTGGCGGCACTGCCGTGTGTCGACAGCTCATCTGCAGAAGCCACCAGAAGTCGGTGAAAGGCGCGGGTGGCGAGCCGTTGTAGCCTGCGACGGCCGCGGTCAGCGCATGAAGTCCGGCATCTGGTCCTCATACCCGAGCCTCTGTAGGCACAGACAGCAGGCAGCCCAGTCGGTACCCGCATGTGGCAGTGAACCCGCCCATGTTGCGCATTCGTGCGCCGACTGGAGGATCGTCCGGAAGCAAGATCGCATGCTCTCTGCTGGGCCCGAGTCGAACACAGTCACGATCAACGGCTTTCGGCCATACAACGCTGGCCATCTCACCGGACAGCGGCACTCGCAACAGCTATGTCAGGCTGGCAATCAGGCTGACCAGTAAACCATCGCTTTAGAGTCGGCGAAAACCGTTGGTGTCGTGACAGATATGGTGTGTCGTTAAGTCTGTGTCGTAGTGAGTTACCAGATCGCTAGTCCTGCCGGCAAAGGGTTTGCAGCGACTCGCCTGAGTTTGCAGCTACTCACCTGAGCTTGCAGCTACTCACCTGAGCGAGAGCTCGCATCACCATGACGAATGCTGCCCCCAGGAGAAAGGTGAGCATGTACCGAAGCGGCGTCAGGTTTGGCACCGCCGGATTCTTCAGGAGTAGCTTGGCCAAGGCAACTTTGATCGGCAGGTAAGGCGGGTATCGCACTCTGAGAAGCATCGTGTGACGATATAGAAACAAATACATAACAGCCTGGTGGAAGCCTGACAACAGCGTTCCCAAGGACAAGCCCATCAACTGGTGGCGAGCTCACCACGACCTTAAAGCTGTCTACCTTTATAGTAATTGTATTCCGACCAGGGGCAGCAGGGCGCCTGATGGAAATTCAGCCAGTCACGATCCAAGCAATCAGTCACGCAGCTCCAGCACACCTCTCGCCGTTCATTCACGACAGACGCATCTGAGCAGCAGGCCTATAACACTCTACTCACGAGCAGAACGCCTCCACCAGCGGGTTAAAATTGCGCTCCAGCACCGGCTTGTAGTGTGTGAACGTGTCAAACGAGTGCTTGCCGTGGTAGGCACCCATACCGCTGACGCCCACGCCTCCAAACGGCAACTGTTCAACTGAAATCACAGGAAGTGACATTTGTAGCAGTGGAAACATGGCGTATGCGGTTCGGATGGACACAAGATAAGTTCACTGTTCGCTACCTGTCGGATTTTTACAAAAAGGAGGAACAAAGGCCCCATTACCGTATGTGCAATGGCATGGTATCCTTTAAACCTGAGCTGGACGTAGGGCAGTTTATGCAACACCACATCCAGCTCAATCACTAAGTCACGGATATTCTTCGGCTCATCAAATTTGAATGCAAATATCGGAAAGGCGCGGAGCATAGTTTTTATAGTGGCTTTTTAATTGTAGTGTATTTTATTTCTTCCCATGGATTTCACCAGACGTTTTAAAGAAGATGGGACCGTGGGCCCGAATCGACACAGGGTTTCCCATTGTTCCATGTCCGTGAAGTTAGCGATTTATTAAGCGCTTTTTTTCAGCGACGAGTTCCGATTTCCCTGAAAAATGGTTTCAATGTCAATTGTGGCATGAGACCACCAAAAATGCCCTTATTTTGCAATATCATGTGATCTTCCAGGTCAAAAGCTGGGTCAGAGGACTGGGAACTCGATATCACCCAAAAATGACCGGCTGATTTTCAGCTATTGAAACAACAACATAAAAAGGGATAGATTCATTTGCAGTTTTTCAAAGAAACGAAACGTTTTGTCTTTATGCAAAGCCAAGACGCGTTGGAAGTGGAAAATGATGAGTGATAGTTATTGCCTCCAAAAATTGTCATGATGTACAAGAAGCCCCTTCCATAAGTCATGATGTGCGAAAAGTCATCATGTAACTTTGTTTTGATGTATGATGAGTCACCATGTAACTTGGTCGTGATGTGCGCAGGGTTGTAAAACTAAATCCCGTGAAGAGGAGTGCTTTCGCATAAGCACCAAGGGATTGCTGTACGCTGAGTCATGTGACATCCCAGGATGGCTGTGTTTTCAGTGGGCTGCGTCGGCACAGCTTCCTGTTCACGTTGTACGTAGGACCGAGTGGTTTCTCAGTTGCCAGCACGGACATTCGCCCTTCAGATGGCGGGCTGCCAGATGCTTCTACCTGCCGGTAGTTCAACTATATCTATAGGGGGTGATACGCGTACTCAAATCCTTCGCGGGCGAGTAAATATTGCATTGCTCATCACCGATGAGTTAGTTTCCGGGCATAGGGGTAAATCTGGTTTCCATCACTATTAACTGACACCTGCAACAGCAGCTGCGTGCATCTGTCCCGTTATGTGCGCCGTTTTATCACGATTCGATTCGAGCTAAGTACTGTGCTTGCGAATAGAAGGCCATGAGAACATAGGTAGATGTTACGCAGCCGGAATATGTTAACAGTTGGTTGAAGCAGTTGGAAACGGAACATTTCCCGACACATGACACGTGTGACGGACACGCCGGCAAAACGCTGAGTGCTAACCATGATGTGACATGGCCAGCGGACGGCGTACTTACTGGATGGCGTGGTACATGTTGTCGTTGCACATGACGGCGTACTAACTGATGGCATAGTACATGGTGTCGTTGCACATGATAGCGTACTTACTGATGGTGTGGTACATGGTGTCGTTGCACGTGGCGGTGTACTTACTGATGGTGTGGTACATAGTGTCGTTGCACATGACGGCGTACTTACCGATGGCGTGGTACATGGTGTCGTTGCACATGACGGTGCCGGAGGCCGTCTCCTGGATCAGGCGTTCCTTCACGCGTCGTCTCGTGGAGAAGACGTACAGTGATAGGGCCTCGGGCGTGCTGTAACCACACGGCTCAGGACGTGTCAGCCTGGGGCTGCAGCGTAGCACTGCTCAGCTCAGCTCATACACACGGACAAATCGCTGGCAATGAGAAACGCCCGAGGTTTCCAGACATTGTCAGAAAATGAAGGGTGTGAGCCAGCAGTATTTCTGGCTCAGGCGAATCATCCATAGCGTGAGCAGCCTCTTGGCACGCCACATACAACTGATAACTTTACAAAAAGTTTACTGAGCAATGCCTTCAAGTCGGGTTTCACTTGGAGGTGAGCTGGGAGGACTACAAGAGGTCGACTAGAGCTGATTTCTACCCAAAACAGCGTGATTTCACTAGGTTACTGCCACCAGGTTGATCACGGGGTACGGTTATGAGCAGCGTACGGCATACAAAGTGTACGGCTGGTGTGCACGTTTACGAGGGGGACGTGCGCATTTACATCCTTTGCCCTAGTCCTCAACTGGACAGGTACGCAAACACTATTGGAAAAAGAACGGGATGCGCTTTGTATAACACCCGATGCGTGTGCCTAAATCTATGTTATGACTACGGTTCTTCTGCTGATAAAAATCGCAATTTTGTACCCCAGAAGACCCTGCTCAAACGACATCATCAAGAAATCATGGCTCCTCTTGGCAAAACTCAGTGTTAAATCATCTTTGCTTGATGACGTCTTGCTTTCCATCTTCAAGATGGCTTCTTACCGGCATAAGAACTCGCAACACGACGCCGAAACACCAGGGATCCAATGCTTTTCTTGCCTGTATCAAGTATGAATCCACTCTGCGAGGTGACAATTATGTCCATATCCACTTGCCGTGGGGTGTTGTCAAATGCATTGGATCCAACATTTACTCTTCATTAGTTGCGACAGCGACAACACGTTTTAAGTTCTGAATAGCAAGGAAGATTTAGGTTCCATCGGTCGTTTTCAGCTCGCAAACGACAAAGCTGGCCGATAGATTTCTTGATCTTGGGGTGGGACGTGATATTGGTGCCAACAAGAAATCAGTTCAAAACTCACAGCAGGATTTAGTGCTTATCTAATCAAATTTAATAATCCGCCATTAAAAGACCAGTGACAGAAGAGCATCCTTAGCCGCGGAACGGGCAGGGAACGGGCAAACTCAAGTTGCGACCAACTGTCTTTGCAGAGTCATGCGGTCAATGTTATTTTTTAACAAAGTTGTGGTAAAGCTAGACCGCCATTAAATGACTAACATTCAGATCTCCCCCCCCCCCCCCCCCCAATACGCCGTACTGTATCTAACCACAAAACGGCAGCGCCCCCCTGGACGCCTAAGCGCCATCTGCCGGTGGACAGCGGTGTGGTGCCACACAGCACCCACCGGCTGTTGATGAAGTCGATGGCCTCGTCCACCGAGTCGACAGTGACGATGGGTAGCAGCGGGCCGAAGATCTCCTCCTGCATGACCGGCTCGTCGGCCCGTACGTCCGTCAGCACCGTCGGCTCGATGAAGTTGTCGCCGGCGAAGCAGCGGCCGCCCAGCGCCACGGTGCCGCTGCTCTCCATCAGCTTCTTCACCCGCCTGGGGAGCGATGGCCAGGTCAGCGACAGTGGCGTCACCCGCTGTGGAGTAGGCGACACAGCAGACGAGCGCTTGTGAACCCGGCCGAGGAATGGGCGGCACAGCAGACGAGCGTTTGTGAACCCGGCCGGGGAGCCGTGAACCCGGGCGGGGAGTGGGCGGCACAGCAGACGAGCGTTTGTGAACCCGGCCGGGGAGCCGTGAACCCGGGCGGGGAGTGGGCGGCACAGCAGACGAGCGTTTGTGGACCCGGCCGGGGAGCCGTGAACCCGGTCGGGAGTGGGCGGCACAGCAGACGAGCGCTTGTGAACCCGGTCGGGAGTGGGCGGCACAGCAGACGAGTGCTTGTGAAGCAATGTGACCGACAGCTTTGCAGGCACGGCGGCTGGATCAGATTCTCTGCTAAGTATGGCCTGTTCTGGAAAACCTTGAACCCACAATCCAGTAAAGCCATTTCACATCCGCAAATATCTTTCTTTTTACGGCAGGTTTCGAAGTGTTCCACCAGTCCGCGACACAGCCGCAGCCCTGCTACAGCCTGACTGTTTGGCTAATTGATTGCTAAAGACGAATCACACGAGCGTTTTTGTTTTTTGTTTTTTGTTTGTTTTGTTTTTTTGTTATGTGAGCTCATATGCATTGGATGGCCGTCCGACACTATCAACTCAGATGCACGTATGACACCACGCGCAAAGACGGTAAAAGGCATGCCAAGAATACTGACGGTGCTGCGGATACAAATAGCTCTAGACCAGTTCGGTAGACGGAGGTACTTTTCACGACAGACGTCCTAATTTGGTACCAAATCCAAAGGCACGAAAAAATGGGATAATCACGAACAAAGCCGATGGTTTGTCGTCAGGGTTGTCAAAATCTTCGTTAACTATTGCTGCGCGAGTCTTCTTATTTCATCGTCATGTACCCATTCGTCATTTCACGTTCGCATCACTTTGTAGTTAAGTCTTACGGGGCAAAATCTGCAAAGCGACGAGGTGATTTAGCACATGGTGACACAAACAGAAACACCACCAGATTAAAGGTTACCAGCTATTCGGATAGGCCTGATGACAAACATGGAATTTTGTTCCTACTCATCCTATTTCCCACCCATTTTACATTCGGCACCACATCAGGTCACTGTCTAATAATGCTAGTGTGATAAGGATCTCATGCTGGCGTGACGAGCGTGACGCCAGCAAAACATGACCTCTGCCGGGTCGCTATGAGCGAGTCACCTATTTTTGGTAATGCAAGTCACCTGCGGCGCGCCATGCTCGCATCCGGCCGGATGGATTGACCTGACGCCTGTCGAGGTATCAAACGTTCAACAGTGATCTATCCGTTTCTACCACGGGCCTGCCCGATGCCCGCCACTGTTCATATTCCACACTCTGACAGGGATATGGTTACGTTTGCATTTGGGGGACTTAAGCACCTCCAAATTTGAAAAGAAAATGGATCAAATTCAGGGAAACACGCGTTCCTTGCGTATTTTGGGGGCGCGTTTACTCATTCCTTGTCTTTCAGCCCTCTCCGCCATCGAATTATACGAAGCTACACTCCCGCGCCCTGAAGTTCTAGCGTATAGGTGGAAGTCATGTCTCCTTCCACTTGTCGACAAGAAGCCGCTGGCTTGCCCTCTTGTGATCCGTCCAATCCCATAGCTAACTCGCCGTTCACATCTTGGCTGTTGATTTTTCTCAAAACAAATTGCAACAAAACGTGACTTTGGCGTGTATAGCATGATAACAGGGAGTGGTAAAACACCTATCTGTAGAGAGAACAGCATGGTAGCGCACTACCATGCTGTCCATGCGGTCTGTCCGCTATGCCATACTATCATGCTGCCATGCTGTCTGTCCACTTTTACGTAAAGAGCATCACGTAAATGCGGAGTGGATGGCATAGCAGTGCTGAGAGCGTCGCCATCCTGCTGAGTTTCCGACACGTTTAATAGAGGAACGTCACGCGTCCGGGAAATAGCGGGGACGTCTGAGTAGCTGTGTAAAAGATAATGCGGCACGGCGAATTACGCGTAAAGTTATGCACTCTGAGGTGCTTCATAACCAGCTCCAGTACGTGTGAGGCCCTTAAACGGATGGGACGAACATATGGAGCCAGTTTGGCGAGTGCGCGCTTTAATCACTGATTACACAAATACCCGCCCCGACGGCGGAGGGGACCACAATCGTTCCCATCGCGATCATGAACACTTGCCCGGGAAGATGTAGAGTGTTTAATGAAGCAGCCGTGCACGCGGACACCGGAGCTATGCTACTGCCGCGTGGCTGACTAGCGTGACTCAGCAGTTCGCCTGCTGACAGACCTAAAACCAAAGCCACACAGTTTAGAACGAGTCCGACCATAAAGATAGGCTGCAGCAAAGTGTTCTGACACTGTGGCATAATTTTGTGCAGGCGGTAGACCACATGGACCATGTCACACACGGCACCAGTGCGCTCCACACCGCTCCGCAGTGGCGCCTCGGGGTTGGCGCGCTTACGCGAAGTGTCCGCTGTTGACAATGCGGCCCAGCGAGGCGGCCTCTTCCGGCCGCGCTCCGAACCACTGGTGCAGGACGTGGCGCGCCTGCGCCACGAACGCCGCCTCTGTCGCCTTGCTGCAGAGCAGGTAGTCAGGCGCGATGCACGTCTGGCCCAGGTTGACCACCTTGCCCCAGAGGATACGCCGTGCCGCGTACTCCATGTCCACGGAATCGTCCAGGTACACCGGGCTGGAAGCAGCGTCCACGGCCTTAGTATCAGAGTGGGGTGTCGGAGCAAATGCGTTCGAACACCGTCTCCCAACAGCGTTTTTCCGCGATGTACTCCAGGCTAATGGCTCGTCCACAAGTCGCATATTTCACTGTCAGACAGACAGTGAGCCCCATCGGTGATATCCTACATGCCAGTACCCCTTTCCGCATCACAAAGAAATCATACGAGGCATCTATCTATGCACTGTGTGCTTCCCTACCTCTGCTCATCCGTTCTCACCAGGTCCTCCCATCCCTCGCCTGCCGTCACCCGGTGGCCGCGCCTCCTCACCTCTTGCCGCCCAGCTCGAGTGTGACGGGCGTCAGGTGCCGATTGGCCGCCTCACGTACGATCTTGCCCACGGCCGCGCTGCCCGTGAAGAAGATGTAGTCGAAGCGCTCCTGCAGCAGCCGCTGGCTCTCGGGGATGCCGCCGCACACCACCGGGAAGCAGCGGCGGTCCAGGTAGTGCGGCAGCGTCTCGGCTAGGAAAGAAGCTGTGGCCGGTGCCAGCTCGGACGGCTTGATGAGCACGCAGTTGCCAGCGGCGATGGCCCCGGCCACGGGTACCAGCGCCAGCTGGAGCGGGTAGTTCCATGCCGACATGACGAGCACCAGGCCGCGCGGCTGCGGCTGCAGGTAGGGCCAGTCGAGCAGCGAGGCCAGGCTGCGGCGCACCTGTCGGGTCGCGCCGCCGCCGTCAGTTGAGGCGATGCCGCGCTCACGACGCCCTCGACCCCAAGCTGGTGTGGACGGCGGTCAACTCGCGACGGCGCACGAGACGCGCCAGGCCCATCGCGCAGCCGCGACTGTGACCGAAAAAAAGACACAGAACCATAACGATATTGCTGACCATGAAATAGACACGTAACCATAACGATATTGCTGACCATGAAATAGACACGTAACCATGACGATATTGCTGAACATGAAATATACACGGAACCTTGACGATATTGTTGGCCATGAAATAGACCGGGGACCGTGACGATATTGCTGACCATGAAATAGATACGGAACCGTGACGATATTGCTGACCATAAAATAGACACGGAACCGTGACGATATTGCTGACCATGAAATAGACACGGAACCGTGACCATATTGCTGACAATGAAGTGGACCGGGGACCGTAGCGATATTGCCAACCATGAAATAGACACGGAACCATGACGATATTGCTGGCCATGAAATAGACACGGAACCATGACGATATTGCTGACCATGAAATAGACCGGGGACCGTGACGATATTGCTGACCATGAAATGGACACGGAACCGTGACGATATTGCTGACCATAAAATAGACACGGAACCGTGACGATATTGCTGACCATGAAATAGATACGGAACCGTGACGATATTGCTGACCAAAAATAGACACGGAACCGATATTGTTGGCCATGAAATAGACCGGGGACCGTGACGATATTGCTGACCATGAAATAGATACGGAACCGTGACGATATTGCTGACCATAAATAGACACGGAACCGTGACGATATGGCTGACCATGAAATAGACACGGAACCGTGACCATATTGCTGACAATAAAGTGGACCGGGGACCGTAACGATATTGCCAACCATGAAATAGACACAGAACCATGACGACCTTGCTGACCATGAAATAGACACGGAACCATGACGATATTGCTGAACATGAAATATACACGGAACCATGACGATATTGTTGGCCATGAAATAGACCGGGGACCGTGACGATATTGCTGACCATGAAATAGATACGGAACCGTGACGATATTGCTGACCATAAAATAGACACGGAACCGTGACGATATGGCTGACCATGAAATAGACACGAACCGTGACGATATTGCTGACCATGAAATAGACACGGAACCGTGACCATATTGCTGACAATAAAGTGGACCGGGGACCGTAACGATATTGCCAACCATGAAATAGACACAGAACCATGACGACCTTGCTGACCATGAAAAAGACACGGAACCATGACGATATTGCTGAACATGAAATATACACGGAACCGTGACGATATGGCTGACCATGAAATAGACACGGAACCGTGACGATATTGCGGACCATGAAATAGACACCGAACCGTGACGATATTGCTGACCATGAAACAAAATCATGAGCTGTCTATAGCATACGCAAGCTGAAAAGCAAATAGCAACGGCGTCACGAGGTTAGCGATGCTGCAAATGGTGCGAGCTAGAAAACTGGGAACGCAACAGCTCTATGTAGCGTTAGTTCGTCAGCAAAAACCACCACAGCCTTAACCTACATACGACATTACTTCTCCTGCATATCATTCTGCACGATATTAGTGCAAAAAATCTCTTCCCTAAAAACTTATACTCGTCAATGATTGGACTAAAAAAAATGCTTAGTCTTTATTTAAACGTAATGTTATTTATACAGCCCGTATGCACACGCGACATAGCTTCTACAACCTTGATTTGTGCGTGACATTTCCTTTGCTGCTAGCACTTGGGCAAAATAGTGCGGCACCATAAACCCATTCGTCAAAAATTACTCGCCTTTGGTTATTACCTTCGCTGCAACTAGCCCTGCAGTTGCAATTTGCAGCTGCAATTGCAGCTGCAAAATGGTGTAATTACGACGATATTAGCGTTGCACGGGAAAATGTATATTTCAGAAACGTACACCCGTTCAGACTTCTGATAAAAAATGTGTGTGGACTTTACTTCTTCGTGTCGTCGCTCCTACTACTATTAGTTATGCTCGCCTGTAGTGCTACATGACAGAACGCATGTTCAAAAATAATGTTCGTCTATCCTCCCACTTACGGTTGGAGCTTCACCAAAATCTCGAAGGCTGCCCACTCATGACAGCAATGGGACGGACGGAATCGTACTAGAAGTGACCAATCCATGGTGTCGCAACATTCCATTTTGCGACCCTAGTTCTTTGGTTATCACACCGTACGGCCCACGGTTGTAGCTCCTAAAGTCTTAACTTATACGCAAAACATGACAAATCGACATCATAGTGTAACGTGGTGAATAACTAATCGTCCGTATCGTCACGAGGCTTTCTTTGCAAGATTGCCCGGGAGAATGGTCCTCCATAAATCGGTAGATCGCTCCTACGCCGCTGCTGAATGTCCAGGCATCTGCCGTTCAGCACCGTTCCGGGACGGCTTGCGAGTTCGCTCGGCTTCATGTCGTCAGCCATGTCAAGTCGCCTCGCGGCTGGGCGATGGGGTTAGAGCGCAAGGGGAAACAGTCATACCCCTTACATGGCGTCATGGCCGAAGCGTAAAGACGCAATGGGCTACAATGCCCGTATCACTACCAAAATTCTGTCGAGATTTGAAATCCTGGGAAACTGTTTTGCTCGGAAGTGAAGATGCGTACAACTCAATGTGACACCTACATATAACAAATTGTCCTTTTTGAACAAACAAAGATCAGCGCTTATGGAGACTACCAGTCACAGCTGAGCCCCTAAAACAGTATAACGGGATGTCATTTCCCAAACTAGCATGCAACGTGACAAGATACAGGGCACCAAGAGGTCTGGAAAGAGGCAGGGCCTAGGGTAGGACAGAGCGCTCTGCCGCCTGGCCCTCCCTAAGGTAGGACGGATGACGGCACTGAGAAAAGCGGGACAGGACGGCACTGTACATGACAAAGAGCGGGACATTGGACAGAGCAAGACCGAGAACGGGACGGGGCGGAGGACAGCATGGGACCGAGGACAACGCAGGACGGAGGACGGGCTATGACAATGGACAACGCAAGATGAAGCACAGGGTACGACAAGGAACAAGGTAGCACGGAGGACGGAAGGCTTAGCACGTGAACAGGCACAGGGACCACGGAGAGAGAGTAGGACCGGCGAAAGGACAGAGAACAAGACAAGACTAGGGTGGCTTTGTCCTCTCTATCTTGAGGCGGTCCCGTACTGTTTTGCTCTGCCCTGTCCCCTTGCCTGCCCTGTCATTTCAATTATCTCATCCTCGTCCTGCCCTGTCATGTACTGTTCTATGCTGTTCTGTTCTGTCCCGTTCTGTTCTGCGCCCTGTCCTGTCCTGCCCTGACCCTCAGCGCACCGCCTGGGACCAGGCAGGACCAGGCGGGACCAGCTACGTCTCGTCCAGTAAATATTGTCGCGTAAGTAACGTCGCGTGCAATACCCTACAGCACCACTGTCACTGTCAGGATATTAGGCAACATAAGTAATGTCGCGTGGAGGTGAATACTGCATACGTTTTTTCCAGGAGAGGTAATGACGGGCATAGGTTTTGTTTAGCATAAATTGTGCCGTGTAGCACCAATGTCACATAGGGGTATTTGTAGCAGAAATAACGTTGCGTATCGGTACAAGCCGTTGGAGTTTTCATTACATGTGCTGAAGCCTGTAAGTCTTGTAGTATAAAAGCTGCACATGTTACCACTGATGCCACACATAAATATAAGCAGTGTACGCAATGAGGTAGAACTTTTTACATTGACATTTTAACATTTTTGACATTAACATTCCTCTCGGTAGGAATCTTTCCCGCAGCACTAAAATGGTGAAACCATTAGCAACGAGCCGTTTGCGCCATGACCTGCCCTGCGCCAGGGATGCATAATATATCCCTGCGACCTCTCTAGGCACACCACTAGCACCCAACGCTAAGCAGTGCTTCTCGTGTGAGCTCTAGCCAGACCATCTGATCGTGACATTCCGGGTGAACAACAAGAGCGCGCGGTAATGCTTGGCATGGTCCATTCTGATCTCTTACATCACCTGATCCAACCCACTCCGCCACGGATGCGTGTACAGAAATGTCGACACTCTAACCATCTGAGCTGCCGGAACGGCCGCTTCGACTAATCTCGTCGGATTCCGAGTACCAGCCTTGAGCTCATTTGCCCGAAAAATGTCAACGACTGGGTACACCTGATAACGAGTGGGTAGCTGGGTTGGTGGGCGTAATCCCAGGAATGCAGGCAGCGGCTGCCGTACCGGGTAAAGGCAAGGTTGTCGGATGGATTGGGTGTGGGAAGCCTTCCCTGTAAGGACCTCTGCCGGGAGCAGTGGCCTTTTCTGCTGCGCAGTCAAATCGGTCAGCAATGTCTGGCCCAGCGTTGTTAGCAATGGAAGTGTTATCGCTCTGCGCGTTCCTGTCATCGTTTGGCCCAGACGTGCGTATATATATATATATATATATATATATATATATATATATTATATATATATATTGGAATATTTTGGCAGAATTCTTTCTTTGATACATGTTTGATTAAAAATAACTGCTGACTCAGCATTGACGAGCTTTTTGGTGCATCGTTCTAGTTTCCGGGCCTTTGACTTTGCGTCATCGCTTAGATTAAAGATGGTTCGCACAAAATTACTCACATATTCATCACCCCTTCCATTCTAACGTTTCGAGACCTTATCTCATCTTCGGAGAAGACTAAATTGCACAAGAAATAAGTTTTGAGTTTTAAAGGATGAAAAATTGTGCACTACTGTTGGAAAACATCTTTTGGTACGGAGAACATAAATGAAGCATAATGCTTCATTTATGTTCTTATGCTTCATTTATGTTCTTATGCTTCATTTATGTTCTTATGCTTCATTTATGTTCTTATGCTTCATTTATGTTCTCCGTACCAAAAGATGCTTTCCAACAGTAGTGCACAATTTTTCATCCTTTAAAACTCAAAACTTATTTCTTGTGCAATTTAGTTTTCTCCGAAGATGAGATAAGATCTCGAAACGTTTGAATGGAAGGAGTGATGAATATATGAATAATTTTGTGCGAACCATTTTTAATCTAAGCGATGACGCAAAATCAAAGGCCCGGAAACTAGAACGATGCATCAAAAAGCTCGTCAATGCTGAGTCAGCAATTGTTTTTAATCAAATATATATATATATATATATATATATATATATATATATATGTATATCAAGAGTTGTGCAAGAAGTTGTTTCTCTGTTTAGGGCCGGAGCGAGTTCATTAACGAATACACTTTCCCAAATCTGAAGGCGTCTTCTGTCATTGGACGTCCGTAAAATGCCAGCATTGCCTGTCAGTTATTGTCGTGTCAATGTCCCGTCGTGCCCGTGTCGCATGTGGTCCAGAGGTGCCCAGTCACGAAGTGCATTGTCAGACGTCGTGAGAGTGTCGTTATGGTCACACCAAGTTAGTGTATGGAACTAAGTTTGCAGCCTTCGATATTGCATGTAAATTAATACACCACATTGTTGCATTTAAGTTTGCTGGGTTTGCGTAGGCTGTTTCTCATAAGAAGGTTAGATATCTTCTTACGATATGAAATGACGATGTCTATTTTGTGGTTGGTTTTGCCTTTAACATGTAGAGGTAACTTCCCGTAAAGCTTTTTCATCTTGTTTGTGGGCAGATGTCATTTGATTTTGATAATACAGTTTGACAGTTGGTTGGATGTCTTGTTTTGGTTTGCTGCCAAAGTGTCTTGTCACATGTCGTTGTATGTCGTTTTCAACGTTAGAATTTGAAAAACCGTTGCTCACCAAGATCTGCCTGATTCTTGTCAATTCTGAATGCAGTCCTGTCCCATCAGAGCAGTGCTTAAATGCGCGTCTAGTGAAGAGCCTTATGACACTAATTTTGTAGTGTCGAGGACACTCACTGTACACTAGTTTTGTGGTGTCGAGAACACTCACTGCCACCATTCGAGCACCGTCCGTTGTTAGTCTGTTTTCGGCATACAGTCATTTTGAATCGCTGTCCTTGTCCATCAACAGTCACGTCAACAAAGGTTATTCTGTTTTACACACTTAGATGTTTTGTGAATTCTAGACCAGACTAGATTCTAGACCAGATCTTCAACGCTGTTTTTGAGACGTCCTAGTTGGTCAATGTCCCTAACTTCCACAAAAATATCGTCTACGTAGCGGCAGTAAATGTCCGGTCATATGTCGTCATTTTGTAGTGTGTCGGCTTCTACATGTCCCATAAAGAAATTAGCGAATAAAGGTCCTAGAGGTGAACCCATCGCAACACCCTCAATCTGGAAATACATTCGTCCATCAGGCCCGCAGAAAGAACCTTTCAACGTGTAGGCTTTTAGTAATTGCTCAAGAAGGCCCTTTGATATTTTGAGAGATCTGATATATATATTAAATCATATGCATATATATATATATATATATATATATATATATATATATATATATATGAACAATGATATATATATATATATGTGTGTGTGTGTGTGTGTGTGTTTATATATATACACCAATGAGGAAGCGTTTATATGGAAATAAAACACAGTCACCCGCTGATGTATTGGCAGCCTTTCGCAACAATTTTCTTCCCTATGACCCCGCCACAGTGCGAAGCTCTTTATTTGCCAACGCAACAAAAACAGTGCTAACGGGGTTTTGACAATATACTCCTGTGAATTTATGACGTGATAGTGTTATGGTGTCCACACTATGATTGCGTACTTGCTGTCTGATTTTTCACACTATGCGAAATCACGAACTTAACCGTTTAGAAACGCCGCAGTTTGTGTACATTAAACAGTGACGCGATCCCCAGTTATCATCGTCTGCACAATAGACATAACCTCTGATTTGACTCGAGACAGGATCGCACATTACCATATGCATTGCTTACCGTCTTTGCTCTTGACCAATCATCTAGATTTGCCAACATGGTCTTGCAGTCTTTCAGGAGAATCGTAATTTCCGAAATGACTGTCTCCTCCAGCGGCTGGAAAGGATCAGACCGTCTGACCTTACACATACTAGTGGGTCAGGTGCGTGTAAAGACAGACATTGCTGTTATCTTCATACCCACGCCAGACACTAGAGCACCGCAGTGACCTCGGCCATCCGGTCGGCCGCGTCACGAATGCGTGGGAGAGTCACAGCGGCACCGTTACGCCCTGGGCTGTCGTCACAGCCAGGTGATAAGCGCTTTCACTCTGACTGACACCCCCTCCCCCCCCCCCCCTCATCGGCGGATTGAATCACCACAGCAGGCGCAACCTCTCGAACGATTGACAAAAGAACAGACACATCAGCTTGATCTCTTTCACCGTTTCACCGCTTCGCTGGATATCTGCAGGGAGCACTGCTACGTCATGCTCTGCTTCATGTTCATGCTGCGTCATGTTCATGTCGTGTTGAGTTGTGTTTTCGAGTCATGGCTGACGCTTTCTATTGAAGCTTGGGCATCAGCAAATCGGACACGCATCGGCTGTTGGTGCCCGTTTTCACCCGACAGCTTAACCCAATAATAAAGTGCCGACAACTGCTAGTGTTAATCAAGTACATGAGCTGAGTGTTAATTTGTATTTGAGTATTAATTTGAGTGTTAAATTGTACGCGAAACAACAAACAAAACTAGCTTTAGTGCAATTCGCAAAATAGTTTGGACGCAGATATCCAAATGCACAAACAACTGATGCATATCGTACAGGCCTTCCACTCAAGCAGGGCGCCAATCTGTTTATGCTACGATTGCAATAGATGCATTTTCCCCATGCATCCATTGCAATCATGTGTTA
The DNA here is from genome assembly GCF_011947565.3 of Pollicipes pollicipes. NCBI lineage: Eukaryota > Metazoa > Arthropoda > Thecostraca > Pollicipedomorpha > Pollicipedidae > Pollicipes > Pollicipes pollicipes. Next base: position 10,301,207 of record NW_023597054.1, read on the forward strand.
CCTAGAAACTTCCCAGACGCGTGTTCTTTTTGGCATTTACGGCCCAGCCTGACCGACGCATCACACAGCCGCCTGTTCCGTGGTCAATCGCAGACAACCACCCTCCTACCTTTTTGATGTCTTTGTAGACCACCTCGGCAAGCTGTTCACTGTTTTCCTCGTAGAAACGAAGCAATCCGAGAAGGGTTTTCCTTCTGAATGACACATCCCTTGTTTTTCCGGAGATGAATTCCCTTCGAGCCAATCGTACAATCTGTAACAAAGCACAGCGCGCCCGTGAGCTCACAACGCACTACAACACACAGCAAGCAGTGCATAGGGACGTCTACAGACATGCATGCTCTGTCGGGGTTCAGGTTGCGTTTGTTCGAATGGTGAGACGGCCATTACGACACTGGGAGCCCATTGGAGGCGAACGTTATGACTCTGGGAGTCCACGGGAGGCGGACGTTATGACTGGGAGTCCACAGGAGGCGCACGTTATGACACTGGGAGTCCATGGGAAGCGGACGCTTTGACACTGGGAGTCCACGGCTCCGTTTCTGGTAGGAGCATTGCGCGCGTGACGTCCCGTAGCCACCTGTCCCGTGACCAATCGCAGCCAGCAGTTCGACCGACTCAGCGGATGGCAACGGGCCGCCAGCTCGACCGACTCAGCGAATGGCAACGGGCCGCCAGCTCGACCGACTCAGCGGATGGCAACGGGCCGGCAGCTCGACCGACTCAGTAGATGGCAGCGGGCAGTCAGCTCGGCAGCGCGCCACCAGCTCGACCGCGCCGCCTCGAGCCGCGGCCCACCGGCCGCCGGCCGCCGCATGCGGGTGGTGTGAAACATGGAGACCAGCCCGCTTCAAAATTCTGCAATTAAGGCAGTCATTCCGGGCCACTGTGGACTCCCTTTTAAACGAATCAATTCTGCGTGTAGCGTTAGGCGTTTTCTCAATTAAGGTCTCTTCCCTTGCGTAGCTGTTCGTTTATCGATAAATTCACTTATTCGATGTTTCCAAGCTTATTTAGCACCACGTTGCATAAAAAACTACACGCATTGTGTTCTCTTGCTGAAACGATGTTGAAATCCCGAAAGATAGTGGCGTTCATTTATTATCATTTCATCGGGCAGGGGTGTGATTTTTTCATTTGGGGGCTTTAGCCGTAACTTGGGCTCCAAGCCCCCCCCCCCCCCCCTCCTCACATTGCGAGAAAAATGGGCCAAACCTGGGGAAAGCCCATTTGTTGGCGAATTTTGGAATTGGCTTCATAGTTTTTCACGGTTTAGCCCCCCATCTCCACCCTTCTCACTTGGTGAAACTACACTCCCATCCGCTTGCTGTATATCTTCAGTTTAGCACAGGAAATCTGGCGGATTTGTCAAACATCGTCAACATTCCCCGCAGCACTCCCGTTATCATCTCTGACCGAATTTACTTGTATCACTTGAAGACCATGCGCGCATGAAGTTATTGGTTTGACGCGTGGTATGAATCAAATGCAGAGAGAGGATATTCCTGTTTTCACCACTCTCAAAACTGAAAGGTTCAGATTAATGTCATTTATTCCATCTGCCTGCAACTGCCTGAAAAGTGAGGTCTTCAAATAAATTTCTCGTCGAAAAATTTCTTATTTAATACGTAGTTTAGGCGGTTCAAAACACTGCATGGGACGGTCGCTTAATGTCACGTACCATTTTGTCATCATTACATTGTCCTTAATTACGCATATTTTCCAAAATAATCGTACGGAAATTCATGCAAACACTTGTTCACAGCGTGAACATGGCAGCAAGAGGAGGCACGCACGTTGTTGCCAGCACGTTCCCTGACGTGCCGGCAACATGTTTATTCCGACATTGTCAGTGAGCGACCGAATGAACTTTCATTCATTCACGCCAGATCACATTCCAGGACGTGTTGTTTGCTCTTTTACTTATTTTCATGGGCTTGTAAATTTCGTGCGACCTGGAAGACGAATTCCATCAATTATTGGCTCAACAAAATCATGGGACTTTTCTGTGTGAGAACTCATGAAAACTGATTGTGTTATGTCTACTATCTTGATATTTAAATAGTCCTCTTCGTGAAATCATCATGTATCGATTCCAGGGCTCTAGACAGACATCCAACTTGCTACCAAATCTGAAACACACAAAAAAGAACGAACAGAACCGAAATCCATGGAATGTCGTCAGATCTATCGAGATAGTCGGCAGCATTCACTGCAGGAATGGTCGTTTCGGATCATGTGTTTTCTCTTCGTGTCAGGTTTGCAGTACGTTATGATTTGATCTTATAGGATAAAATTTACGAACATTAAATGGCAAGTCAATACATGATGATAAAACCAAGACGTTTTGTCCGCAAAATGTATCAGCTTCTTTGATAAACCTAAAAGGCCTTTTAAAAACCATGGGCTTATCTCGTGTGTGTAATGGTTTCGTGGGTTTCAGATTTGGTACCAAATTAAGCCCTTGTTTAATAATGTCAGCGTAAAGAGCCATAATGCGCTGCTTAGGATGTGAATTAGCACAACAAACGCACTCGCCGTTCCGTGGAGGAATGTGACGTCGCGAGTTAGCGATGTGTTTGACGAAGACTGGGGCCTATCCACAAAGAAGGAATGCATGCTGCCTTTGCATTTGTAAGGCAGAAAACATTTACACATCAGTGTCTTGAGCTCTCGCATGGCCTAGGGACTGCATAATCGTTAAACGATTTTTTAACCTACTTCCCGCTACAGCAATAGGCATACTGTAATGGAAAAATAAGTATGCAAGCCCGAACATGCTTGACGTCGAAGAGATGCTGTGAACAGTTTCTGGTTCGATGTTCTGACAGGCATACTTTAATCCAATTCGTTGGCCCAAAAGCCACGTAATGGTCCATAAAGCTATCTGGAGAGTGTTGTGACTAGATAACAATTTGTTCCAGTTACGTCCCGTGCTCATGCATTGGACCGCAGTCGTTGGTCCACGCGTTGCTGCGTTCCTCTGACTTTAACAAATATTGGTGCATTGAAACAACCTGGACCATACAATGTTTTGCTCAGATGTGTCATATTTTGCATTAAGCCTGAAATACACTATGCCGTTTCCACGAAGAACGAAATCCAGAGACAAAACGTCTTGGGGGCCCTTGGCCGTCACGGCGGCTCGGCGGCTTTATTCTGGCCCTCACGCTCGTGGTTCCAACCGACCTGCTTTGGCTATACCGTGAGCATTAACCATGATAAAACCATTCAAAGCCCATGGTGCGCCCTTAAGCAAGTCCAATCAGAGCCATGTGTTCATGACGATGGCTCTTCGCAGTGTCCGAGCTCCCTGACTTCATTGAGCCAACGGGATGACTCCACATCCCCAGTTCTCTCGTGACATTATGGCTACCTCAGAGCTATTGACCAGAGATTTCCAGTAGACTTTCAGATACCTGAAGTCGCTGAATCCTCTAAAAGGAGCGAAGACGACATGACAGTCATCCACGGCTTTTTCTGTGACCATAAGCCTGATTGTACCGAGATACTTTTTGACTGATTGAGGACCCTGAATGTCGCAGGGAGGGGGACCGACAAATCGAGGGACTCCATTAAGGGGAGGGGCTTATGAATTTTAAGGGTCTTAGGCTAAGGGAAGTATGCAGGGCGGCGGGGGGGGGGGGGGGGGGCAGGAGGTGCCGGGCCGCGCCGACGCAGCCACTGAGGTACGACAACCCCTTGCCGCCGCGACAGAAGCGGCCGGCTAGAATTAACCTTTCTGGTCGCACGCGGCCAGGTGGCGCGCCGGTCGTCTGGGACCACGCAGCAGTCACGTCCGGCGTTGTGGTGTCAAGGTCCTCGTCTTGCCTCGTGCCACCGGGGCAAGACCGGCCCGGCAGCCGCGCGGCGGTAGTGATTCACGTCGGCCAGTCCGCAAAGGACCGACCGAGAACGGCGAGGGGGGGGGGGGGGGAGGGCGGCGACAACGACGACCGACTCCCGCCGAATCGAGCAAACCAAACCAACCATAGCCACGCAGGCACAGCGGATACAGCACTCGAGGCGGGACGACGAGTAGCAGGCCGCGCTGTAGGAAAGCCACCCTACCGAGGCCGCCGCCACGCCTCTGGAGCCTCCTGGCCTGCCCGCCAGTTGCCGAAGTGAACGGTACCTCCCAGACCGTAACTAACGGCGACCGATGGTAAATTACCCCGGCTGACAGTCGGATTTGGACCGGATGGGATGCTGTCCTTGTCAGCGCTGACCTCTCAAACGGGGGAGGACAGTGGGGAGAGGCGCGTCAGCAGGGGCGGAGAAAGGACAGGTTAGCTGAGGAACAGACGACGTATGCATCTGGAGTGGTAGACCAACACATCGATGTGGACGCCGAGATAAAGAAAGAGAAACGCGAAACATCGAAACAGGCGACGGCAGGTCGGAATCTGGACGTGCCCCTGCGGCTCGGACTACACATCCATTCTTGAACGGATGATCCTTTCATATCAAAGGATTTCAGCCGACGTACGATTCCAATTTGCCGGACGGCGCGTGGGTGTTTACACGCTAACATGTATATGCTCCTCAGCGCCGGTAGGCCGGCGCTATCACCGATTAGGATGCCCTCCTCAAGCCGTTCGCTCTCATAGCGTGGCGCTGGTCCTCGGCTGTTGTCGGCCGTTACCACCGCAGCGTGTGTTTGTTTCATCCGCGTGAATTGATACAATAACGCCGAGAGTACCGACGAATCATACGCGACTGAAAACGTGACGCGTGAGTGCCGTCGATGTGCTTGTGTCGATGTCGACAGCCACCCCGCGTAGGTGCTAGTCGTACGATACTCAGTGATACAGTGATACTTTGTGGCTGGACGTCGGGTAGCGATGCCGCTCGTATAGTTCGGGCATACGCGGGCGGACACAAGGTGCGTACGCCGTTCGTGTGGCGACTACTGATGCAACTTCGATATGGTTTGTCGGCCACATGAACGCTGCGGCGTGACCCCTGCCACCGCCACCCAGAGTTCGGCCGTAGTCAGGAGGCTGCGATTGCAATGGGGTCGGCTTGTGACGGCAGGTTTCGTGCCACACGCTGACCCGGCCGTTCGGGCTGTGCTCTCTAGGCACTGTTCGCGACAGGGCGATCTCGGCGCGCCCGTACCATCGATCGCCTGCAACAGCTCGAGGCAGCTCGCTCACAGCTCGCACTTTCGCAAAGTATGAAGATTCTGAGAACATCCTGGGTCTCTGCTCCGATCTAGTTTCTTGTCTTAAAGTTCACGACCACATTTCATCCAGACAAGGCGCGGCTACCGCGTGTGGTGTGGTCCATGCGGTCCATGTGGTGCGGTGTGATGCGGTCCATGGGGTCGGAGGTGCATCCGAGCAGCCGGCACGCTGGGATCCTACAGCGGCCCCCGCACCTGGGGGGGGGGCACGCTGGGATCCTACAGCGGCCCCCGCACCTGGGGGGCACGCTGGGATCCTACGGCGGCCTCCGCACCAGGGGCCCGTTGGGATCCCATATGCCCCTGGCAACCAGGCATGCCTGGTTCCTCGGCCCCGTCGAGGCCTCCACCGAGCCGACCGCCAAGTCAGTGCGGCGCAGTGCGCCGTGCGCCTGGGCATTCAGGACACGCGCCGATCCGGCCCGCATGTGTGGTTGATGCTGCCCGACAGCGGCACCGACACGCGCCGGCGCAGATTGGGCCGAGCACTGCGAGCGGTCGGGGCGGCGAATCTCGACCTGCCGGCGTGGGTCGGAAAGCTCTTCAATGCGATTGTGAGGAATATGACATATACTTCAAAGCAGCACTATTGGCCTTAACCCTTGCAAAATGATTAGAATAAAAATAGAGATGCACTGAAATGTCGTCTGCTAGCCTTTGTCGAAAAACCAACGAGTAGTGAATCCAAACCTGCCCCAGACCTTGCCGACCTCTCGTAGGAATGGCTTCAATGAGTTTCATGTTTGGATGGTCCCGTCCTCTGTATATGACTTTTAGGTCGAAAAGGGTTAATACCTGCCTGGATTTCAGCCTGTGTGTGCGTGTTGGAAGAAACAACGGTCATGTTTTACAGAGCCGTCACCCGACTAAGCGTCTTTTCGTTCCCCATCGCCCATTTCCCATCGGCCCTTCCCCGCCCCACGTGCTCTCAGCAAAGCCCATGTTGCCCGACATGCGGGAGCCAATACGCTCACCATTGACACTTCCGCCCATAGATGAGCGCACTTACTTTAGAAGACCAAGCATACTTTTAGGAAATCAAAACTTCACACGCGCGTGGCTTGGGAGAATGATAATACAAAGTCTGCTGTGAAATCTTCCGTCTCGAAACCTGGGTGCGCGGGGAAGGGGCGACAGATGGCATTGATGCAAGCGTGGTTTTCAAAGGTGATTGTAAGGAGAAAATTTTGGGTCACGAAATTAATTGCAAACTATGCGAACCATATGGTAGTGCTTACTACTGAACCTCCAGAACTCACAGTAATATACAGAGCACAAGACTATCCAGGTAGGAAAATAAATGAATCCATTTTTAATAAGAGGTTCACAACCAGACCACAGCATACAGGGCTCATCATAGCCGATTATGCGAATGTGATTAGTGCCTTGATGCGTGATGCATGTTTACTTGAAGTCTTTGCATATGTGAGTATCTTTAAGCATGTTGCACCCTTATTCAGATGCATACGAAATCGTAATGGTGGCCAGTTATTGCTAACTGTATACTTTCCGGAATGCTGGTAACCTGTAAAACTGTGGCTCGTTTGAAGAAAAAAATTATTGATGTGAAATATCGAGCAAGATCGGCAGGTAGCTTTGAACTCACTGCCCTGCACGATACGACGCATGATACGACAGAGGCTTGTAGCCAAGATATCAATGCATCTTCTTTTCTTCTGGCTATCCAACAGGTAATGACGTCGATGGTACTGCTCCTAAAAACTAGATGTGTCGCGCTAGACGAGGGCGACGCTACTGCAGAACGAGACGAACGCTCCACGCGTCCACGCAAAAACACGCTTCGGTACAGGCAGGGACCTAGGCGGACACTGTTTGTTTTGTGTATTGTACAACATCGGCCGCCGTAACCCGCCTTCCGGCGTGTCGGCGGACAGCCAGACATCGAACGAGGCGGGCGCCACAGCAGCGGTGCACGAGCGCCCCCACATGACCAGGCCCGGCTCACAGCGAGCACACCCGCATCGGTGCAGGGCGATTCTCACCAGCACTGCAGCGGTGTTCGCCACAAGCGCACCCCAAGCGCCTCCAGCGCCGACGCGACAGTCGTTCGTCTCAACTGAGAAGCCAGATGCTGTCCTGCTGATCGTAATGGTGACTCGCTGGAACTGGTGCGCTATGGCGCGCGAAGTCGCGGTCTCGCTATGGCGCGCGGAGTCGCGGTCTAGCGCGCCTTTGCTGACCGATGCCCTGCTTTCCCCGTCTCGAAAGTGCCACAAGCGGACGGTCTGCCGTCCACGGCCGTTGTGTGAAGTCATGCTGACTCAGGGAAACAGAGTGCCAGCAGGGCGGTCGCGTTTCACACGCTAGCCAAACCGCTGCAGCCATTGGGCGGGTCTGAACTTTCGCCGCGCGCTGAGGACAGCACAGGAGTGCACTCAGCCTGCCGGGGCGGTCAATGGACCTCTGGAGGTGACTGGAGCCGGCTGACACCAGACTAACGGAACCGTATGACCTCCGACGGTCAGTAGGAAGAGGAGAGATACTATGATGGAGAGATCACGACCCTCAAAAGAATGATTTTGACGACCAATGAAGGAAATACGGATTGTAGTCGCGAGCAAGGGATCCTTCGCGGGTCAAAATGTTAGGGCATGTCCATCTTCGTCTGAAGGGGAGTGTTTTACATTTGTATGGGGTTTTGAAGTAAAATAGCCACCTTGAAAATCATTCGGTGCAGTTCACAGACCTGCTCTTCTTAAGACCTAATGCTTTCTAGCCTATGAGCTATACGCCCGCGATGATGTGCGGGCTATTTTGGGGGTCATCCAAGCACCCATGATGCCATAATAACGTCATTCAAAGCCTGCCATTTTACAGCCTATGCGGTGATCAAGGCCAAGAAAATACCATGGTCGATTCCTTCATATTTGGCGTTCGTTAACACGATTTCCAGATATGATGGCCGTCAATTTGCTCTCGATAAATGTTGTCCAAGGTACGACGGCGTAATCAAGCAATGATTTTCTCTTTTTCTAAACAGAGAAATTATATTGCCTACAGAAGCCTTCTTCCTTAAAAGTATACTAATAGCTATGAGAAAGCTTATTTCATCATACTTGACCCCTGCTTCAACATCCTTGAGTGTGGAACAATTCTTTTCATGCCTGTAGCAGTGTAAAGCCATAAACCCTGCACGTGTAGATTTCAGGTACAACGTTACATTCAATAAATGTTGATGGAATTGTCCTATATGCCCCAGTGATGGTAACCGTTGTAAAAAACAATTTGCGCTGTGATGAATGATTATCAAGCTCGTGACGGAAATACTGGACCGCAAATCAACACACACACACACACACACACACACACACACACACACACACACACACACACACACACACACACACACACACACACACACACACACACACACACACACACACACACACACACACACACACACACACACACACACACACACACACACACACACACACACACGCACACACACACACACACACACACGTATACATATATATATATATATATATATATATATATATATATATATATATATATATATACATATATATACTACAAAACCATAAAATGACGAGTGCACACGGCATTCATGATGTCATTAGTACGATACACATCCGGGTGCCGCGTGTCCGCCGTCAGCATGCGGGTTGTGATAAAGGCGTCGGCCTCTCCACCCGGCAGCTGTGGTGAGTCGTGTGGCTTTCGGTCGTGGACGCTACCACACGGCCTCAGCTGCTGTTCGCTGAGGCGTGGTCGTTGACCGGCGCTCCACACCCGATACACGCAGGGGGACTATAACGACGACAGTGACCTGCGATCCACACCCGATGCACGCAGGGGGACTATAGCGACGACGGTGACCGGCGCTCCACACCCGATACACGCAGGGGGACTATAGCGACGGCGGTGACCGGCGCTCCACACCCGATACACGCAGGGGGACTATAGCGACGACGGTGACCGGCGCTCCACACCCGATACACGCAGGGGGACTATAGCGACGACGGTGACCGGCGCTCCACACCCGATACACGCAGGGGGACCATAGCGACGACGGTGACCGGCGCTCCACACCCGATACACGCAGGGGGACTATAGCGACGACGGTGACCGGCGCTCCACACCCGATACACGCAGGGGGACTAAAGCGACGACGGTGCGCCAGCTGCCGGATCCGCGTTGCCTTATTCAGTCCACCACACACTGCATACATCGGGCATGTTTGGGGATGTGCAGTCTTTGAAAACAGCCTGGCACCTCGGGCAGTCGAGACCAGCATTTGTATGAGCTCATTCTGGCCCGTTTCGATGAAGCGTAAGTGGTCAGTGACCGTCGAAGGAGTCCAACACGTGAAATGTGTGAGGCGTCCGGCTATGGCGGAATTCGGGCGGCCGGGGAGCAGCTTGGCTGGAAAGCAACAGCGGCCTCCGCCGGGGAAATTCCCCGCGCGCACCGTCCGCCGTCAGTTCGGTGCTATCTGTTCCGCGCCGGGCCGTGCGCTCGGTTTCGTTGATCCCCGGGCGCGCGGAACCGACTATTGGGGCCAACAACCGCACACGGGACTGCCCTGTCGGGCAGCGTTCGCGCGGCGCCGCACGCTGCCTAACGGTACCCGCGCGGCAGGCCGATGGGCGCTGAACTGGAGTGAGCGCGTGGCGCCCGACTCCAGCAAACCACGCCTGACAACAGATGACCAGAGGCGCAGTGTTCCACTACAGCTCATTCCATGTCAAAGTCAAGTTCGGCTTCAAATAGGTGCCCATCTGCAAATTTACGGACACCCATTCAGTGCCCGGCTTCACGTTCCCCAGACGACTAGGCTGCGGACCAACATGTCGCCATCACCGCCGCTCGGTGCGTCTCGTTCCAGTTGACCACGGGCCGGGGACGACCCCATGACCCCAATCGGCCAGGAGCGCAGGGAGAAGGAGGCGCTATTCGTCGCTCTTGGCTCGGTCCGAGGAAGGGGGCACTGAGAAGCCCGCGCGCTCGGTAACACGGCATGCCGTCTCCGGCCAGGTCCCCACGGACGGGCACCCATGTCAACGAGAGTGCGCTCGTTGCGGTTTAGCGTTGAATCCAGCACTGAATGGGCTCTTCGGCAGTACACTCCTCACCGCGAGGGCAGAGTTGACCTCCTGCTCGTCTCAAGAACGGCTAGACCGGATCGAAAACACATGACAATCGATATCGCTATAGCGTGCAGTCTCAGAGCAGAAGACGCATTTGGTGAAATTGTGAGTTAAGATCAAACGTCAATGGCAAGTCCCTATAATGTGACCTTGTGGAATATCTGGCTACCTCACAACGTATGTTATGCACCGCTTATTTTATGTTATGAATTTGTTATGCTAAGATGAAACATGTAAAAAAACATGAAACACATAAGATGAAACATGAAACAAACAAACACAACACAAACATAAGATGGCTTCTTCCTGCTCCCTGCAAACACACTTTTAGATGAGCATGCCAGTATTGCTGTTTGCCTTTTCAGATGCAGCGAATGCATCTATTTAGGCTTGTTTATTAATATTTAATGACAAAGTTTGAGATGTTGGCTTCAGATTTTAAATGGGATGGTCTGACTGTTTTTTACATACTAATATTTAACTTATATTATAATTTCTATGCAGCTTAAAGTACCCCCGGGGTTAAAAATATAGTGCATTTCTACAGTACGGTCATTTGCCAGTCAGCAAACCATGACAACCATAGAAAACGTGTGGTTAAAGCAGTCATGAGAGACTACTTCAAGAAATTTGGGGCAAATAATCAAGAATATGTAACAAAATAAGCCCATTGCATGCCTTGTGGCATCATACTTTGTCTTACGACAAAACTCCATGGATTAAAACAGAAAATGGCTAACTCTGATTACCAATCATGTGTTGGAAGCAGGTAAAGTAAGCAATTACTTGGTCCACAGGAGACTTACTGGCTTCTTCCTGCTCCCCACAACAAAAAGTCAGTACATTTTGCATGGTGTGCTGGCAGACAGAGTTATCCCACCCACCCCCCAAATATAAATATCGATTATGCTCACCAACCTACGAGATTCAAATGCGAAACAAGTAAGAGGTGTGCATGATAAACACCTCCAGTGGGCAGAATTTCGCCATCAAAGACTTCTGTATTAGCTGCGTCAGGTCTGTCCCAAAGCTCTGTATGGCAGCATTAATATATCCTCAGGTAGCCTGGTGAGATAGACGCTCGAAGGGCTTAGATTTATCATTCTTGAGCACCGTCATGAACAGAGAAAACGGTTAACCGAGGGTTTAAGAGGGCAAAAATGGCGGTAAAGTAAGTTCTGTGCTTCAAATTGCCTCCTTCATTCCCTTTGGATTGTTCACTCTTGGGTGCATATCAAACATGTGTGGACGGCTGGCGCATTAATCCAATTTATGTATGAAATACGTACAAGTTTGCAGTTGGAGCATCTTGCAGAGAAAATGGTCAACATTTTAAGCAACAGATGGTACCTCTAAAGGCAATCGAAAAGGAAAGAAGAATAAAGTGGTATTACACTCGTATGATACCATGAAATACAAAAGTAGTTAAATAAATATAAAGACTGATAATTTTCTTACAAAATTTTCTTATCAGTTGATTTGACGTAAAATATGTTAACATAATTGCTCCAATGGAGATATTCATCTGGTAAATTTAATTTAGAAAACATTTCTTGAACGTTTCACTCCTGCTTTTCAGGAGTGATGCAATTAAGTGGTCAAGTTCCCTCGGGAAAAAAAGAAATAGGTTGAGCAAGATTCTCTACCAGGCCTTGCTGGTGTTTGCGCCAGGCTCTGCTCGCGTGGTGCGGAGGTGAGACCAAAAAATAGGGGATGCGTGAAAACCTTGCATTTGGCACACAGCTGCCGATTGTGATGCATTTTGTAAACAAACCAAACGTAATGCGTGCAAGCGGTCGGAGTCGCTGGGGTTCTTGTGCTTGGAGGTACCCGGCGCCCTTGCCCTGTGCATGCATAGACATGATTGAGATGTAGGTGAGGCAGGACATAGCCATAGGTGTTCAGGTTCTGTGGAGCCTCGTTTATGCTTGGTGGTTTTAAGTGAGCTCGGTTTTGCATGACATCTGAAAACCTCAGAAAGGGAAACAGGGGTTTGGCATGTGCGATTAGACAATATCAGGCAGGAGTGAAAGATTCACAGAAAATGTGGGGGAAAGGAGTAAAAAAATTCCTCCTTATAGGGTGTTGCTTTACGCCCAAAGTTGGCAATTCTAGGACACTGTTCTGAAGACCTTTCGGTGCTGTTCGCAGTCCTTTCCCTATTAAGACCTAAACCTCTCTAGTTCTGAGCTACACGCCCGCCAAGATGTGCAGACAATTCCTTGCACAGTGTTTCAAGTTTCTCCAGACATTCATGACGCCATGATAACATCACATCAAATCCTGTCATTCCATAAGCGATGCGGTCATCGAGGCCAAGAAAATTATAATTGTCGAGGCATTCATATCTGGCGCTCGTGAGCGCGATTTCCAGATATGACGGCCGTCAATTGGCTCTCAACCAGTGTTGTGCAAGGTGCGATGACGTTATCAAAACATGACGCATTGAGGGATATATTTACTAAACAGAGAATTGTGCTGTCTAGAGAGATCTTTTCAGCTTAAAGAGTGTACCAATAGCCATAAGTGAGCTTGTCTCATCATATCTGATGCTTGTCCCAATATATCAAACGTGAAATATTCCCTTTAGAGGCAAGTGTAGCACAGCTGAAAGCTGAGACCTTGAACATTTCCTCTCATCGCATGACATCATCTCACGACACCCGTTTCTCGACGGGACGGCGGCCGAAACCGGCCTCTGGGCGACGAGGACCATCCCACGGCACCGAAGGACAGTGGACTGGCGGACTTGCCACCAGGCGTCGGTACCTCAGCGGTCGGCATCGACGACTCGGTAGCCGAGGCCGACCGCTGGGCCACGGGCGAGCGCCAGGTCCGGCGTTCCGGTCCTAAAGCCTCGGGTGCGCTTGCGCGACGGGGGTTCAAACTCTCGCACGTCGTGTTTGCTGCTTAAAGTGTCGTACATTGGCGATTTGACAGCTGTGACTACCTTGGGCCTCAGAGCCGTGTTTTAGTGTTGATAGTGAGCAAATCTAAATACGGCATTGCTCTGCGGTCAACGCTGCACGGCTACGCCGGGACCACGCACACTATCCGCGTGGCCGGCGGAGGACCGGCCGGTATTCGCCGAACCGCGCCACGTGCGCAGGGCCCGCTGCTGTGTCAGGAATTTGACGGTGGTGGCTGGCGCGGCGCACCGGTCGGCGACGTGTCGTTTTTACGTATGTGAAATATCACATCAGCTCGTTCTCTCCTCTCTCCTTGGCCCAAATGGTTCGTGATGAGTAGAACGAATGAGGCTTATTCGTCATGATCCCAATGGCAAGGTACACGAGGATATCACCTTATATCGTTAGGTAGCAAAACAAAATAACGAGCTCCGTGCCAAACGAGAAAACTGCGGCGAGTATACTCCGGCACTGGGGTACGTTTTTGCCCTACAACTACAGTCGGACTTCACCCAATGATTCCATCACCTCTGGCGCATGCACCGCGATGCACGCCTGGCTTAAAATGCCCCACATGAGGCGTACAACACATGCCAAAATGTCAAAGAGGCGACCCCCTGGTACTTACTGCAGCACACCGAGGGTTGGCATTGCCACCATACGAGCGCACAATGTCAAACAAGTTTTGTTGCTCTTATAATGATAGGAAGGCTTACAACAATCAAAGCACCTCGAACGCGCCTCGTATTTGTAACGGTAGTGAACAGGCGAACACGAGTCTTACGTACAGGCTAGTCAACCGGCGATTGGTTTATACTCTGCGCGGGCGCCGCGTGGTACCACTGGGGTTTACTTCACTGTCGGTCCACAAAACGGGCACCGAATAGGCAGACGAGACCTCTGCCGTCCGCCTACTGCTAGGCAAGCCATCAGACGGCCTTGCCGCCGGTCAACCTCTGTGACCCCCCTCCCCTCTCCGGCCGGTCCCACATAACTGCCCTGCGTCCGTGCCTGCCACTCCTTAACAGTGACAAATTCTAGCACACTTTTAAGTGGCGTACCTACCTACGCGCGCTCACACTGAATGGACTCGTTGAACATAGCGATGCATGAGATGTGCTGCTCCAAAAACGCATTCGATGTTAGTCCCGCCTCAGCGCGTGGACACGCTACGGGTTCGGATATGACCACGTGTGGTACTTGAGTTTTTGCAGTCAGGCGCCAGGCATAGCAGTTTTAGACGGGATGTCAACTTTACCCCCGGCTTCTCAAACGTCCGTTACAACAACAAAACGGTCGCTGAGGCGACTCCAGCGATTCACGCCGAGCTCTGGCTGAAGCCGTTCGGAGTTGAGACTGAATGACATCTGTGCGAGTGAGGCAAAGGTCGGCACGGGGACGCCTTTGCACGCTGTCAGATAACTGCCAAGAATATGCTTAAACATTTACAAAGCATGAAAGAGAGGCATGCATTTTTAAAAAGTGGATTGATGCACACCTCATTGGAAACTAGCTGAATCAGCAACATTTTCTGCAGCTGCCGTTCTGGCCGTTCTAACGGATTACACTAATCACCAGCTATGTGCCGCACTACGCGGCTGTTCAGTATTAATACGTAGCGCCTGCATTATTGAATTGGCTTAGATTGTGGCATGTTAAATGCGGGCATCGCAACAATCGCCGTACGCTTAATTAATGCCGTCGATCACTATCCGTACTTCCTGAGTTTTCGGCTGGCATAAATGCCTCATTTAATTGGAGCACATCAAACAATACAGCAAACGTCGCATTACAATGCAGGGGTTTTCCTTTTATGACACAATACGGATAACACGATGTTCTTACGACACAACACGGAAAAGGCCACGCTCTAGACCCCATCTCTCTGCGCCCGATGTTGTCTGTCGCACCAGGTTCTCCCCAGCCGAACGCCACGGAGCCAGCAACATCTGCACTGTTCGGCGGCGATCAGCGCCGGCGCGCCGATCAGCTCTGGACGAGTGACTCTGTCAGCCCTGTGAGAACACATCAACATCTGCCCTGTTCGGCGGCGATCAGCGCCGGCGCGCCGATCAGCTCTGGACGAGGGACTCTGTCAGCCCTGTGTGAACACATCGCCCGGGGCCTTACCTCAGGTATGTCGGCGGCCATTCCCCGTCCGTGTCGCGCGCTTTGTCGTCAAACCAAGGACAGTGCGTCTGACCTACGCTCACGCCGGCTCGTCTCGCGCGCCTCGTTCGGGTCGTTCGCAGCTGGCTCTCGCCGCCGCTGACTGTCGCCGCTGACTGCCGCCGACCGCTCGCGCCGGGCTCGGACCCGCACCACGCGACAAGGACCATCCGCGCCGTACTGCCTCACTGTGCGGCGCGGCCGACCAGATGATGTAACGCGTCGAATGCGGCACACGAAACCGCTCGGGGCGCCAGCCGTCACCTCATGTGGCGCCGCCGGGCGGCCGGCGCGGTCCAGGTCTGCCCGCTGCCGGTGCGCTGCCTGTGCTCTATCAGCTCGGTGAAGAGCTGGGAGGCTTCAGGGGTAGCGGCGTGGGCTGCGACTCCAGAAACAAAACATAAAACGCGCATGAGTAAGCCATTTTGGTCAGGCTGTGCATTCTCGCCATGGAACGATATTCACGAATTTCACGCAAGAAAAAAAACTAGATCGACTTGATCTCGCCTGCGTGGCTGCTTTCGTTTGCTCGTTTTGTTTGTTTGTCCACTGCGTTTGAACCAGTAAGAGCAAGGTGGTTTAACAAAATATGCGGTGCGTTCAAAACAAGTCATGCGGAGTGTCTCCGTCAGGGACGGGTCCAGTATTTCGTCAAGGGGGGGCGGGGGGGGGGGGGGGCACGCAACATTGCGGGGCCCGCTGGAGTTTGGGGCTCCCGCCAAAGAAATATTCTTGCATTTCGGTCATAACATTTTAAGACAAGTCGTACGTAACACACACACACACACACACACACACACACACACACACACACACACACACACACACACACACACACACACACACACACACACACACACACACACACACACACACATATATATATATATATATATATATATATATATATATATATGTATGTATACATACAATTCATACGTACAATTCAATTCAAGGGCATGATACACCAGTTATCATAACTGTCACGCACTCAATAGCCAGTGGGAATGACACATACGACGCCGGCGGCATGTACAATTACGTTCGGCAATCGCGCGTAAAAATTCATCGGCTCATATTCAACTGCTGCTCTAAAGCGAAGGCACCAAGGCCAATAGGCACGGAATCTGAGCGATCATGGGTGCCGCAGGGAGCCAACAAAGTGGTTCCCGTCAACAAGAATAGGGTCCTCAGAGTAAGCAAAAAAGAACTAACGTGGTTGGCCCCTAAACGATCGGTAGTGCCCCGGCAGGCTGACAAATGCGGTCCCGGCCATAGCACAGGGCCCTCCGAGCAAACGGAAATTATCCAAGACCATGAATGCGATCCCTGTGCGAACCCCTGTGCCATCACGAGTGCACGGGCACGTTAACAACAGCAGCCTCGGTAGGAGTGAAGAGTCCTCCGCAAATGAGACCAAAGGGAGAGAGTCCTCGATCAAAGTAGAGGGCCCCTGAGCAGCGAGCTTCTCCGTGCGTTACCTTATAAGAGCCCTGCCAACAGCACAATGCCCTCCAAGCAAGTGAAAAGAACCCGATACTTATATGAAGGGCCCCTTAGGAACTGAGCGTACCCTGGCATATGGGACCCCGGAAAAAGTGTGAAGAGCCTGTCGGGCGAATGGGAAAAATCCGTGGAAGAAAACCTGATCGATCCCCAACAGCACATGGGGCCCTGCGAGTGAACGCAAGGAAATCAAGGGTAACGTGGATAGCTCCTTAGCGATCAGACTGACCCGGCAAGTAGACATAAAGGGCCAGGTAACCAATAGCGTAATGCCTCTAGACAACGTAATGAGTCCCGATATTTCTCCTAAGCAACACTTTCTCAAATAGCGAAAAATGAATTTCGTCTCCTTATGAAGTCTTTACTTTTGCTCACAATGGTTCTTGGTCGTCTGTAGGCCAAATGCATCTAATTTTGTTGTGTTTTTGTTGTAAGGAAACTGCGTTCGTCCGGCCGGTTATGGGCCTCTTCGGAGCCTTTAGGTCCCCTTGGCATGGTCCATGGTCCATGGTCCCTTGCCTTCCCTCCCCCCCCCCCCCCTCTGCATCCACCACCGCCCCGAGCAGCTGAATAGATGGGGCCCTCCAAGCATACAGGGCCATCCATTCAAGTAAGGAATGCATACGACGCAAGGTGTAGGGCTCCGAACGATCGAGCGCGCCCAGGCAAGTTATCATGTAGGGCCCCCGTTAAGAGCGTGGGGCCTTCCATTCGAATAGGAAGTACCCAAAACCCAATATAAAGGTCCCCCGAATGACCGAGTGTGCTCGAGCAGTTTAACAAATAGGGCTCCCAACAAGAGCGTAAGGTCCTCCATGCGAATGGGAAGCACCGAAGACCCCTTGTAAATGGACCCAGAATGATGGAATGTACCCGAGCAGCTTATCAGAACGGGCCCGACAAGAACGCAGGGCCCTCCATTAAAATAAGAAGTGGTTAAAACCCAGTGCGGAGGGTCGCTGAAAGATGGAGTATACCCGAGCAGATTATCAAGTGGCCCAGACAGGAGTGTAGGACCATAAATTCAAACACCAAAACCCAATATAGGGCCATGAATATAGGGCCAAGACCCAATAGATAGGGCCATGAACAATTCAGTGTGGCCGAAACGACGAACAGATAGGGTCCCCGACAAGTGCGTAGGGCCCTCCATTCAAAAAGGAAGTACCCAAGACACGACGGAGAGGGCCCCGAATAATCGAGTGCGCCAGAGCAGGCTAACAGATAGTGCCATGCAAAAGGCGGAGGGCCCTCCATTCAAAACCGAAGTGCCCAAAACCAGATGTAGAGGTCTCCCGTGATAGAATGGGCTCAAGCATCTTATCAGAAGGGGCCCCGACAGGAGCGCTATAACCTCCATTCAAACAACAAGTACCCAAAGTACCCAAGGGCCGGTGCAGAGTGCCCCTGGAAGATGGAGTGTACCTGAACAGGTTGTCAGATAACTCCGATGGAAGCAGAGGGCCCTAAATCCAAACACCAAGAACCAATGTGCAGGGCCCCCGAGCAATCCAGTGTGGCCGAGGCGGCGAACAGAGGGGCCCCCGACAAGTGCGTAGGGCCCCATTCGAATAGCACGAGCCCAAGGCCCAGTGTAGAGGGCCCCTGAGCGATCGAATGTGCCCAAGCAAGTTATCAGATAGGCCCCCCACAAGAGCGTAGGGCCCCTATTCAGAAAAGAAGTACCCAAGACCCGTGCAGAGTGTCCCGAACGACTGGGTGTGCCCAATCAGGCCATCGGATGGGCCCCCAGCAATAGTAGGGTTCTAAGCAAGAGACAGAGAATTGGAAACGCCCTTGACCAATGTGGAGGGCCTATGAGCATATCGCAAGTGTGTCGGTAGGTCACGCACCCAGGTGGCACCCTTCGCTCGGGTGAGGGGTCAATCTGACCCCCCCTGAGATCTTGGGAACTAAGAAAGCTAGAAACACCAAATTTACAGGGTGCATTGACCTGTACGTGAACTTACTTAGGTTAAAGTTTCAGATACCTAGGTTATGACCTTTGGGTCAAAAAAGGTAAAAAAGATCAAGTTCCAGGTTGGTCTCCACAGTGCCCCAGAACCTAAATAACCATTTCTAAGCAAAGGGTCACATGCTTATTTAAGGTCAGTGATCTTGTTTGACCTTTTAAAGGTCAAGGTGGCTAAAATCATAAAAGATTGCTTTGAGTTTCGCACTTGACTAAACGAAAAAGATTACGCTAGGCAGTATGTTCCTAAAATAAAGCGTTTACCTCTTTTTATTTTAGTCATTTTAGGTCAATGACCTATTCTGACGTCTAAGAAGTTCATGGATGATATGTAATGCGGTTCCTGCTATCAATAAACTCGAAATGAGCACCAGAAACTATCCCATACAGCAAGCCCTACGTGTAACAAAGCAGGTTGGTTTTGACTTTGGTGTGACCTTCATACGTGACCTTAGATCAATTTAATTCGCTCATTTAACTGTTGTGTTGCTTAAAAAAGCACCTCAGAGACGTATGGCTTTGTCTAGCACTTCGTTGTCGGATCACATTAAATAATTTCCTAAAATTGCCTGCGCTGAAACCATGGTCTGACTTTGACCTGCCATAGGTCAGCGACCTTACAACGTACATCTAAATGTTTGATGCCAAACGATCTGCTATTCAATTATCTACAGCTATGCAAAATTTGGCGCGGCTGCACCGCGCCGTTTGGAAACCATTCTGGAAAAAACCTTCGGGGGGGGGGTCAATTTGCACCCCCCCCGAGCGTGTGTTAACCGAGACGTACGTAGAAAGCCTCTAAGCAACCGAGAATACCTCGTTAAAATATGGTTAAGGTTAAGACAGGTTAAGATATGGACCCCGGCTACCACTCACAGAACCTTTCTGGCGAATGGAAAGAATCCGTGGGCGGGCCCATGATTGACAAGAGTGCCCCGGCACGCTAACAGAAAGGGTCCCAACAGCAGCGCAGGACTCTCCGAGCAAATGCAAAAAAAAATGAAGGGCAACGTGAAATGCTCCTTAACGATAGTAATGATTCCGCAATTGGGCATATGGGTCTTCCGGAAACAGCATGGGGCTCCTAGACAGTGTAATGAGGCTTAAAATTTCCAGTTCACAACTTTTCTAATCATCGCATTTTTTCTTGCCCTTTATTCTCGCTTATAACTGTTCTTGGTCGCCTGGAGGTCCAGATATACCCAATTTTGTTGCGTTTTTGTGTTAAAAAAACACCTGTTCGGCTGGCCGTAGGTTCACTCGGAGGCAATGGACCCCTTCGGCGCCCAAGGGAGGCCATGGCTCCGTGCGCCCCCCCCCCCCCCCCCTCTGGATCCGCCCTTGGTCTCTGTCTGATTTACACATGAATCAGACGTGTGAGTGTTTTCATTTACTTAGCGGAGGTCCCTGGAAGCTATGGGCACCCATCCTAATGTGATAGGGGAGCAGGAGTAGAACATTCAGTTCTTCTTTGGGGGGGGGGAGGGGGACGGGGACCAACCCATGAACCTTACCCGTATTATTTTCCAGACCCATTTCTTTACTGATTTCGTCCACATTAATCTGTGGTCATAATCTGAACTTGATATGCGTGTGCAAAACGACTTTAGGCTCCTGGTTTTTCGTTGTCATTAGTTAAAGGTTATTATTTTGAGTTAACGGGCTTCAGTATACGTGGAGTTGCTGATTAAATGGCTTTGTTGCGCTAAACAACAACTGTATCGACGGTACTCAAGATTTCGAGCTGTGCACATTCTCAAGAGCTTATGTCTTGGGGATGAGTGCAAGACAGCAAGTGGGCGTTAGTTTCATCCTTATGATTCTTCATAAACGTCTCATACCTTCTTAAAACGTAAGGGATGGGTTTTCATCTTGTTTTGGTTTAAAGACGGACAGCACCTCCGTGCCACAGTGGACACCGCATGTGCCCACAAATGTTGCCGCTTTGAGGCCGTTCCAGGAGACTGAGAAATTAGCGATTTTGAGTACCTGTTGGGCGCCTCCCGGAAGTATCAGCCACTGGAGCTCAAGAAGATCTCATTAAATGGTACGATGACAATGCTCCAGGACTGCCGAAACTGAATTTTTCATCCCCCTGTTTGTAATCGAGCAATGTTATACAGTGGGGCTTGATCCAGAAGTGGAGGGGGTATGCCACCCACCTCCTCTGGCCACTCATGATGTTTTGGTCCAATGAAGGGACACCAAAACCTTATGGTGAAGGGACGCCAAAACCTATATTTCAGGGCGTCAATAGCCAAATGTTCAAGGGAAATTCTCAAGGGGAGTCATAGCCTTTTTTCCAGGGACACTGAGTTCGAGGGCGCACGATAAAAGGTCTAAAATATGAATTTTCAAGACAAACAAACAAAACAAAACATTAGGCACCGCAATGCTAATAACTCCCCAGTGGCAAAACCCCGGATCGGCCCATTTGGCGAAGAGTCACCACGCTTTTAATTTGGGGTAGCATAACCTTGATTTTCAAGAGGCAGCAAAGTCCTAACGATTCATTGAAACGCCCAGACATCTTCATTTTCAAGGGTCACTAGTCAGCGGCAACACGACCGGTGTGCCTTTTTGACTGACCATATCATTGGCCGACCCGTCTGCGCAGATATTGAAGATGTTCTTTTCGGCCATCGTGGCCTGTTTTTTTTCAAGAGGCGTCCAATGCTAAGGAAACAACAAAAAGGGCTTCAAAACCCTAAATTCAAGTGGCATCAAATTTACCGGGGTTTACAACTGCCCAAAAATGCTTATTCCCAGGATGTTTGAAGGGCGCTACCATCGGTGACGCAGGGGTACGTGGCCAGCCTGAGGTCCTTAGGTGCTGAGGGTCTCGAGGGGCCGACGAGCGAGGATCCGATACGAAAGGCTTAACGGCAGGCCGGGGAACATATGAAGGGACTCATCAGAAGGTCGAACCCTCAAAAGGCGGTCAGAGGACCCCTTGCACCGATCGAGGGTCTCTGGGATAGTGAGGGTTTCTGTCAGTCAGCTGGTCGAGACCGCGAATGCTGAACAGTCGATTTTGCGCCGGTCTGGTCCTGAAGCCCCTTTCCCAAGTAAGGGCCGGGCCGGGCTCACATACCGGTGTATTACAGGGGACCCGTGTCGGCGGTGGGCCCCAAGTCGGCCGTGGGCACATTGACTGAACAGGGACAAGAGCGGGACCCCGAATGTCAAAAGACCTCCTGCATTGCTCCGGACCCTGTTGACAATGAAAGGAGACATGGGAAAGGACGATGCAAGTGCTAGCACGCGCTCGGGTGGGGGGTCAAATTGACCGCCCTGGAGGTTTTTACAGAATGACTTACGAACGGCGGGGCGTAGCCACACCAAATTTTGCACAGCTGTAGACAGTTGAATAGTGGACCGTTTGACATAAAAATTAGTTGTACCTTGTACGGTCACTGACCTATGGCAGGTCAGTCAGGCCATGGTTTCAGCGAAGGCAATTTCTAGGGAATCCTTCAATCTGATCCAACAACGGAGTGTTTGACGAAGCCATACATATCTGAGATGCTTTTTTAGGCACCAAAAATATTGGATGGGCAAATTACGTTGACCTAAGGTTAGGTGTAAAGGTCAGACCAAAGTAAAAACCAACCTGATTTATTACTCTAGGACTTGCTGTATGGGGTAGTTTCTGGTGCCCATTTCGAATTTATTGAGAGCAGGAACCATATTTTAAATCTTCCATTGACTTCCTAGAGGTTAAAACAGGTCATTGACCTGAGATGATGGGGCTGACATTTTGCTTTGAGAACATACTGCCTAGCGTTATCTTTGTCGCTTATTCAGATGCAAAACTTAGAGCAGTCTTGTATTATTTTGGTCACCATGACCTTCAAAAGATCAAACAAGGCAACTTACCTCAAATGGGATTGCGACCTTTGCTTAGAACCACTTGCCTAGGTTGTGGGGGCACTTTGGAGAACAACCTGAAATTTAACCTTGTTTGACCTTTTTTGACCTGAAGGTCATGACCTAGGAAGTTCAAACTTTGACCTAAGTGAGTTCACGTACAGGTCAAGATACTCAGTAAATTGAGTGTCTCTAGCTTTCTCAGTTCCCAAGATCTCAGCAAGATCTCACCCGAGCGAGGGATATCTAGCCGGCCACCCGGGCGGGTGTTAAGTCGTCTTTATTTCAAAGAGCAGATGAGTATTGGGCGCCAGGTTTGACATGGTGGAAGCTTTGTCCAATATGGGGGGGGGGGGAGGAGCAGCCCAATATTGGGGGCAACCCAACTTTTGGGGGGCCGAGCTCACCATTGTGGGCCATGCCCCCCCCCCCCCCCGAGATAAAGGTTTCGCCCCTGTAGGAGATTCCTTCGGCGTGGCTCCGCTCCGCCCCTTGACTGGTGACATTCCGCCGTTAATATGCTTACGCGAAGTTAAGCGGAGTGTCCCATTTCTGGGGCACATCTCAAAAACACACTCTAGTGAAACCTTAGGACTAGTTACGTTACAAAATAGCACTGGGTTGTGCCACTGCAACATCGTCAAGACATGGTTATCAGTCCTATCAATTTTTCAACAATTTCAATTATTTTTCAGTTCAAATTACGCTGGGTCTGTTGTGCGTCAGCGACCACCCACATGGCAAGTAGCGGCGATGGACAGTGACGCTGATGGCGCCGTTGAAATTTGAAGCTACGATGCGAAACTGGCCTGTTCTGTGGAAGGTCTCCCATCGAGGTATGGCTTTTCTCCTCTCTATTTTCCCATGACGAACGAGGGCATGGAGAGTATTGGGAGTTTTCACCATCGCGGCACGCATTTGGCGCACCCGTTTGCTGGGCCATATCTTCCTCTTACCTCTAGTTTATCGGGAGTGCCCACCTTCGGGTATATTTCAAAAACATACTCTAGTGAAACCTCAGGACTAGTCACGTCTAATAAACACACTGGAATGCCACTGCAGCACCATCAAGACATATTAAGGATATCGGTTTTGATTACTTTGAGTCCAAATTACGCTGTCCACGCTTTATAACAGCTCTACACTTCCTCTCATACTCCCACTCCCACAGCCAAAGTGCGACTCGAAGAGCCCCTGTGGTGAACGCCAAAGTATGATGCTTCGTTGAATTCGCCGGATAATAGGCTCACGTTTGCATATATTTTTGTCTAAACAGCGTGATTCAAGCCTTCACAGCATATAATTTGCAATAGTTTTGGCACATTTTAATGTGTTGTAAACGTTTCAAACAGCACAGATTGGAGAAAGCGAGGCAAATGAAATATATTACTTTCACAGTGATGAACAGGGAGGCCAATGATATTTCTATGCAAAGTCGGCTAATTTAAATTACAATTTTATCCTAATAATTTCTAGCTTTTCATAGCTATTCATAGCTTAGCTATTGGTAATGATCTCGAGAAAACTGGTATTCCTGATCAAGTTGTACGCGTCTGATGTAGCAATAAGTAAAAAGTACAAAAAAGGTGGATTCTCATACTTTTCACACCGTGGCTTCAAGCGAATGGTACATTTCATCACCGTCGCTGCCATTACCGTTACTAGTCATCTGGGCGACCGCTGACGCAGAGTAGAGCCAGCCCTGGAGCCAGCCGACTGGAACAGCCAGCTGCGCGACGGGGAAGGGGCCCGAACGACGGCGTCACACGCGACGGCGTTGGTGCGAACAAATAGCACTCAGGATCGGGTGTCGCGACAATACAGCCGATATGATTTATGACAGCTGGTGCCTATCGCCTTTGTCAAAAGTACATCAAAATGTAACGTGAGGAGACGTCGTTAACCCGGCCCCGCCCGGAGTACTTCGCTCATCGCGACAGCCCGAAGGGGGGAAAAAGTAACCTCCAGCATCTCAGAATTTGATAGTTGAATCGGAAAAATTATACCCATCAATAGTCGTGGTCAATGTTTCTCAATATTCGTTAGGTTCAGATCTCACTGGACCGATAGCGCATTATTGCTAAAATGCTTCGAAGCAATAAAGGTACACGAACGAATTGAGGGCTACCTATTGCGCGTACAATTCATGGCGGTGGTACCAGAGGCACGTACCGGGGTGGGGGGGAGGCACATGCACCCTCTGTATGACCTCAAATGTAGTAAGTTAAAAAGCAAGGTAGACGCGTTAATGCGCATTGAAAACCTTCGATGTTTTAACAGGCGTCCAGGTGGCCGGCCGGGAATAACCTTCGCTCGAGTGGAGGAAGTCAATTTGTTCCCTGAAATCTCAACTACTAAGAAAGCCAGGGGCTATATAATATATATATATATATATATATATATATATATATATAATCTGTAAATAATATGCTGAGCATATACATATACATATACATATTATATATTTATATATACATATCCTGTAGATGTGGCATTTTTCAGGATGCGGGATATGATGAAGGACGACCCTTGGTTATTCTTTTAGAGCATCTGAAATCTGAAGCCAGATTACATCCGTTGCATATATCACACAATGCAAACAATGTCCATATCCAATATGGAAAATGCAAACAATATACTTTGTAAAATTCTGAATGGCGATGTACGATACTGTCAGAAAAATGCATTTTGACTTGACTGGGTGTTTTGTGGTGCAAAGGATGTCGTAAAAAGTAAACTAAGGATGTAAATAAAACTTCGAAGTGGTGATATATTCTACCAATACATGTATGTATGGAAATGTTTACAGTAAACACCCGATGAGCGTATCATACAATGACAAAAGCCGTGCTGTGCCAGGGGCAGATGCAGGGCTAGACAGCTAGCGCTGAGGTATGTGCCGCTGTTTCGGGATTCTGAGTTGCCCCTGAAGTCAGTGGCGACGGAACCTCTGTGCAGACGGGGACTGACGTGATTCTCACCTCGTTGCTTTCCATGCACCACCAAATGTTACTATTAGACTTAATGCTGAATGTGGTCCGGAGTTGGGGGAAGAGGGAACGGTGTAGCTGCCTCCTGCCCCCCCCCCCCCTCCCCCCTCCCCCCGCCCCTAATCAATTATACCTGCCCTGCTGAGTTTACTAAAGAGATTAGAGCTCAGATCCAGCAATTACTAAAAATACCAAACGCTTTCAAAATGAGTACCCTTAAGATGCCTTTGCAAATAGACGGCTTGGAGCGTCAGCGGTGGCACGCTTCAGGCAGATCAGACATGCTGACAGTTTTGAGACCAATTTATAAGATGATAAGAGCAAATAAAAAGGATGTGAGACCAAATAAGAAGACCAAATGACTCGTGCAGATACTTTTTAAGAGCGTGTTGTAAAAGCGTCTTGGTCGGGATAAGATAAAAGCAAAAGTGTAGTTCAAAAGTAAAAACCTTCTGATTGCATTGCTAGGCAGGCTAAAGCAGAGCAACAATTCGTAGTCTGGTTTGTAAGGCTGGGCAAATTGTATAAGCCCATTAGCCAGCTTGCTAGTGGCGGATATAATAATATTTAATATGGGATCTGATTACCACGCAATGTGCCTCTGAAAACACCTTTGGAGAACGTATAACGTAACTTTTTATGTTATCTAGCCGATACTTATTCAAACGTTCAGAGCTCGTGACTGTGGTCGTCGCGCGGCTGGACCTTATAAACGCCCCCAATGGGCACGGAACTGGACGCATGCTGGACGTTATAAACGCTGGATGTTGCGATCTTGGACGATATGTGCGCCGTATACTGCAATTTTGGACGTTTTGATGGCTCCCCGTGCCATGGGATGCACATGAAAAAATATTTATGACGTCATGTACGCTGGCGGGGCTGATCAGCCTATATAGACAGGGGGCACATGCTACCTTCCCCTTGACAAGGACATGCATCCTGGCGCAGATGTGCGCCATATTAGATGTCGCGTATATGCGCCTCCGGCGCGTGAATGGGAGATTTCGTAAACAGGTTCACCGACATCAGTGTTTCATGCGGTTGACGGACTGGGTAAATAAGAGAACCGAGAAAGGGTATTGCGTGGTTGTAATCTATGAGAGCCATAGAAACGTACTTCCGTTCAAAAAGTCAATGATTGCCCTGCAGGCGGCTGGCTGTCGCTGGCCTGGCCTGCTGACTGAACAGAGCGCGCCCGCTTCCCGTCTGAGCAATCCAGAAGTAGGTCAAGTGTGGTCGATTCCGGCGAAAAGTTGGGATGAAAAGAATGGAGAAGGACCGTCATTTGAGGGACCTGACTCAAGTTTGCAAAAAAAAATACGTGCTTTTCGCGGGACGTTACATCCATGCGCCGGACATTGCTGTGGTACTCTCTAAGAAGACGTCACTTACTTTTCAGGTATCATAAAGAAAGGGTTCCAATCGTACGATTCTCTTGAAAACTGGACAATAAGTTATTTGAAGGATATTGTTTCAGGAAATCATCCTGTTTATACCTCAAATCCACAAATATATTATATATATCAAGAAGCGCCCTCGGGTCCTCACCCGCGTGTTCGCGTCGCGAGTAATGTTGATATAGGTGCCACGCGTCTTCTCGGGGAAGTGTGGTTCGCGTATTCACGTCCAACCGATGATGACGCCAGACCCATACCAATGCTTCTTTATCCTTTATTAAGCGATGCTGATGATATATGACGGATGACAAACAAATGCTGCGCCTTCAAAATGGCTGAAATCTTTGAATACGCCCTTCTACGAGCCGTTAATACGCGATGCTGAAGACAGTCGCTGGGATATGAAACAATTGCTGCGTTTTGAAAAGTGATGGGCTGCTTACGGAGGTTCAGCTTTGCGGAGCAGACTCGTGGTGTGGCCGTGGTCGACTTGGGCCACTTGCAGCCACGAGGCCCCTGTTAGGCATCGCGGCCCCTGACCGATACAGGAGCCCTTCACTGTGTCAGGGACCCGGAACATTGCAAATCGCGGCCCACCGTCCTAGTTCCCGCTTGAAAAATGGACCTAAGGGCTCAGCCGGAAATGAAGCCGACTCTTTGGCTCCGTATCGAGGCCCTATATAAAAGGGATAGATAACCGTGATAACATGGCCCTAATAAAAGCCCTCTTACTGACATTTCAGGTCACGGCACTGCGGCTGGGGTTCCGGGCCCTAGTCCAATCGAGCCCTTAATATTAAGTCCTGAGAGGCTCTCTGGCCGCTCTTCGGACTTATTCAAGCAAAGCCCGTGACAGATTAGGGACCACTAGCCCAGACACGACCTTCTGTTATGCACTGTGGGCCTGTGATAGCCTCAAGGACCCAACCACCTCTCCAGGGACCCAGGTTTAATTCAGACCGTGACCCCCAGTCTTATTCGTGCCTGGGAAATGAGCCCTCAGGGCTCAGACTGACAGAAAACCAACTGATCGGTGTTTGTGGTCTTTGACCGACTAAGCGACCTGCATTGTCTCAGAGGTCCCTCAAAAGGTGCAAGAGGACCTCGAACTGATATTCAGGTCACGATCGTATGGGCGCGGCTCTTTATGCGATCTACAGGCCAGTTCTCCGAGCCCTTTTGCCCTCCAACCGGGCCTTTGATAGTTGGTTTCGTTAGGCTTCATTCGTTAGGACTATCTGTTAGGCGCTTCGGGTCCCTGGCAGATACAAGGGCCCCGAACAGAACAATTCAATGGCTCCAGCTTTTTCCCTGTTTGGAAGATGGGCCCTCAGGCCCATGCCGCCATGAAGCCGACTGTGTGGTACTGTTGGTGCTGGACCGATTTATAGACTTACATGTACTTAGGGAGTCCCTGATCGGCGCAGAGGGTTCTATGTCATTTGACGGTCCGTCCCGTAGGTCGGGGCCCCCCGAATAAGACTCAAATCAGCCCATCGTGCGCTTACAGCCCCCAATCGAGCCCTTGATCGCCGGATCCGGTGGACCCTTAGGCTCTTCGAGCCTTCTCGAGCACTGCTTCTGGCGGACTTGGGGCTCTTGCCAGCACAGGGCTCCCTTAGACGTTGTGGAGCCCCGACTAATGTAAACCTCTCTCTCCGGCTTTGTCCCTGCTGGGGGATGGGTTCTCAGGCCCATGCCGCCATGGACCTGATTGTGTGTAACTGGTGGTGTGTGACCGACAGACAGGCTCTTATCGGCTCAGGAACTCCTTATTAGCGTGCAAGGGCCTATGGCTGGCATTGTAGTGCGTTTTCCGTTTGCTTGGTATCCTGGTGACGCCATAGACGCCATGCAATAAAGTATACAAAAACTCAATTCGCTACACAATGACGTCATCATCAGCTGGCACGTGTATGTACGAGCCTCACTTCCGCAAGAATATACGCCGCAATTATCAACAACACTGGCGGTGAGATGCTGAAGGGAATGGGAGGATGTGGGACCAGGGGGCGTTGGTATTGCCAACGTATGACAGTATATGAACGGATTCTCGGTGTAAAGGGCTTGGTTTTCCGGAAAAAGTGTGCTTAAAATACATGTCCAGCTTTTAATATAATCGTTAGGTGTGAATCCAATTTTTAGGTACGGAAAGTACGCGGCGTCTACTTGGGGAGTATCTCTCGCTCTTGCGCGCGCCGAACTCAATCCAGGCCCAATTGCGCTGAATTGTCGAAGGATGGTTGGGTGAAAACATTGCAGAGTATTTTTCCAGAAATTAATATTGCAACATGATTGCTTTCCACAACATTGGTTCTGTGCCCTGAAATTAGTTGTGAACATCCTGGCCGCATTTACAGTGTGCATGTGGTAAAATTGTTGAAGTGATCTTGCTGCTTCATGAGGCATGTTGAATGTACCATGTTTTTTTGGTCTTGACTGTGCCTGCCAAAAATTTTCAGAATGGTAGTAATTGTAGACCATACCTGAGGTAATGATTGTGGAAGGTAGTTTATCACCCCAAGCAAAACATGAACTCTGGAAATAGTTCTGTGTTCGATTTGTGTTTAACAGCAGCACATTGGTCTGAAGTCCCTTCATCACTGAACATCCATTTTGTCATTGCTGAGGTCAAAACTTTATGTTACATCAGTATCTTAATTACAATATATATATATATATATATATATATATATATATATATATATATATATATATATATATATATATATATACTTGTACTATTGCTTAAACTCAAAGTTTTTGATATAGAAGTAGCATTGCTGTTTGTGATGTTTGGTTGACCATGCACTTCACAAGTGCAGATGTGCTCACAGGCCTTTATCATGGGCTCAATCAAGAAAAAGACATCAAAGTCCTCTGACTCTGAGTTGGAAAATGAAAACTGCCGGGGAAGGGCCACCAGAAAGCCAGCTCTTCGAACTTCACACAAGATAAAATGCAAACGTCGCAGGACCGGTAAAAGCAGCAGCAGCAGCAGTGGTAGCAGCAGCAGTAGCAGCAGCTCACCAGAGTGTAGATCTTCTCAGAGAAAGACTGCCCAGGTATCTTCAACAAGAAAGATGTCAAAGACATGTGACAAAAGGTGCAGAAGTAGCAGTGGGAGTAGCAGCACCAGTAGCAGCAGCAGCAGCAGTGATGAAGAGCGGAGGCGCAAGGTTCAGAAAAAGCGGGCCAAGAAAGAGAAGAAGCGACTAAAAAAGGCTAAGAAGAAATTGAAAAAGTTGCAGAAGCAGATGAGTGTCTCTACCAGTAAGGCCAGCAGTGATGAAGAGGTGATTGGCCCAATGGTTCCAGCAGCCGGTGTAGGCCAGGCGATGAAGCCTATGACCAAGGAGGAGTGGGAGAAGCAGCAGAGCGAAGTTCGCCGCGTCACCGACCCCGAGACGGGTCGCAGTCGGTGAGTGTCCGCGAGCTGCTCGCACCAAGCAATCGCGCCCATGACCAGCGGAGGTTGGTGTACAATCCAATCCTCAATGCACGTGATGGCTCAGGCTGCAGGTCGGGCCAGGGAGTCAACGTCACCTGTCCGTTTTGCGGAGGCATCCTCCGAATCCTTCAGCACATGTCACGAAATTTTGGTTTGCTAATTCTGCAGCCTTTTTACATCAGGCCATGAGTTCCTACCATAATAGCCAGTTATGATCGCGTTCACAAGCCCTGCTCTGAAATAATTTCAAAGATTGGATTTCAGGTTTGCATTCCTGGCATTGTGCAGAACAGACATTGTTTAGTAATTGTGAATGTGTGAATGGGTAGGTCATGGAGGTCGACATTGTTCATAACCGTCGTTAATGTTGCTCGAAATCAAGATCACACCAAACCAGACCTGTAAAAGAAGTTGATGTGTTCCCATGAACCCGCTAAGCTATTATCCAAGGTGTTAGATGCGTCTGTGACAATGTAAACGGCATTTTAACCCAAGGTTACGTCTGGTCGCGTTCGAAAACACCTGAAGTTCATTGTTAGTTGGCCTCAAGATGTACCAAAGTCATCGTCGTTCACGAAATCTTGGGCGCTCTTGAGTGCTTGATTGCCTCGAGTGCCATTCAAGGTCAGGCTTGTATGCTTGGCCCGCGGACTGGAACGTGAACATAGGCAAAACAGGGATGATGAAAAGGCGGCAGGCAATATCGCATTATCATTTCCAGGTGAATGGTGGCATATTAAAGCCTGCACTAGCTTTGTTGTTCGACATGCGCAAGGCTCGTGCTAAGAGGCTAGGCTAGGCTAAGGCTAAGGCGGTGATATATAGCTGGATCTGGGCTCGCGTAACCAATCCACATTAAGATGCTGAAAAATAACGGGGTTAAAAGTTGAAGGTCGTGCGCTGGGTCGTCCAACCCGTTTTTCAACTTTTAATCTTGCTGTGCCATTAGGTATGGAATCAGTCAGGGGTTTCGTGTCGATCCCTCCTTACACTGCAAATTTAGGCTAGACTGTCTGAGTTTGCCGGGTTTATGTCATTGGAGTGTGCGGCGGGTGACCAAAACCTGGTTTGCCGTGTTTGGTGTAACCCCCACGCCCATACGACAATTCAGTTTCCGAAGCGAGGCGAGTTTTTTTTTTAGAAACATGCAACCTTCAGAATGGTTGGTTGCATAGGGTCAGAACCGACGCTAAGCAGCGCGTGGACCCTGGCCCCACCATCCGATCGTGATATTCCAGGGCAACGGCAGAATTTTGTTTTGTGGCGAAGGTTTAACGTACGGCAATGTCCAATGCGGTTCTCTCAAACCCTCTTACGTCACCCGACATACGCCGCGGCCGCTGCCGACGACCGGAGGGGGGGGGGGAGGGAGAGGAGGGAAGATCCCAACCAGGGGTGAAGGGAAGCTCCTAAAGAATCTCGAACCGCTCTGACCACGAACAGGTGAGTTCGAATGTAGACACTCTAGTCGAGCAACCGGAACGGAGTTGAAAGTCGAATGTCAATTACGACAGCACTTGCGCCCGTAAATACCAGCATATGATTTCACCAGCATATGCGCCCGTAAATACCCCGATCGACAGCCTCCATGTAAGCAGATACGATTGTTCCTTCGTGTCATTACATGATTATTTACTCCATGCCGGGGGGGGGGGGGGGGCTGTGCTGCCTGGAGCGGCGGGTCGAGCATTACCCTGTGTTCCGCCGCTGCGCTGCTGTGCTCTGCGTGTGGCCACTGCGCCGCGGTGCTCTGTCCCTCCACCGCCCGGCTGTGCCCTTTGTCCACGGTCCCTTATGTCCCGCCGCTGCACCGCTGTGCTCTGTGTCTCGCCGTATCACCGCTGTGCTCTGTGTTCTGTCGCTGTACTGTCCCGCCACTGCGCTCTGTGTCTCGCCGTATCACCGCTGTGCTCTGTGTTCTGTCGCTGTACTGTCCTGCCACTGCGCTCTGTGTCTCGTCGCTGTGCTTTGCGTCCCGCCGCTGCGCTCTGTGTCTCGCCGTATCGCCGCTGTGATCTGTGTTCTGTCGCTGTACTGTCCCGCCACTGTGCCCTGTGTCTCGTCGCTGTTCTCTGTGTCCCGCCACTGTGCTCTGTGTCTCGTCACTGTGCTGTGTGTCCCGCTGCCGTGTGACGCCGACTGCCGCCGCCAGGCTGGTGCGGGGCCGAGGCGAGATCCTGGAGGAGGCCGTCAGCAGGCAGCGGCACCAGCAGATCAACAGGGAGGCAACGCGCAACGATGGCGCCAGCTTCCAGAAGGAGATGGCCAAGCGGCTAGCTCGCTAGGTTCCCACCCGCCGTTTTCAATGCTTGCGTATGTCTGGCGTGTACTTGATGTACTGCAGTCGTTATTCAAGGCTGTGTCACTGTTCATTCAAGGCTTGTCACTTACGATTGACCTGTTGTCAGTTTGTTCGATCTTGCGTGCTCTCAATGGTTTGCCGTTGTTGCCCTCGTGTGGTTTTCGACAGATGCCCGCTAAGTGGAGGCAGTTGACCCCAGCGGTGTTCTAGTACTCCCTCCGGTGCAGCGGTGCGTTTTCAGCCGGCTGCACGAATGTACGTTGTTCAGCCTGGTAGAGATTGGGTACGAGTTGGCGTGCGTTTGTAACCGTCACTGTACCCCAGCGATGTTTTCACGGTTGAGGCAGTCTGCCCACGCCCCTCCAGCCGATCGGCGGGCGAGCGGCAGACGCATGTCGTTTCGGCACCCCGACCCGACAATACGGGCAGATCGAAAGAGTGATCATCACGTCATGGCCCAAGTCACACGGCCGTCGTTGGCTGGCGCTCGGCTCAGTAACACCGATGCCTACAAATCGCTGTGGGAGCTGGCGCACGGCACGGTACGGCTATGTGATGGTCTTGGGTAAATACATACTTGGAAAACCTCTGTGCAAGAGCATGGTGAAGTCGAGGGAAACATGCAGTCGGCATTCCTAACCAGTGGCCCACACATGTCTACTGCTTTAGTCGTGCGATGCAAGCAGGGCTAACCTGTTTCACCTCTCTGCGCATTTAGTGACGAGTAAAAACCCGTAAACCATCATATAGACAATGCTTTCACAAAGCCGTCTTTACAACTGTATTCAGATGACGTCACCGGCCGTGCGGGGTGCCTCCGTGTGCACTGCTAGAGGCGCAGCGTCTAATGGGACCATCCAGTGCCTTATCGTTGCGGGGCACACCTCGGTTCACTCCTTCCACACATGCAATTGCCACGTGTACGTCTAGCGCACTCCTCCGCGGGGCAGACACAGCTGCATTTCGCTGATCAGCCTTCCAGCCGTCCCGTTCGCTTGTGAAGCCGGGGATCTCGCGTCTCTGTGGCGCCCGGCCGCACGACTAGCCCACCAGGCACGGTGGTCAGGAAAACTGCATGCTCCAAACACGTACCACGAAAGTGACGCGGAGCCTGTCCTGGCCCGCTCCGTCGTCTGGCCGCAGCGCCGCGGGCCGCGGCCGCGCGCGCCGGGCGACAGCACGCTGTGAGCACCTTGGACACACATTTGGCTATATACAGTCGTCACTAGGTTCTGGGGTGTCTTTGGAACCCTCCAAGTGGCTGCGCTGCTAAAAGCACATTCGGAGGTACTAGCAGGACCTTTGTAGCCGCGAGCCTGACGCACAGTACTAGATGGGCACAGCATGAGTTCATTGCACCTGATCTGATGCAGGGACATTTGCTGGCAGTGGTACATCGTACACGGGTGTGTCACCAGTGCTCGTACCAGTGAAAACCTTTGTGTATTAGAAGCATTTGCCACAGGTGCTGAACATGCTTCACAAGATTCTGAGACCACTCCGGGATATATCCACAAAGTATCTTGTGTGAGCCACTAACCAGGCCGCATCTCGCAATGAAGACACTAGCGCCACCTAGCAAACCGACAATGCTGCCATCATAGGGCGGGCGAGAATTCGCCGCGGTGGCTGCAGGCTGCGTACTCGGCGCGGGGGACGCGGCGGCCGGAGCCGCTACTGCCGGCCAGCGCCGGCCGCCGCCCGGGCTGCAGGAACTGCAGCGGCACCGTCACCTTGCCGGCCGCCAGCTGTCTCTGCACGACGCGCGCCGCCTCCGCCACCCGCTCCAGAAAGTTGGGCAAACCTGGCGCACAGAGACGACCGACGCTGGCGACGAAACTCAACGGGTACCACGCCTGGGCGCAGATGATAACCCCGGTTGATTTCTTTACTAATAAGGGGCTTAGCAACGACTAGCTTAAGCACTTAGCTTAAAACCAGACACAGTTGCATTACACATCTCACAAACGTTTACAAAGTTCAGTTCATCTCCCCGCACTGCACAGCGGGCCACCGCCGCCCGGCGTCGGACCCGTCCCCTGCCCCCCCCCCCCCCCCCTCCCCCCGTCACATGTCTGCACTGCGCCAGCTCGCGTCAGCAGGTCCTCACGCCAACACCGGGCGCTCGCCAAGGCCGGGGGTGGGCCCCATAACGCGCGGCCCGCCCCAGCCGGCGTGTACGGCACGGCGCCAGCGGCGGGGCCTCACCTGTGGCCGCCACATAGTTTGTGATCACCGGAGGCAGGTAGGTGCCCGGGTCGTCAAAATACGTCAGACCGAAGTCCAAGCCTGGCTGCAACATCACCGTGCAGAATTGTGAGCAGAACACAATGGGGGAGCATGATGGTGTAACTACACACGACTGTACTTTGTAATTGTGCAATGCGCTGCATGTACCCTGGATCGCGCACTCGTGAAAGGAAAAAAAATATCAAAAAATGGAGGCGCCAGCAGCACCTGCCCTGACCAAGCTGTGTGTGCGGTCGACTGACTGTGACCGGGGGCTGACCCAGTCAAACTCAGTGTGCAGTCGGATGACCGTGACCTGGGCTGACCCGGTCAAAATCGGTGTGCGGTCGGATAACCGTGACCTGAGCTGACCCGGTCAAAATCGGTGTGCGGTCGGATGACCGTGACCTGAGCTGACCCGGTCAAAATCGGTGTGCGGTCGGATAACCGTGACCTGAGCTGACCCGGTCAAAATCGGTGTGCGGTCGGATAACCGTGACCTGAGCTGACCCGGTCAAAATCGGTGTGCGGTCGGATGACCGTGACCGGGGGCTGACCTGATCGAACTCGGTGTGCGGTCGGATGACCATGACGGACCAGTAGTGTCGGACGCGCACCACGCCCGGCCGCTCGGGACACTCCGGGTGCCCGGTGCAACGGGACACGATCGTCATCTGGCGCGCCGCCTCGTCCACGTAGTAGCGCCGGTCAAACACGTAGTCCCGGTTCTGGAACATGCTCTGCGGCCAAGGGGGGGGGGGGGGGGCGAGAGATGTAGCGCGCGCGACCGAGCGGCCGCGCCTTGGCTCATCCCCTGCCAGTGGCGACTCCGATGGGTGGCATCAGCTGGGAGACACGCGAACGTGTGCTCATGCCCAGGACATGGAAACCATCAAATCTTCGTCGACGACAGACACCTCACGCCTCCTGAGCGTAACACAAACACAACGTATGGTGAGGTTTTCCCAACCCTCCTGGTACCATAGAAACAGCATTGTTTCATGTTCCATTAACATGAGCTACACGGCATGCGACCTCACGCAGCCAAGACCTTGCAGACTTAAAAACTGCACCATCTAGACCCAACCGAAGGGCGCGACAGGCTGGGCACCGAGCAGGCCTGGTACGGACCGCACGTGCGATGCAGCTAGGCCAATGCCGTCCATAGTTGTTCACGTGCGGGCGCGGGCGCCGACATCCACAAACGAACATACACCTCAGACCGCCAGACATACACTCAGACGGTAGCGGCCGCCCCGCCGTGACGTCACACCAACCGGGAGCCGGGCATGACGTCACCACTGACCGGGAACCGGACGCGCCAGTAGATGACGTCGCCGTGCTCGGCCGGCCGCGTGTCCAGCGTGTGCAGCTCGAGCACGCTCGGGTCCCACTGACTGCGGTAGGCCGTGTTCAACTGCACCTCGAAGAACGCCTCTGCCGACACGTCCCCGTAGGAGCCGAACACTGGCGGCGGGGCAGTGACGTCAGCCGCCTCCGCGTCAGGCGGTCGAGCAACGCGTGAAGAGCACCGTCAGTAGGGTATGACGTCACTAGCGACGGACAACGCCAGCAGAAGGGTAAAACGGGTGGCGAACGGCCCTGCCGGTGTTTGAAAGGTGACAGACGTGCCGCGGGTACACCAAGCTTTAACGTGTGTCATGTGTCATGCTACTGGGGCTTTACGACGCATTCAGCTGCTGAGGCTCGCCTGCTGTTCAGTTGCTGAGACATGGCGTCGCGTTCGTTCTGAGACAACGACGCGTTATGGACAAGACAACGCGTTCAGTTGCTGAGACAACGCATTCAGTTGCTGAGACATGGCGTCGCCTGTCTCTCACCCTGGCAGCCAGTGCGAGCACCGCGAGGAATCGAACCCCGTATCTCTGGTTTCCCAGACGCGCAGTGGTTAACGTAGACGCGTTAACCACTACACTACCGGCATCCCACCGAGCTTCAACAAACACATGTCGAGTCACCAGTGGCACCAGAAGGAATGCGGGTAAAAATCCATTCAGTCCACAACACAGCACGGCACGACACGCTCGGCGAAGGTACACTGATTGCCAAGCCGTGTGTGGTCGGTTGCCGGTCCGATCCGGCGGCGGCAAGCGGACGAGGGTCGCCCCAGCTGGCCGCCCGGTCACCTTTGTAGGAGTAGAGGTGGGCGTGTTCGGGGTGCTGCTGGCGCCACACCACCACGTGGTTCCGCTCGATGAACGGCACCCATGAGGCGTCCGGACCGCGGTTGACGGCCGGTGTCGGCTCGCCGTCGGCGCATGCGCAGTACGCCACCTTGTTCACCTGGTGATGCACAGGACGCGGCGTTATGGACAGCTGTGGCGACCTCTGTTGTTCAAGACGTTTCTCATCAGCGTGGCATAGTCAACAGCTGACATCACATAGGAAATTGCCAACGCCCCAAACACAAATGCAATCGGGCCGAAAAACAGTTGGAGAAAGCACAAATGAGAACTGCCCAAGCTTTTCGTCACATCTTACCTTTCTGTCGATGAGCTGCCGTTTTCCGCAGTCTGGGCACACGATGCTCTCGTCGCACAGCTTTACGAAACGGTCAAACTCCTCCTCATAACCATGACTGCAAAGGACAACAATCCGTCATAACTTGCGACAAACAGGACATGCCATGCGAAGAACAAACATCAACGCAGTATGCCGGAGAATGAATCACAAACGCCAAACAGAACTGATTACAAAAAAAACAACAAAAAACAGCAGTGGTCATCCGACAGTGATATAATATGAAGACGGAAACCATTCGATCCCCACAGTGTCACCGTGTGTCAGCCAGGTTGGGCGATGTTCGTCACCATCCGGCTATGACGCCGCCCCGAAAATACATCATCGAACAACAAATACATCCATGAGCGCAAATAACACCATTCGAAAACACTCGCGGCCGTATCCCCGAAACCACTTCCGATATACATAGCATGCCGCCCACGCGTGGCCCCAGGCTTCAGTGCAGCCGCCGGCCATGGCCGCTCGCCCGTGCCTTGGCTGGCGGACGGTGCGGCCGCCGGCGCGTGCCGTACCGGGCGGGCGGCCGGTCGGCCGGGACCGGGCCGTCACCCTGGTCAGCTGGCCGCTCCTGCTGCGGCGCGGCCGGATCAGGCCCGCCCAGCAGGGCAGCGCTCAGCAGCAGACGGCGGCCGTGGGCGGCCAGCAGGCGGCGCACGGAGCGCAGCATCTCGCGCAGTGCCTCCCGCTCGTACAGGCTCGAGTACAACTCAAACAGCTGTAACACGCGCAACGGGCGGGTCATAACCTGCCGTTCAGGCAGGCCCAGCCCAGTCCAAGCAGCTCAAACACACGGGGCACAGCTGCACAGTCACTGGTCCGGTTCAGACAGCTGCGGCAGGGCGGGGACAGACCGTTTAGCACCGTTCGCTCGGATCATCTCGAGTGCGGCTGCAATAGTTCCAGAATACAGGGTACGATCATAATACTGTCCGTTCGACAAGGAGCCGCCACGACCGCACAGAACATTCCAGTTCAGGGCCGTGTGGGGCGGTTGCAGCCAGTCCGCAGCCGTCGGCGAGTACAGGCTCGAGCGCAGCGAAACAGGGCAGCGCAGGGAAATCGAACAGTCAGACGCGTCATCCCGGCGTGAAAACCACCTTAACAGAGCAGCAGCGACGGCGACATCAGCAGTGCATCGCAAGGCACACGACTGAGCGCCAGTTGGTTCGGGCCACGCCCTGGCACGCAGCCAATCCTGCTCCGACTAGCTGACCCCGGCGCTAACCTGCATGGTGCGGCGCGTGCGATAGATGAGCACAAACTCGCACTGGACCACGCACAGACGTAGCATGATGCGTGAATGTTGGCGCAGCACGGCCAGCAGGCGGCGCTGGAGCGTCATCAGCGGCTGTGCTGTCCAGCCGGAGAGCGTGCGCTGCTGGCCGGCCGGCTGGAGCAGCAGCGGGGGCGGCAAGCGGGCGGCGCGCGCCGCCGGACCAGCCGCTGCCGCCGCCGATCGGCTCGTCTTCAACAGCGCAAGCATGGCCGGCCTGCAACCACGGCCAGCAGTGATGCTCAGCTGTGGATGCTGTGATGCGTGGCTGGCGCGTGACGCCAGGTGGCATTGGTTAGGGGCATTTTCAGCTGGCTAACCGCCACAATGGCAAACTCACACTGGATAAAACTGATGGTGTTCACTGGTGGCTTCCACGTCACAATATGGCACAATCATGGGGATACCCAGCATTTTTTTCTTTGAGTACTACTAACATGTCACCAAAGCAGCATCCATGGTGGGCATTCGGAAAAGTATGACATAAACCTGAAAGCACACATACACACATGATGTAGGCATTGTCAAACTTGTAAACGTCACGGCGGGAAAATGCTATCACCATGAACGAGGTAATTGGAGATTACACCATGGATCTGCACAGTCTGATTCATTTATTTTGGAGTATTTCTAGATGGAGTTTGTTCTTCTAGTATTATCTCAAACACAATAAAAGTGACAAATGTCCAAATAATTGAGGCAAAAACAAACAAAACAAAGACCAATGCCAAAACTGAATTTCCATCACTGGTCCTATACAATCATCACAGTCATATGATCCTGCATGCAACAAAAGTCCACAAATTATTCAAATTTGTATGAATAAGGCAAGTGGCAAGCAAATCAGGCTGTTCATAAGTTGTCAAGACTGATGACTGATTTTCTCAGGACCACTGACTGATCTGTCCACAGCTGTACACAAACATGGAGAGACACTGAGATCTGTTCCACATTACTAATACCTGTTCTGATCTCAAATTAAATATTAACTGTCAAACAGCAGAACCTTACAGTATTTCTGCATCTGTCTTCCACCATTAATTGGGGGTAAAAGAACCTTATAACTGACATGGTCCTCTGTTATAATGGCTGCCTGTGGTAACAAGCTCAACTGACAATGACCTTGTGTGAACAGCATCTCTGCAGTCATAAATGATGAAAAATATTGCTGAGCTCTTTTTTTATCCAAATTGATTTAATGGGCAAACCTTTTTTACCCTAACCAACTGGTCAGCCCTTTGTTGGAGACATCTTGTGATCCAGTAACACCTCATGCATCCAATAACTTACATCATCTATCATCATCAATAGCATCAACAAATAGAAAATGGTGATATTTTAACACAAAGATGCTTACATAGACTGCAATGCAATTCACCACTTTCATGAACTGCATTGCAATCTGCAATTTGACAGCTTTTCAAACCAGACCAAGTTTGAGGCAGCACAGTCTGTGGATAATGCATGCATCAAACATACCTGCATGACAAAATACCCAGTATGACCTATTCAGCCCCAACAAAAAGGCCTTTGTAAAAATACATTCAACTTATGGCTTAACACTGTGACAGATGGTTCAAAACTGCTGTATGTGTTGCATGTCAATTGATAACATGAACCTTAGCTCATGTCATCCAAGCTGATGTCAAGCTTGCAACTGAACAGAAGGCTTTTTTTCTTAAGGTGAGCAACTGGTGACTGCTGACATCTGAGGCAAGATCAGCAGATATTGAGAATGTGGGCAAGCAAAGCATCCATCTTAAACCTAGATAGCCTTTGGCATTGAAGAGTTGTATTTTGATAGGATGACAGTAGCTCGTTTAAGCTATTTTGATACCCCTATTGCCAGTCTACTTTATAACACCAAAACAGTCAATACAAATATTCAAAGCTTATAAAG
The DNA here is from genome assembly GCF_011947565.3 of Pollicipes pollicipes. NCBI lineage: Eukaryota > Metazoa > Arthropoda > Thecostraca > Pollicipedomorpha > Pollicipedidae > Pollicipes > Pollicipes pollicipes. The sequence goes on from NW_023597054.1 coordinate 10,342,045, forward strand.
CATCCAAAGCTATCTGAGAGCAATTGTAATATGCAGTTTTCAGAGAAGCCTCCCTAAGTTTAAGATGGCTATAGTGTGTATTCAGATCAGATGAGAAAGGCTAAAAATGCTGTAAGTTGACCTCATCACAAAAATGAACTAACTTTGAATGCATGCTACATCCTTGTGACTTAAGAGAAACCCTTTAAGAGGTGAGATGCATATGCCAAGAAACATAAAAATTAAATATCTATGCAGTGAGCCTGTGAGACTAACAATACAAAAATAGATCCCAAAGTATCAATATGATCTATATAACTTCCAAGTGGATGATTTTTTATCCTTTCAGAACATATGTTAAAGCTGTGACTACTTCCTACACCCAGTTGATCTGACCCACAAGTATCATTAATGTACCTGCTGTTCCTGCAAGGGTCCCACCTATAGTCTCCTTTTCCATCAAGTAAGATATTAGGAAAGAACAGTCAAGCTGAACACCAACTCTGTGCCTGGCAAGGTGAGCAGATGGAAATGATACAGCAGAGCATTTCTAAAAATAAAACAGTAAGCATGTCCCTAATGACCATATCATTACCGCTCAGCACCTTACTGCATTCAAACCATAATGGCTTGAATGGTGCTTTGAGGAAGTGGTTTCAAATGTCATTTCATAACAATTCTTATCTTAGGCTACAAAGTGTCTTACTAAATATGTCCCTTGTAGCAGCCAAGTTCTAGAGACTGTTCTGCCATGTGAGCACTGTAACTCAAAGTGCAGAAAGTTTGGTGCATGATGGCATACATTTTCCTGCATAGACAGAAAATGTTTTAAGACCTTATCATTTCCTTATGACAATGATGGCACATAAGCATTTCTTGCAGTTGATGCATTTCAGCAGACATGTCAGTCTGCCAGCCTGCCTTTTTTGATACTATTCTTGCATTATCACAATTTCATGAAATATCAACTTAAGATAAAACAGAACTATTAGCCTTGTTCCTCAGAGAAAAGCCAGGAGAATGGAGACATAGTCAGGTAGATATTTTGGCAACATGCCTTTATCAAAACAATGACAGAAGTGAATTTGCTTCTGTTATTGTTTAGTGGAAGTGAGCTCACTTCAGCTTTTGTTATGACAAAGAAATGGAGCTGAAATATCAGCCCAACTATATCTCCATCTAGTTGGTTTTCTCCAATCAATAATGCTATTACTACCATCTTGTCTGTGACAAATGTTCCTCACTAACACACTGAACAACTTACAAAACATTACCTTTCTTTGCACTGAAACTAGAGTACAACATAAACAGATCTCTCAGCTCTTTAATTTACCACGTAAGTCCCTGAAATCGTCGTTACATTCGCTGCTATGGCGGATGTGACGTGCCCAGCGTAAAACTTCAGCCTGACGTATATCTTTTTTCTTTTGAGTCATGCAGCCTGGTCTAGGCATGGTTGTCTATCAGCTGGACAACACAAATAAAACATGTTTGAAAATTCATTAGTTCGTGCTCTTTCAATACGCTTGAATCTTTCGGCACAATAGGTCCAGCAAATAGGAATATCGCCCACCCGCAACACGCCGCTAACCTGGTCCAGTGCCTGAAGCGCCTGAAACAATCCCTTTGATAGGCGTCAGCTGCTTTCCCAGGGGCATGCCTGCAATCGTCTTTTCTACGCCAAATAGGGTATTTCATATGTGCAGCCAAATTGAGTGATAACTCTTTACGTAGTTATGAGGACACGAGAATTCATAATGTATAATGTACTTCAAGAGAGAATGAAATAATATTATTGTTTAATCATTGATACTTAAAGAGTAATTAGTCTACAAACTCGCATAAGTTATAATTAAAATGCCATCTAAGCCTAAGGATTTTGGTGAGGTGCAGCTGACGAAAAATAACTTTGCTCCGATGGTGTGGGGCGATCACAGCGCAGAAATTCTCCGCCAACAACGTGTGCGTTGGATAGGGCGATTGAATTGGTGGGTTTTGCCGGTTGCGATATTTATGGTATTTACGTAAGGAGTTAGGGTTAGTTATCATTCAAGGGTGAGCAAAGAATTTGAGGAGTCAAGCACTTCCAGGTGGGGAGTGCTGTGGTTTATATACATGCTTTCATGTACATCGTGTAAATTTGGTAGTACATATGCTATGTTAACGCTGCCGTAGCACAGTTTTAGCGCGCTACCTATCGTGATTACACTGGCACGAATTGTGGTGGCATGTCGAATATGTTGGCCGATGATGGTGACACGTATTGTTGTTGACATTGAGCTCATGCTTAACCATATTCCAGACGTGTGATCGAGCCAGCCCGGGCATTATATAGGTGATTTATTAATTAATTATGTTGATGTATGTACTATGTATTATTTAAATGTATTAATGTATTAAGTGTATTAATTTAAAAACATAGCCAATTAAATTTTACAGAAGTTGAACTTTTTTGGCATGTTTTTTGGTGCTTGGGGGGGGGGGGGGGGGGTATTTATAAAGCAACAGTGTAGCCATGCCCACACTTTTGATACCTTATAGTTATTGCAAATTATTCTCAATTATTAATTGTTAGGCTTGGTCATCATCCCTTTGACATATTGAAGCCTACACCAAATACTAAGAAATCAATGATTGTCATTCAATTTTTGTTTCAGGGCACAGATGGAAGAGGTAAAAGCTATGCTGAAAGAAATTCCTGGGAGGATTGGTTCTGCCAGCCTCACAGAGAGGCGACATGTCTTTGACCAGCTGGACAAAGCCATTAAAACAGGTATTTTAACTTCTGTCAACTAAAATAAATGCATGTGGACAGTTATTTTTAATGTAAACCATGACCTCACATGGCGATATGTGTCCAGTTTAGGATGACTATTCCATCCATATTCTTCCAAGATATGACATTAGCTGCTCTGATATTGTGTGATTTGCAAGTATCATGAAGTTCAGCTGCATATTCCCTTGCAATGTTTTGCTTCTGACCCATTATGCTGTTGGCAATTTCCTGTGACCTCTCTCTGGCACTGGGCATCAGCTGGCACTCATGTAGTCAGGCCAGGGTGTTTCCTATAATATACCTGTATGTGATGTGCGATCTGCCACACCACAGGCCATGCTGTGTCTGCCATGACATGCCCGATTGTTGTGACACACCCCACCCTGACAGCTGAGCTGCCAGAGCCGGCCGTGCGGGGCATCTGTCGGCTGCTGGCCTCCACACTGTACCGCTACAATGACAACAAGTCGCGCGCCCTGGTGGCGGCCGCCGTTCGCCAACTGGCCGCGCACCACGCGGAGGCGGCTGGCCGCCACCTGCCGGCGGCGCTGGCCGACACGGCCCGCGCCTGCAGCGCCGCGCACGCCTCGTAAGTCTGGCGCCGGGCCGCGGCCGGCAGGCGTTGGGTCGACCCACAGACGAAAGACGGTCGTCGGCTTGTTTAATGAGAGAGCGATGGCTCAGTAACGGTTGTTGCTCTCATTGGTCGATAATATTGGTGCAGACTAAATTAGTGCGAGCATCAGGCAGTTGTCTGGCGATTAAAAGATACCTGGGTTAGTGCACAGTCTATGGGCAGTTCACCCGGCTGTGGGGTGTGGCCAGGGGGAGACCCTCTGTGCTCCCTCAGCCATACCCCCTGTTAGACAGTAACACTTATGGTCATGTCAGCCACACACACACAGAATCAACAGGGGCCACTAGTCTGCTATGGATCCGTCCCATTCACTGCGATGGCATTGCGTGGCTTGTTGCGCCGGCTGAAGACATGCCCACGCCGAATGAGCCCACGCCCTGCCCATCTGACGTCCGTCCTGTTGGCGTGTCGCCAGCAAGTCGAGCGCCGGCACGCACTTGGTGGCCTTCTCCTGGACTTGCACGCTGCTGGAGCTGAGCTTCGCCGCGCCGCTGGCCGGCCAGCAGGAGTTCGCCGCGCTGGCCGGCGTACAGGCGCGCCTGCTCACCAGCGTGGTGGCCTCTGAGCAGAACAAGCTGGCGGACAAGGCACACAAGGCGTTCAGCCAGGTGATGGGTCAGCTCTCGGCCGCCCCAGAGCCGCCCGGGGCTGCTGCCGCCGACCTTCCGCTGATGCCGGGCGCGGTCTGCGGCCTGCTGTGGAAAGCTGAGACCGTTTTGAAGTCCGTTGACAAGCTTAATTGTGTGCGGCTCTCTTTGGATTTATTTGTGGTATGTTGTTATACAGAATACCGCAGAAGTCTCGTCTTTTATACAGCTTAGTTTCAAGTGACGCGTCCGCCAGTAGCCGTGTAGCTGTTTTTTACGTGTGCATGTGGTTAATTTCAGGCGTTGCGGACGGACGAGCAGGTTGAAGCTTACCTTGGGTACCTCAGCGCGACCGAGCTGACCCTGGCGGACCTGGTGCTCGGCTCTCATGTCGTCCGCTGCCTGGCCGGCCGGAAGCAGACGGACCAGATCGCACGGCTGAAGGTACGCACGCCCCTCGGCAGCGTGACGAGCTGCGGCGGCGCGCGTCGAGTTAGTGTTAACGGGCCCCCGTGGCGCTAGCTGTCAGTAATCATTTCGCCTGCCGAGCTCGTGTCGCGGCAGCGGATCCCGTCTGCGTTGGATTTTGCTCGAAGTGGACGTTCTCCACATACTGCAAGTCTGCATGTGTCTGAGTATTGCCCTTGTGAACCTGTGCTGCTGCGGCACTTGCTTGTGGTTGAAACCTCAGTATAGAAGCAGCCCTCCCTCTCGTTAGTCGGACGCCGCGTGCCGCCCATCTCTGCCGCTGCCTGCCGCCGACCGTGGCGTCGTCTCCCGTCCCTACAGAAGCCGTTGCTGGCGGGCGTGGTGCGGGTGGTGGTGGGCGGCAAGAGCCGGTCGCCGGCGGCGCCGCTGCTTTACTGCGGCCACGTGCTGCGCCACCTGACGCACGCTGAGTTCGGCGGCGAGCTGCTGCCGGCGCTGGGGCGCGCCCTGCTGCGCAGTCCCGAGTTGGCCGTCAGCAGCGCCGCTGCCCTGCTCGACCGGCTCCAGCTCGACCTCAGCCAGTACGCCGGCGAGCTGGCCAAACCGCTCGGAAGTAAGTGACACGCGCCCAGCTGTTCGCCATGGTTATTAGCCTGGAAATGCGTGGGGGCCGCCTCCTTGAAGGTCGTCGATCATGGCGGCATTGGCGCTGTTCTTCGGCGTGCGTTACGGGTCGTCGGGCGTAACCCCATCTTTCATTGTATTGTCACGCTCTTTTGAATCCGTCGCCGCGGTAGTGAAAGACCGGAGTACGGTGTTGATTGAGCGAGCCACATTTAGCGGCCCGACATCAGTTGCCGAGTTGGCTAGAGCGGCGGCCAACATGCGGAGCTACATCCAGTGGCCCGACATCAGTTACCGAGTTGGTAAGAGCGGCGGCTGACATGCCATCGCCCGTTAAGAGTCGCTGATGTACGTCGCGGCCCAACTGACCAAGCTGACCCGACGCTCTTGGACCGCCTAACCGCCTCCACCCCCGCACAGCGCACATCCACAGCAAGGACGAGCAAACGCGCGAGGACACGAGCCGCGCGCTGCTGGCGCTGGTGCGCCACTGCAGCGACGCGGCGGCCGTGCAGCTGCTGCTGGACCGGCTTCTGGGCGTGCTGCACGGCTCTGAGGGCAAGCTAACCGTGCTCGATCAAAAGCTGGCCGTCCTCAAGGTGTGACCGGGAGTGATGCTGGTCGCTGGCTGGGTTGAAGAGCGTTGTTGTTTTCTCGTCGCTCACTACTCACAGTAGATGGCTTTGTGGGCGACTTTCCGGGATATGAGAGGCATTTTGTTACTGTCCTCGCCGCTGGCGACATCCCGGCTCCAGCACGAGAGGTCGTTCAGTTGGCGCTGCCCCATCTCGGTATGCACAGTCAGAAGAGCTTACTCAGTGGCGTGTACTGAGTGAAAGCTGCTGTCGGACAGAGCTCAATCACTGACGTGTACTGAGTGACAGCTACTGTCGGGAAGAGCTCACTCAATGACGTCAGCTGAGTGACAGCTAAGACCACCCACGACGCGGTGTGAGCGTGGGCTCCTATTACGGCACGCAGCCGTAACGGCAGCGTAGTTCTAGATTCGGTTGAAGTGTGAAGCGTCCGTCGATGGCGACCAGGTCGGCTGCTGACTGTGGGCTGGCCGTTTGCGAGGCGCCGGTGCGCTGCCGACGCATCAGGCCTGGTCGTGACGATCGGCGCCGGTCGGCAGGCCGTCGGAAACCTGTCACAGAGCGCTGTGACGGGCAGCAGCACCCAGACTCTGGTGTCCTCGGCTGCCGGCGGCTTCGTCCGGGTGTTTGAGTCGGAAGCTCACGAGGGCACGCTGGTGGTGGCGCTGCGTCAGCTGCGCCGGTGGTGTGCCTGCATCGCCGGCCAGCCGCCGCCGCAGCTCGTGGATTGGTTCAAGGTACGGCGCGTCTCAGGGCGGCTGACGGCCGTCTGCCGCCGCCCGCCGCCGTCCGCCGCTCCGGGCATGGCTCAAAGTGGGCTCAGTAAATGGCCATACAGGCTTCATATATGTATGCATGGTTTGATTAGGAATACCAATTGGTGCGTGGAGCGCATTTGAGCTGAAGCTTGCGCTGAAACCCGCTGTTCCCCTGTGTTTACCACTGAAACTTTTAAGTCGTGAAAACATATTCCATCGTGTTTGGGATTGGTCACAACTTAACCACTGGCGCTCGCGCCGCCACCGCAGAAGTGCCTGGGCCTCAAGTCGACGACGTCGGCCGCCCGTCTGGGCCACCTGCTGTGTATGGAGGTGACGCTGAAGGGCGCGGCGGCGCCGCTTCTGGCCGACATCACCGAGCCGCTCACCAAGACTGTGGAGCGGGCCGTCGCCAACAGCTCCCAGGTGAGCGGCGGTGCCGGGAGCGCTGCGGACACGGCCCGGCCGCGGCCGCGGACAGCGCGAAGCAGGTCTCCGCTCCGGATGTGGCGCGCGGAGGCGAGCCGGGGCGGGTCGGCGGCCTGTCGGGCGGCGGCGGGCTTACTGCCGCTGCGTGCTGGATGGGATCAGGGCGAGCCGGGCCGGGTCGGCGGCTTGTCGGGCGGCGGCGAGCTTACTGCCGCTGCGTGCTGGCTGGGATCGGGGCGGGCCGGGCCGGGTCGGCGGCCTGTCGGGCGGCGGCGAGCTTACTGCCGCTGCGTGCTGGATGGGATCAGGGCGGGCCGGGCCGGGTCGGCGGCCTGTCGGGCGGCGGCGAGCTTACTGCCGCTGCGTGCTGGCTGGGATCAGGGCCAGCAGGGCGGGTGCTCACGCCGATGTGCCGCGTCAGGCGGCGATCGGAGCTGGTGGCCGGTCGTGTCGCGTCCTGGGCCCGCTCTGGGACCGCAGTGACTGTGGTGTGCCTCGACCGGGATGGTGCGTCTGACCGCGCCTGACCCTCCCCAGGTGCCGGTGGTGGCTGAGGGAGTTGTGGCCGCTCTCCTGCTGCTGCGGCTTACGGATGTCGACCCCGCCGTGAAGCTGGACAACGTCTTCAGCATGCTGCTGGACGAGAAGCGGACCTTCTTCAATGAGAAGTTTGTGCAGGCCGCCCCTGACGATGGTATGGCTTGTCCAAGATTATCAAGCTTACTTCTACGTGACAGTAATTAATGTGATGCCCTCATTGGAGACCAGCAATTAATTGAATAACCAATTTGCGATGATTGTACCATGGTCCACAAGTCCGTATGGAATTCATCGTGTTGGCTGCATACAGTTACGTTCAGTTCAGTTAAGTGGTAGTTGCAATGCACCGGCGTGGTCCGCCCTCAGTCACCACCCGCTGGTGACGGCACCAGTGACCCGCCCCCTCCTCCTCCACCAGCGGTGACCTGCCTCTGTCAGCTGTGCGAGCGGCTGTTGCACACGCACGCCGAGCGAGTGTCGCGCGTAGCCGGCGCCGACCGAGCCGTGGCGCGCGCGCTGGTGCTGGTGCTGTGCCGGCCGGGCGCGGCGCTGGTGCGTGCCGCCGCCGCCGCCGCCACCCGCCGCCTGACGGCCGCGCTCGGCGGCGCCCAGCTGGCTGCTCTTATGCTGGACGAATGTCGCGACTACCTGGACAGCGTCAGGGTACAGGTGAGCGGCGCCGCCGACGGTGGGTGCGGACCCAGCATGGCCGGACGCCTGTGGCCCGCGCAGTGCTGACGGCTCAAGCATATTCTCGGGAGCTGGCCCAAATGCTGATGGAATCGAGTGCGCGTTGTGGTGCTGGTGACGCTGCCGCCTCATCAGCGTGTGTTGCGTTGGCGTGTGAGATATGAGCGTCCGCCAGTGGCCGACGTCCAGCGCGGGCCGCTGACGGACGTTGCCGGTGCCTTTGTGAGCACGAGCCACGCGTGTTGGCAGCCGTCGAGCGGGGAACTCGAGCCGGCCGAGCCGCCCTGCCTCACCTCCCACCTGGTGGCATTCTGCCTGGGCGCCGTGTGCGAGATCAAGGACCTCCAGCAGCACGAAGCCGACATGCTGGCACTCCGGCTGCTCCAGCCCGCTCATCACCCGGCCGTCGGTGAGTACCGTACGGCAGACGAGACCGCTGCTCAGGCGGGACCGCAGCGGCTCAGACGGGACCGCAGCGGCTCAGACGGGACTGTAGCCGCTCAGACGGGACCGTAGCCGCTCAGACGGGACCGTAGCCGCTCAGACGGGACTGCAGCGACTCAGACGGGACCGCAGCGGCTCAGACGGCACCGTAGCTGCTCAGACGGGACTGAAACGGCTCAGACGGGACCATAGCCGTTCAGACGGCACCGTAGCTGCTCATACGGGACCGCAGTGGCTCAGACGGGACCGTAGCCGCTCAGACGGGACCGTAGCTGCTCAGATGGGACCGTAGCGGCTCAGACGGGACCGCAGCTGCTCAGACGGGATTGCAGCGGCTCAGACGGAACCATAGCGGCTCAGACGGGACTGTAGCTGCTCAGACGGGACTGAAGCGGCTCAGACGGGACCGCAGCTGGTCAGACGGGACCGTAGCTGCTCAGACGGGACTGAAGCGGCTCAGACGGGACCGTAGCGGCTCAGACGGGACTGTAGCTGCTCGGACGGGACTGCAGCGGCTCAGACGGGACCGTAGCGGCTCAGACGGGACCGTAGCTGGTCAGACAGGACTGCAGTGGCTCAGACGGGACCGTAGCTGGTCAGACGGGACTGCAGCGGCTCAGACGGGACCGCAGCGGCTCAGACAGGCGGTGAACGGACTCAGCAAGCGACAGCGTGTGTCTTTCCAGTGCTTCTGTCGATCATCACGGGTCTTGCACATGGTTTTTACGCGGGTCCGTGGAGCTGCTCGTGGCTCACGGACACATGCTCAATCCGCGGGTTGTCAACGGGCTTTCACAAAGCTAAGTCCGTAAGCTCTCCGTATAGCTTCCGCGGCGTTGCCAGCGGACGTCCCGTCCCACAGGAATAGCATACTGATCTTGTGAGATGTACGGCGGGCTCCAGAGCGTGTCGCCAGAGGGCTGTTCAGCGCAGTGCCAGCCGTGTCACCTGTGTGCCGTTGTGTCGCGTACCCGTCCCGTCGCCCGGCTGCGCTCGGCGCCCGGAGTGCTGACGTGGGGCGCTGTGACCGGCAGTGGCCGACCGGCCGGACCTGTGGGTACGCATCGTGAAGTGGCTCGGCGTGGGGCCGGTCCAGTTTGTGGAGCGCCACCAGGCCGACCTGATCCGGCTCTTCACCGAGGAGTACCGGCCGACCAAGGTACGTGTGCGGGCCGACCGTCCGGTGCTGGTGTCGCCGCCCGGTGCCAGGCAGCCGTCGTCGAGGCCACATTGGCACGGATTGGCTCAAGATCTCGGTCAGGGGACTGTGCTGTGCCATGTGGCCTTGTCTGGCTGAATATTCGCCTAGAGCTCTACTGCCGACTATTTTGGTAGTGGCACTCGTGACCTTAGACCGTCCGCGATTCGTCGGCGTTGGCCTCTCGCGTGCCTGCGGTGACTATGTCCGGTGTTGCGTCGCTCACGCGGACTCGTCTCGTGCTCAGCCGCCTTGTGTCCCCGCGGCGCCCAGCGGCGCTCTGTGCGTGACCGTGGCTCGCCCACCAGGCGTGGCAGGCGGCCCTGTCCACGCTGGTCTCGCTGGCCGGCGACGCGCTCGTGCCGCCTGTCGTCCAGTTCGCCATGTCGTGTCTGCGCGAGGAGGCGCTGATGACCGTATCGCTGGAGGAGTACAACATCTACCGCACGCCCGAGGGCACCCTGTACGACACCAGCGTCAAGGACAGGTGCGTCCGTCAGCGACGAGAGCGACGCGAGCGGCGCCTCTTCCACTGACTATGACACGATGGGGTCGCCGGTGGGCTTCTCAGGCGTTGGCACCCGATGATGTTGACACTGCATCTCTTCATAATGGTCCCTTTGACCCCGCATATTACGACACATCCGAGCGCGCCCCCATGGGGCGAATGGACCCCAACGTGCGTACGTGAAGTTGCCCTGATGTCAGACCCCGAACCCTCATCCCCTGTATCCGGGCGTCCGTCGTACGACGCAACTGGTGCACCTCAATCGGACGCTGGCGCGCGCCTCAGTCTGACGCCAGCGCGCGCCTCAGGCTGACACCGGCGGTGCGCCTCAGTCTGACACTGGCGTCTCCGCTCCAGCGCCAAGGAGGTGCAGTCAGCCAACATCAAGCGTGACAGCAAGCTGTACTCGTACAAGGAGCAGATGGAGGAGCGTGCTCTGCGGCTGGAGCTGGAGGCCAAGCGGCGCCGCGAGGGACGCGCCGTGCCCGAGCAGCTGACCGCCAAACAGAAGGAGGCCGTGGCCCAGCAGCTGGAGAGAGAGAGCAAGATCAGGAGTCGGTTGGTCGAGGTGCGCCAATCAAGACCCGCTGTTCAAAGCCCATTCGGTGCCGGCCATTGGTAAATGGGCATAACATGATGGAAGTTGCACTGCGACACTGCCGATAATTTTGTGGCCAATGAGTGACACTGTTGTGCGTTTGCAGTGTTGGAACATAGTACTGCTGCGTGCAGGGGCGTAGTTTCGCAAAATGAGTTTGGGGGGGGGGGGGGTGCTGAATGGTAAAAGATGATCCAACCTGGCCCTATGCCAACAGTTGGGTTTGTCCCCGGATTTTGCTCATTTCCAGTACAAAATGTGTGTGTGTGCGGGGGGGGGGGGCTGAAGTCCAAATTGGGGAGGGGTTGAAGCCCCTGCCCAACTGATAAGGAAATGACACCCCTGGCTGCGTGTCAGGTCCCAATGCTTGGCCTTTTCCATGTGTGCTGCTGTTTAGACGTGTGGTCAGGTTTGCTGGACATTCGCTGCTCATGTGTAAGTGCTGCGCGCCGCCGGTCCCCTGCCTGGGCGCCTCCGTGCTGTGCTCCGTCACCCGGTCGGTGTTGCCTGACTGACGGACGGCGCCGGTCGGTAGGTGGACGCTCGCTTCAGTGCAGCCGCGTCGCTGGTGGACGCCGCCGCTGCCGGTGCCCCGACGTCGCTGCAGCAGCAGTACACCGAGCTGCTGCCGACGCTGGTCTCGTCCCTGCAGTCGCCGCTGGCGGCGCCCGTCACCAGCCAGCTGTGGCTGCGGCTGGCCCGGCTGCCCTTCGACGCGCCTCAGAAGCCTCTGGGTGCGTGCCGGCCGCGGCCTCGCGCTGAAACCGGGCTTTGGGGAATGACTGGGTTGGCTTGGTGTACCGAGTGCTTGATGCGTGCGTGGAAAGCTGGCGTGGTCCGGAGGAGGGAGGGGGGGGGGGGGGGGGAGGGGGGCATGCTGGTGTGCGGTGGGTTTTGGATCCGTGCGTGCTGGCTGCTTGTGGAGGTCGGGTCCTGGACCTGACGTGGGACAACGCGAGCGGTAATCCACATGTCTGAGGGGGCTCCGGGGCAGATATATTACTCCTTGTCGCGCCCTGTCTCTCTGCCTCCGTTGATGGGGGAAAGCCGTGGCAGCGGCGTCGAAGTCCGAACAGAGGCACCTCTCAGGGGACTCTGAACTGACCAGGGAGCGGGGGACAGCACACGCTCGGGTGTGTTCGCACTGGCTGCTGCGCCGCCGCGTCGGCAGACACCGAATGGGGATCCGCCTCAGAAGTGTCCTCAGACGCTGGGGAGCGCCGCCGTCCGGCTGTGACGCGGCGCTGGTGTGCGCTGTACTGACCCGAGCGGCGCCCCTCGGCCAGCGGAGACCGTGGCGCACGTCACCCTCCGTCTGGCCGAGCCGCAGTGCGCCGTGGATGCCGGCTGGGAGGCAGAGCAGCCGGCCGAGGCCGCCTACTGGCGCGTGCTGCGCCTTCTGCACGATCGCTGCGCCGCCGCCGGCCGGCTGCGGGCGCCCGCCTTCGTCGTCTGTTTCCACCTGCTGCGGCACGTGCTGGAGACGGCCACCGACGACGAGGAGCTCATGCTGAAGGGCCTCAGGGTGGGTGCCGTATGGAGAGGGACGCCACGCGCGGGGCTGGCCGCAGCGCCGCCCGTTGCCCAGGTCGGCCAGCGGCTCCCTCTGGACAGACCGACGGTGGCGTTGCAGAGGTTTTAGCGACGGTCCGTGCGTGTTCACAGGTGGCGTGTAGGCCTTTTCTGGCGCGTGCCCACTGGGCTGCAGTTGGTCCTCTCAACCGCGTTTCTCAGAGCATTGTGAGCCTGCCATGTGCAGTCGTCTTCCACGTATCAGGCGCAGTGATGAACAGCGTCTTGTGGCATGCGTGTTTACTGTGACACTGCTGGCTCGGTGCGCTCAGAGCGTCAGCGCCTGCTGTCATCTGACCTCTTGCCGCGCCCGTCCAGCTGATCCAGATGCACGCCGAGCTGCGAGGCGACGGCGATCTCAGCGACCCGAGCCTGCTGCCGCGCCGGGCGCTCATCACGCTCGTGCTGCGCGTCATCGGTACGGCACGACTGCGGCCCGCCCGGCCACGCCGCCGGCCGAGAGAGCCACTCCGCTGACGGCTGGTGCGGTGCTCACCGCCCAATGCTGGATGGCTGCCATGTATGGTAGCGGTGGTTTGCTCTTGGCTAATGCCCCAGATGCCGGACGGTAGTCTGGCCGCGGGGTGAGACGCGTCCTGAACAACTGCACTGGGCTTCTTGCCATCGATTCGTGACATGTACTGGCGCGTGTGTGACATGTTTTTGGCAGAGGAGGCTGTTGGCGCGCTTGTTTTGTGACTGCCGGTGAGGACCAGCGCCGCGGCGTCCTCCGTCCGTCCTGCGCCCGTCCGGGATGGCGGGCGCCCGGTATGACCTGTCGTCGGGTCGCCGCAGGCGCCACGGCCGGCCGGGTGCAGCAGAAAGCGTGCGCCGCGCTGCTGGAGCTGGCCGCCTGCGCCTCTGGCGAGGAGGGCTGCGCCGTGGCCGGTCGGCCCGAGCTGCAGGCGCTGCTCGACGCTCTGCGCAGCCCGGTCGTCTCGGTTCGCGACGCCGCGCTGCGGGTGAGCAGACGGGCGAGGGCTCGCCGTCAGTGGAGGCGCTCCGGGGGCGGGACCTCCTGAGGACCCCCGCTAGGGGAGGTGCCCCGGGGTGGGGACCGCCTGAGGACACCTGTCAGGGAGGTGCTCCGGGGTGGGGACCGCCCAAAAGCTCACTTTCAGGGAGGTGCTCGGGGGGGGGGGGACGCCTGGGGGCTCGCCACCGGGCAGGGGAGATGCTCCGGGGGAAGGGTGTCTGAGGGCTCGCCACCAAGGGAGACGCTGGCGGTGAGGGGCTTGGTCTGGTCTGTAACGCGTGTGCTATGTTCCGGTCCCATCCACCGCCTGCTTTACACCTGGGCGCGGGTGCTGGGCTGCTGGTATTGTTTCGCTCGCTTGCCCGTAGTCTGCCTGACCGCGGACCGCCGTGTTAGTGGTCATCGGAATCAATGACAGTGGGTGAATCAACGCACTAAGTGTGTCGCTGCACGGACTATCGGCTATCGGCTCTGAAGCCAGACTCGATAGCGGCGCCCTCCGTCGCCGGCAGAGTCTGAACGTGCTGGCGGACGTGTTGGAGTCGCTGGAGGGCTCGGAGCTGCCGCACGTACTCGCCGAGAGGATCTTCCTCACCAAGTTTGACGACTCGGACGAGATCAGGTGGGCGGCGGATCTGCGGCGCGCCGCCTGTCTGTTCTCTGACAGGCGGCGCGCCGGACCGCGCCCTCATTGACAGGCCGTTTGTCTCGCTGCCGTCTGTTTGTTGTCTGACTCTGCGCCGCAGAGCGCCCCCCCCCCCCCCCCGTCTGGTGGTGGTCCATGTGTTGGTGTGCTGGTGACCACGCCGCGCGGAGCTGTCCCTCGAGCTGTTGTGTCTGTGGTTCGTGCGTGTTCATCGCGAGCTCTTGCGTGTACCCGCTGCCGGCGGGGAATGTGGAGATGCGAGCTGGCGCCGGCGTGTCAGCGCGCCACTGGCTGCTGACCGTGCTGTGGCCGCGCCCAGGTCGGCCGGTGACCAGCTGTGGGAACGTCTGTCGCTGACCGAGGAGGCGTGGCTGCTGGCGCCGCTGCTGGAGGACGCGGTGTACCCGGAAGAGTGTGTGCAGCGCGCGGCGGCCAGCGGACTGGCCAGCCTGCTGCAGGATCACGGTGCTCAAACGGCCACCGTGCTGCAGCAGCTGCTGACGCTGTACGACGACAAGCTGGAGGTGAGCGGCGCCGCCGGTCCTTCCTAGGCCCGCGGCCCGCTCGCGCCCGCGCTTCTTACGTGCGCGATTACTTACGCGGCAACATGTTTTGCCGCAGTGTTGGATTCCGCGGAGTTGACTCAATCTGTTGGTTGTATTTAAGGGGAGTAAGGTGATTTGATACACAAATCGTGGAATTCGTCGAACCCAGCCTGTTGTCCGTTGCGCGCTGGTCGGCGTGACGCGCCGTCTCCCTCTGCCGTCCAGATGACGCCGCCGGTGCTGGACCAGTTCGGCCGGGTGGTGCATGAGGCGCAGGACGTCTGGCGGCCGCGGCTGGGCGTGGCGCTGGCGCTGAAGGCCATCGGACCGTTCTGCCAGGACAAGCTGATCGCTCAGTGAGTCGGTCCCGCCGGCCATGACGGTGACGCTTTGCAAATGCCACTTAGAGATGGGGCCTGTTGGCCGCTGGTTAATTTGCCCCGATTGCGTGGCGCTTGCAAGCCACTTGCTCTGCTTTCACGTCATCTGTTCCTGCGAAGCCGTCTTTTCTGATGAGGTTACTCCTGGCTGCTGCAGGCTGTGCGTGTTCTCGATAACGGACTGTCATGCTATGTTTTCGTTTCGAATCGGTCGTCCGAGCTAACCTGACGTGTGACCGTCCCCTCGTCTGAGCTGACCTGAAGTGTGACCGTCCCCTCGTCTGAGCTGACCTGAAGTGTGACCGTCCCCTCGTCTGAGCGGACCTGAAGTGTGACTGTCCCTCGTCCGAGCTCGCCTGATGTGTGGCCGTCCCCTCTTCTGAGCTGACCTGAAGTGTGACCGTCCCCTCGTCTGAGCGGACCTGAAGTGTGACTGTCCCTCGTCCGAGCTCGCCTGATGTGTGACAGTCCCCTCGTCTGAGCTGACCTGACGTGTGACCGTCCCTCATCTGAGCTCAGCTGATGTGTGACCGTCCCCTCGTCCGAGCTCACCTGATGTATGACCGTCCTCTCGTCTGAGCTGACCTGAAGCGTGACTGTCCCTCATCCGAGCTGACCTGATGTGTGACCGTCCCCTCGTCTGAGCTGACCTGACGCGTGACCGCCCCCTCGTCTGAGCTGACCTGAAGTGTGACCGTCCCCTCGTCTGAGCTGACCTGAAGTGTGGCCGTCCCCTCGTCTGAGCGGACCTGAAGTGTGACTGTCCCTCGTCCGAGCTCGCCTGATGTGTGGCCGTCCCCTCGTCTGAGCTGACCTGACGTGTGACTGTCCCTCATCCGAGCTGACCTGATGTGTGACCGTCCCCTCGTCTGAGCCGACCTGAAGTGTGACCGTCCTCTCGTCTGAGCTGACCTGAAGTGTGACCGTCCCCTCGTCTGAGCGGACCGGAAGTGGGACTGTCCCTCATCCGAGCTCACCTGATGTGTGACCGTCCCCTCGTCTGAGCTGACCTGAAGTGTGACTGTCCCTCATCCGAGCTCACCTGATGTGTGACCGTCCCCTCGTCCGAGCTCACCTGATGTATGACCGTCCCCTTGTCTGAGCTGACCTGACGTGTGGCCGCCCTCTCGTCTGAGCTGACCTGACGTGTGACCGTCTTTTCATCCGAGCTGACCTGACGTGTGACCTTCCTCTCGTCTGAGCTGGCCTGATGTATGACCGTCCTCTCATCCGAGCTGACTTGATGTATCACCGTCCTCTCGTCTGAACTGACCTGACGTGTGACCGTCCTCTCGTCTGAGCTGACCTTATGTGTAACCGTCCCCTCGTCTGACCTGACCTGACGTGTGACCGCCCCCTCGTCTGAGCTGACCTGACGTGTGACCGTCCCCTCGTCTGAGCTGACCTGACGTGTGACCGTCCCTTCATCCGAGCTGATCTGATGTGTGACCGTCCCCTCGTCTGAGCTGACCTGGCGTATGACCGTCCCCTCGTCTGAACTGACCTAACGTATGACCGTCCTCTCGTCTGAGCTGACCAGAAGTGTAGCCGTCCTTTCGTCTGAACTGACTTGATCTATGACTGTCCTTCGTCTGAGCTGGCCTGATGTGTGACCTTCCTCTCGTCTGAGCTGACCTGATGTATGACCGTCCTCTCATCCGAGCTGACCTGATGTATGACCGTCCCCTCGTCTGAACTGAACTGATGTATGACCGTCCTCTCGTCTGAGCTGACCTGATGTGTGGCCGTCCCCTCGTCTGAACTGACCTGATCTATGACTGTCCCCCGTTCAAGCTGACCTGATGTGTGACCGTCCCCTCGTCTGAGCTGACCTGATGTATGACCGTCCTCTCGTCTGAGCTGACCTGAAGTGTTGTCGTCCCCTCGTCTGAGCGGACCTGATGTATGACCGTCCTTTCGTCTGAGCTGACCTGACGTGTGGCCGTCCCCTCGTCTGAGCTGACCTGACGTGTGACCGTCCCCTCGTCCTAGTTGGTCAGATGTGTGACCGTCCCCTCGTCTGAGCTGACCTGACGTGTGACCGTCCCCTCGTCCTAGCTGGTCAGATGTGTGACCGTCCCCTCGTCAGAGCTGACCTGACGTTTCGACATCCCCTCCGCGCAGGATCATGTCGTTCTTCGTGCCGACTGGTCTGGGGGACCGAGCCGCAGACGTCCGCAACGGCATGCTGTCGGCGGCGCTGACCTGCGTTGAAGCCAACGGAAAGGTGGGCGCGGCGCCGTGTCGTGTCACCGGGCGACGGGGCCGTCGGTCGGTCACGGCTCCCACCGGTGGCGAGTGGTCCGGTCACGGAGATCATGCGACGCATCTGTCAGTTGGGAATGATGATGTGGGCGCTCATTTGTGTTGCGCGCGTCGCTCGTATGCCAATCAGAAGTGGCGCTGTCAGCACTCGGCTGCGTTTTGCGATCACCTACTTCCCATGTGTACAATAAGTTGGCTATCTTTTGTTCGCGTGGCAATGCAAATATGTCTCGGCGGAACCATAATATCTGTCGATTCGTTATGTTTTCCTTTATGCTTGCAATGATGCAAGAATGCTATTTGCATTGTGGGAGCGCCTTGTTCGGCGGATCTGTGTACCGGCCCGTCTCCTCTCGCTGAGCGCCGTGTTCGGCGGATCTGTGTACCGGCTCGTCTCCTCTCGCTGAGCGCCGTGTTCGGCGGATCTGTGTACCGGCCCGTCTCCTCTCACTCTGAGCGCCGTGTTCGGCGGATCTGTGTACCGGCCTGTCTCCTCTCACTCTGAGCGCCGTGTTCGGCGGATCTGTGTACCGGCCCGTCTCCTCTCGCTCCAGGAGGCGGCCACCAGCCTGCTGCCCGTGTTCGACGAATTCCTGGACTCGGCGCCGGCCACGCAGAACTTCGACTCGGTCCGCCAGTCTGTCGTTATCCTCATGGGCTCACTGGCAAAGCATCTGAACAAGACCGACCCCAAGATCAAGCCTATCGTCACCAAGCTGATCCAGGCCCTGGACACGCCCTCCGAGCAGGTCAGGCCCCATCACCGGCTGATGATGCTATGGCATACCGCTAAATATTGGGACAGCTAAGTATACTGATGCAATCAGGTGGAGGCTCGTCGCACCGATGTCGCGGACCTAGTTCGCCTGCCAATCTGCCAGTCTCGGTGCTGGGGCGTCACGAAGGTGTCACCCCCCCAGAGTGCCGGCGTCCGGCGCTTGATGGCAGTCCGGCCTGCCCTGTCGCTCAGCGGCACAGCGACCTGCCTGGGAGCTCAGCAGCCAGCTCTCGGAGCTGCTGCCGGATCCGCTCGCCCTCGTCTGACGCCCGTGTCCCTGCCGTGCTCAGGTGCAGAACTCCGTGTCCTCGTGCCTGCCGGCGCTGGTGCCGGCCATCAAGGAGGACGTGCCGGCCATGGTGCGCCAGATGCTGTCCCGTCTGCTGGAGTCGGACAAGTTCTCGCAGCGGCGCGGCGCCGCCTACGGCATCGCCGGCCTCGTCAAGGGTCTCGGTATCCTGGCCCTGAAGCAGCTCGAGATCATGAACGTGCTCATCAATGCCATTCAGGACAAGAAGGACTTCAAAAAACGAGAGGGTGCGTGCTGCTTGATGTATTGGAGCATCATGCCATGTTCTAAATGCTCTTAAATATGAGCACGTGCATCGTTGTAAGGTTAGGTGCCCTTCACAACTGTGAGGTGTTGTAAGGTGAGTGTGTGGTATCGTATCCATGCGCCCCAAAGGACACCAGAATTTGATGTATTTTCGTGTTCAGGTGTATTTTGTACAAGTCACTCAGTGCGATGATCGGTCTGTTGTTGGGATTAATTGCCGCCAAGTGCGGGCAGCGGTGCCCTCCGCGCAGTGGCCCGGGTGCGCCGGCACACAGCGGCTGTGACCGCCGCCGTGCCTGACCGCCATCCCCCTGCCGCCACCTGTCTCGACAGGCGCCCTCTTTGCCTTCACCATGCTCTGCAACATGCTGGGCCGGCTGTTCGAGCCATACATCGTGCACGTGCTGCCCCACCTGCTGCTCTGCTACGGCGACTCCAACTTGTACGTGCGGGAGGCGACAGACGAGACGGCGCGTGCCGTCATGTCCAACCTGTCGGCGCACGGCGTCAAGCTGGTGCTGCCCTCGCTGCTGGCCGCGCTCGAGGAGGACTCGTGGCGCACGAAGGCCGGTAGGTGGCGCGCGCGGCAGAGCGCGGCGGCGAGGCGGCGCGCGCGCCGGCCGGTCCGCGTTGCCGACGGCGGAAACTGACCGCTGGGTGGTGTTGGTGTGGGTGGGAGGGTGGCTAACGCTCGTGTTGAGGCAGAATGGTGGGTGTCGATCGGTCTGTGGGTAAGCTGCACGTCTGGGAAACCAGAGGTGTGGGGTCCCATTCCCCGCGGTGCCCGCCTTTCCTGCCAGGGCAGTAGGCAGGTCACGCCATATAGCGTTGGAATGTGTCGTAAAGTCGCGATGACGACGAAGTGGACGGGTTTTTGTGCGGGATGGGTTGGTCGGTCTATTACTATCGCCTTTTGGCGGAGCACCTGTTAAAAAATATGAATGGATAAATATGCGTGCAATTTGAAAACTTGAATCGACAAAGATGCGTGCGCATGTTGTTAACGGGCCGTGACCCTGCGAAAAAACGCAGCAGCTATACATTTGCTTGTGTATGCGATTTTTTGTTACGTGAACGCTTTGAATCATCAAGCACTGATATAGGGCGTTGGCGTTGATGGAAGAAATGCTGCTATTTTCAGTACATCTGGCACGTATCTTGCCGCCTTGGGCCCAGCCGTCGGCTGTCGTTAGGCAGTGTGGAGTGCTCCGCGGCGGACCTCGCAGTCGTTAGGCAGTGTGGAGTGCTCCGCGGCGGACCTCGCAGTCAATCGTGAACACTTCAAGGCCGTTATTTTGACACATCTTCTGGGCTGTGTTGTCGGGTGTCGGGAGCCCGTGTTAGGTGCTGCCTACTCCGTCAGCCGGGCACCACCTCACCACCGACGCCGTCACTGTCGGCAGGCTCTGTGGAGCTACTGGGCTCGATGGCGTACTGCGCGCCCAAGCAGCTCTCGTCGTGCCTGCCCAGCATCGTGCCTCAGCTGATCGAGGTGCTGGGCGACTCGCACCAGCGCGTGCAGCGCGCCGGCGCCCAGGCGCTCAAGCAGATCGGCTCAGTCATCCGCAACCCCGAGATCCAGGGTAAGCGGCCGGACGCCGCTGGTGCGATGGACCGGGCTTCGCGGAGGGAATGTTATCTGCCATCGTGACACTGGTCTCAACCTTCCCGTAGAACTGTGTGTGACTTCGTCTTGCCTGATGTTACAGCTGCAGCGACATGGCAGGATGCTCATGTGGATCCCATTTGAAAAAACCTAGGGCAAATTTTATAAGGCCAGAGAACCATGATGTCGCAAAGTAGGTGCTGTTAATGGCCGTAGTTTAAAGTGGCTTCAAATGTGCATACAATTAATCATCTGTCAACCGATTGACAGAGTTGGTGGCGGGTGGAACATGCTGTTCCATTATTTGTGAGGTGTGTGTGAAAACACCCAACCGCTATGAGTGGCGTTTGGTCGGTTGGTGACAAGTGCCGCTCCAGTCCCGGCGGGGGTAAGTCCGGCGGCCGCTCACCCGTGCGGGTGCTGTCGGTGCTGCGCCGCCGGACCGTGCCCATGGCCGGGTGACCGGCGCTGGCAGAGCGGCGCCGGTGCCGGTGCTGTCGGTGCTGCGCCGCCGGGCCGTGCCCCCTGGCCGGGTGACCGGTGCTGACCGAGCGGCGCCGGTGCCGGTGCTGTCGGTGCTGCGCCGCCGGACCGTGCCCCCTGGCCGGGTGACCGGTGCTGACCGAGCGGCGCCGGTGCCGGTGCTGTCGGTGCTGCGCCGCCGGACCGTGCCCCTGGCCGGGTGACCGGTGCTGACCGAGCGGCGCCGATGCCGGCAGCGATCGTGCCGACGCTGCTGTCGGCGCTGCAGGACCCGGCCGGCCGCACCTCGTCGGCGCTCACCATTCTCATCGACACCAAGTTCGTGCACGTGATCGACGCGCCGTCGCTGGCGCTCATCATGCCGGTGGTGCAGCGAGCCTTCCAGGTACGGCCGCTGCTGTGGGCCCGCTGGTGTCTGGAGCGGCCGTGCCGCTCCGTGCAGGACTGCCGGGCCGTGGCCGACTCACCTCGGCTGCGTGACAGTCGGCGTCGATGTTTTGGTGCAGTAGTGGTACCGGTACGTTCGTATTGGCGTGGCTGCTAGATGTGTTGATAACGGAAATTGCAGCTCATGATGGCGACGTTGTCACACCTGTCATTGTGAAATAAAGGCAACGCGGTTGCTGCGATGTACATTGTTAAGTCACATGGCGTTAGCTGGTCTGTGGGTCTGTGCTGAGTGCCTCCATGTAATGGTTCCCTGCGGGGTGGAGTCAACGTGGATGCCTCGGTCTGAATGGTGTCCGGAAGTTCGGGTGGCCATAAGGGCCACGTGCGCCGAAAATGCCTATGATGGCCACGGCTCGGTGGCGTGTATTTAGGACACGCGCCCGATGTCCGCGTGCCATCGCTGCATGTGTGAGCCCTGGGCCCTGACGCCGCGCCCGCAGGACCGGTCGGTGACGTGTGTTTAGGACATGCGCCAGATGTCCGCGTGCCATCGCTGCATGTGTGAGCCCTGGGCTCTGACGCCGCGCCCGTAGGACCGGTCGGTGACGTGTATTTAGGACACGCGCCCGATGTCCGCGTGCCATCGCTGCATGTGTGAGCCCTGGGCCCTGACGCCGCGCCCGTAGGACCGGTCGGTGACGTGTGTTTAGGACATGCGCCAGATGTCCGCGTGCCATCGCCGCATGTGTGAGCCCTGGGCCCTGACGCCGCGCCCGTAGGACCGGTCGGTGACGTGTGTTTAGGACATGCGCCAGATGTCCGCGTGCCATCGCCGCATGTGTGAGCCCTGGGCCCTGACGCCGCGCCCGCAGGACCGGTCGACTGAGGTGCGCAAGATGGCCGCCCAAATCATCGGCAACATGTACTCGCTGACAGACCAGAAGGATCTGGCGCCGTACCTGCCCGGCATCATCCCCGGTCTCAAGTCGTCCCTGCTCGACCCCGTGCCGGAGGTGAGCCGGCCAGGCTGGCGTCGCAGTCACTGCCGCCGCCGCAGCCTAGTTGGGAGACTCGCTCGAAGTGTGCTCTGGTGGTGGACTCGTTGAAGAGAGCCTGACTGGAGCAATTCTGTCGAAGGCTGTTGTTAGAAGCGGACTGGTTGGCCGCAGACTTCTTTTGACGGTGTCCAGTGCCGCTATTGCTGCGTTCAGCAGTGTTTTGCGCTGACTGCACGGCCTGAGTGGCGCTACCGACCGGTCGACGCGTATGTGTGGCCAGCCTCTCCGAACCCCGGGTGTGATTTGTTTCCCCAGTGGGGCGATTGTAGGATGAAGAATCCCAACGGAACTTTGAAATCTTGCCGTTGTATTTCTCTGCCGCTCGTGACAGACCAGCGAGTGGCACGGGGTCAGTGACGTCTCCGGTAGCTGGCACAGCACGTGCTGCCTGCTGCGTCTGCCACCGTGTGCCCGTGTGCCACCGCGTGCCCGCACTAACGCCCGCCGCCGTGCGCGTGCCGCAGGTGCGCAGCAAGTCTGCGCGCGCGCTGGGCGCCATGGTGCGTGGCATCGGCGAGTCTTCGTTCGAGGACCTGCTGCCGTGGTTGATGCAGACGCTGACCTCTGAGCAGAGTTCGGTGGACCGCTCCGGCGCCGCCCAGGGACTCAGCGAGGTGGTCGGCGGCCTGGGCGTCCAGAAGCTGCACAAGCTGATGCCAGGTGCGCGGCGGTCCCCGGCGGTCCCCGGCGGCCCCCGGCGGTCCCCGGCGATCCCCAGCGGCCCCCGGCGGCCCCCGGCAGCCCCCGGCAGCCCCCGGCGATCCCCGGCGGTCCCCGGCGGTCCCCGGCGGTCCCCGGCGGCCCGCGTCCCCGGCGATCTCCGGCGGTCCCCGGCGGCCCCCGGCGGCCCCCGGCGGCCCCCGGCGGCCCCCGGCGGCCCCCGGCAGCCCCCGGTGATCCCCGGCGGCCCCCGGCGGCTCCCGGCGGCCCCCGGCGGCCCCCGGCGGCCCCCGGCGGCCCCCGGCAGCCCCCGGTGATCCCCGGCGGCTCCCGGCGGCCCCCGGCGGCCCCCGGCGGCCCCCGGCAGCCCCCGGCGGCCCCCGGCGGCTCCTAGCGGCCCCCGGCGACTCCCACCTCTCGTCGATTGGTGGCGGCTGGAGCGTCCGGGTTGCCATGATACCGCCGACCATCCGTTTTGGAGTTTGGATCCGTGTGGCCCTGAGAACCTGGCGCAGTGAGACTGAGTTATCGATTATGCAACAAGAACATAAAGTCCTTGGAGGTAGAACACTTGTCACACATTGTGTGTTAGCTCTGCTGAGTGTACCCAAAGTAAGTGTATGTTTTGTTTCTTGTCTTTGCCCTGCGCGCTGGGCTCTAAGCGCCGCTTGTCTTGCTTGCAGACATCATCGCGACGGCATCACGGACGGACATCGCGCCGCACGTCAAGGACGGCTACATAATGATGTTCATCTACATGCCGATGGTGTTCCAGTCAGAATTCACCCCGTACATCGGCCAGATCATCCCGTCCATCTTGAAGGTGAGGGACGGCCGGTGCCGGCGGACCGTGTCCGCCCGCGCCCGCTGCGGCCGGTGTCTGCTAGAGCGGTGTGTATGTCCGAGCATGCCAGACCCTGCTGCTGACGTTGTTTTGGGCTGTGCTGTACATGTTCAGTGTTTGGTTGGGTTGATACAGAGACGTTCATTGCTGGTTGTTCACTGCGTGGGGGTAAGTCGGGGCAGCCTTGGGTACATTGCGGCTGTTACTGCGCAGTGAATGGTCGGCTTAACGGGCGCGGAGCTGACCACGCCGCCGCCTCCGGCCAGCGACGTCACCGGCGAAGTGAAAGCGGGCGACTGGCTCCGATGTGATGGGTGATGAATGTGCGCGTCGGCTCGTTGGTCTAGGGGTATGATTCTCGCTTAGGGTGCGAGAGGTCCCGGGTTCAAATCCCGGACGAGCCCAGTTATTGTTGCTGAATTGCCCGATCGGATGTGCCACGTTGCATTACAGTATAGCTTGGTGTCTGGGAGGTTCCACGACCAGACCCCGAACGAGCCCGGGAAGGTGGACGTGATTGATGTAGACAGATGCGTCATCGGTAGCAAGACTGGTGATTCGTGTGGCGCAGTAGGGTTGTTAACGCGGTTATAAAATAAGGTTGCTTCCGTGGTGCATAATGTTGTGTCAAGAATAAAGACAAATTTAAAGCACACCTTGGCTGAAGGTTTTGAGTTTGTGTTTGTGTGGGAGTCGCGTGCGATGACCGACGACGACGAATTGCGCACGACCTTGGTGTTCACGATTGTTATTCTCTAGGATCCGTGCGAGTTGTAAACATGTGCCGTCTTTTCCGGAGAAGCATGTCGTATGCATGGCCGTTGACGAGGCAAGATATCGAATGCGAAATTGAAAGTCTAAAGCTAGCAGTTAATATTTGTCAGCCAAAACTGCCCGTCACGCTGGCATTACCGCGCTGGAATGGCGGGGCGGTGGAATTTATTGTGAGGACGTCTGCTATCGACGGGGAGGCTCGCATTCACGCGCCGGTGACCGCAGCCGGCGGCCTCAGCGCTTGGTCTCATTTGTTACCGAACGGTATCATATCCTGTTGTCAGCCATTTCAGCTAGGTTTAACGCCGGCCTGTTACAATCCGGTAGAGTTGGCAGACCCGGCCCGCTCCCCTGACCTCCACCCGTTCGCAGTGTAACCCATCCCGACATAATTGGCAGACCCGGCTCGCTCCCCTGACCTCCACCCGTTCGCAGTGTAACCCATCCCCGACAGAATTGGCAGACCCGGCCCGCTCCCCTGACCTCCACCCGTTCGCAGTGTAACCCATCCCGACATAATTGGCAGACCCGGCCCGCTCCCCTGACCTCCACCCGTTCGCAGTGTAACCCATCCCGACATAATTGGCAGACCCGGCTCGCTCCCCTGACCTCCACCCGTTCGCAGTGTAACCCATCCCGACAGAATTGGCAGACCCGGCCCGCTCCCCTGACCTCCACCCGTTCGCAGTGTAACCCATCCCCGCCAGAATTGGCAGACCCGGCCCGCTCCCCTGACCTCCACCCGTTCGCAGTGTAACCCATCCCGACATAATTGGCAGACCCGGCCCGCTCCCCTGACCTCCACCCGTTCGCAGTGTAACCCATCCCCGACAGAATTGGCAGACCCGGCCCGCTCCCCTGACCTCCACCCGTTCGCAGTGTAACCCATCCCCGACAGAATTGGCAGACCTGGCCCGCTCCCCTGACCTCCACCCGTTCGCAGTGTAACCCATCCCCGACAGAATTGGCAGACCCGGCCCGCTCCCCTGACCTCCACCCGTTCGCAGTGTAACCCATCCCGACAGAATTGGCAGACCCGGCCCGCTCCCCTGACCTCCACCCGTTCGCAGTGTAACCCATCCCCGACAGAATTGGCAGACCCGGCCCGCTCCCCTGACCTCCACCCGTTCGCAGTGTAACCCATCCCGACAGAATTGGCAGACCCGGCCCGCTCCCCTGACCTCCACCCGTTCGCAGTGTAACCCATCCCCGACAGAATTGGCAGACCCGGCCCGCTCCCCTGACCTCCACCCGTTCGCAGTGTAACCCATCCCGACATAATTGGCAGGACCCGGCCCGCTCCCCTGACCTCCACCCGTTCGCAGTGTAACCCATCCCCGACAGAATTGGCAGACCCGGCCCGCTCCCCTGACCTCCACCCGTTCGCAGTGTAACCCATCCCCGACAGAATTGGCAGACCCGGCCCGCTCCCCTGACCTCCACCCGTTCGGAGTGTAACCCATCTCGACAGAACTGCCTGTGCGCGTGACCGGACGTGGAATACGCCAATGCGACTGCTCCATGATAGATCAATGCATTGTGAGGTGCACAGTAAAATGTCAACATGTGATAACTATTCATCCCTAATCTGGCTTGTCAGGCAAACTCCGTTACACATTGGCCATGATATGACATAGTCTGGCAAGGTATAGTGTTCCAGTTCGTACCGTCTGACAATTACTCTGTATCTGACGTAGCTCAGGGCCGGTACAAGACGTGCGGCGAACAGTTCACGGGCACCTTTGCCGCTGTTTTATCTGGTGTCCGAACATTATCTCATAATCCTCGTGCATGGGGACTGTCACCCGAGCGTTGGTATTCAAGTGGGAACGGCGGGCAGTATATGGTACACAATGCTGTATTCAAGTGAGAACGGGGGGCAGCATATGGTACACAATGCTGTATTCAAGTGGGAACGGCGGGCAGCATATGGTACACAATGCTGTATGTTGTACGTGTGGGCTGTTGGCCTGACTTGTGGGATGAGGTAGTTGATCTGATAATGATCTGCTTGGTGAGGTGGCTGTCCTAATGGTGACCTGTGTGGTGAGATGGCAGTCCGGTTGGTGACCTGTGCGGTGAGGCGGCTGTCCTGATGGCGACCTGTGCGGTCAGGCGACTGTCGTGATGGTGACCTGCGCGCCCACAGGCGCTGGCGGACGAGACTGAGTTTGTGCGCGAGACGGCACTGAAGGCGGGCCAGCGGATTGTGAACGTGTACGCCGACACCGCCGTACAGCTGCTGCTGCCAGAGCTCGAGCTGGGCCTATTCGACGACAACTGGCGCATCCGGTTCAGGTCAGGACCGCCGACACGGGCCAGAGTGACCGGCGGCGACACGGGCCAGGGTGATCGGCGGTGACACGGGCCAGAGTGACCGGCGGTGACACGGGCCAGAGTGACCGGCGGTGACACGGGCCAGAGTGACCGGCGGTGACACGGGCCAGAGTGACCGGCGGCGACACGGGCCAGAGTGACCGGCGGCGACACGGGGAGAGCGGCAGGTGTTGACACGAGAGAGCGACAGATGATGACACGGAGAGAGCGACAAGTTGTGGCACGAAGAGAGCGACACGTGATGACACGGGGAGAGCGACAGGTGGCGGCATAGGAGAGCGACAGGTGGTGACACGGGGAGAACGACAGGTGGTGACGCGGGAGAGCGATAGGTGGTGACACGGGGGGAGCGACGGATGTATCCCGGGAAAGTGACGGGGCTGGTGTCCCGGGGAGGGACGGGTGATGTTGTTGACAGGGGCGGCCTATTTTCTGGGTGGAGACAGGTCAAGCCCGGAGAGGACGGTTCACATCATTGGCACGGATCCGTGTCTAGAAACCTTTGAATCTAGAAGGGAGCACAACGTGTGCAATTCTGTTGAGAGAAGGAAGCTGATGCATGATTGGCCGTACCGTCAGGGCGGTATGTCCAATGTGATGTGGCGCAGGCAACGGACGTGGGCTCCGTGGCTTTGTTGCTGGCTGGTCTTGCAAACTGAGTCACGCTGCACCATGATCAAACTGGGTCACACCGCACCAAACTGGATCATGCTGCACCAAACTGGGTCACGCTGCACCAAACCGGGTCACGCTGCACCATGGTCAGACGTTTTGCTGGTTACGTGCACTCGTGGCGCGCCGGTTTTCCTTTGGGCATTGCATAAGGGCATTGACGACAAATGAGTTGCCTCTTTGAGGTCGATTACCATATGCACTGGATTTTCCCAACAAAAAAGTTTTATCGATTTCATTACAGAAGCATAATGATGGCAATGTTCAAAAGTTGCCGTGTTATGGGAGGGATTTTATTGTTACGGCTACTCTGCGTGATCCGGCTTTTGCCAGAGGACGTTGTTCTTGTCTCGGTACAGTCTGAATGACCGGATCGCCCTGACCTGGCTGCCGGAGGACGGCCCGTCGAGGCTCGCGTGGCTCATCTCAGACACCGGGACAGTTCGTGGTCTGTACTCTCTGGCTCGGCTCAGCACGGCCAGTCTGTATATCACCGTGGTAACGGGAACTCTTAAGCCCCTCAGGGAGAGAGCTTTGGTCTGCACCATCCGACCCATCTCGGAGCAGTCGAGACTATCACCACATTGTGGCACGTCCAAAAGTGGTGGTGGCGGTCTGAACCCTCTGCCATACCCCAGAACAGTATGAACACTTTCAGCACCCGGGCCTCTCTTGGAACAGTCGAGGTGCTCTTTACAAACACTCATATCTGCCTTAAACAGCCGTAAGAGCAATGTAAACTCCTTGGCCGGTGTTCGAGCTGCTGTCGCAGTCTGTACGCTCCGATCTGTCGTAGTAATTGAAAAGAGATGTGGCCGTGATTCGGCAGCCTGAACGCCCTGGCCTGTCTGAGGACGGACGTGACAGTGACCATATGGCCCGTTTCAGGTCATTCATGGCAGTGAATGTCCTGGTCGGTCTCAGTTCAGTTGCGATGGCCCAAACTCCGTGGCTTGCAGCGGATGGGCCGCGCAGTGTGATCGGCCTGGCGTTCTGCAGAGTGTGTCACGCTGAACTCGCCGAACTCTCAGAGAGTCGTCACGACCAGAGCCTCTCCGGCGCAGTGAAGCGGACGCGGCCGCGTTCTTCTGTCTGTATTATAGTGACAGTTGCGAGAGAGTTATGGTGCGGTATTCTGGGCAGCACTTTCAATAAGTGCAGTTGGTCCGGGCCGGAGGGTGAGAGGCTTATCCACTCCGGTTGATATCCTGCATTAGTGTCAATCGCGCTGCCCCAGATGATACGCCTCTGATCTACTGCCTCCCCCACCCCAGCCCTACGCCGTTAAACTGCCTCCCCCACCCCAGCCCTACGCCGTTAAATTGCTTCCCCCACCCAGCCCTATGCCTTTAAACTGCCTCCCCCACCCCAGCACTACGCCGTTAAACTGCCTCCCCCACCCCAGCCCTACGCCGTCGGGGATGGTGGAGCGACCTGTATATTGTTATCAGCTGAGCTTTGTGGTAACGGGATGGCAGGCAGTGGTCGGTGGCCGCCCTGAGCAGCCGTCTGACCGGACCTCAGGCCGACTCGACCCGGAGACCCGTCCCTGCTGTCGCTCCCGGCCGCCGCCCTTTCGGAAGCCGCCCGTCGTTCTGTCAGGCCCGACCGCCCTGTCGGGCTCGGCCATCGTCTTGTCGCTCCCGGCCGTCATTCCGTCGGGCCCGCTCGCCGCGCTGTTGGGACCGGCCCCGTCTTGCCGTGCCCGGCTGCCGTCCTGTCGGGCCCGCTCGCCGCGCTGTCGGGCCCGGACGCCCGGAGCGGGCCCAGGCCGTGACCACCGCCCAGACGAGCGCGGCCGGCACTGAAAGGCCGTCATAACGGGCTCACAGCTGGCCACGCTGTCGCCGGCCCGCCGGCCGACCGACCTGTCGCTGACGTCATTGATATGGTGAAAGCTGACGGCCCGCTCCGCGCGGATGGATAATGGTTAGAGTGCAGTGGCTCGTTGGTCTAGGGGTATGATTCTCGCTTAGGGTGCGAGAGGTCCCGGGTTCAAATCCCGGACGAGCCCAGTTATTGTTGCTCGTGGATCTGGGATTCATGCTGAGAAGGAAAGGTTGCTCATCAAGTGGGGTAAGGGTCCCGGGTTCGAATCCCGGATGTGTCTCGCTTTTGTATGGTTGCCATTCAATGGCACGAAATTGTGTGGGTGTTGGAGGTCCCGGCTGTGAGTCATGGAGGACCTGGCTCGCTTGTTTGGGCTTGCTTGGCTTGCTCACTATGGATTATGGCTGGCTGATGTGGACGCCTCACGCGCAGTTCGGCTCGTCGGCTCACGGAGCTGTCGAGGCCGGTACGTAAACCCTTACCATCAGATTGCAGCACCGCCGCGTGCACCTCATTGTCCCCAGCCACGGCCAGCGAGTCGCGAGACTGTGCGGTCCACAGTCGCGCGGTTTATTTGGTACCGCCATTTGTGACATCACCTCCGCCAGCTGGGCTTGGTATGCGTAGTACAGATCAACCTCAGAACTCTAGGTGGCGCTTCTGCTGTTTTCTTTGGGACAAAGTGAGGCCGCTGATACCAAATCAATTATTGTATGGACATCATGTTCACTTTTCGCTACCACGACCACAAATTTTGAAACCGTATTGTCTCTTACGGCAGTGTTGTTGTACACGCTGCAGACTACACGTAGTCTTATTAGCGTGTGGGCATTATCCATTCCTCCCTATCATCTCCAGGCTCTAACCGTGCAGCGCAACAACGTGTAGTCCCGGTGAACGGTACCCGCTATGTGATATGTTTTCATGTACAACGGTTAAAATAGAGAACTTAACACCTAGGTGACCTGGAATATTTTCAAAAGCTATCCGCGCGCCCTATTTAGAAATTTGATGATTTTTTGCCTGATATATGTGTACACGCATCCACCAGCACGCGTGTTGACCCTAAGGAGTCGTTTCACGACAAAAAAGCGGCTTTCAGTGCACCCTGTTGGGTGGCCCGGCAGTCCTGTCGAGATAGGTATTTTGTGAATACAAATGGTGCGCCAGGCAGGGCGTCACTGGTTTCTGGTGGTCGCTGGTTGCAAATATGCGGAATGCCTGCTCGTTAGCTGTAAGAAGCATATTCGCATTAGTGTGGGCTCGTGATAAATTGCTCGGTACTTAGGTCCGCAGATTATGATTGATGTTCCTCGGCGTTGTTTTTTGTGCGTTCGGTTTCCAGGACAAATGCTCCTTTTCTACGGAGAGATAACGGGATTCTTTATGACGAACCACTCACACAGATGGCCGCATTACTCGGGTAGTGATAAATCTCGGAGTCGTCGGGGAAAGGAAGAATGCCGCATCTGGACTTGTTTTGCCAAGACCCTCTGCAATTAAAGGGCGGAGCTAGTTGCCTTTGTGCAAGTCGCTCGGATGTTCTGGGGTCACCTCGAAGGTGTGAAGGTGTGAAGGTATAAAGCAAGCATCCCAGTTTGATTCAACCTCTGGTGAAAAGCCAGTCAAAACTCCAAAGGCCACCTTATTATAGAGCATGGTCACCAACACACGCGCGTCGACGGGTAACCATCGGAAGGAGGAGGCGTTTGGAGGGCCGTCACCGCTCAGTTCGCTGCAATGCGCTGTGACCAGGCTTTGTCCCTGGGATTGAGATACGTGGTGGTATCTTGTGGAGGAACCTTAAGGTGTCTGAATTGGGCTTTATTGTAATGAAATGAATGTCTGACTTTCCGAAATGCCGCCTTAACGTAACTGTTTACAAAACCCATTTGGCCACGGTCTGGTGAACACGAATGTCGACTGAGTATGGGTGACATAAAAGTATTGCTCAACAACCGAACAAAGAAAGAAATCATTTGCTCGCGGTGACTTGAAATCCGGCTGAAGCATTATCGACAAATCTTTGTCAAAAATGTGCGTCCTTAGGACGGATTGAAGGAGATAGGCATCGCTATCCTGAATGGGACAGACATGATGTAGTTACGGCCATGGACATATATCTTAACACGTGAAACATGGCACGTTTAACGTCCAGTGTCAAGCCGTCCCCAGATTCCTCTCATTTCATTCATTGTTTCATGACACTCTGTGTCGGCCATTTGCTTGATGTGACCAAATGAGCACAGGGTGCAGTTTTCGTCCTTGACTTGAGGCACAGTATTGCCCGTAACACAAATATTAATCATCTGTTCCAGCCCTGCCTTCTGGGGGACTGGTGTCTCAGTCCTACGGATCTAGACTTCTGACCCCGACAACTTTGCTGGATGACTTACCATACCCAATGTCAGCTGTGATGCATACTTGCGCGTGGCGCGGTGTACCTCGCCACCGTCGGTGGCCCCGCGTGACGTGCCCTTTCACCCCGTGCGCAGCTCGATCCAGCTGCTGGGTGACCTGCTCTACCGGATATCGGGCGTGTCCGGCAAGATGAGCACGGAGACGGCCGGCGACGACGACAACTTCGGCACCGAGCACAGCCAGCAGGTGGGCGCCGCCGGCCGGGGTGGCTCGGGGCGGCACGTGTGGCCGGTCCCCGGTGTGCGCGGACCGGGCCGCGGGCGTGGGCGGTCACCGTCACCGGCGCATCTGCCTGCCCCGAGGCCGTCGGGCCGCGGCTTGCTCCCGCCCCGACAGCCGATCACCGTCGACCATTGTCTTTCGCCGACCACTGCCGGGGCCGCTGTCTGGGAGCCGGGCCCGTGCGCGGTGCCGGGCGCCGGTCTCACCTGGCGCCTGGTGTCGGCGGCGCTGACGTGTGTGCTCTGAGCTCGCGGGCAGCTGACCGGCGCAGCTGACAGCGCCGCGGCGCCGCCCGGGCCGAGCGCGTGGTGCGGACAGCTGACTCGTCTGCTCCCTAGTGCGCCTCTGCCACCGCCACGGTCGCCAGACGGCTGACTCGTCCGCCCCCCCAGTGCGCCTCTGCCACCGCCACGGTCGCCAGACGGCTGACTCGTCTGCTCCCCAGTGCGCCTCTGCCACCGCCACGGTCGCCAGACGGCTGACTCGTCTGCTCCCCAGTGCGCCTCTGCCACCGCCACGGTCGCCAGACGGCTGACGGCGCGTATCTCTCCGCCGGCAGTCGATCATCCACATCTTGGGCGTGGAACGGCGCAACCGGGTGCTCTCCGGCCTGTACATGGGCCGCTCGGACGTGGCGCTGATGGTGCGCCAGATCTCGCTACACGTCTGGAAGATCGTGGTTCCCAACACGCCGCGCACGCTGCGTGAGATCCTGCCCACGCTGTTCACCCTGCTGCTCGGACACCTGGCCAGCACCAGCCACGACAAGCGCCAGGTGACGTCGCCCGCCGCCCTCGGCCTCTTGCGCTGACGCCCTGTGCGGAGGAGATGACCTGCGGCTCTGCGACGCCGCGCCTGGGGCGTTCCAGCGTCATGGCGCGGTGGCGTAGTACTCGTCATTGTATTGTGGCGTTGCTGCCGCTGTTCAGGCGTTGCGGCCGGCCGAATGATGGTGGCATGTAACGTGGATTGGGATCAGTGCAAGGTTTTACGCACATCAAGTGTCATTTTGTCGGATGGAAGTCCAGACTATGGTGTCTGTGTGTTGTGCACCGTGAGACGCACCTCCTCGTGCTTTTTCTGACTTCATTGCTGCGTGGCCGCGCTGCGGCGTCCGGTTGCATCACAGCCTGCGCCGGGTGCCGCCAGGTGGCAGCGCGGACGCTGGGCGACCTGGTGCGGAAGCTGGGCGAGCGCGTGCTGCCGGAGATCATCCCGATCTTGGAGCGGGGCCTGCAATCGGACGAACCGGACCAGCGCCAGGGCGTCTGCATCGGCCTGAGCGAGATCATGGCCTCCACCAGCCGGGACATGGTGCTCGCCTTCGTCGACAGTCTGGTGCCCACCGTCAGGTCAGTTGCCAACCGCGCTGCACGGCACGAGTCTCGGATGGCCGCATTGTGCGCTCCCGTGGTTTTAAGGTTTTCTCCAGTCCGCGCATGGATCTTTCCGGCCTGAAATGAACCCTCAGATGAAGTCTGTGAGGCTCCTGTTTGACCTCTGTATGACCGCCTGAGGTTGTGCTGTTTGACCTCCGTGTGACCCCTTCGGACGGGTTCTGTTTGACCTCCGTGTGACGCCGGCAGGCGGGCGCTGTCTGACCCTCTGCCGGAGGTGCGCGCCGCCGCCGCCCAGACGTTCGACTCGCTCCACAACACGGTGGGCACGCGCGCCCTGGACGAGATCCTGCCGCCGCTGATGGAGCAGCTGAGCCACCCCGGCGGACAGGTGAATGGCGAGGAGGGCGCGCCCGCGGCCGCCGGTGGGGGTCCGCAGATCACGTGCACCATTGTCCGGTGTCACTGGGCCAGGTGTGTCTGACCATGCTGCCCTTGTCTGGAGACCCAGCAGTGATTGAAGCCTGACTTTACGCGTAAAGTTGAATGTGTTGTCGAAATTTTAAATTAATGACATAGATCTTGTGCTCTGGCCTGTGTACCGAACTTTGCAGTTAACGCACCCTTAAAACCCGATTGCGACCAATGTTGTCATGCTTGAACACGAGATCCGCGGCATGACATGGCTGGCATGTGACAGAGTAAGTCACGTAATCTATGCGTGCCATGTGGTCATACCGTATGACCATGTGGGCGCCATGTGGCCATACCATTTGACCATCTTGGCGCCACGTGATTATATATGGGCGCCATGTGACCATGTGTGGGCGCCATGTAGCCATATGTGGGCGCCATGTGGCCACACATGGGCGCTACGTGATGGGGGTAGTCGGCGCGCCCTGAAGCCTGTATCATCATCTAATCTGACCTTGCGAGCCCACCTGGGATACATGCATGGCGTGGTCACCCTGTCCTTTGCCCGGGTGCACGCTCCGACATTGTGCTGCCGTTGTCAGGCGGAGTACGTGCTGGACGGCCTGCGTCAGGTGATGGCCATCAAGTCGCGGGTCGTGCTGCCGTACATGGTGCCGCAGCTGACGGCGCCGCCCGTCAACACCAAGGCGCTCAGCATCCTGGCCTCGGTGGCCGGCGACGCCCTGACGCGCCACCTCGGCCGCATCCTGCCGGCGCTCATGTCAGCCATGGGCGCCGCCGAGGCCGGCGAGCCGGCCGCAGAGCAGGCCGGCTACTGCGAGTCGGTGATCCTGTCGGTGCTGGAGCCGGGCGGCGTGCGGACCGTGGTGGACGAGCTGCTGGAGGCGACGCGCGCCGGCTCGCTGCCGCGCCGCCGCGCCGCCGTGGCGCTGCTCGCGTCGTTCTGCGGCCAGACGCGCGCCGACTACGAGCAGCACGTGCCGCAGCTGTTACGCGGACTCACGCATCTCTTCATCGACGAAGATGAGCGCCTGCTGCAGGTCAGTATGGCAAAGACAGGTGGAGGGGCTTGAGGGGCCGCGTCAAGCAATGCGAACTATCCGTGCTTTCCGAGTGGGAGTTTTGGTATGTGCATGTGCAGAATCATTCTTGAATGGTTACATGTAGTATCTATGTACAATGGCTGCGGCGGTGTTGGTGCCGGACGGCTCCCACTGGCCTCGCCGCCGGACGGCTCCCACTGACTTTGCTGTCGGACGGCTCCCACTGACTTCGCTGTCGGACGGCTCCCAATGGCCGCTGTTGAACGGCTCCCACTGACCTCGCTGCCGGACGGTTCCCACTGACTTCGCTGCCAGACGGCTCCCACTGACTTCGCTGCCAGACGGCTCCCACTGACTTGGCTGCCGGACGGCTCCCACTGACTTCGCTGCCAGACGGCTCCCACTGACCTCGCTGCCGGACGGCTCCCACTGACCTCTGCCGGACGGCTCCCACTGACCTCGCTGCCAGACGGCTCGCACTGGCCTCGCTGCCAGACGGCTCTCACTGACCTCGCTGCCATTCACAAATCAGTCGGCGACACATGAGCTCTGCCTCACGCCTGTGCTGTCCCGTTTCATACCAGTTGTGCTCTACGCCCGCCCTGTGCGGTGTTTCAGTCTGCCTGGGAGGGTCTAAGCGCCGTCATCAAGCGGTTGGAGCTGGATGACGAGCACAGCTACTACATCCCGGACGTGCGCCAGGCGGTGCGGTTCGCCGCCAGCGACCTCAAGGGCAAGCAGCTCATGCCCGGCTTCTGCCTGCCCAAGGTCGGTGACGTCCGGTCACAGAGGGACGGCGGGGGCCGGGAGGTGTTGCCGCCTGCGTTAGGTCATTTGTGACCTTGCGCTGTCACTAGTGACGGTTGCCCGGGTGCCGTGGAGTGACGACTGTGCCGCAGCGTGCTGCCAGCGCGCTGGTCTGCCAGAGATGACGTGTACCATGCCTTGGCCCTGGGAACACCGACACTTCCACTGATGTGCGTCACGCCCCGTACCGCTGCGATACGCTGGATCGCCGCCCACCACGCCCCGTCTCTGACGCCGGCCGGCCGCCGCCCCGGCAGGGCATCACCCCGATGCTGCCCATCTTCCGCGAGGCGGTGCTGAACGGCGCGCCCGAGCTGAAGGAGTCGGCGGCCGCCGGTCTGGCTGAGATGATCCGGCTGACTTCGCCGGCGGCGCTGCGCACCAGCGTCGTCCACATCACCGGACCGCTGATCCGTATCCTGGGCGACCGGTTCGCCTGGAACGTCAAGGTGGCCGTGCTCGAGTGTCTGGCGCTGCTGCTCGAGAAGGTGGGCGTCATGCTGAAGCCGTTCCTGCCGCAGCTGCAGACCACCTTCCTGAAGGCGCTGGTCGACCCGCACAAGCAGGTGCGCCTGCGTGCGGCCACCGCGCTCGGCCGACTGATCCCGATCCACACGCGCGTCGACCCGCTCTTCACCGAGCTACACAGCGGCATCCGGTCGGCAGAGGACACTGGCGTCAGGTGAGGACTCCGGCGTCAGGTGAGGACACTGGCGTCAGGTGAAGGCTCCGGCGTCAGGTGAGGACACTGGCGTCAGGTGAGGACACTGACGTCAGGTAAGGACACTGACGTCAAGTGAGGATCCCGGCGTCAGGTGAAGACCTTGACGTCAGGTGAGGACACCGGTGTCAGGTGAGGACCCGGTGTCAGGTGAGGACTCCGACGACAGATGAGGACACTGACGTCAGGTGAGGACCCCGGGGTCAGGTGAGGACTCCGACGTCAGGTGAGGACACCGGCGTCAGGTGACAGCCGGAACCGGTGCCGGGTGACGGCTGAGGCCTTAAATAAGCATAAGAGAGGGCACGGGTCTTTTAAGGATGGCAGGCCAGCATGCTCTTCCTTTTACCTGGGTGAAGAGGCCGGGAGAAGATATAGGATTGGTCGGAGGTGGCAGACGAGCCGGTTCGTAAGTCCGACCGCGACGGCTGGAGCGGCCGTGTTCGGGTCCACAGCCGACCTGACGTCCGGCGCCCCGCAGGGACACTACGCTGCAGGCGCTGCGTAACCTGGTGGGTCCGGCCGGCGACAAGATGGGCGACGCCGTGCGAAAGCCGATGCTGACCACACTGCTGGACCTGCTGGGTCACACGGAGGAGAGCACCCGGCTGGCGGCGGCCGGCTGCCTGGCCGCCCTCTGCCGCTGGCTGCCACCCGACGAACTGCACGTGGCCTACCGCGACACCATACTGGGTCAGTGTCCAGAGGACCGGCACACCGGCCGCGGTCAGAGGGGTGCCCGACACCATACTGGGTCAGTGTCCAGAGGAGCGGCACACCGGCCGCGGTCAGAGGGGTGCCCGACACCATACTGGAGTGTCCAGATGAGCGGCACACCGGCCGCGGTCGGAGGAGCCCGACACCGCCCAGCGACCTCAGTTGGGCGTGTAGCACCTGGTGGCAGCGGCACGGGGCGCGCGCGCTCGCCGACCGGCTCGTCACCAGCAGATCAGTCACCAACCCCTGCGCTCTCGCTACTATGCTCGAGCGGCGCCTGTCCCGTCTGTGTGCATCTGTACCCTGCGCTCCCCTCACGTGGCGCGTCACGTGTCTCCGCGCTCTTCACCGTCCCGACGGGCGCGGTTGACATGACACGCAGTCCTCTGACCACTCGTGACACGAGCCCGTGTCCGCACTGGCCCGACCTGGCTGGCGCCGCGCCCTCTGACGACGCGTCGCCGCGCGCCGCCGCCAGATGACGACAGCATGCTGGACTGGACAGTGCGACACGGCCGCAGTGCTGCCCTGTACGTGGCGCTCAAGTGCGCGCCCGAGCAGGTGCTAACCGACGACTGGACCAAGCGCACCATCCGCGTCATCGTCGGCTACGTACAGGTGAGGCGGCGTCCGTGCGGCGGTAGTCGGTGGTCAGCAGTATGCTGACCACCGACTATGTCAGGTGCGCTGACCATGCTGACCCGTCTGTCCGGTGTGCTGACCATGTTGACCCGTCTATCCGGTGTACTGACCGTACTGACCCGTCTGTCCGGTGTACTGACCATGCTGACCCGTCTGTCCGGTGCGCTGACCATGTTGACCCGTCTGTCCGGTGTACTGACCGTACTGACCCGCCTGTCCGGTGTACTGACCGTACTGACCCGTCCGTCCGGTGCGCTGACCGTGTTGACCCGTGTGTCCGGTGTGCTGCCGCTGACCGGGACGCGTCGCTCTGCAGGCGGACCGGCCTCCGCTGGTGATGAACGGCCTGCGGGCGGCTGGCTATCTATTGCGCCATCAGCTGAGCAGCGCCCAGGGCGCGGCCGGCTCGCCGCTGCTGGCACCGCTCGTCCGCTCCATCAACAACAACAGCAACGAGGTAATCTCCGGTGCGGGGAACATCGCCGGCGTGCCGGCGGGCCGAAGCTCGCTGGGTATAGACGGGATAGAGAGGTCCCTGGTGGCAGAGGGTATATGTGCATAGAAGTCTGTTATATATCGGAGTCTGATATATATATATATATATATATATATATATATATATGTGTGTGTGTGTGTGTGTGTGTGTGTGTGGTGTGTGTGTGTGTGTGTGTGTGTGTGTGTGTGTGTGTGTGTGTGTGTGGTGTGTGTGTGTGTGTGTGTGTGTGTGTGTGTGTGTGTGTGTGTGTGTGTGTGTGTGTGTGTGTGTGTGTGTGTGTGTGTGTGTGTGTGTGTGTGTGTGTGTGTGTGTTGTTGTGTGTGTGTGTGTGTGTGTGTGTGTGTGTGTGTGTGTGTGTGTGTGTGTGTGTGTGTGTGTGTGTGTGTGTGTGTGTGTGTGTGTGTGTGTGTGGTGTGTGTGTGTGGGTGTGTGTGTGTGTGTGTGTGTGTGTGTGTGTGTGTGGTGTGTGTGTGGTGTGTGTGTGTGTGTGTGTGTGTGTGCGTGTTTGTGTGCGTGCGTGCGTGCGTGCGTGCGTGCGTGTGTGTGTGTGTCTATGTATCAGCCTTCGATGCAGAAGTCGTGAAAACGCGGCCTGATGTCTCCGAATTCCCACTCAGAGACGCATCCCCGACTGGAAATCTGGGAGTCTGTCCCAAGGTAGTCCAATGCCGCCAGACCTATGACGTGAACGAGCACGCTGTGTTGTCGGCTGTGTGCAGCCGGCGGTGCCCGTGCGCTCCGCTGCAGAGTGATGGATGGCGCAGCCTCCACCGCTCGCCGTGTTCCCCGGTGGCCCGTTCGCTAGCCGCGCTGATGATATTGTGCGGTGCTTTTATTCCACTGCTGACCTTTGGAGGCAGTGCCTTGGCACTCCAAGGAACTAGGGAATGCAATCAGTATCCCGCTGTCCAAGCAGACTCCAGGCGGTCATTGCCCCGGAGTCCGAATTTCATTTCAGACGCGACATATCCCTGTCTCGTTTTTCAAACAAACAAACGTCAGGTCTACGCGTTCTAGATTTCTAGGTCTAGATTTCGTCCATGACTTCGCTGTCTTTGGGAGGCCTTATGGTGGCACAGCGCGTACACCGCATGGCTGTTGCGCGATGTCTTTATTCAGCCCCTAGCACCATGCTGGTAGGTCTACTGCGCGTGACCACTACCACCCGACCAGGCTTGATGCTGATGTGTGTGTGTTGTGTGTGTGTGTGTGTGTGTGTGTGTGTGTGTGTGTGTGTGTGTGTGTGTGTGTGTGTATGTGTGTGTGTGTGTGTGTGTGTGTGTGTGTGTGTGTGTGTGTGTGTGTGTGTGTGTGTGTGCGCGCGTGCGTGCGTGCGTGCGTGCGTGCGTGCGTGCGTGCGTGCGTGCGTGCGTGCGTGCGTGCGTGGGTGTGTCCATCCGCGCCAGCGATCGTCAGGTTCTCTGCGTCTTGGGGTTACTTTAATTATTGCACGCTGTAGATTCCCGGCACGAACTCGAGATGTCCTCCTGCCAGTGCGCCTAAGCTTTATTTCGGAGATGCCAGCTTTTAATGAAATCCATCGGGATGAATTGTCGCAATATATACGGCCGATGAATTGCGTGGACCAGACCTCTGCCTCGAGAGAAACGGAACGTCGCCCTGCGACAGGCCGACCTGATCGAGGAGCCTTACATTTGGAACCAGTTGCACCGTAAGATATCTAAACTCCTGACTGGTGCTGGCATGTCTCTGAACAGGAAAGCTGCGAGTGCGTTGTTGGGAGAAAGAAAAGACGACACGTCCTTGTCTAACAAGTTTGCCTTGACCATCGACCACGGCGCAAACGGCCAGAGTGGGCGTCTGTGCCAGCACGTGGCCGCTCCTCGCACGCGCCCGAGCGCAGCAGCTTCCCACGGGCTGTGCGAATCTCGCCGCCGAGCGCAAGGGACGACCGCCCTAAATAGCCGCCGGCGCGCAATAGCGGGGAGCGGCGATGGACGGACGGCGCCGGCGGCGGATTCGATTGCCGGCGGCGGCGGCGCGCTGCCAGTGCATTAGCTGGCGGCGGCCGGCCGCACCTGGGGCTCCGTTCGGATGCACCTGTGTTTTGTGTCCGGGCGGCTGGGGCGTCGGCGGCAGCGGCAGCGGCGGCAGCGGTCAGGCAGCTCTGGAGGCAGGCGGCCGCGGCTCTCTGAGCCGTCGGCCAGCGGCCGGTGTCCGGCTTGCGGTCCTGAAGGCCCTGTCAGGGATGAGCCACCAGTGCTCCGCGACCAGCTGGTGTTCGGGAATCAGCCAGGACCATGTAACCAAGGTGTTATGACCCGGCCGTAGTGGGCAGCAGACGGTGGTTCCCGTTGCGCCCTAGCTAGGTCACCCTGATCGTGGCCCGTCGCGCCCCAAGTGGGCCAGCCTGATCGTGGCCCGTCGCACCCCAGCTGGGCCGGCCTGATCGTGGCCCGTGGCGCCCCAGCTGGGCCAGCCTGATCGTGGCCCATCGCACCCCAGCTGAGCCGGCCTGATCGGGATCCCGTCGCACCCCAGATGGGCC
Source organism: Pollicipes pollicipes (assembly GCF_011947565.3). Classification (NCBI taxonomy): domain Eukaryota; kingdom Metazoa; phylum Arthropoda; class Thecostraca; order Pollicipedomorpha; family Pollicipedidae; genus Pollicipes; species Pollicipes pollicipes. Next base: position 10,382,560 of record NW_023597054.1, read on the forward strand.
AGCCTGATCGTGGCCCGTCGCACCCCAGCTGGGCCAGCCTGATCGTGCCCCGTCGCGCCCCAGCTGGGCCGGCCTGATCAGGCCCCCGGCTCGAGATCCGATCAGCGGTGCCGCTGCCACCGCCGGCGGCGGCGGCCGCTTCGGACGGGCCTGATTGCGGGGTCGGCCGGCCAGAAAGCCGTCCGGTCTCCGCCGGCTGACGGGCCCGGCGGCGGCCGCGTGCTCGCTCGGCCACGCCAGGCGGGTAATGAGAACCGCCGCAGTCACGCCGCTGGTGCCGGCCTTCAGAGGCAAACGTCCGCCTGGAGGGCTACCGTGTGTTGTCTGAGGACCAGAGCTGTGGTGGCCAAGTGGCACGGTTTTAGGTTTTCCTTTTGAATACTATTAACAAGTTGACGCCTTGCATGTGTTGAGTTTGTCGCATTCACAGAGCCGCTTTCACCAGGTCCCACCCGGAGCGAAAAGAAAACAATTAGGATAAATCATGCACGCAACGCCAACCGCCAGACAGACCAAACGCCTGCGGAACAGCCCGGCCGCGGGCTCGGTGTGCGTTCATGCTAATGCCAAGACGCTTCGCGGGAATATGCTATCCCACCCAAAAGCTTGAAGTGTAATAAATGTGGCGTATGTGGACCATTGACTACCTTCGCCGAAATCGTGTCAAGTTTAGATGAGTAGAAGGACTCCACTGACATGTTAAGGCTCTGATTGACTAGGAAGCCATGGGCGAGAGGTGCAGATGGCTCAAGGAGACCGCGGGCGGAACTAGTGACAAAAAATAAATAGAGAAAAAATACTAAAAGACAGATAGTGAAATAGTATCAACGTTGAATCTGAGGAAGTTGTGCAGCTCATTGTGTGAGGAGAGTGGGACGTCCGATGCCGTTTCGTCATTGGTCGGGGTTTCTATCAGTGCAGGTCAGTGCGATGTTTTCTCTGGGCGTTGGGTATTAGTGGGTTGTGGTGTGATACTGACTGCCAACAGTCAGGTTGCTAGATGCCCGAATGTGAAGGGCGATTGTGGCGCTTTGTCTGCCTCCCTGGCCATCCGGTCCGCGGGGTGCAGCACAGCACCCACACCCCGGGGATGGTCTGACCCAGAGCGGCTGCGGTCGACCGGCGTGGCTACCTGACCCCCGCCCGTCCGTGGCCGCTGCTCGCCGGGCGTTCAGACGGACCGTCACTCACGCGCCGGTCGGCGTGGTGAGCGAGCTCTGACTGCACGCCTCGGGCGGCCGATCGACGCCAGACCGAGAGCCTCGAAGCCAGACTGAGACCCTCGGACATCAGACTGTGACTCTCCACGGCAGACTGAGACCCCCGACGGCAGACTGAGACCCTGGACACCAGACTGAGAACCCCTGACAGCAGTCGGTTTTCTGACGCCCGCCCCGTCTGTGGCCAGGTGAAGCAGCTGTCGGCGCAGGTGGTGGAGCTGCTGGCCAGCGGACACCCGGAGCCGCTGCCGGCCGACGTGGCCCGGCTGGTCATCCCCATGCTGGTGAACGGCACCAAGGAGAAGAACACGGTGGTGCGCGCCTGCGCCGAGAGCGCGCTCGTTGCGGTGCTCCGGCTCCGGCACGGCCAGAGCACACAAGAGGTGAGCGGACCGATGCCGCGGGCCGGGCCGGGCCGGGTCGAGGTGCGCTGCCCCGAGGCGAGCCGGGGGCCGCGGTGCGCAGCTTCGGTTCGCCCGGCTGGAGCCGGTGCTGTGCGGTGCCCATTGTCGCGGCCGCCCGGCTGGAGCCGGTGCTGTGCGGTGCCCATTGTCGCGGCCGCCCGGCTGGAGCCGGTGCTGTGCGGTGCCTATTGTCGCGGCCGTCCCGGGCGCCGCCGTCGTCTCGTGTCGCCTCCCCCCGGACCGGTCCGTGCCGCTGACGCCGTGTCCCGGACGTCGGCAGGAGATGCTGGCGATGCTGGACGCGGGCGCGCGCGACTCGCTGCAGGAGGTGATCAGCAAGGTGCTGCGGAAGGATGCCGCCTTGTCAGGCCAGCAGGTGCTGGACCTGGACGAGACGGTGCTCAGCTGATGCGGCCCGGACGACGGACGGGTCGCTCCCGAGCGGCGGTGGGCTCTGCTGATGGGCACGGGAAATGCAGAGTTGTTTACTTACGGCGGGTGTTGTTTCTGGGCTGCCGGCTTTACTGTAAGTGGTGTGGCGTCTGCTTAAGCAGTTGTGTGTTGAGAATACGCATGGCTATCCAGGTTTGCCGCGCTTTGCGAGGGCCTGTTTTGAGCACGTGGACTGCGTGGGTGTGTCGCACTCGCGCCAGCTGCCATGGGTTTCGTAAATAAAACAGCGCCGCACCGCCCAAAAGTGGTCTGCTTTGTCCCCAAACCAGCTTTTCAAAACGAAATGTATAAGAGCAGAGTCGCACCGTGCACTTCGGCGATATTAGCATAGCACTCTGATTGTGGCTCTCGCGGGACCGTGAACATCCTCCGAGAAGGGGGGTTGTTGTGGATCTATTTCTAAGCTATGACTTCAAGCGTGCTTAAATCGCCAGTTTTAGTAATACGTTTGCCATTGCAAGTTGATGGAAGAAAGACTCGAAATGCCCGCTTTCGGAAATACTTCGGGAATACTGGTAACAGACGGCATCTGGATCGATACCGTATCGGTTCTGTGTCCATACTGTGTCGCCGCTGTATCGAGACTGCTGGTAGTGCGGCGGTTGGCTGTAGATGTGGAGAGCGCGAGACCCCCGTTGAACGTCGTCCCCGCGACGGAGAAGATGAGACAAAAACAGAAGCCCGCAGGAACGGCCACTGGAGCTGCGCGCGCCGACATCGGTGTGGTGTGGAGCTGCGCGCGCCGACAGGGACAGAGCGCGAGACCCCTGTTGAACGCCGTCCCCGCGACGGAGGAGATGAGAAAACAGAAGTCCGCGGGAACGGCCACTGGAGCTGCGCGCCGACATCGGTGTGGCGTGGAGCTGCACGCGCCGACAGGGACAGAGCGCGAGACCCCTGTTGAACGTCGTCCCCGCGACGGAGAAGATGAGACAAAAACAGAAGCCCGCGGGAACGGCCACTGGAGCTGCACGCGCCCACATCGGTGTTAGCGAGGCCAGCAAGCGCTCCAAGTATTCGTAGCTTGACAGGGACAGAGCGCAAGTCTAATCCTAATCACCTTATAAACTATGCAAGCGACGTGCGGCATGGACCAGGCTCGACGAGCCGCTCGCCTGGCCGGTCGCTGCTGTCAGCCAGCGGACGCGGCGCTCGCAAAAAAATGGCCTCCCAAGCTGGGGTGTTCAGTGCGCTATGGTCAGGACAGGTCTGAGCTGCAGCAGCAGTGCGGCATGACGTCTCAGCTTCGGTTGCCAGCAGAGCCAGCTGCCCGGTCCGGCTCGGAGCGCCAATGAGGCTAGGTCACGTAGGCAAAACGACGTTGCAGCGATACCCTGGACAGGGTATGACTGGGTCGTTCATGGAACGCTTGGGCTGACAGCCAACGCAATGGGAGGAAGATCCTCGTTCTGTAATAGTTCGGACATCGTTCTTTCTTGCGTACCTTCCACTTGCTTGTATGCTCGCGCATTCCTCGCGCCGGTTGAGCTTGGCGCCGGTTCGCTGACGGGAGCTCTGAGCCGCATATCCCCCCAACCCGCCCAGCCAATGGTCCCATCCCGGCGATGAATTCTTACGAATTCTCGTATCAATGAATTGTCGTTTGCCATCCCCACTCAGTATCATTGCCATTTGATCTCATCTTCCTACTTTCCTGAACCCATCATCCACGAGTGATGTTTTACCCACAAGGACGCGTGTACGCAACGGCTATACAAAGGCACCAACGCGACAGAAGGCCAAAATGTAGAGCCGTTTCATATTAAGAATCCGGACCCACGTAGCTCGGGTTGCCAGCTCCGCATTAAGCCTACTCGCGAATGTTGGGCGGAGGGGGGGGGGGGGGCTGTAGACGCGTACCGCATAGGCATGTGGATCAATGCCGCCAGTCGGCTATGCGGAGAACGCTACGGAAACAAACCGCTGACTCCGACGGCTTTGGGACTGGTTACCAGTCAGTCCAACTGTCGCGTTTGGAGGCGTACTGAAGCGACAACGCCACGCTTGTTCCGCCCCGGAAAATTGGTTCTACTGCGGTCAATCAAAACAACTCCTCAAGTCCAATTGTATATTAAACACTATCGATTCGGGTTCCTCAAACAGCAACTTAACTCTAAGTGAACATGAACCGGCTGGAGAGGAGACCAAGCTGACTGGGCCGGCGGCCGCGGCCGTCACGGCAGGCAACACCGGGAGGGGGCGGGCGGGGCACGGGCGGCGCGGCCGGCCGTACAAAACTAGCGGTGGCTCGGCCGCCACCCTATCACAGGAGGCGGCGGCGCGGGCGGGCCGGAATGTGCGGCGCCCCGGGCGCCAGGTCACGAGCTGAGCCACGGGTGGTGCAGGCAGGCGGCGGCCGACGCACGCCGCTCCGGGTCAAGCGCCAGCATCGGCAGCAGGAAGTCGGCGAATGCCCGCGCCCTCGGCTCCGGCCACTCGTACTTCTCCATCAGCACCTCATGCAGCGCCCACGGCTTCAGCTTGGTGATGTGGCGAAGCTCGCCTGCGGCGGCCAGACACGGAGCGAGGTCAGGAGCAGCACGGCGCCTGGTGGGCGGTCCCAGCCCTGGCCCTGCGTCCCCGCCCTCCGCTCCATGTGCAGAGGAGCCGGGCGATGTTGGCGGAACACACCACGCAGGCGGCTTCCCGTTGGCGTCGTGCGACACGAAATGCGAGTGGCTAGAGCGCGACCTTTGACGAGAGTCCGTACAATACCTCAGACGGGACAAGAACAGGCCAAGCGAGCTGTTGTTCTCCGTCGCAACAGCTCCATCTGACGGAGTGTCCCCCGCCGCCTACCTTTCTTGTTGAAGAAGTCGCGCGAGTATTTGCCGCCAAACATGATGCGCTTGGGTATGTCGCCGGTGAGCTCGATGATGTGCGCGATGTGGTCTTCATCGCGGCTGTAGTTATCGCCCGTGTGCGGCTCGAACAGGTAGTCGCCGGTGGCCAGCTCGAACGCCATGCACGCCGTCGACCAAATGTCGGCCGGCGGCCCGTAGCCGGCGCCCAGCAGCACTTCCAGACAGCGGTACTGACGCGTCTGGATGTCCTCCGTGAAGTGGTGGTGCTGGCGGCGATGGCGGAATGTCATACGCGCAGCCAGAGGACGACGCGGGAGGCGCCGACGGCGCGCCCCCCGCCTGCCACCAGTAAAGCCGTTTCATGCAGTGCTTTGCGAGTTTTGGAGTGCACAATGACTCGCTGTTGCCGCCCCTCCCCGCCCCCCCCCCCCCCTCCCGCAAAACAGTTTGCATCAATGTAAGGTAGCTGATAACTCTAATTCATTTAGAGTTTCAAACCAGTGTGGTGCCTCACTTCTCGCACAGCGAAACACCCCGATCCCCAGGAATAGATGTCAGGCTCTAATACAGGGCAAAAGCTGTAAACTGTTCCGGAGACGCTACCAATCACACCATAGCTTAGTAGTAATTGTACAAATTAGTTGACAAACCAGGCTGCAATATGTATAGCTATACGCAGCTCACGAGTGTACCATTACAGCGCATCGCGGTACGGTCGTGGGTTTGGGGACATCCTGTTCGAACGGTAAACCTCGCCAGCTTTCGGACAGTCGCGCGCAAGCAAGTCATCATCCCTTCAGTCTATCAGCCCCGAAACACTGCCTCCAGTTGCCCCAGTGATCGCGCACAAGCCCAGATCACGCAGACACATGAATGTTAGAGCCACGTGGACATCACCCAGCTCGCGCACAGACACCCACGAGCTTGTCTACACCAGCTCGTATACTGGCCAGCTCGGACGAGCGTTTAGGCCGGCGTTAGATTACGTGAGTGGTGAGCCCACTGGCGGCGCGGTCAGCCGTCGCCTCACCGTCCAGCAAGCGTTGCCCAGGTCGGCCAGCTTGACCTTCATATCGCACACCTCGTTGACTGGATCGGGCCTGCGCGCCTCTCCGGCGGCCGGCGCGGCGTCGGCCGGCGAGTCCACGCCCTTCTCTGCGGGCGCAGGCGCTCATTGCAGGCGTCCAGTGCGGCACGGGCGGCGGAGCACGAGTGGCGGAGCTCGAGCGAACGACCTTCGGCGAAACTTTCAGGCACGCCACACGTGACAACAATGCGAATGTCAGCTGCTACTCCCGACGGGAAACCAGGCGCCGCGGGTCGCGCTGGACTGGCGACACAGGCGGGGCGCCGCGTCTGGCGACGCGCGACACCATTCACCCCAGCCCGGGGCAGCTCGGCGGGGGTAGAGAGACGGGCGGCGGGGACCGACGGGACCGACGGAGGGACGGCGGGGACCGATGGAGGGACGGCGGGGACCGGCGGGACCGACGAGGGGAAGGGGGGGACCGGCGGGACCGACGAGGGGACGGCGGGGACCGGCGGGACCGACGGAGGGACGGCGGAAACCGACGGTACCTCGGCTCGGCACTGCGGCGGACCGGGCCAGTTTGATCCACTCAGAGGACGAGGAGGGCACAGGAACGGAGGGCACCTTCACCTCCTCACCATCTGGCGGAAGTCGGCAGTGATAGGTCACCACTCCCGATCAGTACTGCGTGCTTGATAATGCAACATACTGACTTAGCGGTCAGACCCCCGACCCACCAATAACCAGCAACGCGGCAGCCAGCACTGCCCACGCCCAAGCTGAGTCAGCATCCCTATTTCCAACAATAACGCGGCATGACCTACATCTGATGCAGCCTACTGCCACGTTGAATTGCCACACGCGTCCTTGCGAATAGCTGCCCGGCCCGACGCCCGCGGGGGGAGGGGTGCGGCGGAGACCGACCTTCGTCAACATCGACCCAGGAGGAGTCGAGGTCGTCGTCGGTGGCCACGTTTGAGACGATGACCTCGGTGAGCTCGCGGTCGGCCTCCACACCGTCGCCGTCGCCATCGCCGGCCGGGTCCAGGCCGGACTCGGCCGGGACCGGCACGGGGCCCGGAGCGGCGGGGTCGGGAGAGCCAGCAGCGGCCGCCTCGCCACAGGCTCGGTCAGGAGCACCGCCTGACTCAGCGTCAGGAGAGGTCGGAACGGCCGTCCCGAGCCTCTCACGGGCAGCGGGAGCAGCCCCAAGGTCGGAGGAGACTGGAGCGCCAGGATTAATAGTGTTTGCCACCTCTGTACTGGCAGGACCTGGAGTCGAAGGATCTGGGGCAATGATGGTGTCAGGACACGCTAGGAGTGGCACTCGGCCGTCAAATGCCGACCATCAGATGCGCGCGACGCGATATGTGTCCGGTGATCCCACAGGGAGCAGTGACCGCAGGAACAGATTTCGCGGATAAAGGCAGAACGCACAGGCCCATCCTCCGACTCTTTCTGGATGTGGCGACCAGCCAATGACAATGGCATCGTAATGTACGCGCGGAAATGGTGACAGAAAGCCCATGATAATGTACGCGCCTGTAACAAGCCCAGGGGACATGAATATCTCCCGAGGCCAGCACAGGGACGCCGCCCGCCTGCGTGCCGCCGTCGGATGGCGCTGCCACTGCGGGGCACTGGGGGCCGGCCGGCCGGCGGGCAGGGGGGGGGGGGGGGACCGGCGCCACTCACCGGCGTCCGGCGGTCCGCCGTCGGGGGTAGGCGCCTCCTTGACCGCCGCCGCCGGCGGCTGCTCGCCCGGCGCGCCATGGCCGTTGCACACGTCGTCGGCGACGGGCTCCAGGTCGTACGGCAGCGTGACGGTCTCGCCGGAGACCGAGTGCTGGATCAGCGCCTCCTCCATGTTGGCCAGGCTCTGGCGGTTGGCTGCGGCGCCGGACGCGGACGGTCAGCGGCCACACCCGGCACGGGCCGATGGTCCACCGGGCAGCCCGGTCACGCACGTCACCGGAGCCAGGCCAGCCCGACATCGTACCGGCTCAGACCATCGCCCTCGCTCCGGTCACGCACGTCACCGGAGCCAGGCCAGCCCGACACCGCACCGGCTCAGACCACCGCCCTCGCTCCGGTCACGCACGTCACCGGAGCCAGGCCAGCCCGACACCGCACCGGCTCAGACCACCGCCCTCGCTCCGATCACGCACGTCACCGGAGCCAGGCCAGCCCGACACCGCACCGGCTCAGACCACCGCCCTCGCAGACGGCACGCTGCGAGCCCGTGACCGGCCCCGCGTCTGACATGTGACACAGCTCGGGCCGGCTCCCCGGCCGGCCGTGAAGCAGCTCGTGGACGGCCACTCTGTGCACACGACTGAGATGAAATGATCACGTGACGGGTCAGTGCGCTCTGTCTTTGGCAGTCGCCACTATATCATTTTCTGGCTGCACTGACCAAACAACGGATGTGTGTGTATGGAAAGCTAACTGCAAGACGGGCCACTTAGTAATTGCATGCTCTGTTCGCAAGCGAGGTCGTTCCCTCCCGCAGGCTCCGCGCTTCACTGCCGCTGATTGAGGCGCGGCAGCATACCAATTTTCCTCCCGCTGTAATGACCCGCCGGATATCGAGCGGCACGTGACGTCACACGGAGCAAAACTTTGGCAGGGACGGCGGCAGCCGACCTTGGAGCGAGAGCCCACGGCCTAGGCCAGCGGCGTCGGCCGGATCGCGTACCCAGTTTGGCGGCGTCGCCATTGGCGCCGTCGCCGTTGGCCTGGTCGGGGGCCGGCTGCCTAAGCTCGGGCGGCCGCGGCTCCGGCGGCTGCGGCTCGGCCGACGGCGCTGGCGGGTCGTCGCCGTTCTCGGGCGGCGCCGCCGTCTGCCGCTCGGCCTCGGCCGGCTCGGCCGCCGTCGCCGCCGCCGCCGCCGGCGTCGGCTCGCCGGGCGGCTCCTGGCGCAGCGCCGCCTGCTCCGTCTGCTCACGCTCCCACTGTTCAGTCAGCTCGGCCATCTGCTCCAGACGCTTGGCCTGCTTCTTAGCCTTCTTCTTCAGCCGCTTCTTCTTGTTCTTGGACAGTGTCGAGGGGTCGGGCTGCTGCATGTGTTTGGGAGCCGTGGCCGCTGGAAACGGAGGGGTCGGTTCAAACGGTGGCGTCGAACCCGTGCCAGCTCAGGCTCAGGCTTGAGCCCGGCTCAGGCCCCTGTGACAGGATTTATGGATGCCGTTTGGCCTAAAACCAGCCCTGTCGGTGGGCTCAAGGGCTAGAGAAGTTAATGCTCAGATAAATGAGAATGCCGACAGGTTGGGGGAAAACTCCTTTTCCCCTCTGCTGACCAGCGAGAAAATCACCCATCGGCAACTCTCGAAGCATTTCTGTCGGCCAAATGCAAAAGGCACTTCATTAAGACACGACGGAACACATAGTTTGTTGCCTCTGGACGCCAGAGGAGCCGATGTGGAGCGAGCAGCGATCCGCAGCTGCGGAGCGAGAATGACCCGCCCTGCCCACACGGCTCCACCGGCCGCAGGGCGGCGTCACCGGCCGCGCTCCACTCACTGAACGAGCCCGGCAGCTTGAGGCCGAGCTTCTGCCAGTGGGCGGCCTCGGCGGCCAGCCGGCGCACGTGCGCCTCGTCCACACACAGCAGCACGTTCTCGGGCTTAATGTCCGTATGAATGATTTGACACTTGGTGTGCAGGTAGTCGAGGGCCTCCAGCACCTGCCGGCGGGGGTAGGGGTCGGGGGCGGGGGCGTGAGAGAGGACGGGGGCGGCCCGGCGACCAGGGCCCGGCGGCGTCCGCACGGCGTCACGCTAGACTGCGTCAGCGGGTGTCGGCCGTCAGCGGTGTGTCGCTACCACACCGGCCAGCCGTCAGACAGACCTGAGTCAGCCGCTAACACAACGCCAGCCGAGCGTTTATCAATCAATAACGGCACGTCGGGCTGGCTCCCGGCCCGCGTTCACCAAAGGTCAGCCCCACGTCCGCCAGATGCCGGTCGCGTGTCAACCGCACCGGCTATTGGTCACCGCCCCCGCGCCGGTCAGGGCCCGCCGGCCCCAGCGCCGGCCGCCGCGCTCACCTGCTTGATGATGGACCTGACGTTCTCCAGCGGAATGCCCTGGTAGTTGCTGCGGATGATGAGCTTCAGCAGGTTGTGGCCCAGCACCTCGAATACCATGCAGACGTGCGTGCCGTTGACGCCGTTGATCTTGAAGTCGTCCAGCAGCTGGACGGTGCCCTCACGGAACGGGTCGGCCTCGTCGCTGTCCCGCACCTGTGGCCAGCGAGGCACCGCCGCCGGCTGCAGACCACGCCTCCACGCACCACACGGCCGCCAGCACACGGCACGCCTCCGTGATGGATGGCAACGCGGCGACTGACAGCATACGTTCTCGACGCCTACCTAGCCGCAAGGCATACCGGCTTGATCAACAAACTCAGAGCAGTTCACTCCACTGCGTGTCAGCGTGCCAATTATTGTCAAGTGCATTTCAGATTGATCACAAATGCCGCTGATCCCATCCAGCGTGATTTGCACTGCAGATGAGGACATGGACACGACTAGTAAAATTCAGCACAGGAAACGGTGAATCCTGATACATTTACAGGCGCGAATGCAGGTATAACAATGAAACCACAAGTGTGGTGGAAGAGTCGCGGTGCATCAAAATTCGCGTTATCCGAAAAAATATATCAAGTGAGCGTACAACAGCATGCCCTCATGAAACCACGTGACTGCTTCGCAGCGAAACGGCACTCAACAAGTGATTTTTAGCTCTAAGCTGCGGGGAGCATATTTAGAGAGTGCTCAGACATATCCGGGGTTTTGCCCTGGACAGTCAGATTGTAGTTCGCTGCCGTTACCATAGATGGCGCGGCCCGCAATGACAATGGTATTTACCCCCTCAAGTCCCTGTCAACACAACTACTTATCCGACTGTCCTTCCTAAAAAGCCTTCGAAAAAGTGTTGCAAGCTTGGCACTTGATGGAAGTATCACAAGCGCTGGCCCACGACGACGATTGAAGTCAATTCCCTTCGTTATCTGATGTGTGAATTCAGTACACCTTGTGACGGTTGATGATGTGTTAGAGGCAATGGTGTGTCAGTGGCATATCAGCCCGTCTTTTACTGTAGTTGAACGTTGGCGATGTATTGTAGTTTGCTACTCCAGCATTAGAGCATCAGCACTGTCGAGTCATTCCACGACACGTGGGACACCCAGCGGGTATTAGCCTCACAAATATGCGGCCGACCAGCGGTCGGTGAGACCTGACCCACTCCGCCACTGGCCACACGGACGGCCGACTGCAGCGGGGGGACGACATGGCAGCGGTCGGTGAGACCTGACCCACTCCGCCACTGGCCACACGGACGGCCGACTGCAGCGGGAGGACGACATGGCAGCGGTCGGTGAGACCTGACCCACTCCGCCACTGGCCACACGGACGGCCGACTGCAGCGGGAGGACGACATGGCAGCGGTCGGTGAGACCTGACCCACTCCGCCACTGGCCACACGGACGGCCGACTGCAGCGGGAGGACGACATGACAGCGGTCGGTGAGACCTGACCCACTCCACCATTGGCCACACGGACGGCCGACTGCAGCGGGAGGACGACATGACAGCGGTCGGTGAGACCTGACCCACTCCGCCACTGGCCACACGGACGCGGCCACGAGCACCAGGTATGCCAAGACGCAGGCGAACAGCGAGCTCCCCTAAGCCAGTCTCACCACAGCGATACCAACAGGCCTCGCTCAAAGTCTCCATTCGATGTAACCTGGGCAAGCGTTCGTAAAATTCTGTGCAAACCACTGAAACACATCACCTCTTAACGGTTAACTACCAAGCGCAACTTGCCATCCAGTACAGGCTATCGGACATTACGTTGCTGATTGAGTCATGTCGCACCTCCCCGGGGAGGCGGCGCCACGCCCATCTGCTGACGAGGCGTCCGAGCCGACCTGAGCGCCCGGTCGCGCCGCGGCCGCCCCTCTCCCACACCGGCCGCCGCCGGCCGTCCAAATCACGCTCACCCCGCCACAATGAGGCAACCTTAGGCGTCCTGACGGCGCCATTGATCGTGCATGGATCTGGTGCGGCGTTGCCATACCGAGCCTGCACACAAGGCCGACGGCCGTGCACGAGGGCGCCGCGGCGAGTACGGCCTCGCCACCACTGGCAGGCGGCGGCGGTGACGGTGGCTGGATGGCGCTGGAAGCGAAATCACAAAGGCTGTCGACCGTTACATCGGTATTACTGCAACTCTTGGGGGAAACCACCATTACAGACTGCTGCAGGAGGTTAGTTACTTGGATCCTCCCGGCGGTCCCGGTGGTGAGAGCAAATACGAAAGTGTGATAGCGGTGTGGTACGCCCAGTCGGGCCGGACGCGTCGCGCTACTTTGAGCTGGGCCGGGCTGGGCCGGGCGCCAACTGCGTCACGCCGTCAGGCGGGCGTGGCGGCCGGTGACCGGGAAACGGGGAGCCGGGGAGCCGGGGAGCCGGTCCCGACTCCGGTCACCAGCCGCGGCGCCCCGAGGCCAGCTAGCTGGTCCCGGGCGGCGAGGCGCCCTGGGTGGCCGCCTCGGGCCGGCCCGGGATCGATCCGACCAACACAGCGCCGGCCGACTTCGACCACGACCCCCGCCCTCCCTCCGGCCCCGCCCTCCAGCCCCACCCCCAACCCGGCCAGTAGGGCCAGCTGGGCGGCCCGTACTGGTGGCGGCAGAAGCGCCGGTATACCGTTCAGGCTGTAGTAGTCGCAACGGGACCACGCCATCGCACTTGTCCCGACAACAAGTGACCACCGCAGCCTCGTCACCCACCGGCCGAGCGGCCAACGGGCGGCGGCCGCCAGTGACCAGCGCCTCGCCTCGCCCCCGCCCGGCCGGGCCCGGCGCGCCGCTGGCTGCGGCCGGCCGCGTCCGCCCCACACGGCCGTGTGTGGGCTGACGGGGCTGCTCGGCGCCGGATGCAGCGACCGCCGTAGGTCCCGGCCGGGTCACCGCACCGGCGCGTCAGACTCCCACCGGCCCCGCGCGACCCGCTCTGACTGGCGCGCGCTCGGGCGGGAGATGGCCCATCCATGCGTGGGACCAGTATGGCCAGCAGCAACGCGACCTCTAGCGCTAGATGCTGAGGACGAACGGTGGAGTGCTAACGCCATGCGCGGTGCTCGAAGCCGAATGTCCTGATCTACAATACGACCCAAGACCAATGACGTCACGCGTTCGTGACAGCCACTGAGCGCGCGCCGCCGCCGCCGGGCGGCCGGCTGTGACGGCTTCTCTCCAGCCCGCCACCCCCACGCGTCTGGAGGGGACAGGCCCAGTAACGTCAAGACGCGGTGACGGGGTCAGCTCGGTGTGGGGCGGGCAGCGGCGTTCCCACTACTCACACATTTCAGCAGCTTGATCTCGTCCAGAGCCGTCTCTGTGTAGTGGCAGGCACTCTTCACCACCTTCATCGCCACGAACCGCTTGTCCCTGAAACATTACCGTCCGTCAGAGCCGCGGCCAGACGGCCATTCATCCGGGCCAGGCAGATGTGATGAACGACATGGCCGACCGACGGAGTACCTCCCGGCAAATGAACTAATAATCAAACCACGCGCATGATGAGGCCCCAGCGAGCCGTGATGTTTTCCCATTGCTAATAGGCTTACGGAGGAGCAATGAATGTTTTTTTGCTACGACGCACATCATATCGGAGCTACAACCAACACAAGCTCGCTTCGTGGCCGACAACTTTGAGGACATTCGCACCGTTTGTCATCAACGTTTATAATCCGCCCTCATGACCGGCGCTGCGTTTTTTTTTTTTGAGAAGGCGTGAGTTCTGAGATAGAGATTATTTTCAAATGTAAAACGGTAAGCACTTAATGTAACTGTTCAAAAGTGGTATCAGCCAAACGTAATGTCAGCTCCATGTAAGAACAGTTATATTGGCTTTGTTCCGACGACAAAGTGAATGATAGACATATCTATATTTTGGCCACAACCCTTTGTCGAAACGATACTTGTATGAGCAGTAAATTTAATCGATGCAACTTCCTCGTCTGAAGAAACGCCTGTGACGAGACGAGCTGACAGACACTGCAAATGCTAAAAAAGAAAAACTAACTCATTGAGGCAGGATTTCTCTAAAACTTCAAATCAAGAAATATCGAGGGCATGTCGAAGCCTCAAACTAAACGACACACGTGCATGAAGATGGAAAATATGCGATGAAAACCGCGACGGCCGCATATAGGGTGGAAAGTCGCTATTGTCTGCTACAGCGCATACCGAACGTCCCAGCAGAGCACGTACCGTATGTCCCAGCAGAGCCAGACGGTGGAGAAGTGTCCCCAGCCGAGCTTGCGGATGACGTGGTAGCGCCCGTGGAACATGTCGCCGATGCGTACCGGGTGGTATCCACCTGCCGAGACCCATAGCCATGTCACGGACCATGGCAGGAGTGCGGCCGCGGCACGACGGACGCCCGGGCCCCGGCCCCGGCACGGCGGGGCTCGCGGCCCGCCAGACAGCACACAGAGTACGGCAACGGCACGGCGGGCGCCCGGGCCCCGGCCCCAGCACGGCGGGGCTCGCGGCCTACCAGACAGCACACAGAGTACGGCCACGGCGCGGCAGGCGCCCGGGCCCCGGCCCAGGCATGGCGGGGCTCGCGGCCCGCCAGACAGCACACAGAGTACCGCCACGGCACGGCGGGCGCCCGGGCCTCGGCCCCGGCACGGCGGGGCTCGCGGCCCGCCAGACAGCACACAGAGTACGGCCACGGCGCGGCAGGCGCCCGGGCCCCGGCCCGGGCACGGCAGGCGCCCGGGCGTCGGCCCCGGCACGACGGGGCTCGCAGCCTGCTAGACGGCACACAGAGTGCGGCCGACACGACGCAGGGCTGGGCGGCAGCCATCTGCATCGGGCAGACATTTCGCAGGTGCAAAGGCGAAGGCCATGTTTCCAAGCACACGCGCAGGTCGCGTTTCTAAGGGGACTTGATAGAACTTCCATACTATCTAACACCAGCCCACAGCGTCCTAACTAGCGAGCCACCTGTATGACATCATCCACGATAAACCGAGTGACGACGGAGTACACAATACGCGAACATCAGCGCGTTGGCACCAAGACTGATCGCAGACTGCCCCGAGATGGGAGCCGGTCTGACAGCGCTGCTCCCTTCTCGTTGACCCCGCGCCGGCCGGCCGCGACACCACACATGGCACCGGCAGCTGGGGACATCCCGCGGCACCCACCCCCGGCTAACTGGAGACGCAGAGTGGCCCATACGGCACGGTTTGTCGGCAGCACACACAGGACCGCCAGCGCTGCGTGCGGACGCCGGGCCAGCCCGGTGTCGGACCGTTTGTTGGCGTGATGGCCAACAGCTGGCGCCGATCGGGCCGCCGATCGGCCGCACACCGACCACAGCGCGGTCCGAGAGCCCAGGCTAATCGAATGGCGTCCCTTCTCGCCCTGAATGGCTGAAATGACTCGCCGCCACTGGGCGGCTGGAGCCGGCGGTCGGGCGCGGCGCGCGCCGGCCGTCGGCTCCGGGGCCGCAACACCCTCCGACACGACCCGCGGCCCGGCCGTGCTCAGCACCCGCGACCCGCCGCTTCACCGGGCGACTCTGAGAACGACCGGCCGGCGACATGCGGTCGGCGCGAGCCGGTCCCCTAGGAGCCGCTCTGGCCGGGGCGGCCGCTCTGGTGCCGCGGTCGGGGACAGCGGGCCTCTGCAGGCGCCACTACACACGCAGTCACGGGTCCGCGCCTGGCGTCACCGTCAGCGGCCAAATGTCAGAGGGTCGTGCTGATAGTGTGGCGGGCCATTGTGCGAGCGTCGGGACCGGGCCCCTGACCCGGAGTCCCGTCGAGTTCGTGCAGGAGCCTGCGGTCTGCGCTGGGATCATGTGGACGGGGTCTGTGCTAAGTCGGAGGTGCAGTCGTGGGCCAGGCGTCTGCCAGCGTCGGGTGTTCGCAGCCTGCGCCAGTACGCCGCTGGCCGCACTTGGTCAGCCGGCCGTCCGCCACAGCAGGCCTCTGACCGGCGCCGACCCAGCAGGGCCACACGACGGGCGGCCGGGATCGGCGCCCCGGCAGCAGCGGCGTACCATGACAGGCCGAGACGACGCGGCCGACCGGCCGGAGCCGCCCCGGCGCCCGTCTCTGGAGACACCGGGAGCGCGCCCGTCGGACGGACCGATGCCGACCCGAGCGCGGTCAGGAGCCCGGGGTGGCGCCGCGGCCCGTTCAGGGGCGGGGAGGGCGACCGGGGCCGGCTCCAGATCGATACGGCCGTGCGGTGGCCGGGCGAGCCCGGCCCGGCGGCGAGCGGACTGCGAACACTCGGCGCCGCGCCGCCTGCGGCCCGAGGTCACATACGCGCCGGGAGCCGGTGCCCCCCCCCCCCCCGGCGCCAGGCACGGCGCGGTTGCGTGCCGGGCCGAACGGTGCTGCCGGACATTAGCCGCCGGTCGCGGCCGCTGATGTATGCGCGGCCGCTGATATATGCAGAGCTGAGGTCGCCGCCGCTGATGTATGCAAGGCGGATTGCTGGCTGAGGCTGGCCGGCCCGAATGAACCGATGTGTCCACAGCGCAGGGCGCGGCTGTCCTCACGACGCAGACGCGGGGGACGGATGGCCCGACAGAGTCACCGGCCCAGCAGTCATCGACTCAACAAGATCACCGCCCCAGCAGTGCCATCGGCCAAGCAGTCACCGGCCCAGCGGTCACCAGCAGTCACCAGTCACAGAGTCGCCGGCCCACCAGAGTCGCCCGCTTGCCAGTCGCGACGCTCTCGATTGGAAGGCGGCGTTGGTGGCATCATGAGGACGGAATGTGTCATCGGGCGAGCCGTCTGCAGCGGAACAGGGCCTCCGAACAGCCAGCGCAGCTGACTCATCCGGTCCCGACAGCACGTCCCAGAGTGGCGCTATAACTTCACATGAGATGAATGGACATCAACTATTGGCGAAATGTTCAACAGTAACTACATTATTTGAATTGATTAAAATTTTGTCAAAAAGCTGTCAGGACGTGAAGGATGTGCTGCGTCGAAATGATGACCTAAGTCTAGCATCGTTTCGCTGACATTCTAGGACATAACCTTGCCTTGAACATGATGATGACGTATAAATCGCTGCGAAATCAACTGATGCGGTTGCCAGTTTTTTTTAGAGGAAGCTCGCTTTCGGTGCGTGACAAAGCGCAAGAGTTTTTCAAATGCTATGTAAATTATTGTCCTCATTTAACATCGCACGCATAATCACGTTGATTCTCAAATGTCGTGGCGCTCAATGAACTACGTCGCATGCTACGTTCGATGAACCCCAAACATTTGTGCGCCGTTCCAGCCTCCTGCCGCCGCGGGTAGGAGGCCCTCCGGCTCGGCGTACCGGGCTCCAGGGCGGGCGGCGCGGCGTGCCGGGCTCCAGGGCGGGCCTGGCGCCCGGGACTGCGCCGCCCGGCGCGACCGGCCGCCGGCCGAGCGGCGTCATCGGAGCGGCAGCCATCAGCGGCCATCAGTGGCCGACAGCGACCGTCCGAGAGCCCCTCGGACAGCGGCGCATCCATCAGCGGCGAGCGGCCCGGCCGGCGCCGACGCCCCGTGGCTCGCCACACATCTCGGCCGACAGCCCTCGCGCGGGCGCACGCCGCTCCCCAAACAATCACTTTGGCAAATAGAGCAAACACAAACATAGGACATTCAGCACTCAACCTGTGCCGCGTTCTGTTTCATTCCGACAATATCAAGATGTTCTGACAATGGCACACCTGAAAACCCCTAAATGCACTCCAAAGACGTATTCCGCCAGTGGTGGGCACCTCTGTCGACCAGAGCGTGTAATAAGAGGCATAGCGACAGCGTAGTCCTCTACCCGCCCTGTGCCGTCTCCTGGTCCATCCCGCCGACCCGGCTCGGTACGCACAGCCGCGGCGCGACGCCCCGTCGGGCGGCGCCGCCCATATGTCCGCCCCACCGACCCGCGCCCGCTGAGCACCGATTCCCGAACCTCGACATCGCCTGCGGCTCCGGATGACTCGGGCACGGACCGGCGCTGAGGGGAGAGTGGCAAGTCAGCGCCGGTCCGCAGTCCAGAGCATCTCCCTGACCCCGGCCCAGCGGCTCCCGGGCACGGACCGGCGCCGAGGGGAGGGTGGCAAGTCAGCGCCGGTCTGCAGTCCAGAGCATCTCCCTGACCCCGGCCCAGCGGCTCCCGGGCACGGACCGGCGCCGAGGGGAGAGTGGCAAGTCAGCGCCGGTCTGCAGTCCAGAGCATCTCCCTGACTCCGGCCCAGCGGCTCCCGGGCACGGTGGCAGCCGCCTGGCAGGCAGCCCGAGCCCACAATTTTCCACCCCGACTCAGCCTCCCCCTCACCGCAGGCAGGTGGTGCCTGTTGACAGAGGGGAGCCCCGACGAGGACGTACCTGGTTTGTAGTCGGACGGCGCCTCCTGCTCGTCGTCGTCGGAGCCGCGGATCTCCTCCTCGTCCTCCTCGTCCTCGGGCTCCTCATCATCGTCACTGGGGGCGCTGTCCTTCTCCGAGGCGCTCGTCTCCGTCCGGGACGACTCGGTCCTGCCGGGGTCACGGTCCGGGTCAGCTAGATGTGACCCATGTGACCCCGAGTCAGGGTCCTGGTCGGCTAGGTGTGACCTTAAGTCAGTCCGGGGCGCCGGGGTGCCGGGTCAGGGTCCGGGTTGTCTAGGTGTGACCTCGGGTCAGGTCCGGGCGTCGGGATGCTGGGGTCAGCGGGCGGGCCAGTCGGGAGGGACCTCGAGTCTGGGCGCTGGGAGGTTCAGGTCAGCGGATCAGAACTTCCCCCGGACAACGAAGCCGTTGCCATCACAGTCACTAGTCACAACACTTCCGACCGCGTTACGGCTTGTTCCGGACCCCGAGCCTGAGCCTGAATCACGCAACCTGCTCGCGCGCGGCCCATCCACAAACGCGTCACGCACCGCTCCTGCAAGCTGACACTCAGGCGGACCGGCGCCCTCACACTAAAAACCCCCACCGACGAAGAGATAACCGCTCGCTGCGCTGTGCGGACGGCGCTACGCCACGAGCGCACGGCGGCGTGCTTAACCCTGGCCAGCCACCCGCCAGCTCTCGGCCCGTCCGAGCAGACGTTACGCGCTCGCCGCCTCCTCTGAGCCGAAGCTCGTGCGCGGGAGGCAGCATACTGACAGGCAATGCTGTCCTGGCTTCCGTAGCGGAGCAGCATGCTGCTTGACAGGCAACGCAGGCCTGGTTTCTGCAACGGAGCAGCATGCTGCCTGACAGGCAACGCTGGCCTGGTTTCTGCAGCAGAGCAGCATGCTGTTTGACGGTCAGCGCTGGCCTGGCTTCTGCAGCGGAGCAGCATGCTGCTTGACAGGCAACGCTGGCCTGGCTTCCGCAGCGGAGCAGCATGCTGCCCTGGCTTCTACGGCGGAAGAGAACGCTGCTTGACAGACAACGCTGCTGCCTGTCTTCGGCAGCCCTGCTGCCAAGTACGATTCAGTGGACGCCAAAGGCTTCCAGGGGCGTCACACGCACCAACGACCGTCTGCTACGGGTACAGTTCGGCTGTGCACACAGAAGCGCGCTGACATGTGCCAGTAACCTGCGCGCTGACCTCGGCACGAGATCCGCCGACTGGGTGAGCTGTGTGGAATCAAGCCCGCTCCACGGGCCGTACACGCATATCGGTATCAAAACACCGGGCCAATGGCAGCCTGACCACTGGGGCGTCGTATGAATGCGGTGTACTCAGAAGCCTCGCGGCATCGGAGCAATAGCGCGTTCCGAGCACCTATAGGAGAGAAGACCGCCGCCCTCACAACACACCCCGTCCCAGCCTGACGTCATATGTGAGCGTTGCGCTGGCGTGATTCCCTTTTGAGTATTCACTTCGCTGGAGCGGCAGCGAAGCTGCGGAGCCTTCACGGCGCCGTCTGTCGCCGTTCCCTGCGCGCACCGGTCCATATGAGGTCGTCGTTACCGACCGCTGCCGAATGGGAGGCCGGCAGTGGAGCCGCGCCGACGCCGGCCCGCACCGGCTGAGAACCACACCGGTGCTCAGAGGCCGGGGGACGAGCCACGCCGATACCGGCTGAGGACCACACCGGTGCTCAGAGGCCGGGGGACGAGCCACGCCGATACCGGCTGAGGACCACACCGGTGCTCAGAGGCCGGGGGACGAGCCGCGCCGATACCGGCTGAGGACCACGCCGGTGCTCAGAGGCCGGGGGACGAGCCGCGCCGATACCGGCTGAGGACCACACCGGTGCTCAGAGGCCGGGGGACGAGCCACGCCGATACCGGCTGAGGACCATACCGGTGCTCAGAGGCCGGGGGACGAGCCACGCCGATACCGGCTGAGGACCACACCGGTGCTCAGAGGCTGGGGGTCGAGCTGCCGGCCCCAGCCAGCCACCGACGGCGACGGCGGCTGGTTCCGACGGCCGGACACCATCTCACCTCGGCCTCCTCTTCTGCCTGCGCCGTCGCCTCCAGCCAGGCGACAACGCCTGCCGGACGGAGCCGACCTGGGCCGGCCACAGCAGCGCCATCAGCCGGGCCAGCAGGCTGACCAGCGGCGGCGGTAGCAGGCCCCAGGACATGACCGGCGCTGGGTGGCGCCGGGCGGCGGCTGGCCGGCGGGGCGCCCGGCCGCCGGCCGGCCATGATAAGGTCACAGGTGTCAGTCGGCTGGTGAGGGGCCGGCCGCACAGGCGCCGGGCCCCTCGCCGGCCGGAAGGCTCCGGCAGCGGCACACGTCAGCGCGCGGGTCGACTGCCGCTCGGCACGTTTGTGGCTCGCAACACGTGCGGGATGACATAGGGTTTGCACCAGCTGATGGTCTATGTTTGTTGTTATTTATGGCTGGTTCGTGGTTTGTGGTTGAGGAGTAGCAATACGAGTAGAAGGGATAAGATAAACAGTGGGAGCAGGGGCACGATAATCATCAGCAGCAGCAGCATGATCGGTTGATGACTAGCGGCACGGCAGATATGACTTGTGCAGGCAGTTCCGCCCTCAGGGCGCGCCACTCAAATTCTGAGAATACGGAATTATGAAGGGCTCAACAGCGTACAGAGACCCGGCGGACAGAGCAAGGACGCAAAATTACATGCCAATATGCGGTAACTGAGGAAGCAATCACAGCCCAGTTCATCCCTGCTGTCCAATCCCGACCAAAACCTGTTCGTCTCACCGCCACCTTACTGGCAACACGTGCAGGCCGCCACCGGTCTTGGCACTTACTCCCTTCAATCACAAACAAAAATAGCATTAAAGCCGGCGTAAAAGCAATCTTCTCAGCCACCAAACAAAACATTCTTCTATGAATCAAAGCAATGACTGTGAAGCTGTCTACTGGGATGCTCCATGCGAGATCAAAGTTCCGGCTCGATCAAACGGCAGCTGCCAACCTTCGCCCCGACAGTCATCACACGAGTCACGGCCTGCAGGCACGGAGAGCGAGTCGGCCATAGGCTCCGTTCACGCAAGCCTTGTTTACATTCGCGGGGTTGTTTGGCTTCCTGGTCAACGACTTCGCATAATGAGTTGGGAGTTGTTATTCTGGAACTAATCAACCTTCATTTGACAAGGAAGTGTTGGTAAGGAACGTGATCAAGTACCGCGGTTGAACTGGAGAAAAAAAAAATTGAAAACAGCATTGAGAGTTCTCTCTCAATACAACCAACGTATGCTTGATAACAATAAAAAACTGGAGCTCTGCGCCTTTCTTACCTGTTTAGGCTACAGTCTGACTTAGCATTCCCCGGTTTGGCGCCGGAGTGCCGGGCGGCATAGTGACGCCACACGAGCCGGCCACTGCAAGCTTATTTGCAGACCCAAGGCCGCCCGACGCCCCGTATAAACAGGCGGCGGAGCGACACCGCTGGCGCGCGGTCTGGCAGTCATGTCTGCCCCGCCGACCCATGGCCGTCACCCGGCCTAATCCGGACCCCGAGCTCAACAGATCACGTCACCGGAGCACGCCGGTCAGCGGCCTGGTGCGCCCTGCGTCGGCCGGCGGAGCGACGGCGCCCAGGGCGCGGCTCCTCGACGGACGGCGCCGCTGGAGCTGTGCAGCCGGCCGCGGAAGCCCCTGGCGCCGCCTGATTCGGCGCCGGGTGCGGCTTCCCACTGAGCACGCGCCCGGCAAGGCCGGCCGGGATCAGTGGGCCAGCCAGCCACCACGACGGGCCGCCCCGGCGCTGCCTCCTTACCAGGCCAGCCACTCGCGCCCGCTCGTGGCACGGTGACTCACTCATTCCAGCGCGCAACACAGCCGGCCGTCCCAGCGCACCCGCGCTGGCCAGCTTACACCTGGCATCTGGCTGTACACAGCCGCTGAAACATGCCATTACCAGCCCTTCATCGCCGGCTCATCGACGAGCGTCGACGGCTGCGGCGGTGACCCTCCACCTCAGTCCAGGCCGGGGACGCCTCCCCATTCGGGTCAGCGCGGTGCCGTCCCTCGCCGGCTGTGAGGTCCCGCCCCGGGGCACCGCGGGCCAGCTGACAGATGCGACCACCGCCCACGGCTATAATTGGGCTGCTAGCGCGGTAGTTGGCGTGCGGCCGAGCGGCGCCGGAGGCGCTCGGTCACGGTCACGACTGTCGGCCCCCATCAGCTGGTCAGCCTTCCAGCGTCCCGTCAGGGGGGGGGGGGCTCCGTCTGCCGAGCGGCGCCGGAGGCGCTCGGTCACGGCCACGACTGTCGGCCCCCATCAGCTGCTCAGCCCTCCAGCGTCCCGTCAGGGCTCCGTCTGCCGAGCGGCACCGGAAGCGCTCGGTCACGGCCACGACTGTCGGCCCCCATCAGCTGCTCAGCCCTCCAGCGTCCCGTCAGGGCTCCGTCTGCCGAGCGGCACCGGAAGCGCTCGGTCACGGTCACGACTGTCGGCCCCCATCAGCTGCTCAGCCCTCCAGCGTCCCGTCAGGGCTCCGTCTGCCCTCCCCGAACCGATATGGGCCACCCTCTCCCGGGCTTCCTCGGCTTAAGTCAACCCCAAGCAAAACATAGCCGTAGTCCGAGCCCTGTCACTGGCTTGTGTTGCGTCAAAGCAGCTTGTCAGTCCTCAGCGTCGCAGTTGCGACCACCATCACTTTTCAGGGTCGCAGCCATGACTCGAGTCGCTCCTCAGGTCACATTTTCGACCCGAGTCGGTCTCCATTCAGCTGTGCAGCTGGCTGCTGGGGTCCGCCCGCCGTTTCCTAGTTGCAGTCCCAGCCAGCGTTCAGCGCGCCAGCTGTGGCTCTGACAAGAACTCTGATGTCGTGTCGGAGACTGGAGTCGGGGCCGGGCGCGGGGCGCTCCGGCTCTCCGGCCTCAACACCGCCTGAGCCGGCGACCACGATCTCGCCCGGTGACGACTCTGACGCCAAGACCCGGCGCCGAGACTCGGCGTTCGCCGCCGCGTGGCGCGGCCTGACAAAGGCTGGAGCCGGTGGTGGGCGAGGCGGCGGCGTCGATGCGTGTATCGACCGCCGCGGCCGGCCTCGTCGATGCGCCGGGAGGCTGGTCGGCCGGCCGACCAACCGTAACGGGACGCACAGCGGAGGCCGGCTCCCCGGCCGGCCACCGTCTCGTCTCTCGACCGATCACAGCCGGCCGGCGCCCCTCCACCGGTGCCGGACAAAACGCCCCGACCTACAAGACGGCCGTGGGGCGATCTTCCATCAGCGGAGCGCTCGGGACTGGCGCCGGAGCTTGGGCGCGTGGCGCACCAGGACTGGTCCTCAATCCCTCCGCAAACGAGCGGGGAACACCCCAGCCAGAGAGAGCCAGACCAGCGCGGCCGGGATCGCCGGCTTTGGCTGACAGAGTAAAGTACACGACAATGGCGATCCCACAGAAGACAGCGGGTGGCCGCTCTGTCTCTCTCTCTCTCTCTCTCTCTCTCTCTCTACTGAGTGCGGAGCGAGGACGACGCCGGTGCGGTGAGGAAGACCCGGCCCATTCAGCGCAGCGGCTGATCCCTCCGAGAAGTGGCGCCCTCAACGACTCACATCTCATTACCGGCGACAGACGGCCGTCGCAGCCGCGCCGGCGCCCAATCATCGCCGGCTGCGCGCCGCCTTCCAAGCCTGGACGGATGCTGACGAGCGGCGGGGCGCGGCTTGAGCGGCGTCAACAGGGCCGCTGGCGCGCCTCCAGACGGCTGGCCGCCCTCCGAATCGGGCGTCCGGCGCGCGCCCCCGGCCGCGCGCCGACCTCATGAGTGCTGTGGCCGGGCGCAACAGTGCGCTCGTGTGTGACGCCCGGGACCGGCGCCGAAGCGCCGACAATGAAGCCGGCGCGGCGGGCCACCGCCCGACCACCGCCGCACAAAGCCGGAGGTGAAACGCGGCACGCGTAAAAACCCGACGGGCATCAGCATTCCGGGCGAGCTTGTCATTAGCACACACGGAAGTCACGGACTGCGGGGCAAATGAGCCGTTCGTGGACGGCCGGCGGGCGGCGAGCCAGAACGATGCATTGATAAAGGCGGCGGCGCCACGCGCGACACACGCGGATCACCGTGTGACCAGTGGTCATAACTCGTCCCCGGACTGAGCGCTTGATGTGAGCACAGCACAGCTGAGCTACAAACCAAGCGGACGTTGCATGGCGGGACTAGCCAGTCGTGCGTTCACGCCGCTTACAGCCCTACAATTGCGGCACGTGGCCGCACGCTAGGGGTGAGGTCGTGCGCCGGTGGCGGCGCGCGTGCTGTACCTGCCGACCGTGGCCAGGATCTCGTCGAGCACGTCGTCGCGCAGGCCCCGCCCGACGCTGACCACCTGGGCCAGCTCCTGGTCCAGCGACAGCTCGTCCACGTCGAGTAGATCGCAGTCGGTGCTGGCCGCTTCGGAAGCCGGTTCGGCGCCTCGCTCGGCCGGCGAGGCGCACTCCTCCGCCGGCGGCCAGTCGGCGCACGAGGTGAACGGCTCGGAGGCGGACGAGTCGTCCGCAGTGGCAGCGGCGGTGGCGGCGGCGGCCGGCCGGGCGCGTCGCGGTGGCCCCGGCCGGCCGTAGGCGTCGGCGCAGCAGCGCGGGATGACGGCGGCCGGCTGGTGGTCCGCGGTCGGCCGAGCGCACACTGGCGGCGGTGGCCGCGGCGGCCGCGCTGGATCGATGCAAGGCGCGCAGCCGGCCGCGTGCCCGGCTCCGGCGGGTCCCGACCGCACCGCGGGCGACGCACCGCCGTCGGCGACCACACCCCGACCGGAGGCCGCACTCACCGGCCTTTCCGACTCACAGCTGATCATCGGCGGCGCCACACATGTGCTGGCCGCCCGACCGTCGGCGACCGCCGGCCGGCCGATCAGCTGATCGGCCTCGTCAGGCGTCGTACGGCCGGCCGGCGGCTCCGCGGCCGCGGGGCCCGCCTCCGGGGCCGCAACACCCGACACCGGCCGCTGGCCTGGCTCGGAGGCCCCGCTCGGAGGCGCGCTATCACGTGTCTCGGCCGCAGAGTATGGCGTCGGTCTGCGACACGCCTCGGCCTCAGAGTCCGCCGACGACAGCCGTTCGCTCACCGCCGCTGCAGTCCCAGGATCCGGCCGCTCTCCCTCGGCCGCAGGCTCGCAGGAGGCCAGGTCACTGATGTCCGGCGGCGGGAGACAGCGCGCCTCCCCCACTGCCGCCGGCCGGAGCGCACACTGTCCGACCTCGGGGCGCAGACCGCGCACGGCGCACGTGATGACGTCGCGCACCAGCCTCTCGGCGTACTGGACGAGCGCCGGCTCGCAGTCTGACCGGCGGCGGGCGGGGGCGGGCGAGGGGCGCGGGCGCGGGGCGGCGCCATGGCCGGACCGGCAGCGGGCCGGGCCGGCGCGGCGGGCGTGCTCCGTCGACTGGCGGTCGGCCGACCGGGCCGCCCGGCCGGCGCGCCGGCCCGGCCGCCAGCCAGCGCCGCCTCCAGCAGCCGCAGCGCCAGCTCGGCAGCCGCGGCGGCCACGGCCAGCACGGCGGCCGTGGCCAGCACGGCAGCCAGCGCCGGCCAGGGCGGCAGCATCGCGGCGGACCGCGCCGCGAATGGCGTCAGTCGCGCGGCGGCGACGGCGCCGCGGCTGGAGCGTCGCCAGCCGGCCGCCGCCGCCACCCCGGTCGCACATTGGCCCGCCGGGCGCCGCTGGACCCGCAGCACGGCCGTCAGCCGGCCGAAATAGCCGGGCGCGCGGACGTCAGCCGCCGTGCTCGCGTCGGTCGCGTCGCCCCGCCGCCGGCGACGCAAGGTCAGGCGGCCGCCGCCGGCGCGCGCTCACACGGCCGCCGGCTCCGGCGTCGCTCGGCAGACAACAGCGACGTGCGAGCACGCAGCCTCCGGCCACGTCGTCACCGCCCCAGCGTAAATGCGCCGCCCAATAGAACCAGCTCTGTCCGTTTCTAACTCACAAGAACCGCGCCATCCATAAACAGGGCCATCTGACGGGGAGAGGCACGCGGCCTGCTGCGCCACGCCGCCGCCGCCCACGCCATCAGGTGGGCCGCCGCCATAGACGCCACCGTCTGAGGCATCACTCATAACGAACCTGGTACACTCTTTTTCTGGTTGAAGAGCATGGTCTTGATTTTCTGTACTGCAGCTGCCGAGTTCCTCGATGTCCAACGCAATATGGATTATGACGACATGATCGCTGCTATGAGCTCGTTGTAATTGTAAACGAGCTCGAAATAACAGCTGCCCACTAGGCGCAAGTTGCGCCACCTCTTTTATGGGAACAACAAACTGTGAGGCATTTCATAAACCAGTCTCCTCCAAACAGGATTGCGAGAAGTGTTGGCAGTTTCAAATCACCATCACCGTCTTGCTTTTACGACCACTTCATTTCCGGTACACTATGATGGCATGGCTTTTTACGACACAAGCATAAATCGCAAGGCAACGAGCCCAAAATCGCGGCGCGCCACTCCTTACGGATTGCACACGCCACCTCCCTCGACGGTGCCGTTCTGTCGGGCGTGGTCCGTGCCGTACTGCTCCCCGCCCCTTCCCCCGGCAATTAGCCCCACGCAGCGGGTGGCGACCGCCGGTGCGGCCGGCCGGGGAATGGTCTGACTGCTGGGTCACGCACGGCGCGCAGCGGGCGCTTCCGCCGCCGCCGCCGCCGCCTCCGGCTGCGGTCCGGGTCACGTCACGGCTCCAGTGACGGCCGCCTGGAACACCAGCCGCGCCCGGGCCGGAGCCCACCAGCCGCGCGGGTGGGGCCGGCCGCAGCACGGCCAGCAGACTCGGGACGACAAAAAGGCGCGACCGGAGCGAGACCGCGCGAGCGCTCCCGTAGGCGCACGCCGGCAACAAAGGCCGGTCTCCTTTCGTAAGCAGATACGGGGCAGAGCGGCGGGCAAGAAGTCTGCGCGGAACCCAGCTGGGGCCGGAAGGCGGCGGCCGCGCACTGCGGGGTCCTGCCCTCCGGCACCTGCCCACGCCGTGTCGGACGCTCCAGAAGTTCCGCTGTGGACGACAGCTGCCCGGCAGTCGACCGCGGGCCGTACGCAGCGGCCTGGCCGGCCGGCCGCCGTCCAGCTGCAGCCGAGTGGCGGGTGCGCCAGCAGCGCCCGAGCCTGCAGCGTGAGCTCCGACGCCTCCGGCCAGCAGACGGCCGTCACGTTGCAGCCCGACACACGCCTGCTCAGTGGTCCCGGACAGTGGTCTAGAGCGCTCCGCCGTCACGCTGCAGCCCGACACACGCCTGTTTAGTGGGCTGGGACAGTGGTCTGGAGCGCTGCGCCCCCTCCCCCCCCCCCCCCTCCCCTGCGCCGGCCTGACGCGCCGCGTGCCGCAGCTCGGTACAACACCAGGGTGGTCCATGGTACATCAGGGACGGACAACTGCAGCGCGTGGGCGGGAGCGCGTGCGTGGTCGACCGTCGGCCCTCGGTCACGTGACCATGGCCGGGAGATGTGTCACTGGCGTCACACCGGTCCGGTAACCTTCCAAAATGCGGGGCCACGCAACGCGTTCGTACTTCCGTTCGCGCACGAGTCGCGCCCAGTATGGGTCAGAGCGCAAGCCGTGCTGAGCCGCGTGCAAAGCACTGACACTTGCACCCCTGGCCGCTTCCCCCCCCCCCCCCGCCACTCCCCTTCTGGAGTGAGCAGAAGGCCTCGGGAATGATGCGCCACTGGAAACCCCGCGACACCGGACAGGCCGCTGCAAGCTGCTGATTGAACACTCCGCCACCCGCTCTTGGACTTCTTTATGTATTGCGTAGAACGTCGCCCTGTCACCATTATGTTGCAGAGCCAGCTGTAACGAAGGGCATGCATAGATCTTGCAAGGAGTTTTGGGAGCAGCACAAAGTTTTGTCATGGGCTCATGTTAACTGACTCGCCCGCGGCTAACTTCCGTGACGCTGCCGTCCGTGGCGAGCAAGGGATAGCCACCTATCGATCCCGCAACCGACAAGCTAAAAAATATGTGGAGCCCACATCCCTCCCCGAATGTGAACCGCCCTTTCCAAGAAGGAAGCAGCATTTGATGCTCGAACTCCGAGATGAGTTACTAGGAATCTGCAACTTTCAGCAGCTGCCAAGAAGTGCCAAGACATCTTTGTCAAAAACTGGAATCACAGCCGTCTTATGTAAGGTTATAATGATATGAAATTGACTGACAGCGGATAATACGTTACATCTCAGTCTTTCCTATGCGCATTATGCACGCGCATATATATATATATATATATATATATATATATATATAATTCTTCATGGCTGTGGATAGCTGATTGGTCTCGGTGTGTGTGTGCCAAAGGGTCATGACCGTTTCTCTGACGGTCAGGTTAGCCTGCGTCACGTCCAGATGACCTGACAAACCGTCCGTCATAACATAACTGCTTCTCGGACTTTTGTTATTGCACGCTGCACAGCATGTAACATTGCTCCTGCATTGCAAGTTGTGACGCAATCTCGGAGGAAATTAGCATAGCTCTCGGCCTCGTTAGACCCGGGCCCATAAGCCTCCGGTCCTCATAGCAAACATCCAAATGACGTCACACGACCAAACGCTGAAACCGTGTCATACTCCAGCGCAGCAGCTGGCCAACAGGCCGCGTACTGTGTGCCATAGCCTTGAAAGTGGTGAATTGAATCTGACGTTCAGTACTGTTCAGGCCAGGTTCATCCAGACATCAGTGACTAAACGCTGCTATATTGCATTATAATGGCGTTTTATCAGTCGCCCACATAAATTCGCCCACCAAACATGAGTCGTGTCCGCACTGACGCCGATGTTACGTTTGACTTTTTCAGCTAGCACCTAGCTAGCAACTTTCCCTTCGAGTCACACCTAACCACAACACCTGTTAACGTCCGTTTAATAGATTGCATATTCAAATGACACTTGGATTCCCATGATGCGTGCCGGCGCCGCGGCCATGAGGTGCGTGCAAGTGTCCCACGACAAAGCCGTCACATTGTTTCAATATGGCATAACCTAAGATGGAAATGGGTCGATAAATGCACAGAAGTACGTTTCCCTCTTAGTTTACAAACTTCAATAAGAATACACAGGCTTATCTGGGGCTGTCAGCTATCCTGATTCATATATTCCAGTTCAATTTTGACGCACCATTGCAATGAACCTCAGCGGATATAAACATTGAGATATTTCAAAAATCGTAGTCTCTTACCATGGTTGTGACGTCACCAGTCACCTGTATATAAATAAATTAGCACGTGCTGTACTCGCACGATACAGGGTGCCATTATGTGTTTTAATTATCGGGATCTAGTTCGGGGCTCGGAAGCTATTTGCGAGCGGTGGCGGGCATCCACTCCATAAATGGACTGGCCAACGCCACAGCAAATATCTGCTCAACGCGGTTCGCTGCACATGTCTGTCACGGGCGTCCCTCACGTATGGCGGACAATCATGCACCGTTTTTATTACATTCCATTTTAATCATCCCGTATTTCCGCAGCGCCACCTCAGGTGCAGTCTGAGACCACCAAGATAACTCGTAATCACCATAAACTTAAGGCTGCTGGGTATTCTGCCCCGTCTTAAACCTACGTTAAGCTGACCTATCGGGTGTCCGAAATTGATGCTGCTCTGCTCCTGCGGCTTCGTGTGCCCGTGGCTACCGCACAACAAATCAAGTTTTATCGGAGCTCAGCACCAGGGCATGACCACCGGCGGCGTGACCTGTCGGGCGACCAGGGTCCCGCCCTTTAAGGTCAAACTCCCCCCCCTCTGGTCACGCGGCGCCACCGGCGTCAGCGTTTTGTGTATAAGACACGTATGTGTGCGTGTGGTCCAAAGCATGATTGTCGATCACACCATGCGGCCCAGTGCTGCTCATTTGCACATCTATATTTATTCCGCACTTGCTCGAACTGCCAAACAGTCGATACGCGTTGCTGGACGTTGCTGGGCGTTGCCATGTAAACACTACGGTCTCACCACATCTTCTTCGCCTCTCGACCAAGTAAGACATGGGCTTTGGGAGTGACATCACGAGAGTCAGGTAACCACGACACAGATCGAATGGGTTTCCTTCAAGTAACAAACGGGCTCCGAATGGCCAATGCATAACGTCGAGGTGCTGGCCTGTACTGGGTGGAGGAGGAAGGGGAAGGAGGCGTCAGTTCCGGACTGTTAACCAGCGAGCGTTGGTGCGGTGCTTAAGCTGGTCAGAAAGCGAAGATCATCGGTTGGCCACCGGATCGTTAGTTCGGTACGTGACGAAATGACCCAAGATCAGGTGGCCTCGGAGCTGTGAACCAACGTTGGACCCATCGGACGTCGGCTGTGCCACGACAGAGCCGGTCAGTCGCTGGAGAACAGCGCCGGTCGCGGGAGGACGAGTTCGGTGCACAGGGTGGCCACGTATCGGACGTCGGCAGTGCCACGACAGAGCCGGTCAGTCGCCGGAGAACAGCGCCGGCAGCGGGAGGACGAGTTCGGTGCACAGGATGGCCATACTCTTCCCGTCAGTGTGTCCTCAAAGGCAGCCAACTGGCAAGGCCGCTGACGGCTAGGGGATAGCCGGTTTCCAAGACGACAGAAGATAAGCACACATGACGGAGTCCGTGTACCTGACGTCCCTGAAGCCACGCCCCAATCAACACTGCCCGAACCGCGGTAAGGCAAGAGGCTGGTATTCGCCAAAATGCTGCACTGGACCATCAAGGACGGGGAGGGTGTAGCCTTCGCCGGCGAGTGGTCTTTCGAACTTTTCCGTCCCCGAAACAGAGAGCGCCGGCGTCTGAGCGAGCAGCAGCCCTGCAGTTCCCATCCCTCAGACCGTCAAGGAGTCGCTGAAGACACGGCGGTGGGGAACATGAGCTGCCGTGGCCTGTCTGGTCGTCACATCTTCCCCGACGCCCCCGCGGCCCCCTAAGGCAATATTCAGCCACTTCGGTGGCAAGGATGTGACTATTTGTTCATGGTATTGCAACCCCGCCATGGGGCTCGCTGCCTGTTGCTACTCAGATCATTTAATCAGAATCGAGCCGAACGGCCGTCAGCCCAGCATCTAGGCGCCTCGGGCTTGGGAAATCGACCGGGCAGGCCGGAATGTCAGGGTTCGTATTTTCACGAGTTACTTTTGCATGGCTATCTTTCGCACCGTTACCTTTGCTGGTCTTTGACCAGAATCAGAACAACAAAATGGCATGGTGGTGCAAAGCTACAAAGTGTTTTAACAAAGTACAGAACATTCATTCAACAATCACATCGGAATTTTAAATTTTTTGTTCGTTGACAGTTTACCCTCGTGGCCTTGCAACATAAGATTACGTGACATGCAGAAACACGATGACAGTAACCAAAAACAGTAATTTTCTAGCCTAAGGTCTGTTAACATGAGTGTGTCTTTTTTAAGTGTGTCGGACGCACCGATATGCACGTAAAACCCGCACATGTGAACAACCATTATAAGGCGCCTCTAATAGCACGTTTCAAGAAAAAAATCACGAATACGGTCCCTCCAAAAATGTCACATTTGTAGCCAAGTTGTGGCCTATTTTGGAGGGTTCAGCGGCAATCAACCCAAGAACGAGAAGTTCATATTCGTATCCATCCATCATACCCTGGAGAAAACATACCGGAATGTTTTAGACACACCCCTGCAATATTGGTCCCGATAGCACCAACGGTGGCCGGGCTATGGTCTTGCGCGTTTTAGTACAACGCGTGCTGACTTGCCATTCGCCGCGCTCAAACGAAAACAATCGGACACTGAAAAATGATGTGCTGGTAACTTGACTTAAGTTAAGTCAATATATACCTCCAAAATGTAAGTGAATTTAAATATCGTTTTAACTTACTGACCTTACCCTTATCTAATGTGGGGGTATGTTCAGCCCGTCGTTATTTCTGCCTGCTGCTAAGAAGCCGTTCGCCGCAGCGTCACGACATCTCACGTATTTCATGACGCTCACCCACACGCTTTCTGTTTAAATCTTTGAAAAAATCGGTCGCGCGAAATACGTAAAATATACATTTAAACACCGTTCCGCGTGATGATTGCTAAGCTGGGCAACCTAATGTGCTGAAGCCGATGTCAGCCTATTGTATTTGTGTACACACATTGAGTCAAAGTTTCGGGTGGAAAAAGTTAAGCACCTGAACTGGAAGGCAGGTCATGTCAGGCCACGTGATGACCTCACGCAAACAATTGACAAATTTCCCGAAAAGAAATGTAATGCCGAGGTGAACGGTGTCACTTGCTTGATCGAACGACGCCTAATTCAAAAGGTGCATACATCAAGGTCTGGATATAATCGGTTTCTGTCGAAATCTGATATTCCTGTCGACTGTAAAATAGGGACTAACGACTTAAAAAATTCCGACCGCGTTCATTTTTCTCTGGACACCATAAACGTAGCACAACTCTGAAAAAGGGGGCGTGGGCGGGCAGTTCTTGGTTTTTCACGGGGCATCAGATTTTGACCCCTAGACGTCACGACATGCCCGACCAATATTCGTTGTGTGAATATATTATGCATAATTGCTTAGCAGGGTAACCTCATGTGCTAAAACCGATTTCGGCTCATCGGAACGTGCACACGAACTAAGTCATGGCTTTAAGATACAGAAAGTTAAGCACCTGAGCTGGAGTGCGGATCTCGCCAGGCCACGTGCCATGCCAACAATGCATTGCGACAGAAGCTGATTACATCCAGACATTGCAGCAAGGCCCTAGAAAAAATAGGTTGGGGGTAGGATAATACCAAAATATACTAGGTTTCAAATTGGTACCGGCACAGCGAGTTTATATTTCACTGTTTATGAATGAGTGGTGCAATAATACCATTTAAATAAAAATTGTTGACACAAAATATCTTGCTAACCATTATAATCTGTTATAGGAAATATCTAGAATACCATCCTTGATAGCCTAAACCTTTGACTAAATCTGGCAATGTTACAATTATGGTGCTTCGGCGACATAACAAAACTGCACTCTTCTGCTGGCAGCATGCAGGGCAGCAAAGGCATTTTACGCCGTTCGTTGCTCGGCAATCCTGGTGAACATTTTCGTAAGAGAAACTACCATGACACTATCCTGATGTTTATGTAATCATCTTCCCTGAATTGTGGCCTAAAAGAGCCTGCAAACAAACGAAACCTGTAAATTTTAGACCTTGCAACACTGTTACATTCAAACTTATTATGGAAGGTCCCTCTGTGTCCATCCATGTGTGTCTATTCATAAACATTGTAATAAGAATGTGTATATGCATTTTTATGTCCATAATAAACTTGTAGATCTTATAAGCTGGAACATAGCATAGATTTTCAGCATCAAGCTATGTACTGGTTGTCTTCAGGCTGTCATCTGATGTTTTGATGTTTGAAATACAATCAATGGCATACAATCAATCATAATATTTCCTACTTCTTATAGCAATGACAATAATGTGAACACATTGTTATAAGCACTGCACCAGTGGTCAGTGGTCAGAGATGCCAAATGAGTTGGGGCTCTCAATGCATACTCCACTCAACTCACTCCACTCAGCCCCAGCAAACTGAGCAGTGGGAAATGGTGTAACTCACCAATTAAAAGGTACCCACAAACAGGTTTGTTTCTTCCCAGTTTTGGCTCACTTTGTTCTCAAAGTCAGGTTGCAGGCTCTTTTGGGGGGGGGGGGGGCTGGAGCCCCTGACTGAAAAGGAAACTGCATTCTTGCCAAATGACAATCAGTGTTGGGGATTTTTTTTTACTTGCTGGTGTCAAGTGTGACCCAGCACACACATGATGAAGATGCTCTTATGTTTCTAGTACTGATACAATTACAGAAAGATGTCTGAGGCATGCCATTTGGGGCACAGGTAAAGGCTGTCACAGGTTTTCCTTCACACAGGCAACCCCTAATGCTGCTGGAAAATTATATGCTGCAACTATTAGTGCTGCATGATACATGGATGAATCACCCTGCCCCTAAATCATGTTAGGTTCTGTGGAGCCAGTTGGCATTACTTGCCTACTAAAACTGAAATTTCCCTCTCATTTCTTTACCTTGAAAGATGACACCCTGCCCTGCACACTCAAATCTGAAGTTGGTCTCAGCCTTCTAACAGACATAACAAAATCACAAAAATCTTAAGTTTGACACCTAATGTCTTGCCTTTAGATGTGCAACTAACCATGTCTGGCACATCAAACCAATTTTGTAATGCCTCACAGCACCAAGATCATCTACATCATAAGTGGCCTACACATTTGCAACTTTTCTGGTCCAATTTTAACTATGTCTTGGCTTTTGAATGTCAGGAGCATGGCAAGAGGATTTGGGGGGGGGGGGGGTGAGAAGATAGCTGCTTGGGGCTGATCTTCAATCTCTCTGAAAATGTTATGTTGCCCCTATGGAACTTGACTGGACATAAGTCATCAAAATAAACCTGCTTTATTACTGTAGGGCTTCGTTGTATGGGTTAGTTTCTGGTGCACATTTCAAATTAATGGATGACAGGAACCACACTGTACACCTTCCATAGACCTCTTAAGGGTCAGAATAGGTCACTGACCTCAAATGACCCCAGTCAACATCTTGTTTTTAGGAACATACTGCCTAGTGTAATCTATGTCACTTATCCAAATGCAAAACACAAAGTGATCTTGTATGATTTTGGCCACCATGACCTTCAAAAGATTAAACATGGTTAATGACCTTAGATGAGCATGTGACTTTTTACTTGGAACAGCTATCTAGGGGCCCTTTGGAGAACAACCTAGAATCTGACCTTGTTTGACCTTATTTGGCCCAAAGACCATAACCTAAGAACCTTACGCTGTGACCTAAGTGAGATCCTGTACAGGTCAATACACCCTGTGAATTTGGTGTCTCTAACTCTCTTAGTTCTACAGATCTCAGGCAGGTCAAATTGACCCTCCCCCACCCAAGCGAATGGCTTCCAGCCGGCCATGCGGGTGCAGTGTTAACATTGAATGTAACTGCTGCCGCCTTCTCAGTGGTTGCACACTCAAGTATTTCCCTCCCATTGAACTGACCGCTCGTTTATACGTACCACTGGTTTGAAGTAATCCGCATCTGGATCGCAGATAGAAACGTTCCGTGACAGTAAGGGTGATGATTGTAATGTTCGTAAAAGTCGTCCTTACTGGATGTAACACATGGTATGGAGATACAGGCTGGCATTGGAATATCTGACCAGCCACAGCTGTTTTAAACAGGGGTGGCTAGGACTAAAAAATGGCTAGGACACATACTCGCCAACGTCTGGAGACTTATTTTATGGGAGAGATCGCCTTAGAAACATTCGAAAAAACGATCATTAAAAAACACGTATTGTGATGACCTTCAACACGTAAATGTCCTGGGGCAATCCAATGGTGATGTCACCATGGTATTGCCAGGTCTAGTCCCGACTAGGTTCCGACCCCCTCCCCCCCTGCATTGAAGTGTATAACTTTTGAACTAAGCATCATTCGATCAAGCCAGGTACACCATTCAACTCGCCATTACTTTTACTTCCTTAAAATGTGCCACCTACAATTGTTTGAGTGAGGTTATCACGTTACCTGACATAACCTACATTTCGGTTCAGGTGCCCAATTTTTTCCACCTTAAAGGAAGTGTTGTGTTCCACATTTAAATAGGGTTTTGAATTGAAAGAGCCATCTTGAAGACTGTTTGGTGCTGTCCACAATCCTGCCTTTTCTTAAGACCTAAGCCCTCTAGTTTCTGAGCCGCACACACGCAAAAATTGAGAAAGGTATATCAGGGAGAGCATTCCAAAATCACCTTGGCACTCATCACGTCATCATAGCGTCATTTAAATCATACTATTTCATATGCCGATCGAGGCCCAGAAAGACATAATTATTGAGGCGTTCATAGCTGGCGTTCGCAAGCGCGACTTTCAGGTGTTCTGACTGTCAACTGGCTCCTAATCAATGTTGTGCAAGTATGATGACGTAATCAAAAGATGACACACTGAGGAGCGTATTTACCAAACCGAGAATTGTGCTGTGTCTGGGCCAGCCTTTTCCACTTAAAAATATACAATTAGTTAAAAATAAGTTTGTTCCATCATATCTGGTGCTTGTTTTAATATCTTCAAATGTAAAGCATCTCTCTAAAACTCTGATTTATTTGTATCCAAATTCAAATGAAACAGGTTGATATCGAATCATCATGATAAATTATATATATATATATATATATATATATATATATATATATATATATATTCAAATATATGCATACTTACATGTGTATAACATATCCTTCAGGAATATTTTTTCATCGGTTTGGCTTGGGACTTTTTTAGGTTTTTTTTTAGGTTTTTTTTAGGACTTTATCTGCGTGATATTCCTGATTAATATGCAAAACACGGTTTACAACACAACAGCTGATCCACAATGGCCACTGAATGTCAAAATACTCAACACCCTACAAAAACCTTTCATATACGCTGTCAGTGCACTTTGGGCCTTCTACTGTACACACTTCGTGAAAATCCCGGAGGTCGTTGATTTCTGCTGAATAGGAATATCGAACTGCTGCCTTAGTTCACACGCGTCCTTTACGCTCGGCAGACATTCTGCTGTGCGAGGAGGGCGTAGAGCGGCCGGCTGTGCGGCACTCCCGTTACATCTTACGCTACAGAAATGATCGCCGTATTCATTCATATAGCCACATAGAAGATAAATACGCGGCATATGCCCGGCAGGGGCAGTCTATAGCCTACTGAGAAATGGACAGCACACATGTTTATCACCTGCAGATCTGTGGTTAGCACACGCCACTGGTGAGCCGCGGCACGAACACTGACCTGTCGGAGCGGTTCAGACTGGCCTTGCCCTGGTCCTTGCGTTTGCCGACAGCCGCCTGCGGACCCTGCTGTTTGATCTTGGCGTTCGGCCGCCGTGGCCGCTTCTTCTTCGCCTGGATCGCCCGAACTGAAACAGCACAGTGGTTATGGCGATTTCTGCGATGATTTTCAATGGTATGGCGAAAGCACATCGGCTCTAGAACGGTAGGAGAGAAGGGGGGAGGGCGCATATGTGTTTTTGTTTTTTTATAAATCCATTGCAATACCATTTCAACTTGTTTTCTGGCAGAAGGAGTCCTGACCAGTGATCTTCGAAGCCCCCTCCCCCCGCACCCAGTTAACCGCAAAATCACCAAGTAAAAACGTCGCTTGGGCAGCAGCTAAAGCCCCAACAGACCTTTGACATGTTTCGGGCAGATACTGTAAGAAGTATGGATCTGTGGTGAGGCAGCTATTCGAGTAAAAGGGCAAGAAGAGAACGGAAAATGACAGCACTGCTGTTCTCGAGAGGTCCTGACAGGTTTACAATGTCGTTAACTGGAATTTGATTGCAGTAAATGAGTGCAAATATTGGGCCAATCACGTCACCAATGGACTGCTGTTCGTGCCTGTGAATAATCAGCTAGAATCAATGCTGACTGGTTCAATTCCAATAATTACTGCGATCCCGAAATAGTTCAAATATGTCATAACAAAACGCACAAGTGCGTCGAATGAGGCTGGTGGGCCCATGTAAAAGGCAGGTGTTAAAATGCAGACACGCTCAAGACAAAATGCAATCATACCGAAAAGTCATTAGAACGTCCTTGAGTCACAAAGGAGCGCATCATTCCACGGAGCACTGTCGATTTCCCGGAGGCGAACGTACATAGACACGAAGATCATGAAGATCATGGCTGGCGTGCTATAAGACTGAACAATTCTTCCCTTTTAGCTGGTGACATACCTGCTTGCAACTACTTTGAACACATCTTGAACAATCTTAGACTAGATAACGGGTGGGTCACGACGATCACGACCAATAACTTTGCCTCCAGTATGTCCACGACAAAGCGCCAATTAGTGTATTCTTGTTCATGAACCGACTAAGTAAAAAAAGGAAAAGGAACAAGAACAACAACAGCCATTTTGTGCTTTGTTGAACTGTGGGTCACAATGTGCAAGATTCACATGTTCCATACATGTTTGCCTCCAGTTAACTCACAAACAATGTACTTTTTTGCAACTGTGGCATAAAATAATAGCTTCTGAGCATGTCAGCTAGCACCTCCTAGAAGGGAGATGCCTCTCCCAAAAAATCCTACTGATTTACTCTTAAAGTAAGCAGTGATCTGCCAGCAGACTGATTGAGCATTGCCTTCAAGTCTATACCCAATAAACCCAAAAATCCACACTTTCACTAAATTGTTAAGGGAACCAGTTGCTATCTCAAGATGGTTAGGCTCAGTAAGGTGAGAGGATAGAGGAGTGAGGGAGAGCATATAACTTCTGTCACATAACTTCTGTGAAACTTCTGTTAGGGGGAAAAGAGGGGTGCTCAATATGACCAACACAAATGACTTGTGTGTACACATTAAAGGTCAGTGTGTGTGGGGGGGGGGGGGGGGGGGTAGAAATGAGCCCTGGAGGACATTGAAACCATATACCCCTAAGGAAGCAAATTCCTCCATCAGCCATCCTTGCTCTCATCAATAGTCAAGTAATGATATAATAATTTAACACATCACTAAATGATGATCTCCCAAATAACAGCTCATTGCAGCTATCAACTATGTAGTTAGTGGACTAAAAGACCAACAAAGTGCAAACAATATTGTTGGCAATCATAAAGGCAAAACTATTTAGATTAAAGACATGAACAACTTTATCTGGGTAAATAATCAACAACTAGGGGCCATCATATAATTCAGGCTTGGTGCCAAACAATCATGTCATTGAAGTCAAATGGAGTCAACCTTTCCATTAGAAATGAAATTATGTAACATGAATTAGAAATATCAATATGGCAGCTTTGGTCAAACAGCTCACTGATCCAGGATCAGGTTCAACAGATGCTTTCACACACCTTTGAGGCAACAAACATGTGCAACACTCCTGATCCAGGACTGGTTTCCATCACCTCACATTCCATCATAATAGCAATGCCAATTTCCATGAATAGGTAAAATTTGGTGTGGTTTCATGGAGTCTACAACCCACTAAAAAAGCAATTATGAAAGTCAAACCTATTCTAACAAACACATTAACTATACAAACTACCCTGCCTATGTGTGCTTCCATTTGACAGCAGCTATGTAATGCCCCAAACATTTCTTCACTTAGCAAGGCTGGCTAGCTACATAAGAAAGAGGCATTCCCATTTTGTCAGGCTGCAACTGTGGGGTTGTATCTGCAGTTTCATCAGTTTGCTAGTAGTATACATATTCAATGTTAATTGAGAAAAAAATACAGTAGGGTGAATTCTCCCCAATCTAAGGAGAGTTGTATGATGCTGGAAATTTTATAAAGTTCCATATAATAAGTCAAGTTACAGTCATAATACATACCATTTGAACATGAGTTATAGAACCTGTTTGCCTTATGAATCAAACCATGCCAAAATATGCAAAAAAGATGTGCCTTGAAAAGTGTGTAAGTGGTTTCAACTGACTTATTTAAATGATTATGGTGAATATAACATCCCCACTTTCATCACTTAACACAACATCACATTAATAACTGAGCACAAATTCATGACAAAAAATTAATATTATTTATGCCAAAAGTAATATCATGGAAAGCAGCTAATGGTTTGGACAGCAGTATATTCTAGACTCATTTCTTTACCACTTCATCCATAATACATCATAGCTAGTGATAACCAAGCCTCATACTTACTTCAGTTTTAATTAAAAATCACTTGGTGTCATGTAATCTTTAAAACATCCTGCTACCCATGCATATTTCCTAATGTTGTCTGCAATACATAAGGGAACAGCATATTCCACACAAAATTAGTGAATCTTAGCAAGAGCAAAATTGACATGGTGATGAAATTTATTGCAGATTTGCATACAGTACCTTTTTTATTTACAGCTGAACTTTTACCAGGCATTTTGTTTGATCACCTTTTTTATTCTTGAAGTGGCAATCAGTGAAACAAACAAGGCTCTATTGAAACAACCATCCAAAAACCTTCCCGAGCTAATTTGTAAGGTTGAGCGGGTGAGCTACTGCCGTAAGATTGCCCATTTTAACGACAAATTCATATACACGTCACCCATGACCCAGACCTCCATTATTAGCAACAGGCAATAATGAGGACATCACAATACCTAGCACCGGTTGCCAGAAAAACTGTAAGGAAAGGTGTTGCTACACAATCAACCGAAAACGATTAACTGATTAGGCACCAAGCGGGTTTAATCGCAATATAAGTCCACCCAACGCAATCTAAGGGAGAATGTTGACAACTCAAATAATGCGAATGAACACGTCGATTTTGTCCACAAACATCGGAACTGGGCTACCAAATAGGGCCATGAGTGCTACTAGATCCCAAATCCTCCATACGCTTTACTTCACCTGGTTGGTGGGGCTCGTGGCGGTGCAAGGGGTTTGGAAGCCGAAGCGAGCCCTTTTTGTAGCACAGGAATGGCCCTATTCGGCACTCCTCATAGCTCTTAGGGCCGTATTATTATAGTAGGAGGCTCAGCAGTCATAAACCCCATGACCAAATGATGATGTGTTGGAGGCCCAACCTGTTATTGAGAAAAGTACATTCACGTTTTGAACGGCTTCGATGCGATACGGACACCTGACATTGCCAAATGATCCTGGAAATTTCGCCCAAAGAGGGCCCCACCTTCTCCAGGAGCGGCCCTGAAAGCCCCACTGGTGCGCCTCGGGGCTTTAATGTATTCATTGGCATTCTTACGCAGTTCAAAGTCGCCGGCCGTTACGATCTGTCTGCTCAACTGTACTGGGTTCCACTGCGGGCCGTCGACGTGACCCCGCCTTCAGTGACGTCACGTCCTGGCCTGCGCAGCAAGTAAACAAATTGTCTGATGGCCATCTTTTGACAAAGGGTCGACCCACCCTCTCTAGAACTGCTGTTTCTAACCATCGATTTGAATGGATCACCAGAAGTGCCCTGCCACCATTTTAGCGACACAGTAAAGTAGCGTTATAAACTGAACTACGCTGTGCGGTCGTAAAGTAGGAAGTTGTGTGCCGATGAATTTACATCCTCCCATAGCAGTTGCAACAACGGACAATACATTGTGGAAAAGATAGAACATGGTCAACAGTTTGGACTGATTTTTTCAGTTGCTCATTAGTGGGTCTTATGGTAAGGTAGGACTCAATGACACAATTTCATGAAGTAGCATGTAGCGCGATTTTTCCTTAATTCGGAGAAGGCCTTGCCCCCAGGCCCCCAGTGCTACGGCTTTAATTATGAGTGGATAAGTATGACAGCACATCAATTGAAATGCTTTGTATAACTGTCAAATGTCGCGATGATGATCAGAAAGACGGCAGCACGTAGAAACGCAACAAAACAAAATGACCAAAATACGACCTGGTGCCTCCTGGTGATGGTAAGAGAAGGGTAGCAAATTTGAACATAACCAGTGATGCACTGTGATGCACGAAGGAGCGCTTACCGCACAAGGTAACGTGAGGCCGGCCCCCCTTCCCCTCAAAAATAAAAAAAAATTATAAGCGCCGCGCAGGTCGTTGCGTGTTTCTTCGCGAACTGTTGGTATTTTCCGTTTTCTGCAGAGGCGCAGGTCCGTGCTCGCCGGCACTCTGGCAGTTGAATGCAGTGCTGGCGAACTCCGCAGGTCAGCTGGAGCGCAAGTCGGCACATGTCTGCTGCACGGACAACGGCATCTCCTGGCTAAAGTGGCTGGAAATGGTGGCATTGCGACCAGGGCCGGCGGCGGCACTGGCAGATCGTTGGAAAGAGATGGAGGCTATTGATCACTCCAATTTGTGTCATGCAGCGTTGTTGGACGTGACGTGAAACGTTAGCGTTGTTGGGGACGTGTTTCCACCAGCGTCCCTCTCTCCCTCCTCTCTGTGGCGTACCGCTGTCTGTGCCTTGCATGCCTGAAATAGGGCTGTCGAAATTAAACCCCCTGCGATGCCGACGCCGTTTAATGGCATCTGAACAAACCAGATGGCGCTGCTGGTATGACCGCTACGTGCACCTGCGCGATGTTTTTTAGCGATGCTCTAGCTGCCAAATGGGCTTTCCTTGTTCAAAGGATTGTTGAAACGCGCATGGTGGTTACTGCGGCAGTGATGGCAGCTGGAGAAAGATCAGCGGGCTAAAGATAGCGTTTTGCGGGGCACTTGCATTCAACGACGGTCTTGCCTCTGCAGAACGGCTCTGAAATCCCCTGCTGATCTCTCACGAGCTGAAACGTAGTCCTGAGCATTGCTTGTTTATTATGCACAACGCACCTGGCATTCGTCACTTTGGCATGGTAAATGTTTTGATGTATGTCTCCGTAGTTGCGCATGCGTTCTTAGACATCAACAGTCATAAAAGTTACTATCACGTTGTTCTTCGCAGCGCATTTGATATGTTGATGCATTCCCCTTTTGTCCATGTGGACATGTTTCCTTTCGTTGCTTAACTGACTTCACATTTGCAGAGTCCACCATTTGGCGCGACCCCCAGCCGCGCCGTTAGTCCGCTATTGACGCATCTCCACCCAACAAACGTCATTTAGAACTCGACCACAGGACCTCGTGCTAATATTTCGCTCTGACGTTCAAATTGTGCTATGCTATGATTGGCGGTGCTGGTCCCTGATGGGAACAGCTATCGTTCATGGCCATGCAGGCAAACTCTGATGACGTCATCGAACCATGCTTTGTCTCGTGCGAGGAGTAGACGCGGCCGGTCGCAGTCCATCCTTATGCATCTTGCATGGACCGGCCACGCTCTTTGGAACACTCCGCGCCGCCTGGCGACATGAGCACACAATACCTCCCAAGAAGCCAGCCGTCTCATTTCACTAGGTACACAGCACCGCCCGCAGCACCGCCCGGACCCGCCACGGGCTTCGACCACGCCCATCCACGTCTGGGTATACTGTCCAAAGAACGCTTCGTGACACGAATCAAGGCAAAGCCTTGGTGGCTTTGACAGCAGCCGCGCTCCAGCGCGCAGCTCGGTGCGTCCGTGAGCCTGCGCGGCGCACACCGCCGGCCACGGGAGCCGGCCCCTGTCGGCTGGCCTGCACGTCCGGGCGCAGCTGCCAGGCCAGTGCGCCGCCTACGTCACAGCCACGACCGTCGGTCCGTCGGTGACGGCGGCGGCGACGGCGGTGGTAGCGGAGTCGGCGTCGGCGTCGGTGTCGGCGTCAACGACTGGCTCGGTGTCGGAGGGGGACCCGGCCGCGTCCCGGTTCGAGCGGTGGTACGGCGTGTCGAACAGAAGCGTGAAGCCGACCGCTGATACCGAGATCAGTGACGTCATCAGGATGTAGTAGTCTGGCGACGGCGCGCACAGTCATCACAGCCCGTAGTGGTTGTCGGCACGAAACTGGCGTGAAAGATAGGCATGAATACAAGCACATACCGTTAAAGAATGCGGCCGCCGCTGATAGTAGCTACCACGGTTGGTCTGCCACACTATGCGGTTGTGAAAACATGAGCTGATTAGAGCGTTTGTGAGAGGGGAGACGGTGCGCCGTCACCGTGACGTACTGGTGTAGTCGAGCGGCTGGACGGCGCCGGCAGCGCCATCTACCGTGCAGACCTCTCTCAGCTGGGCTGCGGGCGAGATGGGCCGGCCCATGGCCGTGCCGAGCACCACCAGCACGGCCCCCACCAGAGAGCCTGCGACAACGCGCCAGCCGGTGACGACGGCGCCGACGCCACGGGCATAGTAGTGCAGCGACAACAGAGAGCGTGAGCAGGTCCGTGATTCCGGAGTCCCGGCCTCGCTGGACGGGGCGTGAGTGTAACGCACTCGTCAAGGCATGGTGCCCCGGGCCTGACGTGGGGGTTCCGGCAAAGGACACGGTGGCCTGTGCCCTAACAGCTAGGTTAATCGATTGCTGACCTGTGTTTGACTGTCAGCGCGTGAT
This sequence comes from Pollicipes pollicipes, assembly GCF_011947565.3. NCBI lineage: Eukaryota > Metazoa > Arthropoda > Thecostraca > Pollicipedomorpha > Pollicipedidae > Pollicipes > Pollicipes pollicipes. The sequence goes on from NW_023597054.1 coordinate 10,426,775, forward strand.
TGTACAGGCGTTGAGCCGTAAACTTGTCGCATGCCACGCAACGTTCTTCAAGTTCTACATTCATTGTCATCAAGAGCAGCCTCTGCGTCAAGCAGACAGAGCTCGCCCCGAGGCTCTCAGACGCGCGCTGCTCCCCAGCCCACTGACCCGGTATGAAGATGAGTGAGTTGCTGTAGGTCTGGTCGATGGGATACGTGGCCTCGACGCCGAGCTCGATGGCTAGCGGGTACGTGCCGACGCCGACCAGGCCGACCAGACCGATGGAGAGCGCCAGCAGCCACTGCAGGTCCGGGTACCGCGCCGCCTGCGGCACGCCAGCCTCACTCATCGGTCACCGGTCACTGGTCACCTTCATCGGCCACTGCAGCTGTCGCAGACCCGTGCCCGAGCGGTGCCACTGATAAGCTGCATTACTGACGGCAGAAGGCAGGTGAACAAGGCACCGACTGGAGCAGGGGGCGCCACAGCGTCGGCGAGCTTCGCGCCGAGCACAGGCCTTACAGCGGCCTAGGGTCTTGTGTTTCGAAAAGCAAGGGGGAAAACAGGTTGTGGGGACCACAAATTCTCAGTTCCCCTCAAACGGCTTTGGATAAAACAGAAAGACTAACCTGTGCATTACAACAAAAACTAGGATGCGGCCACCGGAAAACGGAAGCCTATCGCACTCATGACTGACCTGACAAAATATGATAAGGCAGACAGCCGTCATTGAGTAGGAGATCTTGACTGTCTCTACAGCCTTCCCTGTCTTCATGGCGATCAGGCCCAGTAAGATGGCACCGGGAATGCCGCATCCGAACAACAGAGCGCCGCATAGACCGACAAAACCCTGGAGGCGAGAAAAAGATTCAATCAGCAATTGCTTCAGGCACAACATCTGTGTCGTGGAATTGGTATGATTAGATCCTTGATTCAGCGCCGCGCGCTCCGTCGGAGAAAACACTGTTTTGTTCAGCCCAACTGGCATAGATTTCGCGGCCGTTTCTCGGTCGCCGCGTCAAGCTGTCACAAGTCGGCTGTTTTCGTTTCGCGGTGCGACAGGAGAAGTGCAGCTTCGCTCCGCTGTCTGGCTTACTGGCACGGGTATGAATTCGTACACGCTGAAGCACACAGGAGACGGTCCTCACGCGTACATCTCACATCGAGCCCACAGTGATGCTTGGGAACAAATGACGTGAAATTCGATCCGTTCCGCCGTACTCCACCCCGTTTACCTTTCAGCACATTCCTAGACCTCTGAAAATATTATCCCTTGGGCAGATATGGCACCGATTGGGTGGCAAAGTCACAACACACGAAGCAACTCCCAACATGCTTTTTCTCGCTGATCTACAAGCAATCAGAACGAGTAACTTGGCCGAAAATCCCGGCGACAAAAAGTGGCTGGGATCGCAATGATCGTCGCAGTAGCTAGTGATCATGAAAGCCAACATTATGGTGGTGGTGGGCTTAGACTTAGCGCTACTATTTAGGCGTCACGTGACCTTCGTTCGTCACCAGGAGCGATCAGGAACACACGCCCTGCGTGATCATCTGTCACATCTGTCACATCTGTCCCCCCCCCCCCCTTACGCCCCGTGTACTGACGGTCGAGTAGCCAGTGGTGCAGAGCATCTGCCCGAGCAGCGTGGCCACGCCATTCATGGCGCCGATGGCCGGACCGAAGCAGCACGCCAGGATGAGCAGCGGCCGGCTGGTCAGCAGCGTCCGCATCGTTCGCCAGAACGGCTCGGCGCGCCGACAGTGGGCCGCGCTCGGGCTCGGCGGCGTCGGCGGGTGTGACCTGGCGGACACCGGTCACAGGTCGGGGTGAGGTGTGACCTGACAGGTACGGAGCAGATATCAGGGGTAAGGTGCGAACTGACGGGTACGGGTCACAGGTCAGAGGTCAGGTGCGATCTGACGGGTACCGGTCACAAATCAGGGGAAAGTTTGACTTGACGGGTGCGGGTCACCAGTCAGAGGTGAGATGTGATCTGACGGTACAGGTCATAGGTCGGGGGAGAGATCACGACCTGACGGATACGGGTCACAGGTAAAGGAGAGGTTTGACTTGGTGAGCAAATGTCACAGGTCATTAGAGGGGTGTGACCTGACGAACACGGGTCACAGGTAAGGGGAGGGCCATGACCTGCGGGAACGGGTCACAGGTTTCGGGCACCAGCGGGTTATGGGTGAGACTTGCGAGCAAGGGTTACCAGTCACTGGCGGATGCAGAAAATCAAGCGCTCGTCGCAGCCCCTACAATGTTCCGGACCAGATCAGTGGTGCTGAAAAACATGGGTGGACAGACAGACTGCGCACTGGGGCTGCTGCTGATCGGTATCAGTTCACAGGTCGTTAAGGAGCTTGCTTATCCGTATCAAGCGATGCGTCCCCATGGGTGCCGATTGGAGGCCACTTTGAGGTTTTCAGAGTTTCTGTTCACGCACACATAAACACAATAAGCATTCATCAGCAAAATGTCAAGTCGGCAAAGTTCGGGAGCCTGTCCTCTGCCAACCATCAGCGGCGAAGCAGAATTCATGCCCGCGATGCCAGCTGAGTGCTGCACGCCGCGCACATCGCTCACATGGTGACGCCGAAGATGGCCGCCAGCGCAGCGATGATGGCCGGGAAGGCCCAGATGGTGTTGATGAGTGGCACGTCAGCCGGCTTCGTCACGTAGAGCGGCGTGACGGAGATGCCGAGCATGCAGCCGATCGGGTTGGCTGGAGACGGGAGGACATGACGCTGGCCGCCGCTACTGCTGCCTAACACGCTACACACGAAACTGCGCACGGAGTGCCGACCGCAGAGGCGCGCGCAGACTAGAGTATACACAGTCCGAACGCAAGGCTGTCCCGTGCATGAGGTGGAGACGGATTGGTGTCCGTAGGACGGCATTCACAGATGTATTGGCGCACAAGGCTGATGTTCGGTGACGGCGTGTCTGTGCACCGCTGATCCAATGATGGTCGCATGCAATGACGGTCGATTAATGATAAAGGCAATGTGTGCCGGTGTTCTTACGATTCTTCGACGTAGTGGGAAGTGCAGTGCCCATATTTACCACTGAGTTTTGTGTGCCCACACAGTGCCCCTATTAAGTTTCGTCGGTTTATCACGATGGACACCCCCGTTATGTCTGCGCGGCAAAATGCGCTTCAGGACCCAATTGGCAGCCATTTAGGAAAGAGCGGGTGAGCGGAGGGGAGAAGTCTGAAGCGAGTAGAGCACTTGGCAATGGTGGAATCAATTTTGGGGATTGGAGTGACTTTATGCAACTCGCTGAGGCAAGCAACATGAGTTTAGACGCCGTCGGTTGGTGTTCGTAAGAAAACGCCTAATCCGTGGCCACACGGCCCCAGCGCGCCGCCGCCATCCCAAACGGTGTGTGATTGGCCTCCAGACATGCCTGACGGCCGACCACGTCGGGATCAGCGCCAGCGTGTCTCTTCCACCCGCACATGTCGCACATGTCGACCCCGCTACACACGTGCGAGGGTGGACACGCACGGCGCCGGGCGGCGCCGGCGGCCGCTCACCCAGCGACGAGAGTGTAGTGCTCAGGGTCCGCTCGCCCTGCGGATGCCACGCCTGCGAGTACCGCGTCGGGATGACCAGCGTGAAGGGCTGGGCCACGGCCGCCGCCACCTGTCACGGCGCGTCACGGCGCGTCACGGCGTGTCAAGACGCATCACGACGCGTCAGCGGCTGACGGCCACACGCCACACGTACACGTAACTGCCACACGCCACCAGCACACGTCAATCACGTGCGTCAGCACCTGCCTCAAATGACGTCACAGCTTACGTCACGAGCTCAGTCACGGTTGGTTAGATGGCATGGAGCATGACAAAGCACGGGGGGATGTCTTCCCTTCTATGTCACAAGGCTCGCTGTCCTCCGTCTTACTTTACCAACCAGCAGGCGCAGGCTGGCATAACATGCGACCGGGACGATCACGCAAGGTGCAATGTACATCGAAAGTGCATTGCACAAGGCGCATTATACATTGCACATTTCGGGTACATTGAGACACCACGTGCTAATCGAGGTTATGTTACCCAGCGATTTCGCACCTTGACGCTGTGACTCTGGTGGGAATATCCAGTCATGCTTCATCGACAACCGACCGCGCAGGAATCTCATCCGTTTGAACAAGACAGCGTTGTCACCCGATAGCGTTGAGTGCGTACCGATCCGACCATGGTGAGGGCGTATCTGAGGTGGGTCGGGGTCACCAGGTCCCAGGTGCTGATGCCCTTGACGGCCATGCCGAGCCCGTTCAGCACCGCTCCGATCACCACCTGGGGGCACGAGATGCTCGATACAAAACGTCGCCATGCTCTCCGCGCAGGGCGGATGCGTTGCTCATGGCGCATCGCGCTGCCAATAAACGCACTCTATTTACTCGCCGGTACGGGTGTTCCGCCGCACAAGCTCATTTAAACACCATTATTGCGTCCACATCAGCGATAGGTTTAGGAGTGGCAAAAAGCGCAGGATGCCATTACCATTCGCGGCAAGCCATTACTAACTAGTGACGTGCCATTTTAAGATGACATCTTTTTACGCGGAAATCCGCGTGTTGCCGACTGCTTTTTCAAAGCACTAAATGGAAGCCCAGTCAACGGCAAGACACGGCGAGGTCACTGAGACCAGAAACAGCAACGCACATCCCTTTGTTGAGGCAGTTTATTCGCTGGCCATTACAGTTCGAGGGTTATTACTCGGTGAACCAAGGAGACGTTATCAGTCCCCTCGGCTCTCCTGTCGCTGACCGTGATCTATATTGCCCTTATCGAGGCGCTATCGAACACGAGCGGCGCTAGGATTTACGTCGCGCTTATCGCCCAGGTCCAGTCACCCGCCTACTATGGTCAGCATGCGATGACACAAACGCGGTTGTCGTGCGTGAGCTGATGTAATTCGTGTCTGGAGATTGATTGATAGTGTAGGTTACGACAGGCTGGGTAGGTGGACTTAATCTTGAGCAAGAAAGGGTAGCCACAATTCTGCAACTGATGCGTAGATTTGCATACGCTGGGCAGAGGAGGTATAAATAGGGAAAGAGTTAGGTTAATTAGCTTGCAATGTCATTTTCATTTTTTCCGCTAACAGCCTTCGTGTAAGACGCATTGCCTTCTGAGCAAGGGGGAGGGGGCAATTTTTGTAAGTGGTTCGGCCGTACCAAAGGCCTGACGACCTGCCCTAAAGTTGTTTCTCCATAAATTTGGCCCATTTGTTTTGACAAAAGGTAATCTTCATTGTCAACATTGGACCACTTAACAAAATGCTCATACTTGAGCAGCGTGGTAGTCATGGTTACAGGACCAAAAGTCAAAAGATAAGAAATGAAAGGAAAAAAAGTAAAATGGCAAAACGTCAAACAAGGTAAAAGTCAAATCCAACAAGGCAAAAAACAATAAAGTCAGGAGGACGAAAAGTCAAAAGGACAAAAACTCAAACTAATCAAAGTCAGCCGCAAAAAGCAAAACCCAATAAAAGTAAAAACGATAAAACTTTAAGGTTGAAAAGTCGAACGGGAAAAGTTAAATGGATCGAACTTAAAAGGGATAAAATGAAAAGGCGAAAGCTCAAAAAAGAAAGAGTCAAAAGTGATAAACGTAGTTTGAGGAGGGCTGAGGACGGGGCAGCGAATGAAGTCCGCCCCGCTCAGCCAGGCGGGATAGCCACTTATCGGCTCTGTAAGAGTATGAAAGGAGTAAAAGGCCGGGTCTTAGCTTTGAATCGAAAATTGGCTTTTTTAAACGCTCGGCTGGTAACTAGTTACTTTGCGGCCAAATTTTTGATCCAGTTGTCCGTTAAACTTATCAAGTTTTCGCAGTTGTATGGGCAGATGTTAAGATGGATTTAGCTAGGTGATTTTTCCACGGACTCCGTAATTCGACACATTTAGTGTTGAAGCCCCAGCCCAATTCACGACTTGATGCAAAAAGGTCTTTTTAACACGAATTGGGATCTCCTCGCCCAACTATGAGGCTGGGTACCTGCCCTTTTGCTCCCTCCCTGCTACGCCGTCTCTGACAACACCTACAAGAAGAGGGCCCTTGCGGTTGACACGTGAACGAGGCCCAGCAGCCTCCTAATGTAAGTGAATGAGACGCACAGGCCTCATGGCTGCGCAGAAGTCGCGGGATGCCGAGATTTGACCTGTAAGCTCCCCGCGCAATGGACGAGTTTTTTTATTAGTTGTTTCAGGGTTCTCAGGCACCTCTTTTATTTTGACTTGGATTTTTTCGACTCGTCTTGTTCCCTGTTAGCATACAAGTGGAGGACGTTACAAAGGAAGGGGGAAGATGGGTAGACGGTTATCCATGCGGTCTTGATCCCTTTTGACTTTCATCCCTGTGCTATTTGAAATCTGACCGTCATCTTGTGATTTTTACATCTGAATTTAGTTGTTTTAGTTTTTAGTATTTCACTTTTTGGCACTTGACCTTTTGTTCTTTCGACATCTTCCCGTTTGATGTTTATCCATTTAACTTTTATCCCATTTGACCTTTCGTCTATTTCGCCGTTTGCGTTTGACTTTTATCGTTTTGACTTTTTGCGATTTCACCTTTCGTTCCTATGACTTTTTGGCTTTTTGACTTTTTGCAGTTGACTTTAATGCTGTTGGACTTTTTGGCATCTGACTTAATCTCATTCTATTTTTGGTCATTTGACTTCTTGGCTGCTGATTTTTTTCCCGGCTACCGGTAGTCAGGGCTAGCAAATAATGCTTACCCAAAGAAGGTAGGCTTCCTGTGATGAAAAACTTTGTCTTATGTTTTTGTGATATCCCAGCCAAAAATATTGGGGGGGGGGAGGGAGCTCAAGCCAGCATTGGGGGCAACTCAACATGGGGGCAAGGGCCCTCATGCAATAATGCAAAGCGACAACCCTAGTCACGAGGTTGCACACATACTGAGATGCAAAATTGTCCCTGATTAAGCAGATGTTCGTTCTCCGGAAGCAGGCATTTAGGTCGGCCTGCGTGGTGTTGCAATGTCGACCTTCTCTGGTAAACAGACGGCAGGGCAGAGCAGACAGCTCACACGCTGGGCAGGCGACAAGCGCTCACTGCTTCTCTAATGCGCGCTGTGCTGCGTAGCATTGCGAAAGCCACGACGCATCAAAATTAAAGATATGTGAACACCCTTCATCGCACAGACAATAGCAGCGTAAAATGCGCATAAATAATGACGTCCGACTCAGTGTTACGCGTAAATAATGACGTCCGACTCAGTGTTACGCGTAAATAATGACGTCCGACTCGGTGTTACGCATAAATAATGACGTCCGACTCAGTGTTACGCTTAGCGGGCAAGACTAATGCAAAATTAAAATGAAAGAAAATAGTAATTTTGTTGGCCCCAGTCGCCGAACACGATGTTGCTCCACACAATGACAAAAATTGCAGGAGAGCAAGCAAATGATACCCGACAAAAAGACGCTATCTAGTATCTGACACTGCAGCTTTACTCGGTACTGACCGGGCTAATCATTGGCACACCATTGACCGAATGGGGCAGATCTGACCCCTTTGCTCATCTCAAGGAAGGCCGGGCCGAGTTCAAGAAATGAAATCGCAGCCGACAGCACCGTGGCGTGCAGTCTCAGACCACACGGTAAACTTAAGTTTAAGTGTGCTTCAAGATCACAGGTCTAGGTCAAAAATTTTGAAATGCTATTTCGGGATATCTGATCGCTCTCACCGCGCATTTAATTTAGAAGTGTATCTCATGGTGTGAAGTCATTTTGCCTTGATCAAAGATGACCGGTAGGAAGGTATCCAATGTTATGTCCGCCGTACTAGACCTGGAACCAAGGGCACGTGTCGTGCAAATGAGAGCTGAAACCTTGGTCTCTAGGTCTATTTTGGTTTATTTATTTCCGTCATATTTGAACCATCTAAACGCAAAGCGGTAGACCTTAGCCGCAATTATGGGGGTCAGATACGTGATCAAGAGCGGTTACTTGTTTATAAACCGTCTGAGGCCAGGGTCAAATGGATGACCTTAGTGATGAATAAGCGATTGAATCGATTCTTGCGTTGTTTTTGACAGCTCAGTCCCGCCGGCAGCGCAGCCTGAAACCCTTGAAGCTCGCCGCCAGTCACGTGGTCGTCGGTTCGCGTGCCAAACCGATCAACGGCTTCCGCCGCCCCGTCACCGTGCCGCCGCGACAGATCTGGTCCCCACCACCCGCCGTCGCGGACCTGGGCCACCTGAGCACGGGCAGCAGGCGTGCGATAGATTTCAAGCCATAACTCAGTCGTTGTTGCGGATAATCGCTTAAAATCTGATGAAGGCATCTTTCATAGTCAAATCTAGGACACCTTCTTTCACGTTTCCATCATTTTGAGTCTGAGGCCAAAACGTGTCGAGTGAACGTTTAATCAGTATTTTGTTCTTCGACATGCCAATATTTCAATCTGTAAAATTGAAACAGCACAACAGCAGGCATACAAAGGATGGACTAACTAGCTTACAATTTCCGTTTACAGGAATAGAATGTGTTCTTTCGTCCGGCTTCTGTGACAGCTTATCTGCGGCTTTGCGCTTTTGTAAAGAAAAATCGGCAGACATGACGGTCATTGTGACGTCACACTCACGCTTGATCGTTTATGATCTCATTGTTCTTACTTTGACAAAAGGCGTAGAACTCATCAATGTTTTTGAATCATCGCGGATATTGGGTAGGTGGTGCAGATTTGACCCTTGCCCCCGGTCAATGCCGGGTTAATGCACGACGCGTTTTGTTTGGAAGCCAAGCTGAAGTGTGGCCCGCATTTGCTTTCTGCCACTTCTACCGTCTTTCGTCACTAGACACTCAATAGTGCTCAGCACAGAACCATTGCACGCTATTGTTTTGCTGATGTAATTTTACATTACGCGTGCACAAAATCTCAGCGCAACAAGCGACAGACACGGCCGCCACGGGCGCTCACCACCCAGCGGAAGCTCCAGTGGTCGACGGCCCACATGATGAACGGCGTGACGATCAGCTGCACGATCATGAACTGCGTCATCTGCCAGTTGATGTTGTCCAGCGTCGTGTCGTAGTAGTGGGCCGCGTAGCTGGCCACGGGCGAGAATGAGAGCCATGCCTGCCGGCGGGCCATGATCCATGATCCATGATCCATGAAGCCATGATCACCTACGGCGGGTCAGGTCAGGGAGCCATATTCATCTGCGGCCGAATTAGGTCAGGTCGCGAGGAGAGTGATGTTTACCTACGGCCTGGTCAGGTCAGGTCACAAGGAGAGCAATACTCACCCACAGCCGAATCAGGTCAGGTCATGAGGAGAGCTATGTTCACTTACTTTCGGATCAGGTCATGTCATGAGGGTAGCCATGCTCGCTTATAACCGGGTCAGATCAGATCATAAGGGAGCCATGTCCATCTGCAGCCGGTCAGGTCAGGTCACAAAGGGGGCCATGCTTAACGTTTCAACGTGACCTGACCGTGCCAGGTCAGATCACGTGAGAGAGCGAGAGAGAGGGTTGACAGCCGCCGGCGGTCGGGTCATGTTTCGCCATAGTGTCGGAGAGGCGCGGGCTATGGCAGCGGGACATCGGTCACCGCTCATGGGCCGGTGCCGAGCCTACAGTCTGACCGATCGGTTTAGCTCGACGTTAGCACAGTGACATCGCAAAGACGAAATATATGGGTCGCTCGCTACAGAAAGCTGCATCATTTAACACGGTTGCCTGGTGAACAGCCATGGACGCACCAGCACTGGGGCCGGCGGGGCCGGGACCAGAGAAACTTGCCGGCGGGTTAGACTAATTTTTGTATTTTGAATACATAAGATGGCACCAAGACGGCAGTGCATCCCATTAACGTATAAGGCGTGGTTACGTCCATGACATCAGCGAAGAGTGCTCAGCTGCCAGCGCTCCGGGACATACTCTGTACGAGGATGGGCCGGTCAGGTGGCTGCTCAAGGATTGTGGGACACAAAATGCCAAGTTTTGTGGGACGTCGAATGCCATGGTTTGTAGAGCCTCGTAAATCTCCACTTTTTATATTCAGCTTCTGTTTTGCACTCATGTAATATTTGTATACTTATACTCAAGGCGTCACACATAGAGGGGAGGATCCAGCACACAGTCATCTTAATCGGAACTCGCAGTTCCGACGGCGAGCCGTGACATTGTGTCCAGAGCAGCAGCACCACAGTGCGAGGTCAACCTTTCGACGACCTGGTCAGCTAGGACATGTTAACTGTTAAACAACGACAGCACGGAGGCATCAACGGCAACAGGTGGGATCCCCATCATAGATAGACGACCACATTCTCTCCCTCACGCACCGTACACTCACATTTACGAGCATAAATGTACATTACATGGGCATTTTAAAGGCAAAACCTGTAGCATTGGGTAATTCGCAGGCCCGCCCAGTCAGCTGGCCCCGCAGCTCCAGCCTGAAGGCATACCCACCGCTCCGTTGGACACCTGGGTGACGACAATCACGAACAGCACGAGCCAGCGTCGCCGGTACACTCTGTACGGCTGCACGGGTACCGGGGCGGCGCCCTCCCCCACGGGCATGACGCTACCGACCAGCCGCGCGCGCCCCGCACACTGGGGAGACGGTATCCGCTGCCACGCGCATGCGCACGGGCCGCCCGGCCGACCGGCGTGCCAGGGGCGCACTCAGGCGCGGCCACATCGAAGTCCGATTGAGATTTATTGGCGTGCTGAACAAAGTTGTCTGTCATTGCTCGTATTAGAGCGATTCGGTAATGCAATAAGTCAAGACGGTGATGAGTGTTCGCGGCCATGATATATGACCGGAAATTTCACTCACTGTCCAGTACCAGACCTCGTTGATATCGCGATCTGGTGTTCATGGTCATGCACAGCGCGCATGGAACGTCGGCTGCGACCGGTCGGGGTCTGGCCTGGAAAGAAGAGCACGAGTGTCGGTCTGCAGTTTGACTTTTGGAACAGTCACGCTGCATTGCTGTACGCACTGTCGTTAGTGTTGTAAGATATCACCACGGCTCTTCAAGCAGTCAGCGACAGGGGGAGGGAGAGGTCTCTCACGCGTTCGACGCCGACGTGCCCTTAAACCTTAAACCACCCCCACCATCTCAAGTTGGGAAGGGAGATATCTATTTCTGATTCTTTCTCTCCTGTCAACACCCGTGGCGCCAATGTTAAATTTTTAGAAAAGTGAGGGAGGCTCAGTCCCGGTTTCAAGACACCTGGCTCAATGGTTTTTAGCTGTTAATTTAGCGAACGTGAAAACTCGAAGGCCTTTTATCGCCGTGTGACGGTGGCGAGCGGCTCAGAGGCGAAGAGGCGAAGAGGCGAATGGCATGTTGACGACACGTCTTTTTGAAGGTGTGGAAATCGATGAAACGAAAATCAGAACTATGTCAAAGTGTTAATTAGCCGAAAATAAATCGTCCGAAAGTCAACTAGCCAAATGGCAGTATACTAAAACGAGATAAAGGCGGATGCAGTTAGAGGAATGGAAAATCACGGAATGGTCAATACGCTGGCTTTTTGTTGGGAGCTGAGTTTGAAGAATGGTCATTCAGGAAATGGAAAATCACAGAACACCTCATTGACGAAACGCCTTTTTGTCGAAATCAGAATATGACGGGCTGGGATCAGACCAACGTAAGTTTGTCGAGTGCTAAGTTAGCCGACTATATTTTGTAGAAATGTGAACATAAGGAATAGTTTTTTTGTTTGTAAATGATAACGCCTGCGGACCGTAAGAGGCGGTCCATGGATTAAGTCGCGTATTGGTAGCAGCTTGCTGGAGTGTAACCAATACGGCTAAGAGCATGGAGCAATTGGACTTGGTTGTGTTTGCCTAGTTCTTGATAAAACTGGACGGAGCAATGGCAAAATAGCCTACATCCCTTTGGCTTGGCATGACACATTATGCGTCGCATATGTCAATGTCCACTAGACCGCATCCGATAGAGGTGTTAAAAAGCTGATGAAAGCCGCTCTACGCATTGCCAAAGCTTGCTTAGTTCTTGCAGTAACAGGAGAATAGACATAATCTTACCCGTCAAAAGTCACGTTCACTATCCTTCGGTCATGCTTATCTGGCGCAGCTTGACGAGGGCTTTCCAATGCTATCGTTCTCGTGGTTCGAGCTCGCTTGGTTTTCGAGATCTGAAAGGCAGCTGCCAGGGGCGTAGTTTCGCAAAATGAGTTGGGGGGAGGGGTGAAGAGGGAGGCATGACCTAACCTACTCCCAAAATATGCCAACAAACAATTTTCCTTCCGGATTTTATCCACTTCCTTTTCAAAGTTGGGGTCTGAGACCCAAGGTTGGGGCGCCAAACTCCCCCCCCCCCCTCCCCCACCCGACTGAATAGCAAACTGCAACCCTGGTGGCTACTCAGGGTGGCCTGAGCAGCTACCAGTCGACCAAAAAGCGCCCACAGAGCGAGGGTCAAGGGTCGCCTATCTACAACCCACAAACAAAATTTTGACGCACAAGTACTCGACTCAGCAGCATTTAACTGACTAGCATTTGGCTAGACATTTTGGCAAATCACCTTCCGACCAAAATGCCTTTCAGTAGTTCATACTTAACTAGAGAGCATTTCGACCATTTAGAATTCCATTAATACCGTTTCGGCTAATTAAATTTCGACAAAAGGTACTTCGGCAACTCAAATTTGGCTTACCAACACATAAGCAATTAACATTTGACTATAGGCCATTTTGGCAAATTGGCATTCGACCTAAGAATATTTCACCAAATCTGCATTCGATACATGTGCATCTCCACGTATTGAAGGAAGTGTTCCACATTTGTATGGAGTTTGGACTGAAATAGCCGTATCCAAGACCTTTCGGTGCCTTTCATAGCCCTGTCCTTCTTAAAACCCAAACCTGCCTAGTTTTAATGAGCTGTACGCCCGTCAAAATGGAAGAGTATTTTGTGAGAGCATTTCAAAGTCACCTTGGCATTCATGACGCCATAATAAAGTCATCCAAGTTCTGCCAGTTCACAAGCCGTGTGGCGATCAAGGCCGAGAAAATTATAATGGGGGAATAGTTTATATCTTGCGTTTGTAAGCACGATTTCCAGATATAACGGCTGCCAAGAGGCTCACAAGCAACGTTGGGCAGGGTGCGATGACGTAATCAAACAATGACGTATGAAGGAGCATATTTACTTAACAGAGAAATTGTGCAGTCTGGAACATTTTGTTCTACTTGAAGAGAGAGAGAGAGAGAGAGAGAGAGAGAGAGAGAGAGAGAGAGAGAGAGAGAGAGAGAGAGAGAGAGAGAGAGAGAGAGAGAGAGAGAGAGAGATATATATATATATATATATATATATATATATATATATATATATATATACAGCTTGTTTTATTATATCTGATGCTTGCCGCAATATCTTCAACTGCGAAACATTCCCTTTAACATTAAGTAAATCTGGTGCGTCGGCAAAAGGGCATATCAGCAATTTGCCGTTCAACTTTCAGTACTTCGCCTTGTTGACACGGCGACAAAAAACTTAGGCAAAGTACCACCTGATTACAGGTATTCGGTAGAAAGGCATTCAGCTCGATGCATTTCAGTTATTTGTCCGAATACCTCAGCCCCCTAAATCATCACCGCTTCCCGTTTCCCTGAGTACAGTAGTCCACTCTCTGGGCGGCAGCGGCCCGACTTAGCGATAGCGCTGGCAGATTCTAAGGGACGGGAGTTCAAGGCGCTGAGCATTCTGAAGTGTGCGGCTCGTACCGCACGTGGGCGGACGTCAGACCATTTTTACTGCTTAATTGCTCTCTGATATGGTCCCGGCAAGGTGCGGATGCTTCACCGACCACTGAGTGCTCGGTTCTTGCAAGCGCCGGCTGCATACCGCGGATTACAATGTACGCGGCTCGCCACCGGGGGGTTTACGACATCTCCAGCCGCCAGTTTTCGGTGGAGACGGGCGCGCCACCGCTTGCGCTCAGGGGGAGGTGCTCCGGATGCGCCCCGCACGTCAGCTGGCTCCTTTATCAGGTCACCCGACACAGCGGCGGCAGTGTCACGCCGCACAACGGTCTTCTTTCGGAGCGGCCCACAGCAGCACGCCGTCCCTCCCTTAGTGCGAAGACATGAGATGGTTCAGGACGTGCCGTGCGTCGGCGTGGCGTGTTTGGGCAGCGTCATCCACCCTGGGATCAGTGGGCTTACACGGGGCCCAGGGTGGTGGTCGGCCGTGAGGCTTTACACAGCCAGGTGCGATGAATGGCATCGGAAGTTCGATGGACTCTGAGATGGACAGAGGGCCAGAGGCCGAGCCAAGGAGTCGCGTTGCAACACTCGGAGAATGTGAGGACCAGAAGTAGCCTAGGCGAAAGACAGCAGAGGGTCCAGAATGTATTTTGTAAAGGTAGCTTAGATACTGCCACCCAGATTGTGAAGGAGACCAGCAGCTTATTAGTTTTAGGTGGTAAAACGACGTCCCGACTATTTTGTCTAATTGCTCTCGCTGCATTCAGCAACCGTTTCTAGAACCCTTACAGTGGATCCAACAACTAAGGCTGCCAGAGCGTTCGTGGTTCCAGCTGCCATGCCGGCTGCTCCATCCCTGCGCAAGGACTCTCATGATTGCTGACATGATTTTGCGTGCGCCGTCAGCTTTGGTCATTTTCCGTCCAAAACTGGTGTGGTCATTTGGCGTGGCAAAAACCACTGTTCGATTGTGCTGGCCAAAGCTTCGGCCGCACGCCCACGGCGGCCATTCGAGCTCACTGCCTTCTGCCACGAGGCGAACGTCTCGGATCTCAAACAAACTGAGCCGTATATACGCTTTACCGTCCGCCGATGGGTGAATGCTGACTATATTTACTATATTTACTACTGTAAACTATATTTTATATTTATTCAGATGTAGATATATATATATATATATATATATATATATATATATATATTAGATATATATAGAAAACTATATTTAACAGCCGTCTTGAAGAGGACTTCCTCAGTGTCATTAACCTCTTAGTCAATATACGCTTTAAAAACAAGCAAGTTAAGGTGCCTGTTTTGGGAGCCCGGGCTGCCTCTGGGGAGCCCGCCTCTGAAAAATAGGGCGCCCTCCGCCATCAGATAATGTGGTTTATGTTTCCGATTTGCCTCAGATTTCTGGTGACCATCATTTACCTCTTACTCCCAATAGAAATAAGTTTATTTCGCTTTTCCATCTTGCAAACCAGTGGATACATTTCTGTATAAGCTGGAAAGGTCTTCCGGTTCTGGTTTTGAGAAATACAAATTCAGAGCTCTCATGCTGACAATGAAATGGGTTTGAGCAATCGTGAATGCTAGGAGACGCGATAGGTGCGAAGAAACGCAACACCAGCTGTCTCCTCGAAGAAACGTCACTAGGTTCCTGTTTAGATACTTCCAAGCTATGTGCTCTTAGAAGGCAAGCCATGCTCATCGCAGAATAGATTGCAATATTTTCCCCGTTAAATATTATCGCATTTTTCACCAGTCACAAAGCCGTGTGCATCACGAGTCTGTATGCGACCAAGGCAGTTGCCTACTGCCGGGTATTTCCCGCCCCCGCTATCAGCTGAACACAGTGAAGAGCCAGTTAGGACGCGGCTTTAGAGAACAAGAGCCGCCCACATCGCTCAACGGCGAGCAAGCAGCCCAGGATCACTTAACGGCGGCGAACATCTGAACTCGACGAACAGCCAATTAGGCCGCGACTCTTGTGAGTTAAGGTCGCCTACCTGGCATATCGGCAGGCCGGGCCACCTTGGAGCATCTGCTCAGGATATTGCCACAAACCTTTTGGAAGAGAACAGAAGCCGAACCCCACAGAGCACATCCGCTGCCTGCCACCCCCAACCTGGTCGACCTAACTCGAACTGGGCATAGTCTCTAAGGCAAGTGTGCCCCATCTATATCATGCGTTTCGTTTCGAAAATGTATTTAACATTGCAATGATAATACAATTTATTGGCATGAAACTGTCTGTGTTAA
Organism: Pollicipes pollicipes; assembly: GCF_011947565.3. Taxonomy (NCBI): domain Eukaryota; kingdom Metazoa; phylum Arthropoda; class Thecostraca; order Pollicipedomorpha; family Pollicipedidae; genus Pollicipes; species Pollicipes pollicipes. Next base: position 10,442,749 of record NW_023597054.1, read on the forward strand.
ATACTTCCAACTGACCTGGATCTAATTCAGTGATCCAGTTCAAATCATTTCAGGGGATCATAATAGCCAAATAAGCAAAATGTCAAAAGTTTTAAGTCAGAGGGATCCGGTGATTCTGAGACACACAAGTGAGTCCCCCCGCCGGCCACGTGGCGCCCTTCCGGCCCTGATCCAGGGCATGCCCTGACTTCTATACAGGTCTAAGGCAGCTGTTTTTCCCTACATACTTAAAGGCTGGGACTCATTAACAAGTCAACAGGGCCCCTCACGGCAGCCAATGCAAGAAAATATATGTCTGCTGTAAGCAGAATCAGGGGCAGCGCTGCAGAAGGGATGGGGGAGCTAATGGTAAGTGGTTGCCAGTTGGAGGTGAACAGTATGCTTTGCTCGCTCCCCTTCCTCCTCCGCCCGCTGAAGAGAAGGAGAGGTAGGAGATGTCTTCTGTACAAATTGAACATTTGGTAATTTCATACCTGTTAGCGAAATTCAAATCGGGGACGACACCATAATCAAACTAGGGAGCCCTGAGTCGGTTTCAGGGGATCCTTTTCTGCATCAAGAGATTCGTCTTCTAAGTCAGGAGGCTCATTTAAAAATGTGATTACTTAATATATAAACCTTCATGAACGTACCTTTAAGTCCTATTAATTTGTGCCTTGAGTCGTTTCCAGACTTGTTTGCTTCTACACAACTTTTCATCCCGTTTGACCCCTTGCCATTTGTCTTTTTGCATTTAATTTTTGATCTTTGATGTTTTTCCCTTTGATTTTTTTTGTCCTGGAGCCGTGCATAGGATCTGCCAACGTCCCTCCCCACCCTACTCCCTGCTCAGCAATGCCGGGTTGCGACAATCACTCAAAACGTCGGCCACCGATGCATCCACTTTGTCCGACTGTAGATAGGTACAAGATACTATAGCGTGATAGAATTTAGAAATATACGACCACACCGTCCACCGGGGCCATGATTGTTGGCCGCCAGCCTCGCTGATCAGGCCTCGTGCGATCAAAGCGCAGGGGAGGGGGGACCGTATCTCGGGCGCTCTATCTTGCAACGGCCGAGTCGGCGGCAGCTTGCGCCGAGACGCGGAGCGCGATGGGAGAGTCGCTCGAGCCGGTGCCGCCCGGGGCGGGCCCGTACCGCGCCTACCGCCGCCGCTGGCTCTACCTGTTCGTCATCGTCACGGCCCAGCTGACCAACGAGACGGTGAGCCCCAGCCGGCCGATGGAGCATCGAGCTTTGGGAAATGAAAAAAACAAGTGCACTCGGTGGTTGGATTCCCATGGGCATACAGGATTTTACAAAGATCGTTAAAACACACAATTTTTGCTGAAACTCCATTTTAGCCGGCCGCTGGCGCGTTAATTTGTTTTGTATGGTGTGTAGTTATATGATAACTTTTTAACCTGATCATTTTATGTTCAACCCCAGTATATCAGTTGTTAACATCTAATCATATGAACATTAATGTATGTGTAAGTTGCATACGGGAGGGGCATCGGTACCCCACCCCTTGCCTGCTTGATTACGCCTTGATTTGGATTTGGACTGTCAGATTTGGACTGCCATGAATTTTGCATAGCTTTATTTTCCTAAACAAACATAACCAAATATATTCTCTATCACAACAAAAATGGAATGTCTGGCATTCTCCACTTTTGAATTTTGTCTTCCGCCATAGCGATATGAATAAACGCTGCCACAGTTAATGTGCAATCATTGACATGTACATCACACGGTGCCGCATGTAGGCCAAAAAGTTGTAGAAACATAACAGGGCAACGCGGAAACTCATGGCAAATAAAAGATGGTGAATGACTCAAGACAGTATGGCGAGGGCATCTTTCTGCACATTTGGCCCAAATACTAATTTGCGACAGGCCCAGTCCTGGTAAACAACTTGTTGTATCGGCCTTATTCCAGGACACGGAGATTTCTAATCGGAGGACTTGATAAATGCTACCAGTGATCTTTCGGCTTTTCTGCCATGATTGCCGGGGAGATTTCGAAGTCAAGTTGATTATAGTACTTGAATAGATTACAGCGCTTATAGATTATAGCGCGCCATTAGCACTTGAAAGATAACATAATTTTGGCCAGGATTTATCACCTTAGGTGAGAACGTAGTTATTGACCACTGGTGGAAAGGGAAGATGTACATCGTATACGCTTCTTCAAAAATTTCGTTGTGATGTGCTCAAGCAGATTAACTTCTTGTATCATAAAGGGTGATAAAAATAGCACGTGCAGGTAAGTATTATCGCCTTTGGCGCATCATGCAAGGGTTGACTTGGAAAACATTTCTTGGAAGGGCCGATCTTTAGGACCGAGGGCAGTCTCGGCGCGGAGACGCTGGAGCGCGGGAGCATGGCTAGGTCCGGTGACTTCAGTCCATTCGAGATCACCCTCAGAAGGCTGAGAGCTTTGCACGGCTGCGTGAATCGTGACAGATTCACTTAACTTATTATATTTGGGTTTGGATATTTGGGTTTGACAGAATGCTGCTACAAACATCTACAATGTCCACATTTTTGGAAGGTACTGTTGGAAAATGTTAATGATTGGGTTAAAGTGTTTTCGTGGTAAGACCCATTATTCACCAAAGAAATTTCGGAAACTGATAAAATTCACAACAAATGCTTGTATTGGGTAAAATAAAAAAATATTTTGACAACGGTGGCACTGTCTCCGCACCATCAATTTACTTATGTTCCGCCATCTGTGATCTGACCCTGGAAAGGCCAGTTTGCTTCCGGTAAACACATGGTCTCACTTCGAGAGCGAAGGCGTTTGGTGCTTCTTTGTAGCATGCAAGTGCATGTTTATTGAACTCTCGTCAAAAGGTCATGCAACAGGAAAGCGGGCGAGCAATGCGCGTGTCATAGCTGCAGCTATCTGGGCGCGTTGACCCCGACACCCGGCAGCCAATAGCAGCCCCAAGCTGGTCATGGTTGCTTTTGATATGAACCGACTGGCAGCGCCCGACATGATCTCATGACAGAAGCCCGCTGCTGACCGACAGGTGTGGCTGTCCTTCTCACTGGTGGCTAGCTACATGGCCACATGACAGTCACCCATTTCTGACCGACAGGCGTGGCTGTCCTCACCGGTGGCTAGCTACATAACCGTATAACAGTCACCCATTTCTGACCGACAGGCGTGGCTGTCCTCACCGGTGGCTAGCTACATAACCACATGACATAAACCCACTTTTGACCGACAGGCGTGGCTGTCCTTCTCACCGGTGGCGAGCTACATGGCCACATGACAGTCACCTACTTCTGACCGACAGGTGTGGCTGTCCCTCTTACCGGTGGCGAGCTACATGGCCACATGACAGCCTCTCGTTACTGACCGACAGACGTGGCTGTCCTTCTCACCTGTGGCCAGCTACGTCGCACAGTACTACGGCCGCAGTATCGGCGATGTGAACCTGCAGATGACCATCTTCATGCTCCTGCACTTCTTCGTCACACCGTTCGTCATATGGGCCGCGGACAAGCAGAGCTTCCGCTGGGTGGTGAGCTCACGAGCATTGTCTTCGTCAGCCGCTTGGGTAGCGCTGAACGAAGGACTCATTGAAGGCCGGTGGCTGTACGGCCCGCAATGTATTGTACAACTGATGAATGCTACGTTTTGACTGCTACAGCTAGGCCTCTGTTTACTATTCATCACAGCAAATCTCGTTGCCGAAGCTCGTGATAAAGATGATAACGATTGGCGTTGCACCCCTGCCTTGTACAGAAGCATGTTACCTAATAGACAGATTAGTCAGATGGCGCGCTTCAATTTGATGATCTGAGCGCCAATGCCCATATTGTACTAAAATGTGGTGATTACAAGAATACATCTGGGATACACGAATACACTACGCTTATTTATGGATGAAGCTCTAGCGTCCGTTGTGGAACTCCATCTCCAGAGGGAATGGCGCGGCTGATATAGATGGCCAATGCTCTTAGCAAGTGTTCAATATCCTTTGTGTCAAAATATAAATGTTCAAGTTACACAAATTGTCCACAACTTACATGCTGGAATTGACCGATTGTAGCCATTTTTGCTCCCTAAGCGTGTTCCACGCCGGTTCGAATCTTGCTTACAGTGCCTTTATTGCGCAATGACCCATGAAGGTCAAATGTAAAAACCAGGTCACGCAAATTTATCTCCAAGAAATGTTGCCGATTTGTCTGTATCGTAGCAATATTGTGTTTCCGTAGTTATTCATGTAAGTGAGTCCCCCACTCTGACTGCATGTTCCAGTGATTCACAGCTCATGTCACCACCTCCCGGCTGCTCACCGCGACATCTGGAGGTCACATGGCTGACTATCCATCATAGCCATGCGCGTAACCACCTCTGTGGTCGGTGGAGTCCGATCCCGAGAACTTTAGGGCAGATATAAAGACATGTATTTTATACGTGCTTTGACTGTATGAAGTGCCTCCAAACCAAACTGCACCCCAGTAGCTTTTAACCCGCGTCCGGCCGGTGGCAATCGCGCCTGGCCGGGAGGGGGGGAGGTTGTCTTCCCCACCACTGGGATCTTCAATTTCCAGACGCTGCATGAGAAAAACAAGGATATTGTCGTGAAGCTCTCGTCAAATCATGAAGAACGCATACCATTTTTTTATTATCTTGGGTCAAATGTGAGGACACCAGAAGTTACGAAAGGTAAAAAATGGTCGTTCCAACCGATGCAGTTAAAACCTTTAATAACTCGTCAAGACGGGCACTGAGGCAACGGAAATAGCCGTTGCGACTGTAAGGGGTCCATTCTTAATATTTCTGTTCCCTCATGGATCAGGTCAGATCAGGTCACCGTTCAAAATTGGTTTACCAGCAGCCTACAAGAACGATGCTTTTTCACAATGTGCTTCTAAGTTGGTTTTATTTGACGCAGCTGCTGGACTTCAGTATTCCAGACAAAAAATGTCATTTTAGGTTGACCTAAAGGTCATCTGAGTTCAACTCAACGTTTGTCAGTAACAAGAACTAATCAGCCATCTCACTGGAACAACTGAAGTACTAACCGGATCCGTGTGACCAGTGCAATGTTTTTTTTTTGTGGCCGGAAGTAGTGCATTGTACATCCACAGGTACTCAAGATCGCATAGATGTTGTCTACATTATACATAGTTCCTTCTTGGCAACGTATTTGTAACAAACTGAGCACAGCTACGTTGGTACATGAAATGGTACGCCATCAGCCCCACAAACACGATACAGAGGTGGTTACATGCGTGGCACTCGTTCATCCAGCCTCTCCGTTACTGGCAGCATAGGTCATTTACCTTAGATGATCTCATAATACCGTGCCTTCCCTCAGGTGTCCTACTGTGACCTCATCATGCATTAGATTAACATCACATGTTTTCTGTAGAGCATTCGACTTATGTCCAAAATGATCTATTAAAACTGCCTATTTTGAGCTTACCATTGTGTTTTGCAGGAGATACTCAAAAGGTATGTTGTGACCCGGGCCAAGGTTATGTCCTCTGTGACCATTCGATAGTCGTGCATGTAGGGTAGTACTCTTTTCCTCTCATACAAACACCAAACTACACAACAACACGCACAAGTCTGCATGATTTATGAAAAATAGCGAAAATGGCTTGACTTGAGGTCACCAACCTCACCTTTTTTGAAAAATGTTACATATATCAACTGTAGGTACTATCACGTTATATTACTATAACAGACTTGCACGTTGGCAGACGACCCGCAAAAAACTCACTTGTGGTCAAAGTTTTCAGAAGTTGACCTGTTTTGACCGGACCAAGATCGCTGATCTTTGTGGATTGAAATTTATAATCTGTGCAAAGGGATGCCCAAGTGACAGATCAAGAGGTGCTCAAAATGTTGTGTACCTACAGGGTTTTTTCGAGCTGTGTTCGAAAAACCATTGGGGGAAGTCAACTTTCCCCCGCTGGTCACGGGTTAAAGGGCTGTTTCACATTTGGAGGTATCGAAGCAAGCATCAGTTATGATAAAGCAATCTCATTTACGACGATTGGTATATTGTAAGTAAAAAATTGCTCTAGACAGCACAATTTCTCTGTCCAGTAAATGGACTCCTAGATGCGTCATAGTCTTATTACATCATCGTACCTTGCAGAACATTGATTGAGAGCCAATAGACCGCCGTTATATCTGGAAATCATGCTCACGAACGCTAGATATGGACGCCTTGACAATTATATTTGTATTGGTCTTGATCGCCGCATGGCTTACGGAATGACAGGATTTGAATTACATCATTTTGGCGTCATGAACGCCAAGGTGACTCTGACATACTCTTCCAAATACCTTTCCGCATTTTCGCAGGAGCATAGTTCGGAAATTAGACGGGCTTAGGTCTAAAAAGAGGCAAGATTGTGACCAGCACCGAAAGGTCTTCAAAACGGCTCAGAACACTATATAAAACCCTATTCAAAAGTTCAAAACCCTATATAAATGCGGAACACTCCCTTTAAAGTGTGGCTACGTGCGTAACCATTGTCATTTCATCGGGTTACCCTGGGTGATGCCCAATGAGATACACGACACCATGGGCGTAAGAATGCATGCAAAAGGGTGTGTGTGGGTGTGGGGAGAGGGCAGGGTGGTAGAGCTTCGAATTCGAGTCAACAGTATACACTCAAATTTTTGAAAATACCCGGATTTCGATCACTACTTTGTGAAAAACCAGTTTTTATTGTCTTAACGTGTTAGACAAACAAATTCAGAAACTACGAATTGTGTGTGCTACCATCAATGTGATATAGACTCTAGAGTCACGATTTTCCTGTGAAATAGGTAAAACACCATGAAGTGTGAATCATCGCAGAGTAACAACCTTTCTTTCGGAAATATGAAGCACTTTTGTCCGGTACGCATTAAGATAAACAGCCGAGGGCCAGATATTTCTTCATGCATATTTTTGATGTCACGAAAGGAAAATAAAGACACTTAGCTAAATTAGGCATGCCAGATGTTCAGATAACTTGAAACACGGGTGAGGAACTTAGGGTAGGCCAACCTCGATGGAACCCTGTAGCTCCTTGTTTACCTGATGTCTGTATGTCTATATGGCATATATATATATATATATATATATATATATATATATATATATATGTGTGTGTGTGTGTGTGTGTGTGTGTGTATATACTTATTTCTGAGAAGTTACGGTACGCAACGCCAACTAACATTTTTGGCGCGTTGTAGCTGGTGACTGGAGCGGTGCTGAACGGGCTCGGCGTTTCCATCAAGGGCATCAGCACCTGGGACCTGGTGACCCCGACCCACCTCAGATACGCCCTCACCATGGTCGGATCGGTACGTGAACGCGCCTCTGCACGAACGCAGCGCGCACCGGCTGCGGTGCTCAGCTGCGGACCTACGCAGGGTGTAACGTGCACCGGCTGCGGTGCTCAGCTGTGTACCTGCGCAGGGTGTAACGTGCACCGGCTGCGGTCTCTCAGCTGCGGACGTGCGCAGGCTGTAGCGTCCCGCGCAGGCTGTAGTGTCCTCTGGTTGCGGTGCTCAGCTGCGGACCTGCGCAGGGTGTAACGTGCATCGGCTGCGGTGCTCAGCTGCGGACCTGCGCAGGGTGTAACGTGCACCGGCTGTAGTGCTCAGCTGCGGACCCGCGCAGGCTGTAACGTGCACCGGCTGCGGTGCTCAGCTGCGGACCCGCGCAGGCTGTAACGTGCACCGGCTGCGGTGCTCAGCTGCGGACCCGCGCAGGCTGCAGCGTGCACCGGCTGCGGTGTCCCAGCCGCGGACCCGCGCAGGCTGCAGCGTGCGCCGGCTGCGGTGTCCCAGCCGCGGACCCGCGCAGGCTGCAGCGTGCACCGGCTGCGGTGTCCCAGCCGCGGACCCGCGCAGGCTGCAGCGTGCACCGGCTGCGGTGTCCCAGCTGCGGACCCGCGCAGGCTGCAGCGTGCACCGGCTGCGGTGTCCCAGCAGCGGACCCGCGCAGGTGGTCGGGGCGATCGTCTCATCAGGCGCAATCCTAGCCTCGGCGGTTGGGAATCAGAGGCCGAAGCAGAGCGGTCAGCCCTGTCGTCCCCTCGTAGCCGAGGAGGCCTCTCGCGCCCGGTCAGATGAGGTTTCTTGTTGCCGCTGCTGCTCAGTCCACCATGAACGTCGGCATGTTTTACAGTGTTGACAGCTCTATAATCGCAACAGTCTCACAGCATCATAGTTGGAGCTGGAGGCTGTAGCTGCGGAGCTTCAGCTTGAATCTGTCGCATGTTTCTCAAACCACATCGATTTGCAACGGTAGTGACTTGCCGAGTATTTTACTCCACAGTTCGCACCTCTTATGCTGGTGACTGTTTTCTGCTCCTTGGAGGCTCGTCCTCTTACCGCATATCGCGCTGTTCCGCGTCCCCGGCGTCTGGACTGCACTGCGGCCGCATGTCGCGCTGTTCCGCGTCCCTGGCGTCTGGACTGCACTGCGGGCGTGCTGGTGACACACCACGGCATCTGCGGCAGATTCTGGTGTCCATATCGCAGCCCTTCACGCTGATGATCCCGACGCGGTACTCACAGACGTGGCACCCGCCACAGGAGCGCACCCTCTCCACTGCGCTCGCCTCTTTGGGTGAGGGGGCTGCGTGCTTGTCCTGAGCACCGCCCGATGGCAGTTTCCATTGGACCCACTCGCGGGACAACGACTGCGGTCTACAGTTTACAGTGATGAATTCGCACCAACGTGGTGCCCAGAAACTATCCACCAAGTGAAGTCACGTATGTCTAGTAGGTTAATGCCATAGTAAATCAACTCATACTATAAAATCAATAAACTTTTATGTACTAAATATATAACATTTTGTGTATCTTTGTATGCATACGTACACACACACACACACACACACACACACACACACACACACACACACACACACACACACACACACATATATATATATATATATATATATATATATATATATATATATATATATATACGAAGAAATATACTTTAACAAAAAAGGAACGTAGCGTATGTTGATGTTGCACTTTTATGAATAGAAATATAGCATAGCATTGCTGCGCTTTAGGTTGATGTCCGACGATTTCGCTGGTGTAAATGGTGTTTGACGGGCCGCTCCGTCTTCCGCTCTGCTTCGCATTTGAGCTGGTGCTTATTCAATGCTCCGTGGAAACTTTTTGGGAGGAAAGCAATGTGTTTACGGTGCCTTGAGTCTGCCTCCCAAGCAAACTTAAGGGAAAACCATCGCTAGGGCAGGGGTTGGTGCAAGCTTCCTTCATTATTTTTCGGAGGCATCTCTCGATTTGTTTGCTGTTCATAGCGCAAACTTGGAACGCTTGGCCTTCAACATTCAACTTGGAACGCTTGGCCTTGGCCTTCAACATTCGTTGTACCCAACTCGCAACTTTCACGCTCTTTTCGTGTGACGCCACCGACCTATCATTCCATTTCTGAAGATCCTCGCAGCAAAACATATCTAATGGTGTCGCTCCATGATAAATGTAAGTTTTGTGTGCACCATATCTTCTTGTCTAATGATCTTGAAGACATGTAGTGATGATGCAATGAACGTCTTGATTGTTCGTGACCTATGCTGAGGTTATCCGGGGTCTAAGCAATACCGACTAAAATTACAAGTTGCGTGGGAATTGCCCCGCTATATCATCAGACAAGCTGTCTCATCGGGGTTAGTCTGGCAAAAAAAAATCGCCAAAGGCTTGCCGTCAGACATTTCACAAGCGACCCAATATAATCAAAAGTGAACATCACAGGCAGCCATCATCAGCAAGGTTATCTAATGTCGAGGTGATCGGGGATGGAAGTGGACTTTCCCTGCCGGTTCGTCGGGAGTGGAGCCGGCAGGGAAGTCTACCACCCAACACCCCATCAGACGCTGCGAAACGCTGCGGTTCCGACGAGACGGGCGAGCAGGGACCCTCTTCTGACGGCGAAGCCTTCACTTTCGTTAATGCTTGCAAGGTTCGTGAGTTGCTTACCTACAGCCGGACGGCGTCCGGTGGTGAATCTGACGTCCCAGAGCGAGCCCAGACAGCTGACTGAGGCGTGCTGGCGCCGCAGCGGCGCCCGTCGGCGGTCTGCTGGCGCTCTCCGTCACCCCGCTGTACGTCAGAGGCCCCGCGGACGTGCCGCTCATCAACACCATCTGGGTGTTCCCGGCGCTGATCTCAGCGGCGGCGGCCGTCCTCGGCGTCACCAGGTGCGCCCACCGGCAGCGCCACCTGCCCACATCGCGGCCGTCCGTCAGACTCGGTGGGCCTTATTTGCGAGCCGGTATTTTGAGTTCATGGGAAAAATCCTGATATGAAAAATCAACCGGTGGAGCTGTTGATTCGTTCTTCCGCACGCAAAACGCCTGATGAGCACAGCGGCCAACAGTAGTCGGTTTAGCATGGTGCTGCCGCGGATCGCGCGTGAAACACCGCGATTGCGGCTGTCTCCTTAACGGGTACGAGTGTCCCCAGCGGCCGCCTGCGTATCGGTGTCTAAGCAGACCACAAACTGTTCCCAGGTCGAGCCCACCGACCCCGCCCAGTGCGAGCGCCGCCCAGCCGAGGAGGAGCGAGCCTTTCCTGGCCACTCTGCGGGCAATCTTCACCAACCGCGCCATGCTCTGTCTGATGCTCTGCTTCGGCCCGGCCATCGGCGCGCTCAACTCGCTGGTCACACTGCTGGGTCAGCTCCTCTGCCCCAGGGGCTATACACCGGTCAGTGGTCTGTACCTGCTGGGCCAGCTCCTCTGCCCCAGGGGCTACACGCCGGTCAATGGTCTGTACCTGCTGGGTCAGCTCCTCTGCCCCAGGGGCTACACGCCGGTCAGTGGTCTGTACCTGCTGGGCCAGCTGCTCTGCCCCAGGGGCTACACGCCGGTCAGTGGTCTGTACCTGCTGGGCCAGCTGCTCTGCCCCAGGGGCTACACACCGGCCAGTGGTCTGTCACAGGGCCTACACACCGGTCAGGGGTCTGTCCCAGGGACGGCACACCGATCAGGGGTCCGTACTGCAGCTACACACCGGCCAGTGCGTAGCTCTACATACCGACCAGTGGTCTGTTACAGAGGATACACACCGGTCAGTGGTCTGTACCGGAGCTACACACCGGTCATTGACCTGTCACAGAGGCTACACACCGGTCAGTGGTCTGTCCCAGGGGCTACACACCGGTCAGTGATCTGTCCCAGGGGCTACGCACCGGCCAATGGTCTGTCCCAGGGGATCCATGGGTCAGTGGTCTGTCCCAGGGGCTACGCACCGGCCAGTGGTCTGTCCCAGGGGCTACGCACCGGTCAGTGGTCTGTCCCAGGGGCTCCATGGGTCAGTGGTCTGTCCCAGGGGCTACGCACCGGCCAGTGGTCTGTCCCGGGGGCTCCATGGGTCAGTGGTCTTTACCGGAGCTACATCGGTCCGTGTTCTGCACCGGGGCTACACGACGGTCAGCGGTCCGTCACAGGAGCTACACAACGGTCAGTGGTATGTCCCGTGGGCTATATGTCGGTCAGTGGTCTGTTACAGAGCCTACAAACCGGTCAGTGGTCTGTCCCGGAGGCTACATGTCGGTCAGTGGTCCGTCCCAGGGGCTACACACCGGTCAGCGGTCTGTTCCAGGGCTACACACCGGTCAGTAGTCTGTTCCAGCGACTTCTCGCCCGTATGTGGTCTGTCCCAAGGGCTATAACACCGGTCGGTGGCCTTTTCTGGGAGCTAGTCGCCGGTCAACATTCCGTCATAAGGAGACTGCCCACCGCTGTTAAAAAAGAAAGAAATTGTAGACGCCTTGTTAAGCCAAACTATGATTCAAAGCGAGGCATACTTCTGCCCGAGTCCTCACGGTCGTTCTCCCTCGTAAAGGTAATTTTGATTGCAGCATGCCGGCTGAGTCGCGACGGCTGTCAGAGCTGTCTCGAGTCTCCAGTGTGAGCCCTGTTATGCAAGCGCGCAGCCCAAATAGGCTAGCCGAGGCCTTTATTAGGTGCGAACTTCTCTCTCGAATTATTTGCACAATTCCCTAACGTAGGTAGGCATAATGGGGCATAATCCCTGCCTGAATGTGTATGAAATGATATCATTAAGTAACGAGGTCTAAATTGACACCGTGAGCGATGTGACAATCATTCCCAAAACAGGAAGAATGGCATCACTCGTCAGTAACTTCGGTGGCGCGTGTCGGAAGCGCCATGTTTCAAATTAGCCGTCAGCTAGTGATTGGAGTCAGCAAACGACTGATGGCGTGACGAAGAAAGGTTATCGGAGAGGAAGTCAACAGAGCATGTTTTGGTGACGAGATGTCACGGCTCGACTCGCAAAACTATGTTTTATGAATGACGTTCCATCTGGTGACTATGCCCCGCTTCCAGGAGTTTGTCGGCCTTTGCGGTGCACTCATGTTCGGCTGCGGAGTTCCTGGCGCTGTCGTGTTAAGCTACATCTCTATGAAGACAGGAAAGGCGGTGGAGATTGTCAAAATATCGTTTTGCTGCATCTGCATTAGTTTCATCATTTTTTGTCAAGTAAGGCATCACTGAGACTGGGCTATTCATTGCAAATCGAGTGTCAATTACATATGCAGAACGTATATTGTATGCTTCTCTTTGTTCGCGTGCAAACAAAGCAGACAAGCGCATCAAATCCATCGTGTCGCAGCGATCGGTCATTCTTTTCCCCTGTATTTGCCTCGATAACTTGATCATCGTTCCCAGTGACGTCACCCACGGGCGTTAGATCTTTGTTCCCAGTGACGTCACCCACCGGCGTTTGATCGTTGTTCCCAGTGATGTCACTCACTGGCGATTGACCGGCAGTCGCTGCGCTACCACGACCTGCAGTGGCTGGTGGCGCTCACCATCAGCTGCATAGGCTTCCTTGGCGTGGGCCTGTACCCGCTGATCCTGGAGCTGGGCGTGGAGGCGTCCTACCCGACCGACCAGACCTACAGTAGCGCCCTGCTCTTCCTGCCAGGTCAGCCGACCGTCACCCGGCGCTCGCTGCTTCACCTTACGTTTGACCATTCGATATTTTGAGGGGCCACATCGCATTCAGGCCCCGATACCGTCGCGTGGTTACATTTCATTCGCATTGCTATCAGTCTCAAATGTGAATCATGCGGACCTGTTTCCCTTGACCCCCGATTTTCCTGAAGCTTGCAAGCATTTGTTTACACGCCTGTTTTTCAGTGTAAATATGCAAATTATCTCCGTCCGTTTAAGCGGCCAGATCTACTAAATGCAGATAGTTTTGACCACACCCCCTTGCACAGTGCTGTCTTCTTTCCCGCATCGCTGTGGATGCTGGACCGTCCACCAATGCTGTCTCTCTTCCCGCATCGCTGTGGATGCTGGACCGTCCACCAATGCTGTCTCTCTTCCCGCATCGCTGTGGATGCTGGACCGTACACCAATGCTGTCTCTCTTCCCGCATCGCTGTGGATGCTGGATCGTACACCAATGCTGTCTCTCTTCCCGCATCGCTGTGGATGCTGGATCGTACACCAATGCTCCTTTGCTTTACATACAAACGCTGTCGTCAACTGTTCCCCGATCTCATCCGTGCCGCAATATCCGGGCGGGGTGGTGGGACAGTCTTCCTCCCTGGGACTCCCAGATCTCACCGGTGGAGCATCGACGACTCGGAACTCGCCGAGCCAGAGCCCAGCCGCTGTTGTTGCCCCTGATCGCGGGGTTCGTCTCACAATGTCGACAATCTCGGCCCATTGCGCAGCGAAAGAGACGCTCCTCAAGCCGCTGGAGGTGCGCCTCACAGTGTTGTACCTGTTTGGGACCGGCACCCGCGCGGTCATCATTTCTCGATCAACATTGACGCCCACCAGGAGCTGCGGTCTTTAAACGAACATAACTTCGAATAAGTACAATATATTCTGCTACCAATCAAGAACTAAATCTCAACCTAAAAAACGAACCAAAAATTGGTGCAGGGAGCCAGATGATACCTGCCCGAATTCTATCAAGTAAAGGTCAGCCTGGCATCTTGGATTCCCCTGACGCTGTCGTCTCGGGTCTCTTTGTAGTTAGGATCCCTGACGATTTGAAGCATGTCTTACCACACGACGCTCTCTGGACATGTCGGGGATGTGTTAGTGCCTGCGACGAGAGTCCTGTCGGTGAATCAGTTACATGGATGGAGCTATACACATACATGACGAAGCTTCCTCAACAGGCTCCTGTGACCAATAATGTTGCTGTCATCGGCGCCTCCGCATGCGATAGTATGTTACACACGGTGGCCACGACCTCCCGGCTGTGTGTGTGCCGCCGCGCCCAGCCAGGCTGGAGCGGTCCTCATGACTGTTGACGGGGGCTGGGACACTCTGCAGTGCCCAGGCAGGCTGGAGCGGTCCTCATGACTGTTGACGGGGGCTGGGACACTCTACAGTGCCCAGGCAGGCTGGAGCGGTCCTCATGACTGTTGACGGGGGCTGGGACACTCTACAGTGCCCAGGCAGGTTGGAGCGGTCCTCATGACTGTTGACGGGGGCTGGGACACTCTGCAGTGCCCAGGCAGGCTGGAGCGGTCCTCATGACGGTGACTGGGGGGGGGGGGGGGGGGGGGCTGGGACACTACAGTGCCCAGGCAGGCTGGAGCGGTCCTCATGACTGTTGACGGGGGCTGGGACACTCTGCAGTGCCCAGCCAGGCTGGAGCGGTCCTCATGACGGTAACTGGGGGGCTGGGACACTCTACAGTGCCCAGGCAGGCTGGAGCGGTCCTCATGACGGTTGACGGGGGCTGGGACACTCTACAGTGCCCAGGCAGGCTGGAGCGGTCCTCATGACGGTTGACGGGGGCTGGGACACTCTGCAGTGCCCAGGCAGGCTGGAGCGGTCCTCATGACGGTAACTGGGGGGCTGGGACACTCTACAGTGCCCAGGCAGGCTGGAGCGGTCCTCATGACGGTGACGGGGGGCTGGGACACTCCGCCGTGCTCCAGCTCACTGCCTGAGCCAGTGACTGTGTCGAGGCTCGATCCTAGGGTCCTAGTCGTGGAGTTGACCTGGGCGCTGAGGCGTTCTCCGTGGTTGAGCTGGCTGTGTGTGCCGCTGTGCGCAGGCTCGATCACTGGCGTGGTTCTGGTGGCGCTGGCCGAAGCTCTGGGACGCCCTCTGTCGGCCGCCGACCGGGCTTTTGAGACGTGCTCGGCAGGCGGCTCTGCCGGCGTCATCCAGCCCGTCGACTACACGTGTGAGTGCCGTTGGCGGCGTCACGGGCAGCGCAGCGGGACAGCTGGTTATTCTACATCCTCAAGACAGCCCAGGCTACGCTACTGGTCAGCGTCAAGGCAGCCCAGGTGCCACACTTCTAACTTCCAAAACTGGTGTGAGGTGCTCCAACGGTGATGTGCATTGTACTTGGCGGCCGTTCATTTATCGGCCCCCCCAAAAGTACAAAAACTTAAACCCTTACCACGACCCGTACCATGATATAAAATACCCTAAAGTGATTATCATCCTGCTATTTCGGGAGATTTCTGGTTGGCCTCTTGTAGAAACTTATCTGAAAGCCCTACTAGTCCGTGATGTCGTACATTTATTTTTGTAAACGCGTGTAGCTGGTGACGACTTTTGCATACATTTATCTTTGCTCGTAATTCTATGATGATTCCCCACATGCTTGTTTCTACTGAAGCCGCAAACCTAACAGGTCCTAGCGTCAACCGGCTGGAAAATTTGTATCTTTGTGCGGCCCGGTCCGCCCCGGCCAGCCATGCTTTTAACAAGGTAGTATGTTTGCAGCCACTGACGATACCCCCATGAAACCTTCAGAAACATGCAGCGCAAGTTATTATATTTGTGCCAAAATATTTTTAAGGCACACTACTGTTCCACTTCCTCTTGGGTGAACCTGGGAGAGCTAAAACTTTCAAATTATGAACGGTGGTGCGGAACAGTTCCGGTTCTCGGCGACCGGGCGTCGCAGCAACATGAGACTAACTTATGATGGTGGCGATAAAAGCGTTTAATTGTGCCGGCAAACGTGGACCATTGTATGCAGACTTTCACGACAATCCTGCGCAGACCATGTACCGTGTTCCGCTTTTTAGCTTTTTCTGAGGACTGATGGATTTGGGACAGGTGGACTGGTGGACAGGTGACAAAATTAAATGGCCATTGATCCGGGTTATTGTGACTTAAATCTGTTACAAATAAAACATTTTTTGACTACTTTCGTCATAGTAAATAAAAACATAAACATTTCAAAGTTGCTCACCTCGTCAATTTATCTAACAGGCCTTAGACGGCCGGCAGACATGTAATTCTTCTGCCTTGCAAATGTTAGAAGCATTTGGACAGCAGTTAACATGAACATCTGTATAGGCTCTTCAGTTAACATGGTCATCTGCATAGGCTCTTCAGTTAACATGGACATCTGCATAGTCTCTTAAGTTGATATGGACATCTGCACACGCTCTTATGCTGTACTGTATGTACGGAAAATAAGCTCAACGGGGATGGGCCGTTTCCTTTCTTGTACCGAGTACGCCTGCGACGCTGAGAGATCACGCAGGCTGGCACAGCCTGAGGCGAGTCTTATTACCATGCTGCGAAGCCCGCTTCACTTCTGCACACTGTAAACGGACAAGTGGGCTAAAACGTAACTCATCAGCTTGTGGCGCATATCTAGGAAATGTTAATAGTTTCCATGGTGGTTTTTCTCAGTATTTGGGGAAACAGCCGCCAGATTCCGCCGGCAGTTCTTTTAAGCCTCCGCATGAAACTGTGTGGCAGCTGCATAGAGCTCGACTGGCTGAATGACGGCGAATGTGATGTGATATGATGCTTCAGGCATCATAAGCCAAACAATCCTTTCGCTCCCTCTGTGTAATGCGTAGAACGTTGGGGCTCATCTAAGCGCACCATAGTCTTGATGTTCGTTTGACCTTGCGTTCCTCATGATTGCGTCAAATGAATGAAAGATGCATGTTGAATGAAATATAATTTTTGCCTCCAGTTTTTTTAAACGGTGCAAAAGCCCTATCACCAGCAATCTTTTCAGGTTGAATAAGGCTATTGGTCAAATAAATCATTTCAATCTACGCAGCTCTTTTCAGTCGTTGATAGAAACAAGAGGAAACTGCTGTCAAATTGTTATCAAGACCTTAATTATAATTATATTGCAGGCAACATTGCTAAAACAAGCAAGAATTCTGGATAGCTTTGTACAATTTTGTTTTTTCCTCTCCCATTCTTCTCCCATCCCAACGTAAAGTCTGAATCAACCACATGGGTGCTAAAATCACAAAAGACGACAAAACTCTCGTGCTTCCCGCAAATCGGTCTTCTTGTACCAAGCCTTTCCTTTTTACGGGTATTGGGTATCACTTCACCAGATTTCTTCATGCTGCTGACGGCGATGGACGTGGCATGCGCCGCCGGCTTCATCTGGTTCTTCGACACGCCCTACCGCCGGAGCAACACGGACGCCCGAGCCGAGCCCAGTGCCCCAGCGGCGGACGCGGAGGCGGCGGCGGCCGCGGCGCGGCGGGCGTCACCAGTGACGGGCCGTGACGGCACCTGTCGTGACGCAGTGGTGCCGTGAATGAACCGGCGGGGGCGGGCAGGGGCGGGGGGGGGGGCTCCGCCG
Organism: Pollicipes pollicipes; assembly: GCF_011947565.3. Lineage (NCBI taxonomy): Eukaryota > Metazoa > Arthropoda > Thecostraca > Pollicipedomorpha > Pollicipedidae > Pollicipes > Pollicipes pollicipes. The sequence continues at coordinate 10,460,340 of NW_023597054.1, forward strand.
GCGGCGGACCGGCCCCCGCTGACTGCACGTCCGTCTCGGAAGGCCCGACTGCCAGGGCGCACTGGCGCCGGCGGTTTTGAAGTGCTCGCCTGGGAAGTGCAACGAAATGTCTGACTAAGAAATTACAAAACTGTCATGTCAAAGCTTTTGATGTAAAAATTACACATGTCTCGAAAGAAAGACGCATCTTGTATTTATCCCGGAAACGGTACGCAGCATTACATGCAGCCACCCAGGGTCTTCTGCATCATTCAGGGAGCTACTGCATTTACTAAGATGCAAAACCATTTTTCTTTCGTGCAAAGGCCATGCACTTCTGAATGTAACATGACTCTTTGCCACAAATCAACTGCACAAGACCGCGGTAGAGCGTCGGTCGCGGAGTCGTGAGATAAATCTGAAGAGCAGACGCACTATGGGGCCGATTCTCTGATCTTCCCTCCCACGGACGATGGTTGAGTCAGCCCTCATGCGCCAGTCCCGGCTGAACAAACACAGGGTGCGACGAGAGCAACACGCAATCTACGTTGACGTCATTTCAACAATCTCGGATGGCCTCACCGACGTCATACCGCTAGATCCCGGACAATCCTTATCGATCGCCGGCCGGTTTGTTGGTTGGTTTCTTACCTCTGTGGCTTGTTGCAAAGCCTTACATTGGATGCAACAGGCAAATGTGGGCATGTGGCCACGATTACGACGCTTTATTTTTTAGTAGTGTGAACACTTGGTCCAAAGCCTCCCTGCACTGTTGGCACCTTTTGAAACAGTTCAAACGAATTGAGAATACGTCGAGTGAAGATAGCATAACGAGGCTCAAAGGGCCAATCATCTAATGGTTTGGTCCATACTCTTGCATCCAAGCACCCGTTTTGACTGATAGCTTACACCAAAATATTAGTACGGGATCCAGTCCAACAGGTCACATGTGCTCAGTGGCCGCGGCAGGGCGGGTGTCTTGCTGAAAGCGACGTGTGGGCACGCATCGAACGGGTTCGTCGGGGTCACGTCGGCAAAGAATAAGGAACACAAGAAACTTGGTCACGCGACAACCAGCATGTCGCCGGCTCGAGAGCAGCGTGCAGACCCCCTGGCGTCCGATCCGTCAGCAGTCAGCACGTTCCTAACGTTCGATCCATCGGCAGTCAGCACGTCCCCTAACTTCCGGTCCGTCAGCAGTCAGCACGCCACCTAACTTCCGATCCATCGGCAGTCAGCACGTCCCCGAACTTCCGATCCGTCAGCAGTCAGCACGTCCCCTAACTTCCGATCCGTCAGTAGTCAGCACGCCACCTAACGTCCGACCCATCAGCAGTCAGCACGTCCACTAACGTCCGATCCATCGGCGCGTTCCCTAGGGCGAGGAAGACGCGTGGTGGGTACGCAGCACTGCTTGTCAGCCCCCCCCCCCCCTCCCCTCCTCAGACGGAGATAGATGGCGGATGACGGCCGCCACAGGCGGGCTCTGCCGCGGGATGACACAAGCGTAGAAAGTAGTCAGGGCGGTGCGGTTCTCAGTCACCGGTCGATGAACTGTACTGCTGCTGCAGCGGCGCCATCGGCGCAGTGCGAGGCCGCAGCTCGGTCAGACACATACTCAGGTAAGAGCCAGCCACATCATCTGCTGGCTTCCTTCGCTGGGCGGGTGCGCAGGTATTCAGCCAGTACATCGCTCTGGTATGTCAGGCTGGAAACAGGAAATTAACGCCTTTTCAACTTTGACCCTACGATGAGTTGAATTTTGGATGAAGCGAGATGCAATCAATTCCTTTCAAAATTCATGTGAGTTATGAGATGTATTATCAACTAGAAATGCAAAGATTCAGTTGTTTTGCTCACTGGAGCCAAGTCAGGCACATATCTGCTAGTTGCGAGCCTGGCAAGGCATGGCTAGTTGGTTTGATGATACGACGATTTTGGAATGGCTAACTTTGTTGATAATTGTGACGAAGCATCTCTTTCCTTGCATCCTTTTCGTATCGATAACTGTCACTATCAAGCAAAGTGTTTCCTCCCCACCTCCTGCTCCTCCCCATGTGTGGACTCGCTGTCCTGACGCTCTCCGGTATCCCAAACAGGGCGCAGTAGTCGCTGCTTGGTCGACTGCTGGCGTGTTCGCGGGTCGGGCATTGCTGATTTTGCCTGTGGTTTCGTAGATGAGACATAAACCCGCACCATGAGGTCAGGCTAACGTTTTTACTGCCTCCGATTGCCAAGATGTTATCAGTCCTTTAACGCGCCACTAAAACCGGCCGATATTTCGTTGGTGATTGGGTGTGCGTGACATGCAACGGTGCAGGTAAAGATCATTGCAGCCCTTGGCTGTCCAAAATGTGGACCTGGTTATCCATCCTAGTGCCACAGATGCTCGAAACTTGCAAATTTTACGATTTCTACGTTATCCAATCGGTTAGTTAGCTATCCATCACAACGAGTGGTGAAGTGTCATGGATGTTTTAGTTGCTTTTGTTCATTGGTGTCAAATGCGGTGTCATTCCGTGCACAGATCAGGAGCAAAAACAGAACACTACTTCACTGCAGACTGCTCAACAAGGGGAAATAATGCGGATGGTTTGGGTAAGTTTTGAAAAGATAACAGGGCTGATGGATTGTGCTAGATTGTGGATATAACTTGAAAGAAGACCCATATATGCACAGACGTCGTGAAGTAAACGACTTCTGACACCTTGCATCTTGCAGTGGTTTGAACAAACGATGTAAGGCCAACGGAACGCCATGATTTTAGGTTAAATATCTACTGGCGTCGCAAATATCGCGCTGACACAGATTGGCAGATAGGCTGGTTGGCAGTTGCAGAGACAGAGCAGGTCGTGTTCATAATGATATTTTGATCATCTGCCATGTTCTGATCTGTCCAATACTTCCTGTGACATATAGCATTGCTTATGCCAGTCATTGTTCATATTCTAAGCTTTGAGCCGATGACGTAGCCAAGGAAGGGGCGAAAGAAATAATACCGTGCCAAAGCATTTGATCAAAGCATTTGCTGGTGCAATTGTGCATACATTTTGCAGCCTTGTGCACATGAATGCATGAATGCACACCGGGCTCAAGATCCTGGGGTGGGTGGTCTCTCTGAACTTTCTCCAGATGACTCACTACGGCGGCGCGGCCGCCGCACACCTGTATAGGGCTTCGTTGGCCAGTTGCAAGTTAACCTCTCTAAGTCAATTGGGGCACGCAGTTATGTCGGTCTGGGACTCGGGCCCCATGCCACAGGGTAATAAGTTTGTCCAGCATCTTGCCTCCCCCTCCCCTCAAACCACAGAGGAGACTACTTAGTATTTAAATGAAAAGGCTGCTTTTGTAGGCCTAGTGCAACTGAGGATTTTACGGCTTGACGTACGACAAATGAAAGTATGCCACTCGTATGGGATGATTTTAGGTCACGGTGTTGCGATGAAAGACAAAGAGTGAAAGGGGTAAACCTGCAGTAGTTCTCGTTAGGGTCAGCAATCTGCTCAAATCAAGATTGTCTGCTTGTGCCCAGAAACAATGTAAAATAATGTGATTTCCTGGAATATTTTAGAATCCAAGCCATGTGATGTTGCAAATACTTGCTCCAGTCGTTTTGTGCATGCCCAATTCGCAGAGCAATGTATGTCAATCCAAGGATTTATGCAACTTCCAGATGTCCGCCTTTTGCAATGCAGCATTCGTGCTATACCTTACCGAGAAACAGTCGCATGTCTCATCCATTCTGACGTCATGTGAACTTCCCCACCGTCATCAATAATGTTTACGGCGCGGTGAGCTCATTGGCTTATCAGCAGTGCGGGATCTCGAATGCTCCCAGGAACCATTTCAAACTGCTTTTATCGATAGGCAGTCTGTGATTCCCCCACTCACCACGATTTTCTGTTGGACGCGTTTACACTAACTTACTCTGAGCAATCTGGGCGTGTGTAAGCATCTCTTGCCAACGCCCGTTCAGCCGTGCTGACGCCGCGTCGGTCGCTGCCGTCCCGCGGTCCTGACGCGGCGCCGGCCGCTACCGTCCCGCGGTCCTGACGAGACGCCGGCCGCTACCGTCCCGCGGTCCTGACGCGGCGCCGGCCGCTACCGTCCCGCGGTCCTGACGAGGCGCCGGCCGCTGCTGCTCCGCGGTACTGTCGCGGCGCCGGCCGCTACTGCTCCGCGGTACTGTCGCGGCGCCGGCCGCTACCGCTCCGCGGTACTGACGAGACGCCGGCCGCTGCCGTCCCGCGGTCCTGACGAGGCGCCGGCCGCTGCCGTCCCGCGGTCCTGACGAGGCGCCGGCCGCTGTCGTCCCGCGGCACTGCCGCGGCGCCGGCCGCTACCGCTCCGCGGCACTGCCGCGGCCCCGGCCGCTACTGCTCCGCGGTACTGTCGCGGCGCCGGCCGCTACTGCTCCGCGGTACTGTCGCGGCGCCGGCCGCTACCGCTCCGCGGCACTGCCGCGGCCCCGGCCGCTACTGCTCCGCGGTACTGTCGCGGCGCCGGCCACTACTGCTCCGCGGTACTGTCGCGGCGCCTACTGCTCCGCGGTAGTGTCGCGGCGCCGGCCGCTACCGCTCCGCGGTATTGACGCGGAACCGGTCGCTGTCATTCCAGCTGTGTCTGCTGAGCTTGCCGCTGACGGCGCCGCTCGTGCCACCTGGCCTGCTGCAGCCGTCGCCGGCCGAGAGGATCGACGTGCCGGCCGACAGGCTGGCCGCGGCGCTGGCCTGGGCAGAGCGGCGTGTGCAGCGGCTGGACCAGTACCACACCGAGCCGAGCCGGGACGGCGCGGCCGCCCACCACGGCCACCGGCACGCCTCGGACGCGGCCACCCAGCAGCTGGGGCGCGAGGCGCTGCTCTGGGTGGAGGCGGCGCGCGCACCGGCCCGCTTGCCTCCGGCGCCGTCTACCGGCCGCTGATGATGTTGGCAGCCACCGGCCTCTGGTGACGCCGGCGCCCACCGGCCGCTGATGAAGCTGGCAGTCAACGGCCTCTGGTGACGCCGGCGCCCACCGGCCTCTGGTGACGCCGCTGCCCAGCGACCGCTGATGACGCCGGCGCCCACCGGCCTCTGGTGACGCCGACGCCCACCGGCCTCTGGTGACGCCGGCGCCCGGCGACCGCTGATGACGCCGGCGCCCAGCGGCCGCTGATGACGCCGGCGCCCAGCGACCGCTGATGACGCCGGCGCCCAGCGACCGCTGATGACGCCGGCGCCCAGCGACCGCTGATGCCGCCGGCGCCCACCGGCCGCTGATGACGCCGGCGCCAGCCCTGCAGCGGACCGTCGTCTGAGGAGCATTGTAGCCTCCGGCGAACGTCTGAACGGCCCGGCAGAGCAGCGCGTGACTCGCGGCTCTTCGCAGCACAGCGCGATGAATTTTTACTTGAATGTTCGAGCTCGTGGTTCAACACTCTACTTGAAATCGCTAGACCCAAACATGTCGCACTGCGCGTGCCTCGTTGTAGGACATATTTCCGTGGGAAATTGAGCTGCTTGAGGCCGTTACTTGCACGCGGGTAGATCTGCTGCACTGGTACCGAGGTCAAGGGACTGGTTACGTCTTTCCGATTATCTTTACAATGTTGTTCCTCGTGGTGCTAAACGGGAGTAGCGCACACACGCTGTGACGAGCTGTTCGAGGTGGTCTGGTGATCTCAATTTAATTACTTCAGCCAATGTATGCGTACAAGCCCATTCCTGAAATACATGCGACATGCCCTCAAGACCTGGCGTATGTTTGCAACAGAGAATTGCACTTTTCTCACTCATATTATGCGTGGTCACATCCAATATTGAACAAACGCATGTATCATAAGAGAAGTTCAACAGCACTATCACTCAACGTGAACGCACTAGATTTCGACATCAGGGCATTGAAATTCGGCGATTTGGAAGACTCAAGCGATGCAGGCGCAGTTGCAAGCCATCTTGGCATAGCTCCCTGGTCTGACAAGGAAGGTAAACGAAATGCATTGAGCTTCACGTACATCTGACGAGATGAAAGGTGGTTCAACTGGTGACATAATTGCCCAGCCGTGATCTAGATTCTTCAGTAAATACTGTGACGTTGCGAAAATGCGAAATGTATGTTTATGGAGAGCCGGTGAAATTTACCGAACGTTCAACTCGACATTTACTCTCATGCCATAAGAGGCATTCTTTTGACCATCTTGGAAGGTCTCTGAGAAATGTCTCACAGCCTTGTTGCCAGTAAGCATGCAACAATTTTCTGTTAGAGCAAACCAAAGAATCAGGGGTCGGGTGGCAATGAACCAGGCTACGCCTCGTGAAAGTTCGATGGTAATCCCACGTGGTGGTGCTTAGAACCGACTCCGAAAGACGTCTGACGAGCCCACTGTTTGGAATGTTCCTTCGCCCCTGTCTACTGACGACATCTTCCACAGTACTGGCGAGGTCACATCAAATCTGTAAAATTGCATATCAATACCGGAAATCTGCGGCAGCAGAATCGCGAATTTCGTAGAGCAGGCGGGTTTAGGCTCCACATTTCATGGGCCAGGAAAGCGGGAGCAGATGAGAGCCACCTTCATGACGTCGTGCAGGAACGTGATGAAGAGCAGGGAGCGTGCTGTGGCCGTTAGTGCTGCTGTCTTCCGCTGGAACGCGGTGAGCATAACAGCTTGGAGCGCGTCCGCGGCCGTCAGACAGCACGCGAACCTGGAGTTCGCTCCGATCGGCCGGCCGGACGGCACCCGCGGCGACGCTCGCGTGGCCCGGGAGGCTGCCTGTGCCGGAGAGGGAGCGTCCCGTCCGGACCCGGTCCCTCCCGCTGGTGGTCCGGCCGGACGGTACCCGCGGCGACGCTCGCGTGGCCCGGGAGGCTGCCTGTGCCGGAGAGGGAGCGTCCCGTCCGGACCCGGCCCTCCCGCTGGTGGTCCGGCCGGACGGTACCCGCGGCGACGCTCGCGTGGCCCGGGAGGCTGCCTGTGCCGGAGAGAGAGCGTCCCGTCCGGACCCGGTCCTCCCGCTGGTGGTCCGGCCGGACGGCGGCCGAGCATGTGGGGCAGCCGGTCGGCCGAGTGTCAACGCGCGGCTGGAAAGTGGAACTCACAGACAGGTCGGTCGGGAAGGCGGGACCAGGGAACTGGCCGGACTCGTCTGAGGTCGCAGGGTGGTCCGGTGCCGGCCCGCCGGACCGATACTGCACTGTGCTGAGTCGACCGCCGCTTGGACCAGTTCGCAGGTGAGGGTGTCGTGTTCTGGACGCGTGGTAAAAGACAAGCTGAGATAATTCCTGCACCAGGTTTGGAGCGTTGTCGTGTTGGAACAGTGGCATCCAGAATGCACATGATTTGAGGATGACTGAGCTTCGCTCTTAAATCTAGTGGGACTTGGCTCTTGTTAAGTCTAAGCCCCAGCCAGAGGGTACATCATAAGACTGAAATGCACCTAAAACATACCGGGTATCGGCAAAAAAACGCTCACTTAGTTGTCTCTTTTGTCACCCAAAGCCCATCATACACGAAGTGTTACAACGCTAAGATCCGCGCATTTGCATGCAATCCGTTGGCGTACATTACCCTTGCACGACGCCAACGGAACTCATTTCGGAGATGTGGGTTTCCGTAGTTGGTCGAAGCAATGCGCCTGATGTTCGGCTTACGCAGTGATAAAGCGCTTACCTAGAGCATCAAGCTCGTCCATTTGTGCCAAAACTGTTGAGTCGAATCAGATGGACCACATCGACATTGCAGATTTCTGACAGTCTACACAGGGGGTAGGGGTTTTACCTACAATAATGTGTCGCGGGACTGGTGAGGCAATCCGTTTGATGTTCTGGGGATTTCCTTCTCGGTTCGACTCGTCAGCGGCTGCCCCCAACAGGACCCACAGCACTGGCGCCTGCACCGGTTCTCTGAGGACGGGCGCCTCCGTGCAGCCGCCTCCATGACCAGTCCGCTGGCCTCATTCCAGCCGCCTTCCGCCTAGCAGAAATTTGCATAAACCAGTGGTGCTGGTGCGCTGCTTACCGACTATGGTGTGGCGAGACAGCTGGCGACATGAGTTTTGTGCGGACAGGACTGGCAATGGTGCAGACCCCACAGAGCGTAATAAAGTAGCGTTACTGCCACGGTGCAAAGGCCAGAATTTTGTCACGGAGTGGGGTCCGGGTCCTCTGTTTTTGCACTGACACCAAGCTGGTTCGGATAACAGCGACCATATCATATTAGAACGATTGCTTTCATTTTTCAGCTGGACACGCCCGCGTGACAGACACCGGGCCATGACTCTGCCCGATCCAGTGATGTCGGCCATGTGGGTAAGTGAGGGACTTTTTTGTACGCTGCATTGCATAGACGCCTAACAACAGACCACCGACGTCGTTTCGAATCCAATGCTATGGCTAAGGTGTGCCAATGTACCAGCCTCTGGTCCATTCAAACTTCACACTACTCACAACGCAGTCTTGAGTTTTCTTCCATGCGCCATTGGATGTTTGATGCAATTTTTGTTTTATCATAATGCGCATCATTGATTACTGCATGCTGAGGAAGGGGTATATCTTGCATACGCGAGCATACATTTATACATTTAATCAGCCTGGGGCACACAAGGGTAGCATATCAACTGCGCTAGCCCACGCCCATGCTATTGCTCGACTTATAACAATAATGTATATGGATGAACGGTGCATTAAAAAGCATCACGCCTCGTAATGTCGCGAACTGTCACATCGATCGACGCGGGGCACGTTAACGCTCTCAGTATGTTGCCAATTTCTAATACGCGGGGCACGTTAACGCTCTCAATATGTTGCCAATTTCTAATACGCGGGGCACGTTAACGCTCTCAGTATGTTGCCAATTTCTAATACGCGGGGCACGTTAACGCTCTCAGTATGTTGCCAATTTCTAATACGCGGGGCACGTTAACGCTCTCAGTATGTTGCTAATTTCTAATACGCGGGGCACGTTAACGCTCTCAGTATGTTGCCAATTTCTAATACGCGGGGCACGTTAACGCTCTCAGTATGTTGCCAATTTCTAATACGCGAGTTAGCAAACAGTCGTGGGCGGATGTTCTAGTCGGCCAAACCTTCCCTCCCACCTCACTCACCGTGGGTGACGAATGCGCTGTGCATGGCGGATGCGGCAATAGGCAGCGGCGCGCGGAGCTGGGGGGGGGGAGGGGGGAGGGGGCAGGTGGACCGGCCCCGAACTTTCTTAAAGTTTACAATTGAGCCTATGAAAATTGACTCGAAGGAAATTCCCAGAACGGACTGTCATAAACTTGGAAGGACTTCCAATGACACCGGCAATAACCACACAAATCATCAACCTCATAACTGGTTTGCCACAGTCACACCAGTAAGTAAATATAAACCATGGGACCATGGAAAATTTCAGTCTTCATTGAAGGGAATGTTCCATGTTTGAAGATATTGGACAAGCATCAGACATGATGAAAAAACCTCACTTAGAATTATTGGTATCCTTTGAAGTTTTGTACCAATGTGAAACACTCCCTTTAATTGAGCTACTGATAAAAGATTGAAAAGCTCTCGTCAATGACCGCATGCGAATTGCACAGCAATCTTTGGCTTAAAAATCCATTAAGTGTCAGAAAATTACCACTCAAATTGCCCTAAAAAGTACACGCACAAAAAGCTCCATCGACCTGCACTGAGCCCAACTCCTTGACCTTGGAACCTCTGGTGGTTGAGGACACATGAGACTGGTTCAAGACTCTCGCCCATCTCGAGACCCCCGGCCTTCTCGAGACTCAGACATTCTGAATCTGGATTTATTGGCTGCCTCAAGACCTTTTGGCCGTCTCAGGCCCCTTGCCATATTGAAGGGTCCTTGATCACTCCGGTGACCAACGATGTAAAGTCGTTCTAAAGCAGGGGACAGCCCCCTTTTAAGACCAATTATCCGTGGAGGAATGAGCTTTTCATTATCGGTCTCCCGACATGCAGTCCGCAGCCAAACCAGCATTATCTGTCTCCCGCCATGCAGTCCTCAGCCAAACCAGCATTATCGGTCTCCCGACATGCAGTCCGCAGCCAAACCAGCATTATCGGTCTCCCGACATGCAGTCCGCAGCCAAACCAGCATTATCGGTCTCCCGACATGCAGTCCGCAGCCAAACCAGCATTATCGGTCTCCCGACATGCAGTCCGCAGCCAAACCAGCATTATCGGTCTCCCGACATGCAGTCCGCAGCCAGACCAGCATCCTGTTCTCACAACTCCGTAAGGAGTTTTGGCCCATCTATGGATCTCTCACTGCCTCTGCTAGCAACACCAAGTTTAACACCCCTTGGCCGCATATTAACCTTTTCACAGCACCGGGCCGCTCGAACTCTCCCGATCACGTAATAACTTCCATATTATTAACCGCTGATCCCTCCTCTGGGCCTAATTGACCAAAGCAGGCAGTCAACGGTGAAGATCGATTTTGCCTGTTTCGAGTCCTTTCATCCTCGTAAGTTACTTTAGACGTCTTGGGACACCTTAAACACACCTGTTCCCCCATGGCACCCATCATTCTGACCTGCAGCGTCTCGTGTCAAGGTGTACACTTGATGAAAGCAAAAAGACCTTGGCTTCCTTTTTTCTCGTCATTATGAGTTTTTATCCAGAGAATGGCCGGTCTCTCACCATGCCCAGGCGTTTTTGTTTAAGCGACGATTATAAGCAATCATTATGATATATTACGAGAATGGGTTGAGCCAGGTTGGGTTAAGCTATGTGGAGAGATGTTAGGTTTCATTATACATCCAAATGATTTCTTGATATCGTCACTGAGAGCGATCATGTCGTGGAAGGACGCTGTATAATACCAAAGGCCCTCCGGCCGTGGCGGCCAAAGGCCCGATAAGCAGAACTGTAGTTCCCATGCCTATTATTGGACCTCTTGTACAGGTAAGGGATCCTTTTGCGTCAGCGAGGGACTCTCCGTCAATCCAGGGCCAATTGCCCCGTTCAGAGGGCCTCCTGTGTCAGAGGCGGGACCAATGTGGGATATATAACCTCTGATGAGCTCCGGATGGACCAGAGGACTCCAGACCCTCTATCGCCAGAGCTGCAGCCGGCAAGTAGCTCAGGTTGGGACGGATGACCATATAGCCCTGCCCAGGAAATGTAATGTGCATCCTTGTGTTCTACCTCACGAGGACCCTTGTCCGGGAAAGGCAAGTGGCCTCCATAATGTCTGATCCACGAGGGTTTTCACTGAACGCACCCATCAGCAGGGGCGAAGCCACGTGTTTTGAATTGGGGAGACTTTTCCATGGGTCTCCTGGGCAAAAATGGAGCCAACTCACAGGGAAGTCTCCTGGGCAGTGTCGCATTTAAGGAAGGGGGCACCCACTCCTTATAAAATTGCATTTGTATCATTCCCTTTTAAAAAATGTCGACGATCAAATAATCCTAAACATGAGCCTTCTTTTAGCAGAGGGGGACTCGCTATCCAGTATTGAGCTTCCCCATCTCAGTGCAGAACCCTGTCCCATAAAAAGGTCTTCTGGCGTATTGAGGAGCATCCTAATACAGGTCGGGATCCTTCCTACTTGTCAAGGGACCTCCAAATCCCAAAAAAGGCCTTAATATTCCAAAACAGGGCGCGCTGATGCGGAGCAGCGGTATTCTAACTCAGGGTAGGGAACCTCCTATTCTAGATTAGGGATCTTTTGATATATAAAGGGTTGAAGCATTAAGGGCTGCGGCTGACGGTGCTTTTTTCTGCAGAACAGGGGATTGTTCATAACGAGAGCCCTTCGAGTCAGCAAAACGGTTTCCTTAACACAATATCTACAGGGCCTCCTGGTCCAGAAACGGGCCTTTTGACGAATGATATGGCCTTCTCATCCCGATTGACTATCTCCCGTAGATCAGTGATGGGGACCTTTTTTTTCTGAGTTTTGGTGAGATACGTTTAGCAAAATTCTCCCCATGCCTACTGGGAGAGGGTCACTGCTCCTCCTCCACCCCCTCCCCCCGCTGCGCCGTCCCACCCGTCAGCATGAAGGATAAAACAAATACGAAGAAAATCGTCCCCGCTTGGAAAAGCCAGGCCAAATCTGGTGATTTTAGAGGAGTCTTTTCACAGCAAGCCCTTCATCAAGATGTGCCCTCCCCTCCCCTTACCAAGAACTCCGTCTGCACCTCTAGTAACCACCGATAAAAACCCTGTTGCAGGTGGTGGTGCTGAGCTTGCCGCTGACGGCGCCGCTCGTGCCACCTGGCCTGCTGCAGCCGTCGCCGGCCGAGAGGATCGACGTGCCGGCCGACAGGCTGGCCGCGGCGCTGGCCTGGGCAGAGCGGCGTGTGCAGCGGCTGGACCAGTACCACACCGAGCCGAGCCGGAACGGCGCGGCCGCCCACCACGGCCACCGGCACGCCTCGGACGCGGCCACCCAGCAGCTGGGGCGCGAGGCGCTGCTCTGGGTCGAAGCAGGCGCGCGCACCGGCCCGCCTGCCTGCGGCGCCGCCCACCGGCCGGCAGGCGCTCTGTCCCATCGTCGCGGAGCCCGCCTGCAACTTCACGTCTGCGCGCTACCGCAGCCAGGACGGGTCATGCAACCACTGGAGCCGGCCGCACTGGGGCGCCGCCGACCAGCCCTTTATCCGGCTCGCGCCCAACACTTACGACGACGGCGTGAACGCGGCTCGCGCCACTTCGATGATGTCGGCGCGGCCGCTGTCGTCAGCGCGCAGCGTCAGCCGCGCCGTCATCGGCCAGCGCCAGGGCGTCATCGGCGGCCTGACGCTGTCAGTGATGCAGTGGGGCCAGTTCCTTGACCACGACTTGACGCTGACGCCCGTCTTCCTCAACAGCAGCGGCGGCATCATTTACTGCTGCGCCAACGGCCGGCGCGTGCAGCACGCGCACCCGCAGTGCATGCCGATCGACATTCCGGCCGACGACCCGTTCTTCAGTGCGCACGGCCAGCGCTGCATGGAGTTTGTGCGCTCGCTGCCGGCGCCGGCACCCGACTGCCAGCCCGGCCCGGCCGTGCAGATGAACGTACTCACCAACTTTGTGGACGGCAGCATGATCTACGGCTCGCGGCCGTCGCGCACGCGCCTGCTGCGCACGTTCTCGGGAGGACGGCTGCTGGCGCGGCCAGGCGACCTGCCGCCGAGCGACCCGCCGGGTGCGCAGCTGCCCACCGAGCTGCCCTGCTTCAGCGAGTTCGACACGCAGCCCTGCTTCCTCAGTGGCGACGTGCGCGTCAACGACCAGGTGAGCCTGGCCGTGCTGCACACGGTCTGGCTGCGCGAGCATAACCGAGTGGCCGATGAGCTGGCTCGCCTCAACCCGCACTGGAGCGACGAGGCACTCTTCCAAGAGGCGCGCAAGGTGGTGGGCGCCCAGATTCAGCACATCACCTACCGCGAGTGGCTGCCGATCGTGCTCGGCGACGAGTACATGCTAGAGAACCGGATCGACGCCGACCGCACCAGTCAGTTCTCGGACCGCTACATCGAGGCGCTCAACCCGACCATCTCCGCCGAGTTCTCCACGGCCGCGTTCCGGTTCGGCCACTCGCTGGTGCAGGAGTTGATTGAGCTGCACGCGCACGTGGTGACCGCCGCCGCCGCCACGGCCACCCGCCGCATACAGCTGCGCGACGTCTTTCTCTTCCCGCAGCCCATCTACCAAGGCATGCTGGACCAGCTGGCCATGGGCCTCATCATGCAGAGTCCGCAGGTGTGCGATGCCAACGTGGTGGCCGACCTCACCAACCACCTGTTCCAGGAGGGCGGCCGGCATTTTGGCCTGGACCTGATCGCGCTAAACATCCAGCGAGGCCGAGACCACGGCATCGCCACCTACAACCGCATGCGCCAGCGCTGCGGCCTCGGCCGGGCGCGATCGTTCGCTGAGCTCATGGCCCAGATCCCGGTGGGCGTGGTGCGTCGACTGGAGACGGTCTACGACCACGTGGAGGACGTGGACCTCTTCATCGGAGCCATCTCGGAGCGGCCATATCCGGGCGCCGTGGTCGGCCCTACCATGCGCTGCATCGTCGGCGACCAGTTCATCAAGCTGCGCTTTGGTGACAATTTCTTCTACGACCTGGGCGGTCCGGAGCGGCCGTGGAGCTTCACGCGCCGCCAGCTGAAGCAGCTGAAGAAGACCAGCTGGGCTCGGGTGCTTTGCGACAACATCCCGAGCATCCAACGAGTTCAGAAACAGGCGTTCCGGGCGGCGGACGATGCTGAGAACAGCGTGCGCCACTGCGGCAAACTCCCCAGAATCAACCTGCGCTACTGGAAACAAGATGGTTGACGTTTCGCTGCTGCAACTCCCATGATCGTCAGTTGTCTGCACTTAATATGAAGGGAATTGTAGCATTCATGATTTACAGCGGCGCATGCATGGACACGGGTTGCTGCTAATGCTGCAGTGTGAATTTGATGTGTCACGGTATACGTGTACTGATGTGCGGGGTGCCCATGACGAGTGTCATTTATTTATTAAAGCGAATATCTGAGATCAAGCTGCTCATGCATGCAATGCACATCCGGCAGTCTTTCTTCAAGAAATGTGCATATGCGTGGCTGTAGAAATAAGGCAGAGTTCCCGCGTGCTCTGCATCACCGCGAAGGATGCAGTACTCTGACAGAGCGAAAACTGGAGGTGATCGGACGCAGTAGCTCAGGCAGGGGGGGGGGGGGAGGGCACAGAGGACGCGTGCCTTCCCCTTAGGTTCCGAGGGGTCCTTAGGGCCCGTCGGAACGTACGATTAAGAGCCCGATTTGGGGGCCTGAAGGGCCCAAAAGGTCAGCCGGAGGTTCCATTTAGCCACCATCGCGCCACCGGCCACCAAAACCGACCACCAAAGGTGAGATTTTTTGTGTTGATTTGGTCTCGAGAAACGTTCAAATGTACTTCTTTCAAATGCGTCTCCATGTTTGTCCGTCTTTTTGCCCCGACCTTTTATAAGTCCGCCGGACCGCCGCTGCGCGGCCTATGGAGACTGCGACGCCTGGCGTCGAGTTTTTTTGGTGCTTAGATATGCGAGCGCGCATGCTCAAACTGCGTTACATGATTTGTATCACTAATTGATTCTGAGTAAACGTTGAACATATCCGGACAAGCATGTCTTGGCCGCGTTAATACAAAGTGATGACCGATTTTGATCTTCATTATACATGCGCGGAATCCTTGCTATATCTGTATAATTCAGACAAAAATTTTGACGTTTCGAGTTGAGAGGAGAAATGTTCTCAATAACAAATGGCCATATCCGACATTTTTGGAAAGGGCCTTTTACTATCAGGGGGCTCTTTGTCAGCCCTGTGCCCCTCCCCTTGTAAAGGCTCTGGCTGCGCCCCTGACTGGGCGGTATGTAATTCTTGGAACGGGATGGACTGAGGCAGCCGCCAGCCTGTCTGGGGGCGCGCATGCGCCACGCGTGTAGATCAAAGGTGCAGCAACATCTTTATGTTTTGTGTAGTCTTTGGAAATGCTTCTCGACGGAAATCGTCTAAATTATTCCCCATGGGTAACTGTGGATGTATGCGTGTGTATTCGTGTGTGCGGGCATGCGCGCGCGTGCTTGGTGGGTGACGGGTCTGCCGAGAGTCGCATAAAATTGAGTCATAAATTTCGCGGCTAGGAACATTTCTGGCTTCCTCCTCCCCCAAAATGACCAGCACATCGATTCGAATATAAAGTATCTCGGAAAGCCAATGATCGAGAGTCTGGTGGCACACGCCTGACGCAGTCAAGCTTTTTAGGGCGTTTACGCAGGTGATCCTAGTGGTGGGCTACACAACACACGCAAGACGCTACAATTAACAAGCGTTCCAAACCCTAGGCAATTCATGCAGCGGGTTCTGAATACAATACATCGGAAATTTGGAGGGGGGGGGGGATTAGCGGGGCAAGGACTGTTCACGGGCAGGAAGCGAGTTCTTATGGCGGGGCATGTCATGACCCTGCTCCCAAGCGTACACCGACCTTGCGACACACGCGGGATCCACCGCGGCGCATTCACTTCCCGCAGGAATCACGCACCGACGCTCATTAACCAGCACCTTGGGCTGCACATCGGACGTTTGAGCGCATAACCCACGAAGACTACAGACATGTTCGTAATATGAACTGCTGGTTGCATTGACCTTCACTTGCGTTGGCGTCTTGCAATGCGCATGTTCACGTAAGAATGTGGTATGCTTACATCACTTCCCAAATGCAGTGCTCAAGCCTCCATATCATCTGCGTACGTTTCCACACGGTTACTTAATTTATATCGGGTTTTCGCCCACGGGTTGTCGCTGTTCGAAAGCATCCATAGCGGTCTTCAATCGGCACAGCGAATGTGCGCATCTTCCGCTAACCCTTGCGCTAAGTTCAAACGGCACCGTCGATCGTGCGCAGGTGCAGACGATGACATGGCCGCCTCGTGGACAGCGTCGCACGACAGGCCACATTTCTGGAGTTTATTACCAGAAACACGTCTCATTGAACAGCGACGCGTCGATAACTCACCGGATCAGCTGGCGGGCACTGTATCTACGGGTCACCCACAAATCACTACTGCACAAGCATGGACGCCACGTTTGGCGCTGATTGGACCCTCGGTGGTGACGCACACACAGATTGACACCTTGCTGACGTTTCGCCCGATAGAACGAGTACAACGGCCGCACTCAAACAGCATCCATGGCGGGGCATCATGATCTTTTACCAGACACCGCATCCAGAAAACATTACAAACGCAGTGACAGGACATTGTAGACATAAAACAGGAGGTAACGAAGAGTCATTGTCACATGCGACCCCCTACCGGAGCTACGTCGCAAAACTCTTTTCACTCAAAACACTACCGAAGGATAAATAAGAGCCTGCAATGGATGAAAACACGCCAAAACGCACAAATCATCTGCTTGAACTTTGGAGCTCACTGGCCCACTCCCAGACACGTGCGCATACGTCTTCGCTACTGAATTAAGCCATACGTCTTTAAAAAAACAAGCGGTTGGATGGAAAGTTGTTTCTTGCCTGCAGAGTGAGCATAGGCCAGTTCAGAGTGTTCCCAGACAAGTTTTTTCACACCGTACACCGCTTGACTTACCAACACAGCTTAGGCTTAGCATCAGACAGCCCCGTTATCAAGGCACAAATTACAGGAAGCTTTGGCAGCAGACACAAGACAACCGGGCGACCGGTAAACACTTTAAGAAACTGACAGAGAACACACCGGATGGCCAATAGGCCTGGGCAGCTGCAGTGTACTTGCGCGGCGCAATTGGTCCACAGGCATTGACATTCACTGATTTATCCAAGGCACCGGGCGCCTGTCCAATGCGATGTGTGTCAACGATATTTGATTTCAACATCACGGAAGGCACCTGAACCAAGACCATTGTAACGAAGCATCCGTAAAGCTGACAGAATGTTCTCTGATGTTGGAATGCGCACCAATGGCAGCATCGGCTTCCCTGTGGCGGTCAGCAGGTGGAGGTACGGGCGCGCAGGCGGACGAAGGACCTGCCCAGCGTCGACCAGCCACTGGCCACTCAACACAAGCATCAACGCTAGAGGATATGGGCGACAGACGGGGGCAGGGGGCGGGCCGGCCGCTCGCGAGCGCCATCGACCCAACGGCGACGGCCCAACAGGCCGGGGCTCGGTACACGGCCAGTTCTGGACCAGCCGTCGTTCCCCACCGCCGGCGACGGCCCGACAGGCCGGGGCTCGGTACACGGCCGGTTCTGGACCAGCTGTCGCTCGCCACCGCCGGCGATGGCCCGACAGGCCGGGAATGGGTGCACGGCCGGCTCCGGGCCGGCTGCTCGGGCCGACGCCAGATGGGACGCGGCGGGACCGCTCCGGAGGGGCAGGTCGCAACACGTCTACGTCGCGCACCAGGACCGAGGCGAGGAACAGCATCTTCCAAATTACACGAGGCTTTGACAGGAATGCATGTGAGAGTATTGTGACCAACATCGGCCTGTCATTAACTTGGAATGTTGAACATGCGTCCATTCCCTTAAACCGACCGGTTGTATTATGTACACGAAGCTGATCATGCTTCGAGAGCGTGGTCTGTGTCACACTACCATGGATGGGGACAGGCACCGCCAATGCCGGTGTCATCTCCAGACATCCGCGACAACGGCCCACCCATCTGGCTTGCTCGCTGCCGCCGCCGGCGCGGCTAGGGAGAGCTCTAGTAGATCATGTTGACGGCGTTGGTGTTGCCCCGCTCTATGGGAATCTGCACCTTCTTCGGTCGCTTCTGGTGCGTGCCGAACCACAGGATGGCCATGTTCACGGCGTGCAAAATCATGGCGACAAACACCAGCCTGCCGGCACGGCACGTCCGGTCAGGTCAGGTCAGCTCATGGCAGCGTATCTCCGGTGCAGACCACTCTCGACCACGGCATGCGTGGTCGGGGGTCGGAATGCGTGCCATTCCCCCCACCTACTGATGTGGTTTAAAAAATGCCCACCCTACGATCAGCTCCAGACACAGGTAACAAGAACGCGGTTTGAAAAGGCTGCTTCTCATAGATGGAAAACTGCACATGCACAAGGAGTAAATGCAATTTTGGATGTCGCGAGACATCGCTTTAAACGGTGCAAAATCATCAAAATTTGTCTCAGCTTTAAGCTGTGAATGTAACGCACCATCAAACAATGGTCGAAGACGACACAAACTGACAAAATACGCGCTGCGAGCACTTACCTTACACCATGTGAAGTTCCCAAGCGCGGGCGGAATTAGTCCCGATTATTTGCGACTCCCGCCAGACCACAGGTGTGTGTGGTGGTGTCAACAGCGCGTGCGCCCCTGACTCACCCGCGCCCGAGTGTCACAAGAGTAATTGCCAGCGGTGGCCACGAGTGGCAGACGCCAGAGACTCTCACCAGTAGGAGTAGCCGAGGCTGGCCATGCCTTCGGTGGACCACGCCTGTTCGATCTCGTCCCTCCACAGCATGTTGTGTCGCAGGTGCTGGTGGAACTGTACGCCCCACAGCACCAGCACCAGAAACTCGAAAAACACTGCAACGGCACGGCACATGTCAGCTCACTACGGGACCCAGCGTCAATCGCACCTCATGACCTACCGTCAACGGCCTCCGTCACGACACTACCAACACCCGCGTTATAACAATGATAAAAACCCACGGCAGAGGCACACCTTGGTCATTCCCACCGTTGAAACAATTCACTTCACGGCAGATCGATGAACTCAATTAAGTCCTCGGTCATCAAAAGACTTTACCTTTTGACTTCTTGAGCGACAAAAATTGCAATAAGAAGCTCGTTAAACCAACACACGCAAGACGACGAAAAGATGGCTTCCTCCATGCTTCTTGCTCTCCTCATTGCTCTCCAGCGCCCTGGTATAACATACGTGGACACATCCCACGAGTGGTGATGGTAAGAACCTTTCATATACCACGTTGGAGCAAAATTTAGCCTAAATATTTTCGCGTGAAGGGAGAACGTCTGACAAAGACACGTGACGTATGCGGCAAGAGAACGTACAGCAGCTTTCCACGTCTAAACAACTACATCAATAGCGGGCGTCTGTCGGTCGGTCTGAACGTGGTTTTTGCTGCAGCCAGACACACAGCAGAGGCTGTGACATTTGCAGATGCTACACGTGCACTCCTCGTGGCGATGCACATCATAACTTCACGCTCATCGGACGCTGGGGTCCGTCACCGCCGGCGCAACAGCGTAGTATGTTTTACCATCGGACAACGAGACACTTCTATACACAAACGGAACAGCTAAATGCTATTCACTCTATGCTGTGGGCGAGCGCCGCTCGGGCGATGTGTCCGGGTGATCCGCGAGTGCTAAGCAGATTACAAATGTTACTGAGCTTCACTTCGAATTGCTGAGGCAAGACTCCAGTTCGGTCGCGGGCGGTGGGGCTAACGGCGACGTTGTCTCTCCACGCAGCGACACAGCTGGCAATCGCTGGCATGTAGCCACACAATATTATTAAGTGAGCCCGTTTAGCAGCCTCAGTGAAAGTAAACTGGGGACATTGCGCCAGGGATGGAAATATAATCCTGATTACTGACCTAAAGCCCTCGCCTTCAAGCGCTTGCACGCAGCGAGGAGCAAGAAGCTTCTACCCATATTCATAACCCGTGACACCTTCACGCTCCGGGTTACCACAGCTCTAGATAGGCGGATGGGAGAGACGTCAGCGCCGCGGCGCCCGATACATTATCGCGCTGGCATTTTTCATGGTCGGATAGGACGGTATCAGGGCCGGTGCAGCCGATTAGTCTCGAGAGCGTCCGAGGCGGATCCCTGCCGCGCCCGGCTGATACGGCCTTATCAGAAGCCGCCGCCGCCCAGCTCCGGCAGGTGGGCCGGCTGCACTTGGGGTGTATTCACCACAGGATCACAGGCAGGTCAGCAACGATAGGAAATCGTGGCCAACAAGAACAGTGTGGTGTACAGTACCATTACTGGATTGTTGGCGTTAGACCTACCAAAATATCCTTAGTCTATCTACGATATACTGAGCACACCAATCTGATCCTAAAACACATTCTCAACAGCAAGAAATAGCAAAAAACTAACATATCGTCACCTTCGCGCATTAACCCATCTGCGACGCTATGGATTGAAGCACTCCGCAAATGGAATGATCACTAACCCGTATTGCATATCGTAGGACTCTTGCCAAAGCCAAGACTTTCCATAATTGTTACAACGCGACGAAACATCGTGACAAAACAAAATATATCGAATGCATCGTGGGGTATGACGCGGGTTTGTACGCATCACACAACATATAACTTTCAGCTGGTCAAGTCACTTTAAAGTGATGGCACCAACAAAAACGGCAACGTTTTTTAAGTTGAAAATCGTTTTTTAATTGGGGGGGGGGCATTGTGGGTTAGGAGATTTCATAATAAGAATAATCGACCTTCAGTGCACCAGGAGAAGCTGGTTAAAGAGAGGTTAAAGTGCCAGACCTACCATCAGGTGTCTAATCACACGATTGCCTAAAGCTGTTCCGGCCTGATGCGACAATGACTCCGCTTGCGGAAAACGGCAGATGGTTCGCGCTTTCAGAGAACTGTCAGCGTGACGGAAGGCAACACAGTCAACAAGTTCATAACTTCTAACATCGGGAGCTAACAGAACCAGGTCAAGACGTAGCTGCTAAGAAGCCTAACATCATCGTTAGACCCATGGCAAGGAGCCCCTGCATCTAGCACAGTACCACAAGTGTTATGACTTGCAGAATCCTCATATGTAGCCTAAGCTCAAGTCCGGCTTATGGGCCTGAACGGCTGGAACGCTAGTGACGTTCGAGCAATACTCGTGACGCCTGGTGTTCTTGGCAAGTTGCTGACCTTATCATCTGTGCCGGTTGTCGTTACATTCAGGCGAAGCCGCCCGTGTTTCTAGAAGCTTTAGCGCATCGCCGAGTATCGGGAGTTACGGTTTGTTCAGCGCGTCCCACATGAGTGCAAAGCCTTTGGATAAAAAGTTTTCTCTGCCGACGCGGTAGTTTTGCTCAATGCCTGATACTTTTCGAAAGGTGCCACCGCATCACGCAGGATTTGCTTTGCTTTCCATCTCCCGTCTGGTCACGCCACTCATTGCTTTAGAGAAGAGAAGCCCAAATAATTTTGGTTGCACGTCTGAATGCCTAGCAGATAACTTTTTTGCAGTATTTTTAGACGATTGACGATCGTTTACCTATTGCAGCCACATTGTATACCTAAACATGTAAGGAAGCTACGGAGACGTTTTGACCTTCGCAAGACTCTGATTGCGATGCGATGATGCGCTGACCAATTTGAGCACCCTCGGGTGGATATTTAGTGCAAGACATGCTTTTCTCATGCCGTAACCTGCATTGACGCACGTCCGACGCGGGGGTACAAAATACCCGCGTGTATGTACCACTGTCCTAATGGTACGCGTGCGTACCATAAGGGCATCATCATAAGGGCATAATCTGCACCGATTTGGGGCATTCCCTGAATTCCAAGTGACGTAAATTGAAATATTTTATTTTGCCCAACTTTGTCTTCTCGCAAGCGTGAGAAAAACTGGAGCGTTGATATAGCTTCATACAACCAGCTTGCTTGCTAATCTCGTTTAACCAGTACCTACGGATATACTTTTTCTGTGCCGTTACCCAAGAACAGGTAACCAGGGGTGCCCCTCCCTCAATCCCAGCGACGCAGTAAACCGCACGTTAATACTAGAAAACATAAAATCAAGTCGCGGCACTCCCAGCTAGAAAGATGAAACAAACGTAAAGAAGCAGGCGAAGAGGTGGTGCAGATCCGAAGGAATTGTGTTATGTAATAGGCAGGGGAAAATCATAGATGAGAAGCCTTAAAGTAGTCATTAGCCAAAGTCAGCTAATGACGGCCCGCTATAACCGCCCAATAAGCTCCAACCACTCAATTCACCGTGTTAGTAAGGGTTATACAGTCACACAAGTCGGAGAGGGCAATTACCCGGTCATTTTCGTGCTGGTTTTTGAGGTGGATGTCCAGGGAGTCCACCCAGCTAAGCGAAGCTTGTTGCTGGGAGAACTCCTGGAGCCGGCGCCGTGAATTTGGGTATATGTGCATGACTTTAACTATATCAGAAATTGCTTATGCAACATGAAGGAGGTCAAATATGAAGTGCGCTGGATATGTGCAGCGCAAAGGATTGCAATGTCTTCAGATATGTTGGTTACGTTAATATGTATTCACGAAATGCTTGCGGATAATGTTCTTAACCATGGTTTTTGATACAGATATATCAGTTATTCTTGGAAAATATGAAACCATAATGTCGTTCAACAGCTTGGGGCCAAGGCAAGATGCTAAGTCTATTGTCAAACCATATTGCCGAAAAAAGAGCCCAATGACTTCCTTACTTATATTTACTATACAGCCCATTTGGCGGAGACAAATAACTGTATATCGCCAAGATTGTTTCTGAAACGCCATGGTTGTTTCAGAATATGCACCACGGAATTGCATCCTCCATATGTTATAGGACACCTTTTCCGAGGCGCCTCCCTTTCGGAAGTGTCACTGAAGCCACGATCTGAATGTGGTCACAGATAGAGACAACAACCAAGAAGCGTTTAATCTGTGGATGGCGGGTCCAATCAACAGTCCGCGACCGCGTCAAAGCTTTTGCTAAAGTCCAAACGCGAGCGCCGGAGAACCTGGCCGTTATCGCTGGCCGACAGAGGGCGGCAAGAGTGTGATCAGAGGCGGGCATCGGCCGGGGTTTCCGTCGAAGGACGACGATGGCGGCCGCGAATTGCAACGGAGAGAAGGTGGTTGGAGCAGGCTAGGAAAAGTACACTGGCCCAAGAACCGGAGGGCTCTGGCCGTACCACTGACATCACACGGCACGCCTATCACTTCGGCTACTGCAGGACGGTGCCAGTGGATTATGTGATGGACGATAGAAAGCGGGAGATGATACCTCTAATCGCACCACGGGCGGCCTGACCGCCACGATGCGCAGGGCTACCCGGTTTTGAGACAAAAGTACCGCACATCCGGAAACCAAACCAGCGCACCACTCCAACGGAGATGGACGAGGTCAACGCGGCCGCTCCCGCCCTGCGTCAGTGACGAGTACCACTTGCTCACCCCTGACCGTCAGCTTTCTTTGGCTAACCCTGCCATCCCTCGCCGTCCGCTTCCCGCGTGACGCGCCAGCCGATGTCCCTGCACACGCCAGCCGTCTGGCTGGGCAGCGCCCTGCCACGGTTGACCAGCACTCAATCAGCATGGGTGATCTGACCTCGACATCTCAGTTTTGAGCAATCAACATGCCCCGTTCACTGCCGTCGCCCCAGCGAGCTACCTCCGGTGATGTTCACTGCCGTCGCCCCAGTGAACTAACTCCGTCGACAGTCCCCCATTACGGCACGACAGCTTTTGTCAAACGTTCCCCATAGGCAACCCAGCACGGCCGTACATCACCTACAGACCGCATGAGTTTGCACCCAGCCGGCCAGATAGCGCGGGCGGGGGACGACCCCACCGAGAACTGATAAGCCGCGCCGGGCCACAAAGCGCTCGCCGCTCGACGGAGCACGAGTCCGGGCGGACGCGGACGGCGCCGCCACTCATGTGGCCGGACTCGATCTGGCGGCGGGCGCAGCGGGCACAAGCGCGCCAACACCTGGCACCGCCAGACCGAGCCACCCGCCTCAGGCTATTGGCAGTCTTACACGGATTAGGCCGGACAACAAGTAAAACAGCAATGCTGGGTGCGGCCAGCCGGTTTCCGAGTCGGCGGCTAATCGTCTAGTCGATTTTGACCAGTCTGATGGCCCATGACTAACGAAAAGTCTCTGAAGTGGT
Source organism: Pollicipes pollicipes (assembly GCF_011947565.3). Lineage (NCBI taxonomy): Eukaryota > Metazoa > Arthropoda > Thecostraca > Pollicipedomorpha > Pollicipedidae > Pollicipes > Pollicipes pollicipes. Next base: position 10,484,632 of record NW_023597054.1, read on the forward strand.
TTCGTTTTACGTAGTTGAGCGGAAAACGCATCCCTCCTCCATCTAAGCGGAAACAAACATATTCAAGCATGCCTCAAGAGCAACGCCGATTTCCAGAGATCTTCGTAAACTTTTTAAGGTCTGCCAGGCCCTGGAAAATCTCCAACGCCTTCCATTGCAATGCCGTAGCCAAGGAGCCGCTGGGCTGTATGTCGCCACAAGGGAATAGTGATAGTCGATCACACGTAACGTAATGGTTCACGTGCGATTAAAAGCAAAACTCAAAGCTTTTGTTTCAATCAGTTTTGAGCTAAATTTTCAACTGAATGCTAAAACTTGAAGTCTAAAACTTGAAAGCCTAATGAAACTTTCTAGAAAATGTGTGAAACTTGTGTCAATGGCTGGTTGGATTTCGACCTTAATAGCAAGAAGCATGCATTCATTGTCGTTATGCGGCTACTAAGGGTTTGCAAACTTTTGTTTTTACTGTCTCCAATCGTTCTTATTCTTCAAGCATCACGGGATTGGGGAAAATTCCAGGTGGGTCCAACTCCTGCAATATCCATTAATTGACATATGAAAAAGTTCCAAAAACTAATGTTCTGAGATTTGCCCCACAGCGTATAACACTACACGGGGGGCGTGGCACTCACTTGCAATGCCATTCCAGACATAAAGGCCGACGACACCGGTCAGCGTCTCCACCGGGTTTGTAGCGGTGTTGAGGATGGCAAACATGGCGGCCACGAGGACGAATACGATGGCAGCGCCCATCATGACAATGGTCGCTATCCAGAGGCCGTAGACCATGAAATCGGGCTGGGTCTTCGGTAGCTCGGTAACTGCAAGGTCCACCACGTGCGGGTCAGCGGCTGTCGGATTGTCACGGCTCAGCACAGGGAGCCAGCCATACGCCAGCACCGGTGGCCGCCCACAGTCATCAGCACACGCACGAAGTCCGCAGCCATCAGCACACGCCGTGAGTTCAGCACATGACAAGTGAAGTTAGGCTAGGTGGCGATGACAAGCAGCTAAGGTAGCCAGCACCCATCTACAACTTGGCCATGCTCCTCTGCCCAAGGCAAATGCGGACTATAGGAAGGGCGCAGATCGGAGAACTGCGCAATTGCGGGGCTGTGTACCATCGTCAACCTCCAGCTCCAGAGTAGTCGGCCTCCTGATGGCGGGCGGAGGCTTTATGGCTGGCGGCAGCTGCAACACCAGGCCGAGCGGGCCGCCGGCAGACGGCGGCCACGCGGCACCCACGCTGCCCACGCTGGCGTCGCTGGTGCAGTTGACATTCAGGGTGCTGTTGCCAGCCACCAGGTCCTCGAGGTCAGAGCGCCGATCCTCCGGGGAGGTGGCGCAGCTGAACATGCAGACATTGTGGTCCTTCAAGCACACCACTGCCAGGTGGCAGGTGTTGAGTTAGTGTAAAGATTGGTGCATTAAACATTCTGCCAGGCAGAGCATCATCAAGGAAGGTGTTAGCACAGCATGCCAATGGTTAGCTGCAGAACATTATCTGCAGGATCATATGCACACCACAGCCAAAACAAAGTGCAAAAATGGAACTGGCAAGAAGCAAGGCATGGTGCTCACCACCCGGAGTGCGTCCAAAGGAAAGGGAAAGCAGCCTTATTTCTTTCTAACCATCTGATAAGCAAATCATGCCACAAGCTTGATGGACAGCTACCAGTACATAATGTGGTGTGACCTACACCCTTTGCATATTGACATGTCACCCCAGAATGGCCAGACATCTACTGCTCCAGAGGTCACAATGATAGCTGTGGGCAGTGTGTATGACATCCAAGAAACAATTTAGAGGTGGAATAGCTGCCAACAATCATACTGAAAAACACCACATGCTGTCCTAATCACACTTGTGCCTGACTCCACATCTATTCAATCCTGGAATCATCCAATAATTTCAAAACAAGATGAAATCAATACCTTCCACAATTGAGTTGAGCTAGGGTCAAGGTCGAGACTACTCTGTTGGCTAGAGTTGCTGTCAGCTCAGTTTGAATGGAAATGTAGATAAAAATGCATTTTTTGTTTGAACATGTGTCATAAAAGATGTTCAATGTAGCCTTTTGGCTTTGGCGTTTTCATATCAAAGTAGAAATCCAATAAAACTTAAGGTGGGGTGAAGAATGAGTTAAGAGCTAAGCCAATGTCCCCAGCATCAACACCACTTGAATTAATTCCAGAATCAGTAATTCACATATTCATACAGCTTGCTTACATAGTTGTTTATCATCCTAAGTATCCTTATAAGATGATGCATCTTGGAATCATCACAATTTCCTAAGACATCACTATTTGTCCTTTTTAGATGAGTTGTTCATAACATTTAAAGTCATGGAGTCTAACATTGGCTTAAGTTAACAACATGGTGCTCATTAAATTTCATAATCAAATGATGTAAAAACACTCATTAATTTCTGATGTACACAACAGCAATGATATAACCTGCCTAGTATTTCAAAACTTCTCTATTTTGGGATGAATAGACAACTAATGGAAAGAATGCAAAAATATGTTTGATTCAGCTGCATTCAACCAATGCCAATTTTGACCACAGCATATATGTTTGACTCTAACCCTAACTCACAGAAACAAAACCTGATTTGGGGTTACCTTGATTTTAACTCAATGGGATGCCACTTGATGCTGGAATCAACTCTGATGGAGTTGATTCCAGATACACATCAAGCCATTATACAGTTAACCCAAAGTCTATACTCACAAACACTTAACACACAAATATCTGACATCTGTGTTTCTCTCTGAATTGAACCAATAATGAATTCAACCAATGTGGCAACTTAAACTGTGACCAAAATAACTTTGCAAACTGATCAGCCCATCTCCTCTCACTCAACCATATGTACCAAAGCTCAATCAAATGCAGACAGGTATCAAGCCATACCAAGCTGCTAAGTACATTGGAAGTCATCAGCAGAAATGTAGCAGAACTGTGGGAAACATTAACAGATTTTAGTGCAGACCAAACCAAAAGTATAGGTCCCAACCCCAAGGCAAAATTGAGCCAAAGTGTACAGAGTTATCTGGCCTCTTCTGACTGTTACTGACTGCTTGTTAACACATCTCAATCGCAGCATTCCAGATGGCACAACATTTTACTTACCTTTGATGGCATATGTTCTTTTACCAAGGCCAGAATCCAGCACCTTTTTGCCATTGAACAGGCCAAAGTTAATATTTCCATTTGATTCCTTGGTGATATTCCGTTCTGCCGTTGATGTAGCCCAAAAATCTGTCGGCTAATGCAGAACAAAGGAGAACACAAATGATGGAACACAAAAAGAAAGTGGTAAAAATTGACCCCTTTGTCCAGTAGTTGGGCTTCATGACAAAAGACTTGAGATTGCTTGAAGCTAGAGGCACAAAAATAAATTTCCACCAAAGGTGCCTTCAACACTGGCCAATATCAAGCTGCATAAGACCCCGCACCCCAGCACCAGCACTCGGCACCCCGGGCCTTCCTGAGGACAGGCCGCGAACGGACGAACCCCTCCCGCTTGGTACAGTCGCGCCTCAATGTCGGCGCTGCACCACAATAGCTTGCATCCAATTCAAGGCCGTGATAAGCGTGCGACGCGAGCGCCACCTGACCTGCTGGCAAATGTGAAAGCTGGGAGCCACCAGAGGCTGGGGGGCGATTTCGCAGTAGTTTAACTGGTTAGGGAATTACAGATGTCCAAAAAATAATGCTTAAACTTTTAACATCAGCGCCCTTTGCACGATGTTAAGTTCTTTCTAAATGACTGAGTCCAAACTTTTATTGACGTTAAAAAATCGGTTTACGGCCGAGTACGCGCTCGCCGGCCACTGCCACGCTGGGCTACACTGCTTCCAGACGCTTGGTCGCTAGTGGCTAGACTCAATCAATTTCGAAGTAAATCGTCTAGCAAATAACGTCCTTTGCCTGCGTACCCCGTCGCGCGTATTTCCCCCTCGAATGAGAGGCTCCTATATTGGTGAAGTGCCTGCAGTGCCACACAGGGGATCCTGCGTCGGCAAAGCGCCCCGAGTCGGCCGCGGGAACATTTGCTGAGCAGGGCAGGGGCAGGACCCGAATGCCAGAGGGTTTCTTGCATTGATTGTGACACTCTGGCAATGCAAAAAGGTATGAGAATTACGACCGGGATCCAGAATGAGACAATGAACAAGGCCCTTACTGTGTCAGGGAGGGCCCATGTGTCAGTCGTGGCCCAGTGCCACACTTTCAGCCATTGGTCGATTAAGCCGAACTTGAGTATGAGTGCTAATCATTGCACCAACTGCGGCGATCAACGATTTGTTTGCGTCAATGAGGACCCTGTGTAGATCAGGGGCCAAATGCTCGGGTCGGAGGGCTTCCCGCGCCAGGGAGGGTACCGTTGTATGATTTGTCCCTCTGAAGGCTTATGCACTAAAAGCGGATCCCACGCTGGCTGGTAAACACATCAGCTGCAGGTTCGGGAAGGGGTAACACACAATCTTTTCTTTACTCTCGAGCTATGGGTGCAGTTCACGATCGCCAAGAGTCAAGTACTCTTCTCTCCTATGTTCAATATGTGTTCAGTATGGTGGAACAAAATGAGATCAAATATGAAAGAAGGCCAACCAGTGTTTGTATGCGGACGATTATCCTTTTCGGAATCGACTACTGAAACAATTTGCATAAGACAGCTTTGAACCTGCACGCTCGCAATCTTAGAAGCAAGGACTCCAATGGACGGGGTTGCAGTTCCCATCAAACCGTGCGGCGTCGGCTGCTTTAGCTAACACCAGGCGGCGGCGCCCAGCGCGCGGGAACGACCCTCGTGAATTAATGCTTTCGAAAGTCTTTCAAAACAAATTTGTGCCGTTCAACGTTTGGACTGGAGCATATATGAACTCTTCAGTTTTTAGGGTGCCCTCTGGACAGATTAAATGCTACAGCCACACGAAACATACCGATTCTACTTTTGCTGGTCCCGTTCCGCCTCCAGGTTCCAGACCTTCAGCACCGCGAATCGGCGCTTTAAATTCCTTTTTTTAAATCGGCGCTTATTCGGTCTTCCATAAATTACACAATTCCACAGGTGAAATATGCTCTAGAACAAACCTCCAAACGTGCGAATTGATGGCCCGAGGCGTTCAAATATGCACCTTTCAGATGCGTCATCGTTTTCATCCGCCCGTTGGCCGCCGTTCAGTGTAAGCCGCAGGACTAACGGCTCGCAGCCTGTACAGACTGTAACGCCAGTCGCCGGTTGTTGTGTCTAAACTTGCGAGCGTGCATGTTGGAAACTGTTAGGTATATACATTTTTCACCATTCGACTATGAACGAAGGGTGAACATTCCGAGACAATCATGTGCTGGTCGTGTGAATGCAGGATGTTAACCCTATTTCGATCCACAATCTACGCTCACGGAGTCTTCAATAAGTCTGTAGAATCCTGCAAATTTCCGGCGAAGCCCGTGTTATCGCTTGAAAGAGAGGGACAGAGAGTCGACTAAGCCATTGTTGTACGAATGGCGCCGGCGATGCATTCCACGCAGTCATTTCACGCCTGGTTCCTTCAGTTTATTGGCTTCAAAATGCAAAGAGGGTCCCAGGCTCAGAAGACAATCCTACCCTTAGTGAAGACAATGGCTCCAAGTCCAAGTGAAAAGTACTCCCACCCAAGATATTGGGGCACGGTGTACTGTGCCCGAGTAGAGCAGCACGCCCCTAGCATTGGTAGAGGAGGGTCCTAACGGAGTCCTAAATATCCTAACGGTGGGGTGTCCCAGGACGAAGTTGGGGGAGCCCAAAGACCCCAGGTGGACGAAGTCCCCAAGTCCACGTGCAGGTGCCCCAAGGCCCAGTGGAAAGCACCTCTAAATCCAGAGAAAGCAACATTGATAACGTGACGCCCAAGACAAAAGTAGGGGTTTGTCCCTCCCCCAATCCAATATAGGGGAACGCCGACAGCGTGGATGGAAAAAGACCCTAGCGCATGACCAGGTACGCCCAAAGTGCAGGTAGAGAGGCTGGCCGAAAGGCAAGTGAACAACATCCCTACAGGGGGAATAAGTTAAACGAGAGTGAGATGGGACCGGGGGTCGAGCGCTTGAGTATCTCTAGAAGCTGGAGCTCTAAAATCCTAGTGGCCCAGGGCTACGCAAGACCCCAAATACTGTTAAGAAGTGTTTTCGGCCACAATAGCCCATTCTGATGGAGCGTGTATTGGTTTCGTTTTGCTGCAAGTCAGCTCATTGTTTGATACGAGGCAGAGTGATGACATTAAGAAACAGGTAAAGAAGAATGGGAGAAAAGAAAAGCATGGTTTAGCATCCCGCCATATGTGACCTCAGACCTCAGTTTGGTGTACAGCTTACCCCCAAGTGAGACCCAACACACACGTTGCCTGATATCACACAATCTTATCAAGTAAAAATTGTGTGAGTTGTTCCTGATTCCGCGTTTGTCTTTAGGAAAGAATATTCACAGGTTGGCAACACATGCAACTTTATTCGAAGCAGCATCATTGCCCATGCCAAAAAGTGTGACTTCCTAGGGTAAATACGCGCGTGACACAGCTTGCATCGCAAGAATGCATTGGAGATGTGTGGAGCGGCTGTTCACAGCGGCCGTCAATCCAAACGACCGCGTGTTCTCTCCGCATCGGGAGCTCCCACATCAAACGCACCGCCCTGGCGCGACGGAAGCGCGCGGATACGTGCCGCGCGCTGACGGTCCGGCCCGGCGGCCACCGAGGCCGGCGGCGGGCCACCGGGCCACGGCCCCCGTCACCCCGCGTCGGCACCGGCGGCAAGCGCAGTCGGCCGCCGGTGCCGACGCGGGGCACGAGCCGGGCGTCGGCGCCGACGCGTGCTCCGTCGACGTCGGCTGGCGGCAGCGGCCGATGCGGTGACGACTGCGGCGCACACTCTCGCCGCTGGTGACGCGGCCGGCCGCCATGCAGGCGGCCTACTCGAAGCGTCAGAAGGAACGGCTGCGACGGAGCGAGGCGCGCCAGCGGCCGTTGGGCCGCACTATCCGCCAGACGCTGGCCGACCTCTGCCGCCAGCTGGTGGTATTCCTCTTCAACCAGGTGGGCGTCGGCTGCCTGCTGCTCGGCTATACGGTGAGCGGGGCGTTTGTGTTCCGATACGCGGAGGCCGAGTACGACCGCGAGCTGACGGCGCGCGTCGAGGAGCACCGGCTGACGGCGGCCCGCTCGCTCTGGCGCGTCACCTGCCAGCTGAACCAGTTCAACGTGACGGAGGCCGACTGGTGGCGGCTGGTGACCAACCTGACCACCAGCTACCAGCACAATGTGACCGGGTTCGTGCGGCGCGGCTACCTTGGCGGCAGCAGCGAACAGAGCATCTGGACGGTGCCCTCATCCATCATCTACTGCATCTCTATCTACTCCACCATCGGTGAGCGACGGCTGCGCTCAGGGCGCGTGACGTGGCACGGTGGTGGGCCGCAGAGGTGCGACGCCCACTCTGCAGCACGCTCCTGCGGTGGGCACACCATGAGAATCTGCGTAAGGGGTCTAGTCATCTAGCCTTGGGGACGGCGTCAAGGCGCACGACCTTACCCGCGCTCAAACCGGGCGCCTGTGCCACGTGTCTGCGCTGACCGAAGGAAAAGTGCCATTAACAGAGAAAACGACACCAACTATTGCGCCCATGCACTAAGAAGGTCCTCCAGTGATGAGGGTTGTTCATTTGTCGTTCTGGGGTATGTTTCAGTTCGGCATAGCCAACGCATACATGGGGGTAATCCTACACTAGTTCATGGTGGTAACGACGAATGTTTTGCTGTTCATGATACAGCTAAATGTTCAGCCTCCCGCGCGCACCTCGACAATTCCAAATCACCAGGAGTGAAAACTGCTGATTCTTGGATTCACGCATCATTCTCTTTCATGCTCATCGAGTTTCAAATGCCTGAGATGTAAATCCATTTATCGGTGCTGCGCTCTTTTCCCTTCCTGTACTCGTTTTCAGAATTGTTCATAAGCCCCCTGGATACCATTGCCCCGCCGGAAACCGTTGAGGCTTTCGACTCCACACGGTTTTCCTCGACCTTTAATGGCTGATACGAATGCCATGTATTGTCCACTTGATCACGACTGTGCAGGGGTCGATCGAGGACTTCGTCAAGTGGGGACATTGTGATCCCCTAGAGCTGGGGCCCCTTCGCCCGAAAATGTTTGTACTCTGGCCATTGAATTTTAAGATTTTTATGCCTGCTATTTGTTTATGCATAAACCTATCTTACTATGCGCGGGCCCAAAAAGCCATGCGTACTACTCATGCAAATACACGGAGCTTGTTCATTTTCTGTAGGTCATAGTGGATCCTGCCATTTTGAGGCTAAGTATCTCGGAGAAAACATGGCAAAATGCGCTAAACTTTGCTGATAAATGCCATCAAAATCAAGCATGAACTTGATTGGTACCTTTTTAACTGTTAGCCGGCCAGTCGATGTGATCAGCCGGTGGGTGGACGATTAACGCTGAGTTTCTGCTTTGGCTGTTATGAAGGAATACGAAATACTCTAGCATCCGGAATGTGTTAAGAACGGGATGCATAAGCATGGCATGTGTCATAAACTCAACAACCAGTGGAAAGGACTTAAACGACGTCGCCGAAACTACTTTGTCCGTGGAAATGATCTGGAAAAAATGGTGCAGCGTACGTTTTTGAAACGGAAAATGCGTACGTTATGTGATTGCCACTTAACACATGGATTTCTCTCACCACTATAGAAGGATGTGGCGTGCACCGGCACATTGAAATATCAAAAAATATTCGCTAGACCTTTCCTGTGGGAGGTCCAGTGTATGTTTGCACGTGGCTCCATATTTCACCAGTCATGAGCAGTTCCCGACAGTCTTAAAAACTCCACGATTCTAGATTGAATCGTTTGAGTAACTGAACCCACGTTGATCCACACGAGAATGCTTACCTGCTTACCTGCACCTCCACTGAGAACATCCTCATGCATCTGCGCAGGTAAGTCGTCATCGGTCGCGGTTCCCGGGTGGACGGGCTAAACAGTGACCTCACCGCCGGTGAGGGCGGCGCTGGGTCTGAGCAGCAGACAAAGACAGGCGGCAGGGGAGCCTCTTACACCCAGACGGCGCGCCCCTGTCCGGTGGGACGGGCGGACCGGTGCTCGGTGCACCACCCGGGCCGGGCCTGAGGGACCGTTTGCGACGGGTGACGGGCGGCTGTTTACGTCCGGCAAACACCGCCCACCGGGGGGGCAGCGCCCCACTGGCCCCGAGGCATGGTGACGTCACGTCGGTGGCAGACGACGCTGAGTTGGAGTGGACGGCGTCAGCAAGGAGAGTGGCGACTCCGGCGCAGCGGGCTGGACTGGAGTTGCTAGTTTGGAGTGGAGTTGCTTGAGGGCTGGATGACGTTATCAGAAGCCAGCACAGGTGCAAAGGGACGGTCATCAGTGACGTTTTCGAGCGCAGAAGTACTAATAGTGCTACCAGCAACGGACTCGTGGATGGAAAACATCACCAGGGGCAGATTCGACCGCAACGGATCTGGCACAGCTGTCGGGGACGCACTTGTGCCCGCGCAATGCATAACATCAGGAACAGTCGTGCAATCAGAAATGGGCAGAATATCCCGCTGGGACACGGCGGCGCGCCTCCGGTGGTATCGTCTGAGGCGAGGGAGCCATAGTATGGGATGCGCTACCTTAATCAGCTCGCAGTCGCACACATTTCTGTGGATGTCTGACAATGTATTTTAGGTGCCGGTCAACATGACCTTTACAATGTATTTTAGATGCCGGTCAGCATGACCTTTACAATGGTGTTTTACATTGCCTTGTCATGCTTTCAACGCATTCTTTCAACGTGCGTGGGAAAACACTATCTCAATAAAATATCGTCAATCAAAGCTCTCTTGCAGAGAAAGGCAGAGACAATTCCTGAACCCAAAGGCAGGGAGGCATTATTGTCCTTACCAGGAACAGTGGCGACACGCTTCTTTGCCTGCCATTCTTGGCATCACCTGTGATGCCGCGAATCCTTCGAAACGCGAAATGTGTTTTAATAATATGTGCTTTAATATATATATATATATATATATATATATATATATATATGTATATATATGTATATATATATGTATATATATATGTATATATATGTATATATATATATATGTATATATATACGGATGTTTATATATACACATTTACCTGTTCATTCAACAGATAATCCATCATTTATGTAAACTAAGTCTGAAATTTGTTTTACACTATAGCTCAACCTACTCGAGAGTGGAGAAATGGTTCACAGGAGTTCAAGCACAAAGTCGCGCATTGTAACATCAGGTCCGCAATTCATCTGTTTGAGGCCGTGGAGAGCTGAAAATGTGATCCCTCGTCGCTCCGAGTTGGGGGCGTCATCCGTTGCCGTTATGGGCCGTGTATGTCATCTGCCGCCATGTCACTCGGTGACGTGCACTCAAACTGGCCTCTCCCGCTCTGACGGCCATCATTAATTAAGTGCGTTTGGCTGCCCGACGAGTGCTACATGATGTGCACCGCGACCCGGAGACAGCTTCCCTGCACTCGGCGCCAGGGCCGGTTGCCCGAGAGGCGACGAGCACCAGTAGGCAGCTCCTGTTCTGATGATTGAGATATGAGCTGTATACCCGGCCTGTCTACCGATGAAGATGTCAGGATGTCAAGCAATTTCTACACTCGCGTTGCCAAACACTTTTGCTGCACAGATGTCTGGCATTGGAACACGAGGTGGTAATATGTCTTAACATGTCTTTGAACTGTGGCCTGATATCAGTACATTGATTGCCACCATTTGGTTGGTGCCACCACGGATCAGCCAACAGTACACATGCTTCATAGTCGAATAACCACTTAATATCCGCGATATCCACAGGCGTAGTTTTGCCATGAAGGGAGCGCAACGTTACTTGGCTACTGGCGTGCGATTTCGTGGTATATTTGCCAAGCTTTCAACTCGGCATTTGTGTGGTGTCGGCTGCTCCGCCCGCCGCCACGATAGGGCCATCGCGCCGTCAAGCTGAGACCGCCGCGGAGAGGTCAGCTGGCGCTAGGTTTGCTCGACCTTGTCACCCACTCGGGACGACGGGGTGGAGTGGACTGGGGAGGGGGGGGGGCGTCAGTGTCGTCACAGCTACCACTCCCACTGGCCAAGTGTGAGGTGGGGACGTCAGCTACGCTCTCGCACACTCGGCATCAGCATCGAATAACAGCCGCCGCTATTTGGGGATGGCGCGGCCATTGGCCCGTGAAGAAGGCCGGGACGCTTTGGCTGCCAACCGGCGGCTGAAGAGACCCGAGCCGTGTAAGTGCCTCCATGTTCACAAAAATGCCGGTGCAGACACTGACAGCAAGGGCAACAAACGCTCGGTGTGGGAGCTGGCTGTCGTAAATGGCTCTCATTTCTCTCCACGAGCACGCTGAGGGTGTTACGTCGTTTATGCTGGTCTCCAGTGAGCGGGCCGACGTTTCGTAGAGCGCCACATTTGCCGGTCTTCAGGGAAGGGGCCGGTGTTATATGGAAGTGCACGTGACGAGAGCCGGACAATTTGTCCCATTGTGGTGCTCCAGGTTAGCACTGGCATTGTGTCGATTCCGTTACAGTTTACCATTATGACATTTGAGTTTCGAACACTGACATACCGCAGCGGCCATGTACAGGGGTGCAGCCACCCTCCCTCTCCTAAGGCCCAGATCTCTTCGTGCCTCACCATAGATGGCTCCCCGACAGAAAGTTAAAATCGGCGTGATGCGTACTCACCGAGCTCCGTTCTCCCTCCCCCCCCCCCCCCCCCACACACGTCAAGACAGTTCCGACTGTGCCACTAATCATGTGTGAAGAATAGAAAATGAATTTTTCATGTGTTTACGTTACTTGACCTTTTGTTTATCATCCAAGGTACAGTTTATAACTCACGATGCAGTGTTTATGCCATTAAATGGGTCATTTCGCTTGTATATGAGGATTTGGACCCGGCAGCCGCTATGTTCCAAACTCCGCTCCCGCCGGCCACGCCACCGCTCACGCCGCTCGGCCGCGCCGCCGCAGGCTATGGCTACCTCACACCGCGCACCACCTGGGGCAAGGTGTGCACCATCATCTACGCCATCATCGGCATCCCGCTGATGCTGCTCTACATGTCCAACGTGGGCGCCGTACTCGCCAACTTCTTCAAGTTTGTCTACTTCCGCATGTACCGGTGAGGCGCTGTCGGCGGTTCGTGAGGGGCGGGGTGCGTCGCCGCGCCAAGGTACAAGGCCAGCTTAGTGGCTGTTTATGACGGCTGCGTAGACTAGCTTTTTTATTCGGATAGGACAAGATGGTCGTCTGCTTCATGACTGCTAGTTAAGTATGATGACGTCCGAGACTCACTGATGTGGTAATGTGTTGATTCAGGAAAGGTTATTAATCTTATGACAGTAATGTTAATGTTAACGATGCATCAAATGCTTTGGTCGTGGGCTTGGCGATCCCACGTTACCTGCAAGCGTGAAAGCAGAAACGCGACCGGAATTACGTCTCCAACTAGGATTGCGAAGATGTGAGCGTGGCAACGCGTGCGGGCGCCATTCCCGTAAGCGCGCGGTCTCCTTGCATGGACCGCCCATTGTGACGGTGATGGGCAGCCGTGCTCAGACCTTGGCCGTCATCTGAGCCAGCTTGCCACACAGGTACCGCGTCTGGCGTTTGGGTGCGTCGCTCGTCTCACAGAAGACATTGCTGGGGCTCTTAGCCGTTGTCGTAGAGCATTTCCACCCGCTCAGATTTGAGGGATAGCTCGCAAGTCGATTGTTTTGTGATTTAGACTAAACATTGGACTAAGCGTTGAAACAACGTATTTTACATTATATTGGCTTCCTGTCCAAGCATAAAAGTTAGGATAATATTTCAATTAATGATGTCTTTTATGTACTTTTTGGGACCAATTTATGTCAATTTTCACGGAAGTAGAACACAACTTTCATCTTCTGGATCATGATTCATCGGGAGGCGAATGCAAATTATTTGTAGTTTTTGCAAAGTCAAGATCTTGCAGCAAAAAAGCTGTACGAGGCCTATAGCGGTTGACATCAAGATCATGAAACCTTGGGGCAAACTTTTTCATAGGACACTATGAGCCATGCCTGATGTAAAGTACGCCACTTCTAAGAATGTCCGGCTGTTACGCGAGGCGGTTGTACGCCTGTCTACCGTGGTGCACGACGCTCGAAAATCTCCGCAGATGACCATCTGACTGTGGGCTGGCATGACAACCCCGTAGCTTTAAGAGCCGTGCTCACAAAATACCGTACACATTTGATTTATTGCGTTCACTTCTTTCCGTCTGCTTATTCCTAAATCCGTACATATCACATGAACCCACAAACCAGTCACAGTTCAATGCCGCAAGTCATTCCCGCCATTCGCACCGTTACCATGTTACAATGTTACGTGACCTGGCTCCGTTGTGAAAACGGTTATTACGTTAACCAGCTGTGCGGCATGCGGCACCTGGGCCTTCGGCCCACGGTCGGCGGCTGTCTTCGCGGCCAGCGCCGTACGCCGAGTATTCGCCGAGATTCCCGGCACGTGGCCGCTATGTCCGGCCTCTCTGCCCGGACTGCCGACAATTGGGGACGCTGACCTGGGGAGGGACGCCGCCACTTGCGGCGCGGCAGGATTGTCACCCGGCGGGGTCACGTCCTCCTGAGGTGCCGAGAGAGCTCCGGCGCTGAACGACTTGATGAGACGCCATTTGAGGAGTCATTTACCGAGCCAAGACCATGTCGGACAGACTCGGCGAACACGGCCCTCCGAAACACGGCGCCTTATCAATCATGACCTTGGCACTGACCTCGACAGAGGCACAAGTACGAGTCAGACAAAAATGGTGCTTGGCGGATGTCAGAAAAACTGTCACATATCTGGAAACATCAATCAAGAACCCTGCTTGTGTGTATTGCTCGGGCATTGTCACCAACAGGCAGAGCTAGAAGGTGGCTGATTTATTTCCAGCGACTGGCACACCGAGCCAGGCGAACTGAACGCCGGTTGGCCGGCACCACATCGTGATGAGTGTGGGTTTCCACCGCTTTCCCCGCTCCCGCGACCGGCCGAATGTCAGTGGAGCGAGAAGCCGGTGCGCGCTGCTGACGAGGGCGGCCGGTCGTGTCCGCGCCGTGAGAACTCACCGTTAAAGCCCGATCGTTGGCGCTCATGCCGGCTTACGGCGCGCCGTGCGTGCGTGCGTGCGTGCGTGCGTGCGTGCGTGCGTGCGTGCGTGCGTGCGTGCGTGCGTGCGTGCGTGCGTGCGTGCGTGCGTGCGTGCGTGCGTGCGTGCGTGCGTGCGTGTGTGTGTGTGTGTGTGTGTGTGTGTGTGTGTGTGTGTGTGTGTGTGTGTGTGTGTGTGTGTGTGTGTGTGTGTGTGTGTGTGTGTGTGTGTGTGTGTGTGTGTGTGTGTGTGTGTGTGTGTGTGTGCAGGGGGGGGGGGGGCGCTTTTACCAGCGGTGATATTCGGCGGTCCCGGGGGCCGGGATCGGTCTGAAGAAATCAGTCACTCCGGCAGAACGTCTGGAGATGACGCCATGGACGCGACTGGCAGGTCCTAGTGTAATGTAATTACAAGCGGGGGCTTGGTAACGTGTGATTGGACAAAGTGACCACCCAGGGGCAATCGTAAGGTTCTAGTGTATAGCGCAAAACAAGCAGTAGCCAAAACCTCTCGGGCCAGCCGGTCGGCCAAACGGGTAGTCATTTTAGCCGGTGGTGGGGACTGGAACTTTGATTTTTCGTGAGAGCTGCTGGAAAGCCATTGGCCTTTATCGTAGGGCAGGGGAAGAATGAACATATAATGACTCTATAGAGTTTAGCTCTCACTTTTTCTGACGTCTCCGCGTCGCTGGCCCAAAACACCGCGCCTTACGCCCTTCTGAGACTGCTGACAGGGCGATGTCACCTTTCCGGAAGTTTTTGGCAGCCAGCCAGGTGATCGCTCAGCCAGGTCCATCAGTGTGTTTCGACGAGCGGTGCCAGGCGCATCGGCACACGTGGCAAAATACCGCTGAGCACCAGCTCACAAGTAGTCGAACGCAACACAGCCCTGCCATGCCCTCTAGTCTCGGCAGAAATGCTAAACCTCAAAGCCAGAGTGAGGCCATAAACTTGCTGCGATACGCGATCTCGCCTATTAGACGATTTGGAAGGATGCTGCACTCTGTGGCAGTAAGACATCAACTGGAGAAACTGTGTTGGATCAAAACCACCAACGATGCGTTAACTGCACTCTTCAGTCCTGATATGCCATGCTGGTGTGCCACAAGTGCTCGAAGCACGCGGAGACGAGTTGAAGGCTGCGCGACATATATGTGATGTAATTTTGGAGTAAGTCACGGCATCCCTGGTTATCAGCGGAAGGTGGGCGACACGGTACCCAGAACACCGTCTAGGGCAGACAGGCTATGCAAAGCACCATGCACACCCGACGTTAAATTGTCAAATACAGTCAGACCAAATACATGTTCTGCTGCCCGCCCAGCCCTCACTAGCCCGTATACGAAGCTGTGCCGTCGGCCAGCGCGAGTGCAGCACCCGACCTCCGCGCGGTGGAGCCGTGCTCTGCGCCCCAGCACGCTGCCGGGTGGTGGGCGCGGCGCCCTCGGCTGGCGCGCGCCGGGACGACATCCGTCAGGCGCCAGTGGCCGAGGACAGCTTCCGATTCCCGCGACGCTGCGGCAGGCCGGCGGCGGCGGCGGCGGCCATCCGCACACGGAGCGCACGGAATCCAAACTGAGATTTAGATGAGAAAGATACCGAAATCCGCAGTGCTGCAACCGGGCACAAAGAACGAAAGCCAAGATCTAGATGAAGTGAAAATAGTTGTTTCTGCATCAATGGAGCGTTCCGTGTAAAGGCTCAGTAAGCATTGCCGACATACAGGCAATATTCAAGGGGAACACTTGCGAATATTTTACCATGTGATAGGTGGCTCATTTTGTCTTGGTCGGCCCAGGAAGCATGCATGGCCTAGAGTCGTACTAAACCCAGCGTTTTTATGTAGCAGTTGAGACAACCAGCAGCTATTGCCCCCTGGAGTTACATTAAGCCGGAAATTGTTTTCCTCCGCCACTCGCTGCCTCTGTTTTGCTCCAGTCATAATGACGTGTCGAGCTGGCCTCATAGAGCACTGACTGTTCGCCAGCATCATTTTTAGCGTCGCTTATGTTCAGGCTGTCAGGGAACAGCCGAGCTACTCCGTTAGAGGCGGGCAATATTAATCAAAAGAGGGCACGCTAACGACGTCCGCGACCAATGGGCCCTGCGCGCCTCGATGGAGTCACGTTCCGTTCTGGCCGGCGCCCTGACGTCTCTCCGACACGGCGCCGGCGTCTGCGGCGCCCGGCCTGGCCCGTCCGTCGTCGGTCACCACCCCTGCCCGCCCCTCGGCCGACCGAAGCAGGTCAGCGGTCGCGGCGCCGCCGGGCGGGCCCGATTAGCCGGTCGGCAGAGCGGCGGGAGAATTGGCACCGACGCGGTGCCATACAGGCGGGCTTCTGCCCGGCGCGTAGTCAATTCTACCTTGGCTCGCCTGTGAGGCAAGACTACCGTGCACCGATAAGAAACAAGGTCGTGCCAGATCAACAGAGGTGCAAGTTTCAGAGGTGTGCAAACTGAAGTGCATGGCTCTCGCTAACGACGTGCCGTGAGCTCCCTCACTGAACCGTGTCGTGAGCTCCATCCCTGATGCCGTGTTGTGAGCTCCCTCTCTGGCGCCATGTTGTGAGCTTCCTCCCTGATGCGGTGTTGTGAGCTCCCTCCCTGACGCCGTGTCGTGAGCTCCCTCCCTGATGCCGTGTTGTGAGCTTCTCCCTGATGCGGTGCCGTGAGCTCCCTCCCTGATGCCGTGCCCTGAGCTCCCCCACTGACGCCGTGACGTGAGCTCCCTCCCTGATGCCGTGTTGTGAGCTTCCTCCCTGATGCGGTGTCGTGAGCTCTCTTGCGGACACCATGCCGTGAGCTCCCTTGTGGACACCATGCCGTGAGCTCCCTCTCTGACGGCGTGCCGTGAGCTCCCCCACTGACGCCGCCCTTCCTCTGGCGGCAGGCGGCGGCGGCGCGCCCATCTGCGGGCCGACTACCTGGGCGTGGCCAGTGGGCCGGCGTCGGTCAGCGTGTCGGAGGGCCTGGCGGCGCTGGCACGGCATGACGAGCCCACCACGGTGCCAATCGCCGGCTGCGTGCTGGTCATGGCCGGTTACGTGCTGGCCGGCGGTCTCCTGTTCGGCGAGTGGGAGGGCTGGACCTACCTGGACGGCTCCTGGTTCTGCTTCGTGTCGCTCGTGTCGGTCGGCTTCGGCGACCTCGTGCCAGGCTTCTCGGCGCGCGAGGCGGACAGCAGCGCTGTCGACGTCAAGCTTATCATCTGCGCTGTGTATCTGCTGCTCGGGATGTCGCTCATAGCTATGTGCTTCTCACTGATGCAGGAGGACGCAATCGGCAAGCTGCGCAAGTTTATGATGCGTATCGGCTGTCTGAGGCCGGCGAGCTCTGACGACTGGGACGCCACCACCAGCAGTGACCCCGTGCCCTGACGCGTGCCCGGCGCCGTACCAGCAGTGGCCCCAGGCTCTGACTGTCTGAGGCCGGCGAGCTCCGACGATTGGGATGCCGCCACCAGCAGTGACCCCGTGGCCTGACCCGTGCCTAGCGCCATACCAGCAGTGACCCCGCGCCCTGACTGTCTGAGGCCGGCGAGCTCCGACAACTGGGACGCCGCCACCAGCAGTGACCCCGTGCCCTGACCCGTGCCCGGCGCCGTACCAGCAGTGACTCTGCGCTCTGACCCGTGCCCGGCGCCGTCGTGAGGCGCTCAGAGAACGCTGCCTCTGATGTGTCACCGACCGGGGCCGAGCGCAGGGTCCGCCACCGCCCGCCATTTAACATTCTGAGCCGGTGTCGCCGTCGTCGGCGGCTCGTCGATCGATCGCGGAGACGTCGCGTCGGCGGGGCGCCGGGCCAAGTGAGCACCGGCCGCCGCATCCCGGCAGCACCAAACAAACAGAGCCGCCGGCCGGTCTATTAACCGTTTGTACATGGCCCGACGCGCCTCACCGGTATCAACAAACACGCTGGTGCGCCTTTGAGTGACGCCGGCACAGAAACGCCGACGCGCGCGCCCGCACACGGGCGCCGGGGACGGCACCGGCAGGGCGACGCCTGTCAGCGCGCCGCGAGCCCGCACACGGGCGCCGGGGACGGCACCGGCAGGGCGACGCCTGTCAGCGCGCCGCGCGCCCGCACACGGGCGCCGGGGACGGCACCGGCAGGGCGACGCCTGTCAGCGCGCCGCGAGCCCGCACACGGGCGCCGGGGACGGCACCGGCAGGGCGACGCCTGTCAGCGCGCCGCGGGCCCGCACACGGGCGCCGGGGACAGCACCGGCAGGGCGACGCCTGTCAGCGCGCCGCGAGCCCGCACACGGGCGCCGGGGACGGCACCGGCAGGGCGACGCCTGTCAGCGCGCCGCGAGCCCGCACACGGGCGCCGGGGACGGCACCGGCAGGGACGACGCCTGTCAGCGCGCCGCGGGCCCGCACACGGGCGCCGGGGGACGGCACCGGCAGGGCGACGCCTGTCAGCGCGCCGCGAGCCCGCACACGGGCGCCGGGGACGGCACCGGCAGGGCGACGCCTGTCAGCGCGCCCGCGAGCCCGCACACGGGCGCCAGGGGACGGCACCGGCAGGGCGACGCCTGTCAGCGCGCCGCGAGCCCGCACACGGGCGCCGGGGACGGCACCGGCAGGGCGACGCCTGTCAGCGCGCCGCGGGCCGCACACGGGCGCCAGGGACGGCACCGGCAGGGCGACGCCTGTCAGCGCGCCGCGAGCCCGCACACGGGCGCCGGGGACGGCCCGGCATGGGCGACGCCTGTCAGCGCGCCGCGAGCCCGCACACGGGCGCCGGAGACGGCACCGCAGGGCGACGCCTGTCAGCGCGCCGCGAGCCGCACACGGGCGCCGGGGACGGCACCGGCAGGGCGACCGCCTGTCAGCGCGCCGGCGTGCCCGCACAACGGGCGCCGGGGACGGCACCGGCAGGGCGACGCCTGTCAGCGCGCCGCGAGCCCGCACACGGGCGCCGGGGACGGCACCGGCAGGGCGACGCCTGTCAGCGCGCCGCGAGCCCGCACACGGGCGCCGGGGACGGCAACCGGCAGGGCGGACGCCTGTCAGCGCGCCGCGCGCACCGCACACGGGCGCCGGGGACGGCACCGGCAGGGCGACCGCCTGTCAGCGCGGCCGCGAGCCCGCACACGGGCGCCTGGGGACGGCACCGGCAGGGCGACGCCTGTCAGCGCGCCGCGAGCCCGACACACGGGCGCCGGGGACGGCACCGGCAGGGACGACGCCTGTCAGCGCGCCGCGAGCCCGCACACGGGCGCCGGGGACGGCACCGGCAGGGCGAGCCTGTCAGCGCGCCGCGAGCCGCACACGGGCGCCGGGGACGGCACCGGCGGGACGACGCCTGTCAGCGCGCCGCGGACCGTGCACGGGCGCCGGGGACGGCACCGGCAGGGCGACGCCGTCGGCGCGCCGCGGGCCCGCACACGGGCGCCGGGGATGGCACCGGCGGGACGACGCCCGTCGGCGCGCCGCGGGCCCGCGCGCGAAATGGATGGCGTCGGCGCGTCGGCACCGACGAGGTGACGAGTGGCGGAGAGCGGCACCGCGGTGGCGGCGCGGCGGCGCCGGCCGGCACGACGGACGGCGCCGGACGGCGTGCGGGGAGGTGCAGCGTGCGCGGGTGGCGCACATCCGGCTGAGATTACAATACAACGCGATCACCGTGAACAATGAACATCGACACACATCACTGCACAACGACAGTCGGCTCTGTCGTCCTTGCGTGGCTTCGCCCCAGCCCTCGCGGGGGTCATGATCGGGATCGCCGGGACCCGACACCCGGCCTGTCCCACTGCGGCACCGCTCGGCCGCCGGCCGCCGGCCGCCGCCGGCGTCACTGGCCGACGGCCGGCGATTTCTTGTCCGAGTCCTGCGAGTTGGGCGTGGAGGCCTGCGGCGGCGGCGGCCGCTCGCCGCTGGTCCAGCTGCCACCGGACGTCAGCGGCGAGGAGGTGTAGTTGTTCTCCTCGAGCAGGCCGGCGCTGGCGGGGGCAGGCGCCGCGCCGCCCGGCCCGGCCGCCGACGGGTCGCACTGGGCGTTCTCTAGCCGCGTGATGAGCCGCTCGTCCTCGTCCCCGAACTCACCGCCCATCAGAGACGGCTCGCCCACCATCATCACGTCCTGCGGCACGGTCACCGTCATCAGATCACGACCCTCATCGTCAAGGCGCACCTGCGGAAATATCTTTTGTTGGGGAAGGGGTAGGGCGTGTGAGGCACATCGGCATCGATGACCATTTTGAGACCTCCCAGTAGTTATCGTTTCGCATTATTTAGTCCTCTCTCTGCCGCACAAGGAAGCGGGTCTGGCCAGGCAGGGACGCAATCGTTGCCGGGCAGCGGTGCAGTAGAGGATAGAGATACAGGCTAAAGGAGTGTCAAAAGTCGACGGGCGGCATCCAGGAAGAAGCCAGAGACAAAATATGGCGAGACGCCGGGAGAAGCACGAAAACTGAATTGAAGTGGTGTTGATAGTTCGCGAGACTAATGTGGAATTCAGATATTTTGCAAGGCAGACAGCTGCAGTACAATCGCAGACAGCAGATGCCTTTGTGGTTAATGAAAGTAATAAGTGATGCACGTTGCAACAACAGTAGTGTATTCGTTGACATGCATTACTTTCTAAACACTTCAGCGCTCATGCATCACGCCCAGAACTCATGCAGTGATGATCAAATCCTAGGGCGGCTCTGACACTAGTGGTGTTTCGAGATGGGGTCAGCTATTTAAAGCACAGGCAAAAGCAAACAAGCCTCTCCCGAAAAGAGGGGAGCTGAGAGAGCGGACGCTGCCGATACAGAAGCGGTCGAGTGAACTGCCAAATGCATTCCGCTCAGTGCTGGGCAGATGTCAGCTGCTGTTGAGCTCGGTCAGCTCGCAGCTTGCACGCGAAGAGAGGGTGTTGAAACATGCCAGCTCTGATCACAGAGCAGCGCTTTGCCTCCGTATGAGTGACGTCACCCTCGCCGTTAGGCCGCGAGCCGGGCGGGCCAGGGCACGACCCACCCAGGGGGGAACCCTTACACTGACTTGTCCTGCGAGGCTGATGGGCGGTCGGCCCTTCTTGTTGGCGGCGCCGGCCGCTGCGCCTGCTGCTCCCTTCCTCTTCCGACGCTTGCTCGGCGGCCGCTGACTCTCTGCGGACACGGGCGGGGGTGTCACGGTCAGCGGGCTGACACGCGGCACCGGCCGGCCAGATGGCAGCACCGGCCGACTCCGCACTCGCTAGAGGGAGTCACTGGTAGGGTTATGTTCGAGACGTTATTACACAGGCTTATTCAGGTGAGGTGCAGTGGCTACGACGCAAACACCAAAGAATCTGCGCCCGCTCCATTTGCAGACTAGTGGCCGTGGTCGCTTCCACCTGTTTGCACGCTGTGGTACAATAAATGCATTGGTTGATATAAAACCGACCCAAAGTGCGATCAAAATGGCTGCCATGGCCGCCTGTGAGGGATTTCGGTTCATATTCGTAAACCAGTACAGTTCACAGTATGTTAATGCCTGGAGAGTGACCAACGAGCATCCTATACATCTAGATCACCGCTGAGATTTCTCTTTGCATCATTTCGCGTGCTGGACGGTGCAAGTGTGAAGCATTGTTGTATTTGCTTCACAAGAAATGCAGCAATCTCCACGGAAAAGTAACTCAAGTCAAACTTAAAGTCATCCATGCACGTATAGCGAGGACTGGCGGGCATCTCTGTCATATGTAAGAACTGTCAGTTACGTGAATGCTGCATGGCTGCTTCATGAATTCTCCAAAAGAAATTTGATCAAATACTCGCAGCGTTACAAGCCAGACCACAACACGTGATGAAACGAAAGGCGTCCGACACATGCGTTAGCCGACGGGCGGGCTGAGGCGTACTACTGGCTGGCGACGCCCGGACAACGCGGTCCGTCGCGGACCCGCGCATACACGGGGTTGGCGTACGCCCGGACCACCGCGTCCGGAGCCGGCCCGAACAAGGCGCCACACGTGTGGGGAGAGCACGGAAGTGTCTGCACACACTTTTCAGAATGGTCTCTGATCTAGGACAGGCGGTGTATCAGAGAAGCCAACACAACTGTGAGGTCAGGCGCGCCAGAGCGCTCGGATCCCTCGCTGGCACGCGGGGGAGGGGGGTGAGGCATGCGTTCGTGTTACCGTCTCGGTCCGGTTAGTGAGCAGAAAGCACGGGCGGCTGCGGCAGCTCAACGTACCTTCCGGTTTGCTAGGGTTGCGATTTGGCCCACCTACAGGGCGGAACACAAAAACATCAAATCAACCAAACGAAACCGAACGCAACGAAACCAGGCTGTCAACACAACGTGGTAGTACATGGGAAGCTTTCAGATCCAAGGAGAGAGGGTCGATGAGCCTGGATTTACAACAGCATGCAAGTGTGTAAACACTATCGTCAGTATCGCGTGCGATAGCACGCTATCAGGCCGCAAGATATGCCTCGATAACATCTGCAATGAAGCCTGAGAAGTAAGCATAACCTTGCTGGCGTAGGGAGGGAATCAAAAGGCAAAGCTACGCTTCTACTCCCATACGTGATGCATGCATATACTGCATCTGACTCATTTCTATTGTCTGTCACTGATATCAATATTTTCTATTCTCATCCTGAATGGTATTTTCTGTGCGTTTGCCGCAGGCACTGACATAAATTATTTTGATGACATTTACGGCACACTTCAGTGTGAATAAAGTGTCCAGCATGTTTAAACTGTGTGATGGAATAAGCGTAGCGAAACTGATAGCGAGCTGCGTGTGGCGATAGAGCCAAAAAGATTAGTACAACTAGTAGAACCGGCACGATATAAATGCAAAAGCAGCAACGTTAGAAGCGACAGGACAGCGGAGACAGTTGATTGCTCTGCGTAGCCAGAAGCCTGAGTTTCACTCTGCATCCGACGCCGTTCATGTACATCTCATATACGGAATATGATATTCAAAAAATGCATTTGAAGCAGAGAAGCATCAATATGACCATACATTTCTCCAACATATGCACTGCCAGCATTCGTGTTCAGACTGTGGAGGGCAATTGCAATGCGCGTTAAGTCCAGAAACACCATGTCTGAAAAGAACACTCATACCAGCTGGCACTAAAACCACACGTTGCATACCAAAAAGCAAGCAGAAAAGCAAATAAACTGTCCCGCTCAATTTTGAAAGCCCGTCGGTGCGTTAAACCGTCCTAGCAGACCAGCGCCAGTAAGCTTCCGACTTCACCCACCTGGCGGCGCCACCATGCGTTGCCATTTCTGGAAGAGGGTCGTTTTCAGGCAGTCGCGGGGGCTGAGCGAGTACGCCTTGTGCCGGGTCATCAGCTCCTGCATCGGCTCCAGGATAACACACAGCTGCGGGCGGGGAGCGCCTCGTCAGCACCCGAGGGGTACCCCGCCAACAACTCCGGTGTCCAGCCAGAGGCGGATGTAAACGACCTGTTACTGCCCAGTGACCAGTGTCTGACCAACATCTGACGAGAAGCCCAGTGTCAGGTCAGCCGTCGTTAAGTGCTCAAAGATCTACGAACAGCATTTTACATGGCAATGATGGGATTTACGCAAACCTAAAACGAATACACTCCCCTTTGGTTGACGAATACACTTCCCCTTCGTTTACGAATGCACCCTCCCTTGGTTAACGTCACTGATGATCGACATATTAGCTTCTCATGACATGACAGAATGGCTTCTGGCTTAAGTCAACTTTTAGACGCACGTTTGGATTACACGGGGTTCTAAGCTCAGGCTTACATGCGATGTGTAACGCTTCATATTGTGGACCCAGAACACACCCCGCATACTACGGAGTAACATGACAACTTTGAAATAGTCCCGGTATGACATTGCCACTCAAAGCAGGCATCCAGGATCAATCGCGATACCAGGAGTGCGATACCAGGAGTGAGCAGCTACCTGGGAGTACGCTATAAGTCTGAGCAGTAGCCTGAGGGCGATGTCACCAGCTGCTATCGACAGTCCGACAGTGACGCCGTCAGCTGTGATCAACGCTACGGAGGTAACGTCACTAGCCGCGATCGAAAGTACGGAGGTAACGTCACCAGCCGCGATCGACAGTCTAACAGTAACGTCACCAGCCGCGATCGACAGTCCGACAGTGACGTCGTCAGCTGCGATCAACGCTACGGAGGTAACGTCACTAGCCGCGATCGACAGCCCGACACACGCCAGATGTGATCAACTCTAACAGTAACGTCACAGCCGCGATCGACAGCCCGACAGTGACGCCGCCAGCTGATCAACGCTACGGAGGTAACGTCACTAGCCGCGATCGACAGCCCGACAGTGACACCGCCAGCTGTGATCAACATTACGGAGGTAACGTCACTAGCCGCGATCGACAGCCCGACAGTGACCCGCCAGCTGTGATCACACTACGGAGGTAACGTCACCAGCCGTGATCGACATTCCGGAGGTAACGTCATCAGCCGCGATCGACAGTGCGGCGGTGACGTGACTCGCCGTGAGCGACAGTCCGGAGGTAACGTCATCAACCGCGATCGACGGTGCGGCGGTGACGTGACCAGCCGTGATCGGCAGTCCGGAGGTAACGTCATCAGCCGTGCTCGACAGTGCGGCGGTGACGTGACTCGCCGTGAGCGACAGCCTGACCGGTGACGTGACAGACCCTGAGGTAGTTGAGAGTGACGTTGGTAAGTCCCTGGCGGGTGATGTTCTTGCTGAGCTGCTCTACCAGGCCCGGGTCCTGCTGCACGTGCAGGGCCACCACCGAACGAGGCACCAGCTCCTTGACGCCGCGCGTGGCGAAGTGCCATGACTTGATGCGCATCAGGTCATCGAAGGTGAACTCGACGATGAAGCGGCCTTCGGCGCAAACCTGTAGCGAGGTCGGGGTCAAACGTGGGCGGGGTCAGACAGGGTCGGGGTCAGACGTGGGGGACGCAGCGCACCGGTCAGACAGACCAGGGACTCTTGCAATTAGGGGTGGGGTCAGCCAGGAGCAGAGACGCTGGCAGGCAGGGGTGGGGTCAGACAAGAGCAGAGACGTTGGCAGGCAGGGACGGGGTCAGACAAGGGCAGAGACACTGGCAGCAGGAGTGGGGTCAGAAAGGGGCGGAGACGCCGGCAGGCAGGGGTGGGGTCAGACAAGAGCAGAGACACTGGCAGCAGGAGTGGGGTCAGACAGGGTCGGGGTCAGACGTGGGGGACGCGGCGCACCAGTCAGACGGACCAGGGACTCTTGCAATTAGGGGTGGGGTCAGCCAGGAGCAGAGACGCTGGCAGGCAGGGGTGGGGTCAGACAAGAGCAGAGACGCTGGCAGGCAAGGACGGGGTCAGACAAGGGCAGAGACACTGGCAGCAGGAGTGGGGTCAGACAGGGGCGGAGACGCCGGCTGGCAGGGGTGGGGTCAGACAAGAGCAGAGACACTGGCAGCAGGAGTGGGGTCAGACAGGGGCGGAGACGCCGGCAGGCAGGGGTGGGGTCAGACAGGGGCAGAGACACTGGCAGCAGGAGTGGGGTCAGACAGGGGCGGAGACGCCGGCAGGCAGGGGTGGGGTCAGACAGGGGCAGAGACGCTGGCAGCGGGAGTGGGGTCAGACAGGGACGGAGACGCCGGCAGGCAGGGGTGGGGTCAGACAGGGGCGGAGACGTTGGCAGGCAGAGGCGGGGTCAGACAGGAGCAGAAACGTTGGCAGGCAGAGGGGGAGGGGGTCAGGCAGGAGCAGAAACGCTGGCAGGCAGAGGCGGGGTCAGGCAGGAGCAGAGACGCTGGTAGGCAGGGGCGGGGTCAGACAGGGATGGGGTCAGACAGGGGCGGGGTCAGACAGGGGCGAAGACGCTGGAGGGCAGGGCAGGATCAGGCAAGGGCGGGGTCAGACGTGGGTGGGGTCAGACAGGGGTGGGGTCAGTCAGGGGCGGAGACGCTGGCAGGCAGCCAGCTGAGTCGTGCTTCACTGACACATTTGCAGGACTGACGGGATATAGCCAAAGCACAGGGCAACAAACACGTATCATTCATGGGGTGCCGCTACGCTGTGACATGCACAAGGTGTCCACAACACGTTTCATGACAGCCGAGCACGTTTTCGATTGTAAAACTTGGCGGCATGGGCAAGAAATTAAATTCGAAAACAACCTGCATGTGAGCTGAGATCCCCATGTGTGGCGTCTGTACGACACTTCTCTGCTAAGGTATGGGTTATAATGCTAAAAATAATCGATCTCGCATCCATCGAGGTACTAGCCGGACGAATCGACCAAGCGGCCAGTGGAATATATTATACAAATATTCCCAACGTTTTCAACAATTATGATCAGTTGACTATGAATCATGAGGTTAACCATAGCGCAAACGTGTTACAATTAGCTTTCAAGTTGTCCCCCAGTGAGTGGACTGTTAATTTTTCAGCATCATAACCCATGATGCCGAACACCGTGAGGCTGATTTCTTTCAATGCGATATAGTGCATTTCTGCGAACAACTGAATTTCGAATTGCCTCGCCGCACGGTGGATGATCACCAAAAGACGTCGGCAATCGGATAGATAGCAACTCCACGGTTCACCACGGTGTTTCTATCGCTACGGTGGTGAGCTGGATAATCCACATACCAGAAGCTCCCCTGTAAAGTGATGATATTCTGGCAAACCATTTCCGACTCCGTTAACAACAAGTGACCTTTGCTAGATCACGTGAGATCCCGCATGACGCCGCCGCTGACCTTGGCTATCATGGGCTTGCCGTGATGGGTCACCATGCTGGCCTGGTCGCAGTCGAGCGTGATGCTGGTGTTGTGGAACGACTCCTTGGGGTGACGCAGACTGAAGAAGAGGTCAGTGACGCCGCCCTCGAAGATGCTCCGGAAGTAGCGCGGGATGAGTGTGCGGCCGATGGCTGGGGACGGGAGCCGCAGTGGTAAGTGTGTGGCCGATGGCTGGGGACGGAAGCCGCAGCGATAAGTGTGCGGCCGACGGCTGGGAACGGGAGTCGCAGCGATAAGTGTGCGGCCGACGGCTGGGGACGGAAGCCGCAGCGGTGAGTGTGCGGTCGATGGCTGGGGACGGAAGCCGCAGCGGTGAGTGTGCGGTCGATGGCTGGGGACGGGAGCCGCAGCGGTGAGTGTGCGGCCGATGGATGGGGACGGAAGCCGCAGCGGTGAGTGTGCGGCCGATGGCTGGGGACGGGAGCCGCAGCGGTGAGTGTGCAGCCGATGGCCAGGGACGGGAGCCGCAGCTGTGAGCATGCGGACGATGGCTGGGGACGGAAGCCGCAGCGGTGAGTATGCGGACGATGGCTGGGGACGGAAGCCGCAGCGGTGAGTATGCGGACGATGGCTGGGGATGGGAGCCGCAGCGGTGAGTGTGCGGCCGATGGCCAGGGACGGGAGCCGCAGCTGTGAGCATGCGGACGATGGCTGGGGACGGAAGCCGCAGCGGTGAGTATGCGGCCGATGGCCAGGGACGGGAGCCGCAGCTGTGAGCATGCGGACGATGGCTGGGGACGGAAGCCGCAGCGGTGAGTATGCGGACGATGGCTGGGGACGGAAGCCGCAGCGGTGAGTATGCGGACGATGGCTGGGGACGGGAGCCGCAGCTGTGAGCATGCGGACGATGGCTGGGGACGGAAGCCGCAGCGGTGAGTGTGCGGCCGATGGCCAGGGACGGGAGCCGCAGCTGTGAGCATGCGGACGATGGCTGGGGACGGAAGCCGCAGCGGTGAGTGTGCGGCCGATGGCCAGGGACGGGAGCCGCAGCTGTGAGCATGCGGACGATGGCTGGGGACGGAAGCCGCAGCGGTGAGTGTGCGGCCGATGGCCAGGGACGGGAGCCGCAGCTGTGAGCATGCGGACGATGGCTGGGGACGGAAGCCGCAGCGGTGAGTGTGCGGCCGATGGCTGGGGATGGGAGCCGCAGCGGTGAGTGTGCGGCCGATGGCTGGGGACGGAAGCCGCAGCGGTGGGTATGCGGACGGTGGCTGGGGATGGGAGCCGCAGCGGTGAGTGTGCGGCTGATGGCCAGGGATGGGAGCCGCAGCTGTGAGTGTGTGGCCGATGGCCAGGGACGGGAGCCGCAGCGGTGAGTATGCGGACGGTGGCTGGGGACGGGAGCCGCAGCTGTGAGTGTGCGGCCGATGGCTGGGGACGGAAGCCGCAGCTGTGAGTGTGTGGCCGATGGCTGGGGACGGGAGCCGCAGGGGTGAGTGTGCGGCCGATGGCTGGGGACGGAAGCCGCAGCTATGAGTGTGTGGCCGATGGCTGGGGACGGAAGCCGCAGCTGTGAGTGTGTGGCCGATGGCCAGGGACGGGAGCCGCAGGGGTGAGTGTGCGGCCGATGGCTGGGGACGGGAGCCGCAGCTGTGAGTGTGCGGCCGATGGCTGGGGACGGAAGCCGCAGCTGTGAGTGTGTGGCCGATGGCCAGGGACGGGAGCCGCAGGGGTGAGTGTGCGGCCGATGGCTGGGGACGGAAGCCGCAGCTATGAGTGTGTGGCCGATGGCTGGGGACGGAAGCCGTGGGGGGGGGGAGAGGACGTCAGCGGGCGCACCCCCGACAGGACGGCAAGTACGGCCGGCTGGCCGGACGTCATTGGCCGTCAGTCAGCCAGATCGGCCGGCGCCAGCCGGCCGCACTTGAGACGGCTGCAAAACTGACGACCATTTGGCATGCAGAAAACCACACGACGGGTACAAAGCGATTACTTATGTGTAGGAAACCGAGAAACTACCGATAACTGGCGCTGCGCCCATGCTTCATACTTGAAAGCCACCACTTTAACCGCGACAAATATGAGTGCGGCACCAACCCATTGGCACGCACAACACAACACAGCACATGTCAACACATGTCATACGCATCACCGTTGGAATACTTCTCCGAGATCAACAAGTACCAGCTGCTCTATGAAGCAAAACAACGCAGATGTAATAACGCAAAACCCTTTGGTATGTACATTGTGCACGCTGACGGCCTGCACAGACATCTGCAAATCACCGCTCTCAGCAGAGAATAACACTTAGCGGCGGACGCCACGACTTCTAAGCCGAGCATAAGCTGGAGAAAATATAAAAGCATTAATCTGGCCCGGCTATTCCAACCTATGAAAGCACTTAAAGCAGCACCGTGATTAAAACCAGGCGGGTTGCTAAGTAGATTAACGTGGTCATAAAGAGGCACGCACAGTGACAGTTTGGAGAAGAAGAGAAACCCGGCCACCAGCTCATGTGCGGCAGTTATGAGACCTGTTTGAGACCCGCGAGAGTGCTTGCCGCTTTCCCACATCATTAGCATGCTGAACTGAGCCTGCATTCATTCCCAAAAGCCAGGGCGGCCGTATGTGGATCTTTGCGGACATCTGACACCAGGAACCACAAGCGTCGTCTTCCTCAGTACCTCTTGGGAACCACAGCGGGCTAGACGTCCAACATGAATCACGTACGCATATACCAACGCATGAATGGAGAAACTGCATATCCCACCAGACTGCGACGCAGCAGCTCAGCTCGAGGGTGCGTCTTTAGCCTTAATGTGGGGTAATGCATTACCGTTTTGACGACCTGGTCCCTCCTTTAATGCAGCGTAGGCTCAGCTCAGAGTCCCACCCGTCTTCGAGGATAAAGTAGACGCGTTATTAGAAATGAGCCCAGGGATAAAATGGTTTGATATTAAGTGGCTTTGGAATCAGAGTACGTTTTGCACAAGGAAGTCAGTGACGCCGAAGCACTAGTAAACGTGATGACTAGATCACAGGAACTGGTGGGGATCCATAACAAGTGACGACGTTCATAGCAAGCGACAAGCGTAGGACCTGTTGCATTCCTGCGTGCGGTCACGATGGGTCCGGTCGTAGGAATGACTGTTCATCAGATTAAAAACCACCGAGCCTCGAATCGCTTAAGCAGCCAGCTGAAACACGACACGATTCACCGCCAAGGTAATGCCAAGCGTCCAATAGCAGCCACTGTAGATACGCACTGTATCGTTTCGGTCCGTCTTCCAGACAGAACGTCAGGGTTAAGGTAGCATCGTCCTCAAAAAATTCGGTGGCGAAGGCATCCCACCAGAGGCTGTCGCTGTCCTGGAACGATAAGAGCAAATGCTTCACGGTTTCTGTTCATAATCTGCCAACGGTAAGCGCATAACATAACGGGCAACAATATCTGACAGCGCATCCCGACACAGCGAAGCACTTCTGCTCGGATTTCTTCCAGAGTGGTCCGTCGCTCGCCAGGCACTCTGGATGACGTTAAGCGTCCTCAGCCCCGAGACGGACTGCTTGAGCTGCACCATTCGCGTGAGCAGGATCGCGTCGCAGGCTGGTGAAGCCACGCGCCGGGGCGTGCGCCACCCCACACGCGGCGTGCACCACCTCACAAGAGACGTGCGCCACCCTGCGGGAGCTGAGCCAGCCATCAGGCTCACACGAGACGTGCGCCACCTCACACAAGACGTGCGTCACCCCGCAGGAGCTGTGAGCTAGCCGGGCGGTAGGCGGGAGTCAGAGCCGAGCGTGCAAGGCCGCGACGGTTCTCAGTACAGAACAGCTGCCTTCTGCCCGCCCGCTCTCGGCCAGATCAAATTTGTCTGCGTTTTTTTTTCAACTCAGCAAGGTGCAGGCCAAAACAATAAACACTTTCGGTACAGATATGAACGGCGCGTTGTATCGACAGCTGTCTGCAATATTACGTAATGAATGCATCTGCCTGCATCGACACGGCAGCAAATGTAGCTGGCAGCAGATGGCGGCTTCACAACATGGCCGATGATACGACAGCAGATGCAGCTGGTGCAAGGTGGGCGTCACAACATGGCCAATGTGGCACGACTTTTCTCTTGACAAATTTCCGCCTACGGACGCCACTACAACACAACAAAGTTACCTCTGAACAAGGTGTATGAGTGATGAAGCCGCTATCGCGAAACATCAACACTACGGACAACCTCCCACAGAAAACCCTTCTTCATGACGCCACGGCTACAGAAATTGCAGTTCTGGCACAATGTGCACCTGCTGGCAGAGCTACCGTGCTTTGCCTTTCAGTTACACGCTCGAATTCGATGCAACCCTCCTAGTTCGTTACATCACTCATGTGCGGAGTTAACATCAGTACGATACAGGTAAGCCGGCATATTCGCACACATAGCTGGAGGTTATTTCAATATGTACTCTTTTCGAGTTTGAGAGGTTTGAGAGGCAAACCCTACAACACGTGACCGTTAAAACCAGTAAAAAACATGCAATTAAACTATGGGCATATTTTCGCACAACGCGTTGGGGGAGGGGGAAGCTGAGCGGAGGAAAACCAATCGACGTACCAGAGAATGTACCTGCAAGAGGATTTCTTCCCGGACTTCGCCCACGTTCTTCTCGAAGTTGGAGGGGGGGGGGGGGACTGGAGCCACCAGCAAAATTTGAAACTGGACTAAACCATATAGGACTGAATAATGTGGACTTAATCAGCACTACTAATGTCATGGCCAGCTATTGCTAGTGCAGCTGCGTCATGAGCAAAAATCAGGGCCGAGGAGACAACAATATTACCTCAGACTTTTGCTGTAGCCGCTTGTTGAGTTCGTGTATCCTGTAGTCGGGCTGATTGAAGTATGGCGTGTGACGTCTGCAAAGAAAGCAGGCAATCAGAGGTCGGCAGCCATCATACTGATCAGCAATACGATGAGCTGGGACTTTAAGTGTCATTCCTGGCTTGTGGGCCAAAGTGCATGCACAATTTCATCTGAAGAGCGCACCGGCTGGTCAGCTGACTAGCAAGTTATATGAGCGGGTTTGCAAATTAAAGTGTGCAAGCCTTTCCTTAGGACCCTCCATTTCATGCAGGCAGAAGTACCCATCACGAACTATTGACTAAACCATCGTCGTCATTCGCCGGTCCCCCCCCCCCAAAAAAAAACTGATGCAAGGTAAAGAAAGCCCGGCTGTAAGCCTCGCTGATGAACGGCGAAAAGTCACGAAACACGAACGCACTGCGTTCATGACCCATGGGACGTCAGCCGGCTGGCGAGCAGTTCTCGGAGTGCGGTGATACATCAGCCAGCCCCGCTCGAGTCCGCCCAACAGCCCGAGCGCGCAATCACGCCGCACAAAAACTCCAGTCGTCTAGCTAACTAGAATTTGCTGCGACATGTCGGGACCAAATATCAGAGAAACCCTAGACCCGGCAACGGTTAATCCGGGACCTGTGATAAGGCCTTCAGAGTGTTTCAGGTACGTGCCCTCTCACCAGCAGTAAACACCAACCATATAATTGTTTATAGAACTTTATGGCGGATCTAGAACTCTGGCGGCGAGGGCGCTGGCAATGGGTGACCTGTATTGCACAGCGGCGCTCAACGCAGCCGAGGTGGGGCCGGCGACCTCGGGTCACGCTCGTCTTCCACACTCGCCTGCGGAGCACCACCTGCTGGCGGCGCCCCGCCGACTAGAGTCAGCCGCGGCTCCACGGAGCGCGGTCACTGCTAGGGGCTCTCTGCGGCCACGAAAGTCGATGCTTGTTCATACAAATACTGATGTCGAGTTTTACGCGAGATTATGTTTGTGCGACTAGGGTGCAAACACGATGGGTGTAAAAGGAATTGCAGCGTTCTCGTAATGGTGGTTCTAACATCGCATAACTTGCGATGCCATAATTGCAGGATATGGGAAAAGACGAATTCGGCGCGAATTCTTTCGGAATTCAGATAAGACGAATTCGGCGCGAATTCGATTCGACTTGTTACTGTTTCACGCACCTGCGGGTACGCGGACATGTTGATATATCTATATATAGATATGCGTGCAGTGAAGCAAAACACAAGAAGCAAACACTGGAAATCTCACCGATCAAGGTCCCCTGTTATGCTGAGTTTTAAGAAAGGTAGGTGACACCAATCGAAGGGCTTGGATGCAAAAGTTTACGAAGTAAAGAAACCTAGCGGTGTTCGCGAAGCGCCTCAGTCATCAAATGTAGAACACGCCTCGACCTCCAGACATCCGGAACGGGCAAGTGCATGGTCCACAGCTGCAGCTACACGCAAGCAGCTCCGCAAATATTACAGCTATTCCAGCGTGCAGACAGTGCACCGTCACCGACCGAATAAAGTCTTGGACTTTCTCGACACCCAAACAGACTTGCCGCAAACCGGAGCAATGTACGTTGTCTCAAGGAGGCGGGTCCGATGAATGGCTCACTGAGTCATCGCATGCCGGGAAAGCGCTCGTATTGAGTCATCTCAAGCTCGTAAATTATTCCGGTTTATGGCCGTTCCGACTGACACGGTAATTTTGATTGTCACAAGCTAGACGAACAGGCCATTCTGCCGGATAGGTCCAATACGGCTTAACAATTTACACGAATGCCCATTATGTCTGATGACGGGTGGTTGTAAGTCAAGACCGTCGCATCTCGGGTAAGATACTGGAGCAACATGGCTTGAACATACATCAAAAAGAGCATCCCACCTCTTTGTACTTTTCGCTTATCGTAATATCAGACGCGTAAGATTGATCAGTGAAACCATTTGTTTCCAAATCCTTACGAATAGCTCAGGATTTCGACTTGAAGTGGCCGAATCTGCGAAAGAAATATCATTTGACTCTCTGTTTACCGCTGTAAAAATAATGATTTCATTTACCTTGCTGTTTCCGACGTGTGTTTTCTCTAATGTTTGCAACACACGTATGCGTCAAAATGTTTGCATAACAAATGCTATGAAAGCTTGAAGCACTCTGGACAAAAAGTTACGCGAACATCAAGCTATTACCCCGCGAACTGAATGAAACGTTGTACTATGACTATCATCTCTCCCCTACTGTGTTTATTACAGTGGCTGTTTTCGAAGGGCACTTTGGTTTTGGAAATAAGAATATCACATGGTCCATGTAACACACTGGTTCAAACATCAGCCAATGCACTTCTCGGTCACAAGCCCTTGCCCGGTGGACCAATCACAGACTTCCTTTTGTTCGCAACAAGTAGTGTTGCGCACGGTAGTTGTCATGACGATGGTAGTCGCGACTTCAGGGAAAAGGCATGGTACATTTACAAAGCGTGGCAGCGCAATTTCAGCTAAAAATAGTTAAAATTGATATTTCATTATGTCTTGACGATGTTGCAGTGACGATGCCCATTGCTATTAATACACGTAACTAGTCCTGAAGTTTTCCAGCAGCATGTTTTTGAAATATGCTCCAAAGGCGGGACACTCCCTTCAACAACGCACAGAGGGAATATTGGATACATGCTACAGCCACCACATCGCGGAAAGCATATGCGCACGGTCTGTCAGCGCCGTCCAACATGTCACGTGGTGGAGAGATGTCCAGATTCTGACTGTCTGGTCCCGAGTAGAAGTGGATCGTCGCCAGCTTCGCCACATCGCGGGTGGAGGTTCGGATTCCGATAATGCGAGCGCCGACATGGAATCCCCACGTAAGGGCTGGATAAGAAACCGGACCGCACGTTGTTTGCTAGCGAAATATCCAAACCTTTACATCGCAGGAGAGTTGGGGGGGGGGGGGGGGGCAAGTCCGGACCACGTCACGGGATGGCGACTTTCTGATCAATACATCGCGGAGGTGGGGAATGACCAGGCCTTCATACTCTTGAGTGGCGAAATGACCAGGCCCCGACATCAGCGGCCGGGTAACTGCTCATGCATTCACATTACGTTATAACGATGCCGGATAAACGTCCACATCCGAGCGCCAGCAAGGGATAAACGTCCACATCCAAGTACCAGCAGCGGATAAACGTCCAGAGCCTAACATTGCGTGGGCGCATAAATTCGCAGATCATGGCGCACGTCATGGGGCTGGGCAGATACATGCACGATATGTGATATCGCAGGCCAGCCCGATATCCCGAGCAGCTGAAGATCCGCTTGTTTTCCACCAACCCTGCCAGACACCGCGGCGGCCCGACCACACGCTCATCCAAATACCTCATCATCGGATGCATGAAGGGTGGGTGCTGCATCGGAAACGGTGGCTGCTGCTGCGGCGGCAGCGGCGGCGGCGGTGGCGGCGGCGGCGGCGGGCGGCGGCGGCGGCGGCGGTGGCGGCGGCGGGCGGCGGCGGCGGCGCACCGCCTGCTCTTGCATGGCCGGTCGGCTGGACGGCCGGCTGGACGGACGACGCTCGCCTTTGGTCTTCACCGGCATAGCCAACACGGTCGCGACCTCGCTGCACCGGCGGTGCCCGGGCGGCACGCCACGCAGACTCGCGGATCACCGTCCCCCGTCACACGGATCACGATGTGACGTCACGCGGCCCCGATGCCGCGCCGGGACGTCGGGCTGGACGGCACCACGTCCAGCGGTTCGGCGTCTGTCGCCGCGCGCCCAGCGGCGCTATCACAGCAGCGTTCGGAGCTGGTAGCGGGCGGCGCGTCAGCCGGGCGACCTGAGCCGGCTCGGGGTCCAGACGACGTCGGCTGGCGGGGCGCGGCCGGCGGTCACGCCGACTGACGGCACCGCTGAGCCGTGCTGCCGACTTTGTCTGACCCCGCGCCCGCGGCGCCGCTCCACTCGCCGCAGGTCATCACGGCCCTGCTCCGTCGTCAGAGGGTCGCGTTCAGAGCCGTGCGTCCCGCCGTGCCGGTTCAGGTTAGGGGTCGCGGAGGGCGGGAGAACAGGGCCCACCGCCGAGAGCACAAACAGAGAGAACGGATCGGTTCAGGGGCGAACTTTCCCGCCAACCTCCACAGGGTCGCGTCCAGCGCATGCCCGTAGCGTAATGTATACGACCGTCAGAAGGACGGGCCACAGCAAGTCCCGTTATTTAGACCTTCGGCTGTGTTAAGAACGAACTGAATTACGTTTGAGTTCGAAAAGTTCCCGTAAAGCATACCAATATGCTGCTGACGTTTTCCTAAATGAAACGGCTGTCGTGTGGTAGTATAATCGTGCAGTAAATGGCAACGTCGGTTCAACAGGTCCAGTGATCTCGACAATATTATTGCAGTGTGGAGGGTAGGTGTCCTTGATGTCGGGATTTGTGATGACTGCTGAGCTTTCTGAGCTTTATGCCTCCGCCGAACCAAGTGCCACAAGTTCGCACTGGAGTTGCGTGCCATTCTCTACGGTCCCTCTGTGTGGCGCATGCAAGGTGCATATTATAAATCTTCAACCAGCCTGCTGTTGAGACCGTCCATTAGTGCCACAGGCTCCCTAGTGCCGCCCGTAAAATATGGAGGAAAGCAACGTTCGCCGAAAGCGGCCAGGGTGTGCTGGCACGCCGCTGCACGCCTGGCCGGCCTTGGTTAGAGCAGTCGGTGTTTGATGCCCGGCTGAGGGCCCGGCCGGGGGTGGCTGGCTGTGTCCACTTGTCCAGCTCCGCCGCCGACATGTTTTGGTTGTCAGGTCGTGCCAACCCGCTCAGCGGCCGCTGTGCGGGCCACCGCCGACAGCCGGCAGCGGAGACGGCGCTCATCACACGCTCCACGGCCCGGTCCGCAGTGTTTCAACACTGACTCGCCCCGGCGACATTAAATCAATGAGATACAGAAACTAGCCGGGCCCGGGCACCACGGCCGCCGGCTCAGGAAATCGATAGAGCGACGCTTTGCAGGGCTCGCATGCATCGGAATAGGGCTTAGGACAGGGCGGGGCAGGGGCTAAGGCAGGGGCGGGGCAGGGGCTCAGACCTGCGCGGGGCAAGGGGTCAGAACGAGGCGGGGCAAGGGCCAGACCGGGGCGGGCAAGGACCAGACCGGGGCGGGGCAGGGGCTCAGACCTGCGGGGACAAGGGCTTAGGCCGAGGCGGGACAGGAGCTTAGGCTGGGGCGGGGCAGGGGCTCATACCTGCGTGGGGCAGGGGCTCAGGCCAAGGCGGGGCAGGGGCTAAGGCAGGGGGGGCAGGGACTCAGACCCGGGCGGGGCAGAGGCTCAAACCTGCGGGGGCTAGGGACTCAAGCCGAGGCGGGGCAGCGGCTTAGACCACGGATAGGCTGTCATTCAAACCAGGGCGGGGCAGGACTCAGACGAAGGCGGGGCATAAGCTCAGACCGGGGCGGGGCAGAAGCTCAGACCAGGACGAGGCAGGAGATCAGACCAGGGCGGGGCAGGCCGAGTATGGCAGGGTGCCAGGACTGACGGCAGTGGACATCGCCACCGTACCGTCCGGACACGTATGTGCATATTTGACGGGATATCGAATTATTCACAAGACAGGGATTATTCCGGATTATTTTGGTGAGCCGAACCATGCTGCGCATCGCGGAGAGATTCCCAGCCCAAACACATGCGCGGAAGCCAAGCTTAGCTGCAGCATCAGCTGATCTGGTTGGAGGCGTAGTGTTTTAATACGTGGACCGTCGACATCTAACCCGTGATTATAACAGGGCAATCTATCTAAAGCTATCCAATTTTGTTCGATTAAAAATTCAGTGGGCTTTAAATGCCAGCAGCTGTGGGAAACTAATCACAACTTCTCCATTTCATAGGAATCCCAGCAAAACGGGGTCGGTGATATACATTATTTATGACGCTGTCTCTAGAAGTTAAGAAATGACTAGATTGCCTTTCTGTTAACACACACTTTGATGTGAAACGACAGCTCTCTTTAAAATCTAGAGTTTAGGCGATTGGGCGCAACAGGGAATGTCCAGATACCATGTTGTCTAGAAAGAGAAGAAAACATGTCGTACATCTTGCACTTCAATCCTTCAGCCCCCGGAAATCCATAACAGCTGGACCATCGTACCTTTTACGCTTTGTAATCAGTTGAAAAACCATGGACTAAAACGCTGTCGTAAAGTAAAAACCACCAGGTAATACTCGCATCCTGACGGACTGAGGCCTTCCCAACGAAGACTTTGTAAAACTGTTACAACATGTCGAGAAAATTCCAAAACAACGGTAAGATATCAGGCAGGTCGGGAAAGACGGCCCGCCATCTTCTAATACTCAAAAGATATTTTTCAGCAGGGCCAATTCCGCTGGTTCATGGCGTGTCTCTAAGACAAACCGGGAGCTCCTAGTTGATTCCAGTTCTCTTATTACCTCTTGCCTGCATTAGCGGCGCGGCGGGCATTCGTCTCGAAAAAGGACGATAATAGCCGCCGGATGCGCGCGGCCAGAGCCGAGCGCCAGCCGCCGACTGAATACAGCGCGTGGAGGCGGCGGCCCGGCTGGCGCAGCGGGAGCCGCTCCCGCCGCGGCGGGCGGCTCGGCCGCGCTCCTCAGCGGACGTGCCGCAGCCGACAGGCGACTAGCGACGGTGACCGTCCGCCGCCCCACTCAGGTCACACCAGCTGGATGCTGCCCTCCCCCCCCCCCCTGTGTCACCTTCTTACCGGGCGACAGGCGACTAGCGACGGTAACCGTCTGCCGCCCCACTCAGGTCACACCAGCTGGGTGCTGTCCCCCCTCCCCTGTGTCACCTTCTTACCAGGCGACAGGCGACTAGCGACGGTGACCGTCCGCCGCCCACTGAGGTCACACCAGCCAGGCGCTGCCCCCCCCCCCCCCGTGCCACCTTCTCACCAGGCGACAGGTGACTAGCGACGGTGACCGTCCGCCGCCCCACTGAGGTCACACCAGCAGCGCGCTGCTGCCCCCCCCCCCCCCGTGTTATCTCCTCACCAGGCGGCCATCGGCTAGACCCCCGGAAGAACGCCGGCCTTGCCCGTCTCACAACACAAGCGGGCGCGCCAGAATGCCGGCAATTTATACTCAACATTAGCTTGGGAGCTGGCCAGGAGCAGATAACCGCTAAAATTATTAAACTGGAAACGGCAGCGTGAAACTATGTCGGCAAACCGAGAGCTGATGTATGAGCTCCGCTGATGGATAGCGAGCGGCGCACCAATCCGCACGCATATCGAACGGGTTCGTTTTAAAACTTGCTATCCATTATTCCATTGATTCGTTCGGATGATTCTTGCGGAGAATAATCCACCCTCTCAACGTCTCATTGGGACTATCTGCAAATTTCAACGTCATTAGGATTTCATCGCCGAACACTGCCAAGCGCGTATCGACCTGGAGTTGCCTGCCCTACCTGGTGAATTATGACCAACTAACAACGCTCCACCGGCAACGAAAACCTACCTACCCCTCGGTAACAAATAAAACAATGTAATAACTTCCGTGTTGGCGGAGGTTGTCAATGCACTCGGCTTTCATTACTGGAACCAGCTAAGTTTCGGAGGCAAAACACATCAGCCGGTCTTTTCCAAGCCAGCAGTGCTCGTTGCAAGGCCTGCCCGTCCCCCTCCCCATCTGCCTTGGCCTGCAGACGGGGCGCGGCAGGGGCGACTGACCCCGGCGTCGCACGCACGCGCTGCCAGCGCCTCCAGCCGATCCAACAAAAGAGGAGCCGGGGGAGAGGGACAAGGAAGGACTGGAGCGGGGCACGCGGCTCTGAACGGCCCCCCCCCCCCCCCCCCCTCCTCCTGCTGGCGCTAGCACCAATCGCACCACAAGCACTGACCACTGCACCGGCGTCGCGCACGCCGCCGCCCCTCCGTGCGCTCGGCGCGGCCGCCCCACCGCCGACTGGTCGCCGCCGCTGCAGCGAGCACCGGCGCCGCGCCGCCGCCGGCCAGCCCGCCCGCCAGCCTCTACCCGGGCCGACGGCGGCGCGCTAGCCTCGGCGCGGGGCGGCAGCAAGCCGGCCGCCTGGATTATCAATACCGGCCAGTGCGACGGCACCGGGCCGGGGCGGCGCGGCAGGTGCCGTGTCCGCCAGCGGCCCGGCGCGTGTGGAGATCGGGGGTGGTCACCGCAGAGGCGCCGCCAGCCGGCGGGGGTGGAGGACTCGGCAGGGGTGCAGTCAGGGCGGGGCGAGGACGAGGATCAAACCCATGGCGGAAAAAACGTGCATTCAGCGGGCCTGTTGAAGAGCGCGGACAGACAAAGAAAACAGCAGGAGCGTTCCCAGCGAGCAGTTGGCGGGGTGCGTGAGGTCATTGAAGAGACGCATTTACGGACCGGTGTCAGGGGAGGGTGGAGGCGGGGCAAGGGCACGGCAGGGGCGTATCCAGCGAGCAATTAAACCGGAGGGAAGAATCCCAAGATAGTGTCCAGCGACGAGGGCGAGGGACGGGCGAGGGCGGGAGGATGACGCAGCAATATCCAGTGAGGAAGATGACGCGCGAGTCAAAACGGCGGGTGATTCCGGACGTCGCAGGGTAACAATGAACCTTCCATCTGATATCGGTTGGCAAAGAAGACAGTGCCAGGAATGAACTTAGGCGACTCCGCATGAATGTGGATCGCTTAGATGCGTTATCGAAAGAAGCAGTCACGTTTACAATCCCACAATCTCCGGAAAATGAGTGGTAAGCCCTAATATGTATCCAGAAGTGTAGACAAGTTTCACAGCATGAAGAGGCCATTTAAAAAGACACGCGCTCCGGAAGCACTGCCTACAGGAACGCCTCACATCATCCATACGTACATGCGTGTCATGGAGAGCGTGGTGACACTGAAGTCCCTCCTCAGCGACGGCCACAGAAGGCCGGCCTCGGAGAGCGGCGCAGCTGAGCTGCTGGCAGCGCGAGCTCAGGACCGGTGGGCGCCGAGCCGCCGTTCCAGCCGGGCCACCTGATGGGTGTTTCGCCGGCCACTGCCACGACTGCCGCGAGAAGCTGCGACGCTGCCGACCGCCGCCGTCAAAAGCCAACGATTGCCATCGAAGGAGGCCGAACCAAAGACCGGAGACGTGTCAGGGCGTTCCCACTGCCACCATTTTGTCACCAGCAAGATACGCGACGAAGCTAGCGCCCTTGACGGCTTCGTGCACCCAGCGTCAAACCAATTGGTGTCATAGTGCAATGCTGCCCCTCAAATGCATTCAACCCCGTTCGAACTTCTGTCAATAATAACAGACGTGTGCATGCCAGTGCCTGAAGATTCGTATCTGTTGACGGTTTTGCAGTTGGTGTCATTATGCACCACTTTTACCTGACGTACAATGCATTGTGTAATCGACCTCTGCACCCACCAGGGTCTATGGGCGTAACCAACACTGGGGTAGGCATGGAATCCGGACTCAACCAGCTCTCAGGCAGATTAAATTGTGTTTGCGTTCTAAGCGCAACAAAATGACGCCAAAACAGCAATTGCCTCAGTAACCTTTAAGACGTTGTTAAACACATGCCTTTCATGTCTGACTCTGAGCAAGCACTAGGATGGGCATCATTAGATGCACAAATGCGTTATCGACCACCAAACACAGCTCGCGTTTAAGTAAATGACCCAGGAGCCGGCGCTTTGCCGAAAGTAGACATGACGCTGACTGGTCATTGATCAACGTGTCAGCGCGCCGCAGAGATGAAATAACACAGGCGTCACTAGACTTCCAGAATCGGAAGGCCCAGGGCGCCGTAAATTGTTCCCTTCCACGCGATGAGATGGACCCAGTCTCAAGCTGTGCATTTGGAGGCGGCACTGGCATATCGGGTAAACCTGCTATGCACCATCTCCACACACGGATTCTGTAATCGTGTGGAGTGCTGCCTGGTGATATGAGTTGTCATGTTGTTGCAGCGTCGCGTGGAGAGGGGAGGGAGAGGGTGAGGGGCACTCGATCGCTTTCAGCGCATTTTTATAATTTTACAATCTTTGTCTGTGTTTTTCAATCTGTTTTTTAGCTTTAAAAGGTCCAGTTGAGGTGTTTTCTGGCCTTTTCAGTGCCTCATTT
Source organism: Pollicipes pollicipes (assembly GCF_011947565.3). Lineage (NCBI taxonomy): Eukaryota > Metazoa > Arthropoda > Thecostraca > Pollicipedomorpha > Pollicipedidae > Pollicipes > Pollicipes pollicipes. Next base: position 10,526,444 of record NW_023597054.1, read on the forward strand.
AACCGCAAACCGGTGCTCCAACATTATACAGTCTACAACCATTTCAATATAGCCATTAGGGTCTCTTGTCTGTCTGAAGCGGTTGACGACAGCCATAGTAACTCTAGGGGCTTTTTCGCCGATATTCATGACAGCAATGCTCTATTACTTTAAAACAATTTGAGACATTTTCTCTATAGGTCTGACAATCTTGTGAGGTCGTTGGCGAGCATCACTTGAGTTTTTGGATGCCTGCTTTTCATATTTAACGGCAGTGGCGGACAGCCGTTCGTTTCAACCAGGCAGCCTCGCGAGAATTTCTTCATTCGACAACGTGCTGCCACGCTGTGTCCCCTTCACAGTTACGTACAACTATGGGACTGCCACGCTGTGTCCCCTTCACAGCTACGTACAACTATGGGACTGCCACGCTGTGTCCCCTTCACAGCTACGTACAACTATGGGACTGCCACGCTGTGTCCCCTTCACAGCTACGTACAACTACGGGACTGCCACGCTGTGTCCCCTTCACAGCCACGTACAACTATGGGACTGCCACGCTGTGTCCCCTTCACAGCCACGTACAACTATGGGACTGCCACGCTGTGTGCCCTTCACAGCTACGTACAACTATGGGGCTGCCACGCTGTGTCCCCTTCTCAGCTACGTACAACTATGGGACTGCCACGCTGTGTCCCCTTCACAGCCACGTACAACTATGGGACTGCCACGCTGTGTCCCTTCACAGCCTACGTACAACTATGGGACTGCCACGCTGTGTCCCCCTTCACAGCTACGTACAACTATGGGGGCTGCCACGCTGTGTGCCCTTCACAGCTACGTACAACTATGGGGCTGCCACGCTGTGTCCCCTTCACAGCTACGTACAACTATGGGGCTGCCACGCTGTGTCCCCTTCACAGCTAGGTACAACTATGGGGCTGCCACGCTGTGTCCCCCTCACAGCTACGTACAACTATGGGGTTGTCAAATGCCAGGTAAGACATGCAGGTTTGTACAACCTCCATTGCCCAGGAGACGGGCTGAGGTCGAAATAAGGATATAACAAATGCCTGGAAAGGCATGTAGGTTTGTATGACCTCCACTGCTTAGGAGACGGGCTGAGGTCGAAATATGGACGCAACAACATAAGGAATCGTTCAGCTTCTTAACAAATCTCAAGCTACATGTGCTCTTTCCTTCCCTCAAAACCGACGATTTTGGACCTCTAGGACCTTCCAGTAGTGCACAGGGTAACGATGGAGTGTTACTTCTTAATGTAGTGTCAAAGTGATATTTTTGGGAATCCTAACCCTACATCCGTAGCTTGATCCCTTCCTCCTGACATACCGGACCTTTTCCCCGCGAGAATTCCGGTGCCAGTCACCGAAAGCGGCAGCAGTGTACAGCTAAGACGTTGTTGTCCTGCAGTCCAGTGTGGCCCTTCATCCTGAGTTACTGCCCAGGTAGCGTTCTTGCCCTTGAAGAGGGCTTTCCTCCTGATTCCTGCCGCTCTGGGACTTATCACTGAGATCATCATGCTGGCCTGATCAAGCACAGCGCCTTTCGTAATCGTCTTCAAGAGCACGAGCATCGTCGGAAGTGACGGCCCGCACTGAGGCGCACCTTCCATAGCGTCTTATGGACACCGTTCCACACTGAGGCGCACCTTCTACAGCGTCTTATGGACACCGTTCCACACTGAGGCGCACCTTTCATAGCGTCTTATGGACACCGTTCCGCACTGAGGCGCACCTTTCATAGCGTCTTATGGACACCGTTCCAGTTCGGATCAGAGAGCCCCCCTCCCGTCACCGCGACCGGCTGCCTCCGTCCCCAATTAAATCGCCCTTCTGTGTAGTATCGACGCTGGTCACGTAGATATCAATGAGATGTGTGACAAGGGCTACATAATGAGTAAAGAGTTGAAATCTCCTTTCTACAGCTGTGTCAGCCATTTTGTCTTTCTCGGTATACAATTAAAAACAGCGAGAAGATATGATATTTGCCTTAAGATTTTCCATAGTTGAGCACAAAGCTCTTTAAAACCTTTCATTCTCAGTTTAACGATTGCGGGGATTCAGGTTTTACGTATTAGTGACGTGATTGAACGATCACTGCCAACTTGACAATTATTCACTCCATTCGTTGCGACACTGGTGGGAAGCGACGCTTGGGTTGAATAGTCTCACTGGTGTCCAATAAAGCAGATCTGCAGCAATTCAGCTAGATCTAGTTAGGTACCCGCCTTAGATTTTGCTACACCTTCCATACCTTGCCGTAAAGACAGCGATACACCTAAGTCCGTGCAGAAAGTCTCAATTTTAACCACATCATCTGCGATATGTGACATTTACGTTCGCCTGCAGGGAGGGCAGATTATGCCACCCCTCCAGACGTCTCAAGAACCGCTTGTATACTTCTGATGGGACAAACGCTAAGCGGTTTGTCTCAGCATAGTATTCATTTCTATGCGTACGATTTTATGTTTTAATAGATCAGGGTAGGGGGCCAAAACACTGCGAAATTAGGGATGCTGTCTTGGAAGATCGTTGTGCCCATGTTTAGCAACGAGTTTCCATGGGACAACACGTGGTGCGCAAGGCAACGACTACGTCCGATGCCTCAATTTCACAATGAATAAGCACTGTGGTTTTCTCGTCTCCTGTCAGCCGTCAGAGCTCGTGATTATCGAGGGCTACATCCCAAGGGTACCAAGCAATGTAATGCGTTAAATAAGTTGACTCACCTATGAGCAAAAACGTTAGAGTAACTGAGCCACCAAATCGACACCTTAAGGGACCTCGCAAGCCCTGTCCGACAACTGACTACTCGGTTGGCTAGAGACCGGATGCATTTGTGGATACGCCAGTCAGTTTAAGCTCGGAGCACAGTATACGCCATGTCTATCATCTATCGAAATGCCCGCTGAATGTATCACAAATCCAATGGACGGAGCTTAGGTTGGATCTGATGGTAATGAATGGTAATAACCGGAAGGCACAAATCAGCTCAAATACATACTCGGTGCATCTCATATCAACCCCACTCAAAATCGAAACGTTCAAGCGCTCGTTCGTTCAAATCTCATTTCACTTATGTTGACCTCAAGAGCAAGGCGTGCCGTCCAAATGAATCCCTCGGGGAGGCCGGCCATGTTCTCACCATTGGGCCATCCAGGCGAACGCACGAAGCTTGTGACGCAGTGTACTTGTCCGAGCATATGCACGGCCGGTTAGTCATTTCTTCACTCAATTTCCCCGAATTTGTAAAAGTTTGCGCTTTAAATCCGGAAGGGATACTGGAGACAATGGTCACTCCCTGCGTAAGCTGCCTATTGAGCATTGATCCACCTGGCTGCCCGTGCAAGTTACCGTTGGACGTCTTGAAAGGGGTCATGTATGCGGCAGTAATTCATCGAGCGGATGAATTAAAGTTTTCGTGCATTGGGTGACCATTAAAGAGTACTGAAATTGTTGGGTTTGCATGGGAAGGGTCTTTATGGGACCCATAAATCAGACATTCCACACAATTTCTAGGGCATAGCATACGACGATTTCGTTTGGAATGACTCGTTGACACGGCACCGAACACGGCACCGAAAATGACAAGCAAATAAGATGAGAAGTTCCTCCCGGCCAGCTGATATAACTGACTGGGCTTCACAATGGACTTATGCATCTCAGTGTAATGTACTATCTCTTAGGTGACGTAGAGCAAATCGCAAAATTCGTTATCCTCGACACGAAATTCACGTAAAAGATCGCGCGGGTCGCGAGCATAACAAAAGCTTGTGGAAAGAATTGTTCGATCACTTGAGTCCAGTTTCCCTGCGCCCCGTTTTCCAATATAGAACGTTCTGTGGCATGTCTCGTTTCCTCGCTCCACCTTCACATCAAATCACAACGGACTTGCCTGTTGCCGACCGTATTAGCATGACCTCTAGCCCCAAGCTATTACCTATACCACCTGAACTAGCACGCGAGCGCTAAGGCCGGCTGTCGACGGATACCTCCGACTTGCCGACCTTCGCGCGTAATGACCTTGCTCCCCGCCTTCCATGGAGATGTTACGACGTTCTCACATCACACATCACATCACATCGATATAAAACGTTGTGAATGACAGTAGATAGAGAAAAATAAACCCATATCACTTGATATATGAAATAATGGTATTCAGCTCCTTTTTCGGCATTGAGTTTGGAGTTCTATGGTGAGTTATCGACTTTCGATGTACCAGGAGGCACCGGTTGAACAACATTATAATTCAAACATTGATTATCTTCACAGAAATTTACGTTTCAAGATGGGCTCATGCTGACTTGTGAACAGCAGTCCAGGTTGAAACGTACAGTAATGTTAAACTAATTTTTGCATGAAAATGTCGTCTAGGGTCATTCCACGACAAATCGACCGTGGATTTGGTTTCAACAAGTTCAAGACCGCGGAGGTGGTTTCAACAAGATTCCCCCTTCAGAAGTGGCGAGGACAGGTCTATGAAGTAATTATACGACCAAAACATGATTGGGAAAGGCTTAGAGATGTACGGCGCACCGGTGAGCAACTAGAAGCAGATACAAATATGCGTTGACGTCCGAAACCTATTCTGAACTCGCTCTAGTGAAAATAGTTTGCGAAGTATAATGTTTGGAAAAAGTGCATCAGAAACCTAAATGCATGTATTTTCTGAAACAAGGGTTTTATTTAATTATTATATTCAAAGTTAACCAGACATACACGGTGAGCTGGTCTGATCTTTTACTCTATTTTCTGAAGACCATTTTGTTGTTATTATCGGTATGCTCTATTACATCAATTTAATTTTTGTATTACATCAACCAATTTATTGCCGTTCAGACTAAACAAAGAAATCGATGGGGTCTCTTCCAGAACGGGCAAAAATCGAATTTGAACATTGTTGGATCACGCACGGCGGCACGCCAGAAGCCGACGGGCCGGTGTCGGGAGACCAGGCCGATCGGCTCACTGCGTCGGAAACTAGCTTAAAGAAAATCAAAACGAACATGTTTTCAAGAAAATTAAGTCGTCAAATGTCAGACTGGGTCTATAGATATATATATATATATATATATATATATATATATATATATATATATATGTGTGTATAAGGTTGTGTATAGATATTTATTTACCTGGCTGAACTTTATTTCTGTATGGACCCATGTTTTAAAAAAAATGTGATATTCAGATCTCCATTTCACTCTTCTCAAGAATTATACCTCGCACACTGTGCTTGCTAGAGCAAATCGAGAAATAGGGTTCGTAACGCCATCGTGTATTTTCAATCGCTCCTTGTTCTTAATTTGTACTCCGTACGGCTCTAAGCTTTGTACTATCGAGTTTTGACCGTATAATTATGTGATAGACGTGTTTTCGTTACATTTGAAGGAGATGCCCTGTTGTCTTCTGGTCGATCTACCATGGAGTGACTCTAACTAGCTCCCCCTGGTAAAATGACGAACGATATCTTAGCATCAGAACTCTGAGCTCATGATGCTTAACCGACCTGACCTGTTTGCGGTTGGAGACTTGTAGACCTAGCATATGAGCAAAGATCAGAAGAACAGTTGAGGGCATGGGCTTTCGGCGTCCGCCATCCTCAGGTGGATAGAGAGGAAAATGGGGAGAAAACGAAGGAGACAGCGGCACTCCAGTGGCAGGGATCGGATAGGTGAAACACCTCCTCTTCCATCTTCCCCACTCTCCCCTCTCTAGCCACTCGATGACAGCAAACGCCTACAATTCGTACCCATAAGTCTTCTTCTGATCTTCGCTCATCTGCCAGCCTGCAAGTGGCCAACGACAAACAGGTCACTTATATTATGGCGTAAGGTCATTGCCGCCCTCTCCTCCCTCTGTAATGCCGCTTGCACGGTGCCTGGCACCGGCCCATCCCCCAGGTCGGGGACACCCCATTTGGATATTTATCCGGACCAACATACAGCTGTCCACACCGAGCCCGGGTCGGGACCAATGCAACAGGAAGGGGAACGGAAGGAGAGCATGGCTGAAACATGCCTGACAGGGGGACAGACCGCAAGTGTTCAGTCGTCCAACCCTCACACCTGGTGACGACGTGACACGCATGGTGACGACGTGCGACGTTACATGGTGACGACGTGCGACGTTACATGGTGATGACGTGCGACGTTACATGGTGACGACGTGCGACGTTACATGGTGACGACGTGCGACGTTACATGGTGACGACGTGCGACGTTACATGGTGACGACGTGCGCGGCAAGTTGCCGAATACTTGATTCGTTACCTCCGTCCACTGGAAGTAGCTCGGGATGAGCTCCGGAGGATGTGTTTGGAATGGCGTCTCCGGGGAAACCCGGGAGAACCTGTCCTCGAGAGACGCCTGGTTTCGTTAAGCGCACTCCAACTCATTGGAGCTCAGGCGAGGATTATCGTGCTCTTGACCCGTTTTCGCTCTTAGCCCCGTCTTGTGTGCACTGCCGGGTGGTCCTGGGTACGCCAACAGGGCCTTGGGAGGCGGGCACGGAATGCCCAGGCGATGCCGAATGCAGCTATTTCGCCCGCGGCGGTCCTCCCTCCACAACTGACTTGCTATTACTCGCGACCGGACTAACACCTATGTCCTGCAGGCCGGGCGGTGCTACAGTTATCACCGTTGTCTTGTTCGGAACTTGGCTCGGCCATGTCCTAGCTAGCTTCGTCCTCTCCCTCGGCTGCAGGCTGGCTCTCTCTCTTTCTCATGGTTGTATGTAGACTGGGAGCAGGTGCGAGCATTGCTCCGTCGGTGAGTCGCTTGGGACAAATGCGTCTGCTAATGCTCGTTTGGACGTGCGTATTCAAGTGCGCGCTTGAGCCATTTTGGGTGTTGGACGTTGCTATGACCCTGTTGTTCGGGAGGTGCCGCATATGTTTTGCTCTTTGGTTGGCTGTCTGCTGTACATCGCAGAGAACTGACAGCTGTTTTGGTCTCAGGTAGCATTCCCTTCGTTTCATTCTAGCAGACATTGTCCTTGTTGCAATCCAGGGAAGAAATGTTGGGGTATGCAATATGGACAAAAAGTGAAATTACGCGATGTTATTTCAAAGCGAACCTCACTTCACAACGTCAGCACGCGACGCTGGTAAACACGAATTCCGTCGTATACCACGGACCTTGCCCACTTGATGCTTGGTACTCTGTGTTTTTGTGGCAAGGAACATAGGGAGTTCGCAGATGGAAAGGTTCCGATTGGTGTCCGCTTGTTCCTGGCATCTCTGTGGGTCGCCTGGTGTACCCGATGCTCTTCACAATGTACATGCACATGTTAACGGTAAATCGACTGAAATCCGGCCTCAGCGCCTGACTTGTTGATAAAAATTCCGTCGAAGGCTACCGGTTACCTGCTCGGTTGATGCGGGGCTCTTTCAAGAGTACGTCCACAGTTGTGAGACATTTACAAACCAGCCTTTAGGTGCACCGCACTTCTTAAAAATCTGGGCTCCGACCAATTTTTCTGCCATTCGAGATCGGCGTGATTTCGCAAAGAATAGGCAAACTAGCGTCTGCACCCCAAATTGACACCATTGTAGAAACGGGTATTGGGGCTACTGGTTCGCCATTTCAAACAGTTGGACGTTCCAGAGCTATGCTGCATCATGCGATCGTTCATCACTATAGCGGTCGCGCGTCAGCTCGATGTTCGGGTGACGCGGCGTGGTGACGGCTGGAGTAGCCACAGTGCATGCCAAAGGAGCAGTGCGAACACGGCGTAATTGTCTTATACGGTTGAGGCGTGGTTGCCGACAGTTTAGCCGACTGTCTAATGATTTCGAAGCCATGCCGGCCCTAGACAGGATTTCAGTGTGCCTCTATACTATGACATGTCACCTACTTTCTCACTCCCTTGTTTCCGCCTATGCATAAAATAACATGAACATTCAGGCAAGACATAGCCAAATGTCGAAGCGCGGGTCTTGCGAGTTCACTCACCTGCAAATATTGACTATCTTTTGATGCTGACCTTAACATTCCGCTGTTCCCTTAGGTTTGTTACTTTTGCGGGCAGCGCAACCCGACATTCCTGCAATCGTTGCATTCTTGACACACTGATGCACCAGACAAACTTCGCCCGCTTAATTGTAGGCGTTACTTTATTTGGTTATTCCAGCACTGTATCTGAAGCATTCATATACTCCCGTTTTAACCCTATACTCTGGAATGGGCGGCAATGCTTTCGATTGGACAAGCAGTTTGCAAAACTCACCCTGTATCCTCCTATGCAGGCTCAGCAATATGCTAAGTCGCTAGACGGGGTTGCTGCGGAGCACATTTCGGATCGCTTGCGGTGTTGTATGAGTTTCAAGTTTAAACTCATATTATCCCTGCAAACATGTGGCTAGCAGACCTCCGTCTTTGCCAGATCGACTCAATCATCTCGATTTTGGCATTGAACAATCATGCCACACCTGGCATGACAGCTTGTTCTGCTTAGCTTTTTTAGCGGAAGAAACAATCCATCTTGTTTGCTATGCTGCTTTCACGGATCGCGCCTGTCCACATGTCTCGTCACTCATTGCCTTCATGTGCCATGTGCTGGCGTGAATAGTGTAAACACGCTTTTTTCGGGCGTGAACGGGCTTTTTGTGGAAGGGTTACTCGTGACAAAGAAGCTGTTATGAAAGTGGACCCATGAGGGCGCGTTTTATGGCGCATTTGGAAATTTTGTCTACCAATGTGCTTTGATGGGCTTTTCCGTTGTGCAAATTTGGTTTTATTTATGTTTTAAGCCACGAAATTTCGTTGTTACTTGTACCACCCGTTGATGCATTCATAAATAAGATAAGATGAACCAACACCATGGCAAGTGAGCCTTTCACAAATGTTTTAAGATATCCGGTAGGATTTTTCGTTCGAATGCGCGGCCCACCCACATACCTTTGGTGACCATGTTTACACCGCTTCACAGCCACCAACCATAGCCTTAGGACGCTGTGGTCGAGAGGCGACCGCGCATGTCAAAATTTGCAGCGCCCTGTACAGTACATGCTTCTAGTCTCGATAAACGTGAGCCGCTTGGCCTCGCTTCTTGAGGTCGCAGGTACGCGTCGCACACTGGGCCAAAACACGGACAGACGGACGACAAACAGCGTCAGCACGAGAGGCCCGCGCTCGCTCGGCTGTTGTGACATCTTGCAAGCAGCCGGAGCGCAACTCATTGCTGCGGTTGGCGTGAATCTGTCAGCATTCGCACACAAAGACACGTGAAAGTAGGTCGCGTGAAAGGTCACATGAAAGTAATCACGTTTGATGTATTTCTTTCTGGGTGCTCCGGGAACATGAAAACGTGCCAGGCCAGTTAAATGATATTAAATTCTCAAGAATACGACGTCGTTTGGAGGTAACGTAGTGGGGGTTTCACACGTATACCAACTGAACCATAGAAAGGCTGCACTGCGCATGGCTTATAAACGTGGCGGAGACATGCGCTCTTTATGGGAACGTGGCGCATGCCGTTGCGAACTGTTTCCTGGAAGGCCAAACACTTCGCGGCACGCATCAGCCCCACAGTGTAGCAATATATAAACACGGTCACAGCAACAGAGTAACAACAAAGGTAATAGCGGGAGCTGCGTGTTCTTTTAATTATAAAGAAGACCACAACGCTAGGTTGGTTTCAGAGTTCACAAAACGCCATCAGCTTAATTTGTTTTGTATGCAATCGACGTGGCGAGGGTACGCGCTGACGCCGCTGTGTGTGGATTGGGGAGTACGACATGTACGGCACCCACTGCCACATCCAGGCAAGTACAGTAGCTAAACGCCAATGTAAACCCGGCGCAGTGAACAAAAAATGTAGACGCCGCTGCACCAGCCGCAGTCCTGATGACAGCCAAGATAACGTTGCTGGTCATTTGGCATCATGCTTACGTTGTATTATACGTTAAGTTTTTTTGTTGTGTTAACTATTGTCAAAACGTTCGACCTTTCTGTGCTGTCGAAGACTTTGAGTGGTTAATCCCCAGGCTTTGTTTGTCCCTGAGACAGACACCCAGCGGAGCCTTACGCGTGAACGTTATTGAATGAGGCCTGCAGCTGGTGCGTACCCACGCTGTGCGCCATGTAGCCTCGCGACAGACCCCGTCGTCAGGTCATCCTGGGGCTTGGGTGTACCGACTGCGTGTTCAACTGAGTAACCACACACAGAAGAGGTCACATAGTAGGCATGTTGAATGGACTGATCACAGCAACGGACCTAAAACATGCATCCTACTTCGTATTCAGGCCGAAGTGGTATTTGACCGCTTGACCTGGTTGACACGAGGGAAGCACATGCCCTATAACACCTGCTGATGCGTGGCTGATGTCCTTTATAGGTCATGCGGGTGCGAACCCATACACCCTCCACATCACACAACTCAGCCAAAGGAAGCAGGCGCATTCAAGCTTGTTTAGAAAGAAGCACCGTCTCCCAGTTCCTTTGACGTGACTCAACCTGAGGTGGTGCTTAGTCTATGTGCGTGCACAAAACTACTATGCGATGATGTAGCAGATGCCTTAATCTATCTATTTTAACTTGTCCCATGCCATTGTTATGTTAGTCAGACAGATACTGGTCTCCTAAGTATATATGTGGACACCAATGCTAATTCCACTCTTTTCATCAGATGTGAAAACTAGACCGGGTAGCCAAGCACCTATAGCGTGGCCGCTGCCGTGTCTTACTCACCCGTGCTCGAGGCGGTGGTCGGGTCCCATCGGCAGCGGTCCCATGTGGCCGGGTCCCAGGTGTGCCGGTCCCATGTGGCCGGGACCGTGCATGGGCCCGCCCAGGTGCTGCGGGCCGAACGGCGGGCCCGCGTGAGGCGCAAACGGCCCGGAGAAGCCGACGGGCGGCCCGTGCGGCCCGGGCGGCGCCGGAGGCCCGTGCGGGCCGCCGCTGAAGGGCGGCATCGGCGAGAAGGCCGGTGCTCCGCTCTGCGCGCCGCCCGCGCCCGGCGCGCCGGCCAGGCCGTTGAAGTGCGGATGGAGGCCGGGCGGCGGCGCCACCGGCGGGCCGGCCGGAGCCGCGTACGGCGCCGGCGACGGCACGAACGGCGCCGGCGGGCCGGGCGGACCGGGCCCGGCCGGCGGCGTGAAACTGTGCTGCGAGTGAGGCGTGCCGGGCCCGGCCAGGCCGAACGGCGGCCCGGCCGGCGCGCCGGCGTCCGGCGCCAGCGGGCCCTTCCAGGCCGGCGCCGGCTCCGAGTCCAGCACCGGGAACACTGTCAGCGCAGCCACCGCGGACCACCGGCACGAGCCTGCCGACCGGAACGCCGTTAGTGTGAGACAGCCGGCCAGGCGGTTCAGGGGCAGGTCACCACAGCCACGGCCGACCACCAGGACGTCCCGGCCACCAGCGCGAGCCTGCTGACCAGGACACCGGCAGTGTGAGGCAGCCGGTCAGGAAGCTCAGAGCAGGTCACCACAGCCACGGCCGACCACCAGCGCGAGCCTGCTGACCAGGACACCGGCAGTGTGAGGCAGCCGGCCAGGCGGTTCAGGGGCAGGTCACCACAGACACGGCCGAAGACCAGGACATCCCGGTCAACAGCGCGAGCGTGCTGACCGGGACGCAGTCAGTGTGGGGCAGCCGGCCAGGTGGCTGACAAAATAACGGCCAGCAAGCATTTCATTAGCATCATGCTATCAGGGGCGCAGCCAGAGCTTTGGTAGGAGGGGCACAAGGTTGACAAAGGACCCCCTGATAGTAAAAGCCCCCAAATCGCTGAGTATGACCAGTTTGCTGTCGTGGACATGTTTTATAATATATATATATATACATATATATATATATATATATATATATATATATATATATATATATATATATATACATATATATATATATATATATATGACAAAAAATATATTTTATGCATTTTTATACCTTCTGCAACTGGAATATAAGCCAGACGCTATCACGAGATCAATTCTGCCGTAAGTTTTTATTAAATGAATTGACAAAATCATGCGTTAAATACCTGCATGACATTAATCACCGACGCTCTTCGTTTTACAATAGCCCTGTGGACTCCTTTTAGACCGACAGAACTCAGAAAATTTTCAGAATTTGTATTTGGTCGTTCAGAAATAGCAAGATTCCGCAAATTTAGATTGTAGGTCAAATCGGGTCAACAGTTGGTACTAACATGGCCAGGGTGCGTTGGTCTGAATATCTTCAACATTCAGTCAGAACTGATAAGTGGTACAAGTTATGTAACGTAGTTTTAAGCATGCACGCTCGCATATCTTGAAACATAAAACTCGGCGCCAGGCGTTGCAGTCTCCCGAGGCCTCTTGGCGTTGGTTTTGCGGCCAACACTTGGCTGTGGCCAGCAGGTGGACGAAGAAAGTGAGGCATCTGAAAGAAGTACCTTTGAATGCTTTTGGACACCACATTGTAGTTTTAGAGACATTTCAGGGTATACATCACCCGTGTGGTTCTTAGGTTGGTGACAATAACGTATTGGTATACAGTACCGCGGAGTGGTGCTGGAACCTGGTTGTGGAGCTGTAAGAGTAAAGGTAAAATTTCTGCCGTATTGCTGTAACTATTAATCTGTACAAAGAGCATCCTCAGTGATAGAAAGGATTTGCCGAGAGCAATCCTTGGACTGTACGAATCATGGGCGAAGGAACAGGGGAGCCAGAGGAGCCATGGCTCCTCTTTTCAAGGTGGGGGGGGGGGCAGTAGTGTTAACTGCCCCCCCCCCCCCATTTATCAGATTAAGGTTGTGTTTAGCTTAAGTTCGCACCAGATTTAAACTTACATACCGATTTGCCCAGTTCACCAGCCATCTTCCCCAAGATGCGTCATCTTTTTCGTTCGCTCATTAACCATCGCTCAATGTCACAGCCGCAGGCCGGCGCCACGCGGCTCATGGAGACTGCAATGCCGGGCGTTCAGGCTGTTGTTGCTGTGACTTGCGTGCGCGTATGTTCAAAACCACATTACATAGTTTTTTGTCAGTAGCCACTTCTGACTGAATCTTGAACATGTTAAGACGAACATGGATAAGCCATGTTACTCCAAGCTTAGGACCCCATTTCATCTACAATATACGTTCAGGGATTCCTCAATGTCTCTGAAGAAAACAAACAAGCACGGATCTAAAGCTTGTGTGGCAATTATTGGACCACCTTTGGCGATCAGGGATGTTGTTGCGTCAATGAGAATTCTTGTGCTGATCCGGGGCCAACTGCGCGGTTAAGGCCCCCATGTCAGGGAGGGTAGCAATGTGATATGATATATCCTCCCAATGGCCTCCGGATCGACCAGGAGATCCCGCCCCGTGCCGCTAGAATGACACCCAGAAGACGCTTTGCGATGGAACGGAGTGGCCCTTCAGCTCTTGACCGGAGCCGGCAATGTGCCTTTGATGCTCTTCTCAAGGGGCCCCTTGCCTGGAAGGAAAAAAGGGGCCTCATTATTGTTGAGTGGAGTGGAGGTCTCATTATTGTAGTATGAAGTATGAAGTGTGAAGTCTCATCATTATTGTATCTCACAGAGTAGGTCAAAATGGATTAAAAAACAAACAAGGTCATCCCATGTTTGCCCAAGAACATTCATGTTTTCAGAACAGATTAATGAAAAAGCGCATCAAAAGGTTTGAACATGCCCGCCCACAACCCCGAGAGCAGGGGCAACGATGGTATGGGTTGCAGGTTCCGTAAACGGAACGGCGTCGGCCACTACAAGCGCCACCAGACGGCTGGCGCCGTCTTAACTGTCTTATGGACAGATTAGTTGTTAAGGAAACATGAAAAGTAGAGAATCTACCTTTACACTTCCAGTTCCACCACCAGATTCCAGCACCACTTCGCGGTGCTTTAAGGGCCAATCTGCTCTGATCATCAGTCTAAAAATCGTACACGTGGAAATGCGCCCAGACTGCCCCGTAGATGTAAGATTTGATGTCCTGAAGCGTTCAAAAGTACTTCCTCCCGAAGCGTCATCATTTACGTCCACCCGTTGGCCACGGCTCAGCATTAACTGTTGAACCGACGCTGCGCGGCCTTTTGAGACTGCGGCGCCTGGCGTCGAGGTTCTAAACTGAAGTTTGCGAGTGCGCATGCTCAAAATTATGTCACATAAGTGTTTTGTTCAACTATGTTCATATAAGTTTTATAAATAACCAACCGTTTAAGTGTTTGAAGTGTTTACTACACAATTCAAGCGTTTAAAAATTTCAGAACCCTTATCATTTCCGTCCACCGGTGGGCCATAACAAAAAATTAACCACTGAGCTAACACTGCGCGCACTATGGAGACTGCAACGCCTGATGCCAGGGTTTTTACTGCTTAGATCGGCGAGCGCGCATGTTAAAACCACGTTATATACATTGCATCACTAATCGATTCTGACTGTATGTTAAACATTTCCAGACAAACATGGCTTGGCGATGTCAATACACATATTTGACCACTCGATCTACGATCAAAATTTTCATCCTCAAATATTGATCAAGCATTACGATCTACAATCTACCTTCGCGATGCCCTCAATGTCTGTAGAACGCAGATATAAAACATAATGAAAAAGCTTCTGAGTTCTATCGGTTTAGAAAGAGCCTACTAAGCCATGGCAAATTAAGGACACCGGTGCTCGGGCTGCCGGCTGTGGCTGTGGCTGACTATCCCGCCCTGCCGCCTAGCGAAGTGGCAGATTAAGGACACCGGTGCTCGGGCTGCCGGCTGTGGCTGTGGCTGACTATCCCGCCCTGCCTCCCTTTATCCCGCCCTGCCGCCCGGCGAAGTGGCAGATTAAGGACACCGGTGCTCGGGCTGCCGGCTGTGGCTGTGGCTGACTATCCCGCCCTGCCGCCCGGCGAAGTGGCAGATTAAGGACACCGGTGCTCGGGCTGCCGGCTGTGGCTGTGGCTGACTATCCCGCCCTGCCGCCTAGCGAAGTCTATAGTTGGCCGGCTCGCGCGCCCGCGCGACCGGCGGACGGCGTATGTTGCTCTGCGGTGGTTACCGCGATGGCTCGCGGGGCGGCGCCCGCGGCGGGAGGTGACGTCGCGACCCGGGGCGGCGTGCATGTCGTCATATATCGTTGTGTGGTTGTTCGAATTCAAAACAAGTAGAACTGTAAACCTTAGGATGCTCGAGAATTAATAAAATGTGATCGAGTTTAAAAAATGTCACCGGCGATTTATTCCATGCGGTCGTTAAACGCCTCATTTCTGCAGTTTATTGACTTTAACAAGCGCTCGGGTGGAGGGTCAAATTGACTCGCCCCCCGAAGATTTTTCCATAACGGTTTTCGAACAGCGCGGCGCAGCTGCGCCATGTGTTGATAACTGTAGACAATTGAATAGCAGATCACTTGGCATAAAAATGAGATGTGCTTTATAACTTCGCTGATCTATGGCAGGTATGGCAGATCTATGTCAGGCTATGGTTTCAGCGAAGTCAACTTCTAGGGAATCGTCCAATCTGATGCAACAACGGAGTGTTTGACGAAACCATACATCTCTGAGATGCTTTCTTTGGCAACACGAATATTTAATGAGCAAATTACGTTGACCAAAGGTCAAATATAAAGGTCAGACCACAGTCAAAACAACCTGTTTTGTTACTCTGGGCTTGCTGTATGGGATAGTTTCTGGTGCTCATTTCGAATTTCTTGACAGTGGGAACCGCGTTGTGCATGTTCCATGGACTTCTTAGACGTCAGAATAGTAATTGACCTAAAATGACCCGGGTCAACATTTTGTTTTTAGAAACATGCTGCCCAGCGTAATCTTTCTGGCTTATTCAAACGCAAAACTCAGAGCAGTCCTGTATTATTCTGGTCACCATGACCTTCAAAAGGTCAAACAAGGTCACTGATTGAAATGAACATGTGACCCTTTGCTTAGAAACAGTTATCCAGGCTCTGGGAGCACCCAAGGGACCAACCTGGAATTTGACCTTGTTTGACCTTATTTGACCCAAAAGTCATGACCTAGGAACCTCAAAACCTCAAACCTCAAAGTTTGACCTAAATGATTTCACTTACAGGTCAACACACCCTGTGGATTTGGTGTTTCTGGCTCTCTTAGTTCCCGAGATCTCGAGGGGTCAAATTGACCCCCAACCGAGCGAAAGGTGTCTGGCCGGCCACCCGGGCGCATGTTAAATCATGTTGACAGGATTGATTTCACGGTAGCTTCTGGTTTCTGCTCTAGTTACAACGTAAAAATAACAATGAAACGAAGAAAACCGTATCCCTTGTTAACAAGTAAACTATAGCCGGGGATATTTTTTTGTGGGAGAGGGGGACAACCATAAAGGGGGCTTTTGTCAACCCCGTGTTCCTCTTAGCAAGGCTCTGGCTACCCCTTGCCTACACACAAAAGCAGATCAAGTCATCTACGTTGAATGATGGGCAATTAAATGTCCGTTGGGATAATTCAAACCTAAAGTAGGTAGCTTCCCGGCGGCATTTTTCTGGGGTGGTGTGGTGTAAGGGAAGGTAATTTGGAAAAAGGTACTGTTACATGTGTCCAACACATGTTTACATCTCAATTTGTAGCAATGCTGATACAGAAATGTGCAACAAAGCAGCCATACCGACAATCCGCGGTCAGTCATTCGGAGACAGCCGGGCCAGGACAGTGACCACCGGCGGCGGACGGGAGCAGGGCTCAGACAAGGAATATATAATAGAATTGCCTTTATTCTGTGGTTTGGTTTTCAAAAGAAAATGTCCAGTTTTATGGCTTTTGTCACATGGTTTTTGGCAGTTTCAAGCTTCCGAATTTGTTTCCGCCTAAAATGCCGCGACAATTCTTATCTCTTGAAAAGCAGCCAGCGAAATGACGGCGCATGCAAAATCTGTTGTACTGTGAGTCTTCGATTCACTGTCAAAATTCTCAACAGCCTATGTTCAGGCCATATTTTGGCATTTACCCTGTATAGACAGATACCTCCTCAATGACCCAAAATGCCTACTCGCTCGTGGAATTTTGGCTCCCCAGGAAAGGCAAAGTTGAAATGGAACAATAATCTTGATCTTAAGCAGCTGGTTAGCCCTATTTCCCGAATGACATAGCTGAGTCGGATAGGCAAGAGTATGCACCAGTGAGAAACGGCTCTATATGCATATCTAGAAGAGCAGTCATTACATTTGAATAAAGAGCGATAACCTCCATCTCTACCCCCCCCCCCCCCCTCCCCCCAACGCCCGGTCATCGGGCTTGTTTTCCAGAAAAGCTTCTGAAGTACGCCCTAAGCTTGCCCCCCACTTTTTGGAACGTTTCTACACCTATGGTACGAATTAATTTTGAAAGACATTCAGTAACATTATTTTACTATGGTCATCGTTGCGCGCTCGGCGCCCGTCCCCTGGCGTTTATTCCAGTGGCCAACGGCGTTCGGTTTTTACAGCTGCGACCCAAGCCATCGCTATCCTTGCTCCCCGAAATTACAGGCGTGTCACTGGTGCTTTATGACGCACTCAGCTACTGGGGCTGTATGGCGCTACCAGCCTTTCACCTTGGCGGGAAGGCCGAGCAGCCCTGGGAATCGAACCCCATACATGTAGTTTCCCAGACGAGCCGTGGTCAACACGCGCAGTGGTTAACGCAGGCGCGTGAGCCACTACACTATCGGCACCCGACGCGCAGGCTCAAATATCTTGATGGTGTTTGTTTCACTAGTCGACCTTGCAAAATAATGAACGTTCTCAGGAAAGATGGGATGGCGCTGCGCGTTTTGAACTCATTTGGACCCACTCCATTCAGTGCTAATGAGACCCTTTATTTCTTTGCGGTACAGAGGGCCCCTTGAATACAACACTACGGGACCCTTCGTTGTCCTCGGTCAAGAACTGAAGGGCCATGCTGTACTATCGCGGTGTGTTTTCCGGACGTCATTCTGGCGACACGCGGCGGCATCCCCTGGCCGATCTGGAGGCCCTTAGAGGGATACATCATGTCACATTGGTCCGCTCCCTTACGCGGGAGGCCTTCTGACCCGCGCAATTGACCCGAGATCGACACATGAACCGTTACTGACGCAACAACGTCCCTGCTCACCGCGTGGTGTCAAATAATTGGCGCATAGACTCCACTTCGGCTTAACGGAGCTATGCTGAAAATGGCTAGAGGGCCCATCGTTCGGTACTGGGGACTTTGACTGGCACAGGGCTTTTGTATTACCTCAATGTGAGCACTCATCATAAGTTCTTGTTCCGTTCAACTGTCCGAGGGCCCCGACCAACGCGAGAGACACTGCCATTCGGGCTCGCGTCCCCGCCCCTGTTGAACAAATCTTCCCCTGACTGATTCAAGGTCCCTGTTGACACAAAATACCCTGTTAGGCACTGTGGGCCCCGAAATGATACACGAACCGGACCGATGTAAATCGCAGGCCTAGCCTTGTCCCTGCTTGGAAAATGGGCCCCCAGAACTCGGGACAACACGGAGCTGACTGCTCGTTGTTCGTGATCTCTGGCCGAAACAGAGGAACACTGTTTAGGGGGTCCTGACCGTGCAAGAGATGATCGTACTGACATTTGAGATCATAACCCTATGGGCTGTGATCTCAAATGGTGGGGGGGGGGGGGGGGGGCTTTAATGTGATCTACAGCCTGCCCTTCGGACAATTCAGCCATCTCATCGGGCCCTTGATATTTGGTCTCGAGAGATCCTTTGGCCCCTTTTTGGGCCCCCTCTCGAACACCGCCCCGACTCGGTGCCATTTGCATCCACAAGACCCCTGTTCGACGCTGTTGCCCCTAACCGACGCAGGAGCCCCTGATTGTGTCAGGGACCACTAACATTGCAAATCACGGACCTCGTTCCCGTTTCTGCTTGAGAAATGGGTCTCAAGGGCTCAGACGGACATGAAACTGACTGTTCGGTGTTTGTGGCCTCTGACCGTTCTAGACAACCGCTTCGTCTCAGGGATTCCTAAAACGGCGCAAGAGGACCTCTGACTGATATCGCAGGTCACGAGCCCACGGGTCACGATCCTTTACGTGACCTACAGTCCACCGAGCCCACATGCCATACAACCGGGCCTTTGATTGTCGGGTTCAGTGGGCCGCCCGGGCCCCTCTTCGGGCCCATGACACACTTCCCTTGGTCGGCTCGGGGCCTTTGCCAGCACAAGACCCTCTGTTTGGAGCCGTGGGCCCCTGACAGATACAAGGGCCTCGACCAGTGTAAATTACCGGCCAAGGCTTTTTAGCTGGTTGGGAAGTGGGTCCTCAGGCCCGTACCGACACGGAGCCGACTATGTGGTACAGTGGTACCTAACCGACATATAGGCCCATATCGACTCAGGGTCCCCTATCGGCGCAAAGGGCCCTATGGCCACTATTTGAGGACCCGTCTTCGTAGGTTTGGGCTCCTGAATAAGAATCGGACCAGCCCTGTATGCCCTTAGACCCTCCAGTCAGGCCCATGATTAACGGACTGGGTGGACCCTCTGGGCTCTTCAGGCCTCCTCGAATACTGTGTCCGGCCGACTCGGAGCCCTTTGACAACACAGAGGCCCTGCTAGGCACCGTGGGGTCCGAGCAATGTAAATCGCTGGCTCCGGCTTTATCCTTGCTTAAGAAATGGGCCCCATAGGCCCGTGCCGCCACGGAATCGACTGTGCGTTACTGGTGGCGTCTTATCGAAATATAGGCCCTGATCAGCTCAGTGGGCCCTTGATCACGGCGCAGGGCCCTCTGGCTGGCATTTGAATCCCCGGCCCGCAGGGCCGGGGCCCCCGAATGAGACCTCTCGCCGGCTTTTCGGGCCCTTCAGGCCCTCAAAGCAGAAAAATGGTGCTGATCCGTCACATTATGAAATGCATTGATGGAAAAGATTTAATCGTTCGCACATGAGCATCACCCTGGGAACTTCTTACGGAGTGCGCTCCAGGCGAACCTTTTTCCCAAGCAGGCATAGGCAACGCGCCTTGCATCCCACCGATCATCCTTGCGCACGTATGCGCACCCTGTGTGATCTTGCGCGCGTATCAAGCTGTGTGATCTTGCGCACGTATCAAGCCGTGTGATCTCACGCACGCATCAGGGTGTGATCTTGCACGCCACCACCTCGCCTATGGCCCCTGTCAAGTGACCAACGCTGACCCGCCAGCAATGAATATGGGTAAAAAGGTATACTGGGCTAAGAAAATGCAGAAAATATCTCTTAACTGCCGGCACACCACGTACCTGAATATATCACCACCGCATTCTTGTTGTACCACGTAGTGCCATGGCAGTACCTCATGCCTATGCTTAATCACACCAGTTCTTATATATATATATATATATATATATATATATATATATATATATATATATATATATATATATATATATATATATATTATGCTGGTTTGGAAATGCTGGCGGATTTCTCATAAGGTAACACCTGGATCCATTAAAAGATGAACTGCAATACACGGAAGCTTCATAAATATAAAGCGACCGGTATTAAGGGATACGACTTTTATAATATTGAATGATTACTTTCTGCAAACACCATACTGAAAGAACATTGCACGAACATCACGAGCATTTCGGCCACTCTCACGTTCTGGCCCCTAAAACGCGGTGCTACTGTAGGCCCTAAGGGCTGTCCGGAGGACGAGCGGCCAAACGGCAGTGTTTCGGTGACACGTGCCGAGCAAAGGAAAGATAATGGCCGGCAGGCGTGAGTGTTACCAACGACTAGTGAACTATTTCTGAGCTTCTATAACTAATCTTTGCTGCTCAAAGGGCATGCCAAGTTTTTTATTTATTTCATTTCTTATTTTATGCCATTACCCAAGAACAGGTAACTAGGAGTGCCCCTCCATTAATCCCAGCGACGCATAAAACCGTACGTTAACACCAGAAAACATAAAATCAAGTCGCGGCACTCCCAACTAGAAGATGAAACAACGTAAAGAAGCAGGCGAAGAGGTGGTGCAGATCCGAAGGAATTGTGTTATGTGACGGGCAAGGCAAAATCATAGATGAGAAGGCTTGAAGTAGTCATTGGCCAAAGTCAGCTAATGACGGCCCCCTATAACCGTCCAATAAGCTACAACCACTAAATTAACCGTGTTAGTAAGGGTTGTACAGTCATACAAGTCGGAGGGGGCAATTACCTGGTCATTTTCGTACTGGGTTTAAGCTGGACATCCAGGGAGTCCACCCAGCTAAGCAGAGCTTGTTGATGGGAGAACTCCCGGAGCCAGCGCCGTAAATTTGGGTACATATGCGTGACTTTAACTATATCAAAACTTGGTTATAGAACATGAAGGAGGTCAAATATGAAGTGCATTGGATATGTGCAGCGCAAAGGATTGCAATATCTTCAAATATGTTGG
The DNA here is from genome assembly GCF_011947565.3 of Pollicipes pollicipes. Classification (NCBI taxonomy): domain Eukaryota; kingdom Metazoa; phylum Arthropoda; class Thecostraca; order Pollicipedomorpha; family Pollicipedidae; genus Pollicipes; species Pollicipes pollicipes. Next base: position 10,547,752 of record NW_023597054.1, read on the forward strand.
TTGCGTTAATATGTATTCACGAAATGCTTGCGGATGATGTTCTTAACGATGGTTTTGATGCAGAGATATCAGTAATTCTTGGAAAATATGAAACCATAATGTCGTTCCATAGTTTAAAGCCAAGGCAAGATACTGAAAATAGTCTATAATTACGATCAGAGGAGGGTTGGTCTAAATTTTTTACTCGTCTCATATCCATCCCATTTGATTCGTAGAGCTTGTATGTTAAATTGAATGATGCAGGGAGCTTTGAGGTTACAAATGTGCGCATCACAATAAGATTTGGGATTTAGCGATATCCGATGATTTCAAAATTTTGCATCGTTTAAAGAATGGCTCTGAGCTTTGTGGAGGATACACATTTTGTATAAGACCTACAGCTTTTTTTTGCAAACTTACCGATCTAGTTGAGAAGTATCATTTACGCCCCACATCAAGCAGCAGTAATTGAAATAAGGAAGAATCAAAGTGTTATAGAGTAGATGTGACGTTGTCTTATCAATAAAGAGCCTAACCCTACTTATTATTCCAATATTTCTACTTCCTATGCTTGCAAAAAAATTAATGTGGCTTGTAAATTTAAGGGATTTGTCAATGATAACACCAAGGTATTTGATTTATTTTTTTCTTCAATAGGTGAATTATTAATTTGCACATTTAGTTGGAAATGCGAAGAAAGGGTAGTGTAATGCAGCGTAAATGTTTTTGACACGTTCAGGGAAAGGAAATTAGCAGTAAACCAGCAGTTAAGTTGCTCATGAACTAAGCGTCAAAGCGTCAAGGTCCCAAGTCCTCGTTTGTCTGCTCTTTCTCGGGCGAACGTCACGGCTCGGCAGCAAATTCTAATATCCTGGGATCCGTGCTGTCTTTTACTGATGCTTAAATTCTACTTTAAAGTTCGCAGTTGTTGCACCATGATCCATCGCCGTGTATCAGGCCACCATGATTTAACTTGGTAGTGTATATGCTCTCGGCAACGCGCTTCTCCGAGGTGTTAATTTGATTGGTCCCGAACGCTACGTTTCATTTTGCCTTCATGCCAATCATTGGCAGAAATTATAAAAGAGCTTATATGTGAAGTTCTTCCATGCGCATTTTCCTTTCAACTAATTCATACACATGTGACAAAACCACATATGTGTAAGTGGCTGCTAGTGCCCTGCACACGCGGGGGGGGGGGAGTACTCGAGGCTGACTGGATTTGCATGGACTTTATCCGAGGACCACTAGTCAGCGCTACCCTATGACCCTGCAATTCACTCGATGACAAATATGCATTCACCTGTTTGTATAGCCTGTCTATGCACGGTAGTTTCACATAAACCCACCTTGTTTGTTTCGATTTTCTACGACTTCATCCCGAATCTGACGCATTTTAAATCAAGAGCGTACTGCATAAACGGCGGGCACCATTCGGGTGCTCTAGATATCCACTTTCACGCAAAAAAAGTTAATTTTTTGCGGGACGTCGCCTACACGACTGGGGATCAGAAGACCCACACACCTCTGGCCGTATCTGTGATAAGAGGACCGCTTCCTTAGTGGACATGGAATGGGCCGAATTGTGATGCAGTATGATGAGGGAAGGAAATGAGCCGAGTGTCCAATCTGTACCTCCTGGTGAACTTAAGGTCTATTATTTTCAACAAATTTCCAACTCAGAAGGCCGAAACACCACGAGCGCGAAGCCTTTCTTGCTGATATAAACTTTCCACTTTAGTCAAAGCGCCGACCGCGTTATCTTTTGTTAAGACAGCCATCCGTTGACCCGTCTGGTCGCCAGCTTATGCCTATGCCTTTCTTGGCATCGGATAACAAATCTAAGTGGCCGAAATCCGGGGAGAGAAATTAGGTTTTAGGGTGGGTAAGATCAGCTTAATCGGCTCAGGTCCCCATAGCCGATTTTAGAAAGTGACCCCCCTCCCTGTCTAGGGAGGTCAGACATAGAGCGCGAGCCGGCCATGTGTTGTCCGTCTGTCGGCTGATTATGAGGTCTTCGAAGTGTACCACCAGCACGCCCAGCCAAGTCAGGAGCGTCGCTGACGTGTGAGGAGTCGCCCCGTCCAGCCAAGTCAGGAGCGTCGCTGACGTGTGAGGAGTCGCCCCGTCATGCTGGCACCAGATGTTTTCCTTTTTGCCCTGGAGCCTAGCTCCAGCTGCCTCCAGAAGCATACTGACGTCCGCTTCTTATTGACCGTGGCCGTGGAGTCGTCAGCACACTGGAGACAGACGTGACCAGCAAGGCCGCTGGAACTCAGGCACACCACGCTCTCACCTTAGGCTCTGCGCTAGGCTGTCTGCACGGTTTCTGACAGCTCCGAGCACCACATCTAAAAGTTTGGATGTGTGCATTGTCTAATTCAGGTGGATGAGGGCTCCGTCGCTGAACCAGGCTCAGCTCAGACACCCAGGATCGGCCTCCGTCTTCGTCTTTAGCCAGGGCTCAAGTGTCGCAAGCAACATGCCGCTGTTTATTGGCTTCTGTCAGCTTCTGTTGGATGGCCATGTCATAGGCATAATTTGAGGTCGTTTTCCAGAAAATGCCATACAGTTGTGTGACTAGTGCTGACTTCCTGGGCTACTCTTTATATGCCTTTGATTGGTCCTTGGCGGTGAAAGACCTGAGTTTTGCTATGCCCACTGCCGTTTTTACCGTATCCACACACCTTTCACTCTCTTTTGGCTCCGCAAAGACCGTTTGAGCGACGTACAGGGTTTTGCGAATAGCTCTGGGCTGCATTTGCGTTGCGACGCTGGAACCCGTAGACCAACGCAGGCTAACTTTTGCTTTTTACTCTGGGCTGCGCAGCTCCATGATGCCATGGGAATCTGGGGCACACCAACTAAAACTTAAGTGCAAATTTCGGATGTGTCCGGTGGCCAAAATCTGTTGGGCGGACTTCATTGCACGTCCTCTAAGGGAAACATTTCGGTACATCTCCTCCTTCACGAAATCGAAATTATCCTGCGATTTATGATTTGTCCACTTTTCAAGGAGTGCATCACAATAAGACGGGGCATGATTGCAAAGAAAGCACTATTGCAGTTGGATATATTACTGCCAAGGTTAAAGGTAAACATGGAAACCAAGTAATATGCTGCGTTGAAATACAGAAAACTCGGCGCCAAGAACGGAAAATGAGCATGCGTGCAGCGGTCGCTGGAGAATATTTAGTGACATGAGAAGGGTGATGTGAGGCATCTCCTCCCCCTGCAAGGGGCAAAAGACAGCGATGTGATGTAATTCAGAAAAGGCATGCCCGTTGGCGGCATGCACTAATGCTAGGTGGTGCTCGTGTTCACATCTTAACATAGGTCGTGCAGTGGCATGGTTTGCTTGTCCTAAACTGCAGGCAGGTTGTGCAAAAATGGGGACAAGGATTTCGGGTGAGCATTTTCCTTTGTGAGGCTGATAATGTTACGTGCATTGGTGTTTGGAATGCGCCAACCACAGCAACAGAACATAAAAGTGACGCACGAATAGCGGCACCAGTGTAAATCCCGGGGTGTAAAAACAAATAATAATGGTAATAATAATGCAAACCAACCAAAAACCCCAGGACACGTACTATCGGACGAAAAGAAGGTGCACGTGCTTGCGTGGCATGAAGGCTTGCCACACGGATATAAAATCAGGATATTTTACTTTTCACTTGGCACGTTTGCAGGGATGAGAAAGCCTCCACAACTTGATAGGGAGTGCACAAGCACACTGTTGTACCAATCTATGAAACGCAATAGTGCCAGTGCTTAACTCGTGTTTCCCAAATGTCTGGTGTCAAGGTAATGCCAAGCATACAGAATACTGTTGGCCGATGAGCCGTCCTTGCCTCCTGTTTCCTTTTACACGAAAGCCCTCGCTTTTTTCCTTTCGGCGACACGTTAAGCCCCGAACGCGCCGTGCCATGACATGGAAGATAACTCCTATCCTGTGAAGCATTACACCGAGCCGGCGGCCCGGCTGCGGTATCAGCCGGAGCATCTCGCCCTCGCAGCACGCGCCGTGCCGTAATCGATCGGCGTCGGCGGTCGATCAGGCCCGTCACGCCGCCGCCGCCGCCGCGCCAGCTGAGAGCGCCGCTCGCCGCCCGGCGCTTACCTCCGTCCTCAACGCTCCCGTCGGCGCCCTCTGCCGGCCGTTCTCGCCTGTTAGCACCTGGTTCAGCCCGCCGCGCTCACATGGCCGCGGCAGTCGGCCCCGGTCAGCACAGGTCACCGGCTGCTGCTCCGCGCGCGTGCCGTCGGCGCCGCCGCCGCCGCCGCCGTGTCCACTGCGCTGCCCCAGAGCGGGAGGCCGCATCCCCGGCTCTCGCTGCTCAGATGGGCCGGCACGCCACAATAGCGCCGGCCGAAAATCGATACGTGCGCATGGCGAGTGGCAGCGGCGCTGCGGCTCTCCCTGCCGCTCCCCTCGGCGGCCGGCGTCGCGGCGGAGAGCTGGCTGATCTGTCAACAGACGCGAGCGGCGCGGCCGCGCGGGTGCGGCGCGCCGCAGCCGCCGCCGAGGCGCACCAACCTGCGCCGGGGAGAGAGCGTGCCGGGCGCTGGGGTGCGGCGCCTCGGCAGCGCATCTGACGGGATGTGCACCAGGAGAAGAACATGCGGCTGCCGGTTGTAGGAGTGCCAACAAACTTAGAGAACGCAGGCGACCCGGTTTCGATGGCGTGGGCCCGTTGGCGGGTGGGAGTCTACGCGGCGCGCCGCGCAGGCCGGGTCGGCAGCGGAGCTCACGAGCTGACGGCAGGCGCACACACGGCGCTGGTGTGGTCGCGCACGGCGTGTCTCCCAGTATCAGCGATGCCGCAAGACGGAGATCACTTACATACTTTTTGAAGCGCTGACAGACAGCATGACCCATTTTTTCATTGGACAACCACTGAAGAGAGCAGCAGTTTGAGCACGATGCCTTTCGGGACAAGCTGACTTGCCACAGTCAGTGGTACTTCACCACGCCGACGGCTCCCCACCCAGAGCGCGCAGACTCCACGCAGCGGCGATGCATGACCGTCGGAGGACCAGCGCACTCAGGTAACCGTCGCCGGGCGCGTGTATCAATTCCCCAGACACCACGTGATTTCTGCTCGAAAGAACTGTAAGACCAGCGAAGTTCCCGGGCTGTCCAGCTGATTGTCTAAACTTCCTTCCACCGCTATGCTAAGATACACGATTGGGGTTAAGTGTACAGTGAAGAGCTGTTCGTATTTAACAAGGCAGTGGCTTTGAGGCCGCCTGGTTCTACCAAACTCCAATTCGTCATATTCCAATGAGATCCATGCAGCGCATTACGTGTAACGTAGTGAACGACGCGCATATGTCACGCCATTCAATGGTTACTTCATTAATCTCTTGCAATGACAGGCGGCGTTAAGTAGTCGGCTGCTTACATCTGCGAGCTGCATAAGCCTGGCGAGCGTTAGCCCCTGTCATAAGCTACAACACGGCGTCCTGTTTACTCTCACACAAGGATGATTCAGCCTCATTTTTATCTACCGAAAGCAGGATACCAACCAGCCTCAAGATGACTTCTGCGGGGCAATCTTAACCGTATGCCAAAATATCTATGTGCGGCAGCGTAACTGAGAACCACATCCTCATCACAAACTTTTTATATAGATTGGAAAAAACTTTCGATCTTAGACCATCTCTAACTCTTGAGGACATTAAGAACGCTGTGCAGGTCGCATGTGGAAAACGTTTTTAATATCGAGGAGTGCAGGCAGGGATGTGGCGCCATTTGAAATATGAGGAAGACCCAAGTACGTAAGCATATCCCCAATATAAAGGACGTTTGGTGACGAAAGGGGTGTGGTTTGTCATTGCGCTGCTGTATATGTTCGATAAGTCTGAGACAAGCACTCCGCCATGTGAAATCTCCTGAGCAAAAAAAAAAAAAAATCTCGCGCACCTACGTCAACCCTCTAGGCTCTATTTAATAGCCATCCGACAAAAGAAAGAGAGAGGCCAAGACGACTGAGTGTAGACAGGATGCAACTTGACATAAGCTACAATGATCATACGTAGGACGCTCTTCACATCTAGGAGTATACGCAAGAGGACGGTGGCAACTAATCTTGCCCGCTGGCGCTGTGGTCTGGGCGAAATGTGATTAGCTCGTCGCCCAGAGACACTCGACGCAAGTCCCATAGCGAGCGCATTATTTGGCCCAATTTACACTAACGTCAAATGGCAACCGGCCGACCTAGGTCAACCCAGGCCTAGGGTGCCGCACCACAGCATCGTGAGGCGCGTAATTCCCCGCAATCAGAGATGTAGTTTCCCTTTCAATTGGGAAGGGGAGGGGCTTCAACCCTCCAACTTTGGGAGGAAAGAGGACCAAATCTGAAGAGGTGTTTCTTGGCATAATTTAGGCGTGCGTTGGGCCATTTTTCATTGTCCAGCCCCCAATTCATCTTAAACGTCCATGCCCCTGCCCGCAATCCTACTCGTAATGTGATATATATATATATATATATATATATATATATATAATCACATGTGCGTGTATGTGGTTATCTACACACATATAACAATATATGAGGTAGGCTTATTTGCGTATCCAAAATGGTTTCACACGTCAAAACGGAAATTCTCGGAAGAAACGTGAATAACTACCACACCCACACTGAAATTTACTGCTCAGGTAGGCGGCGGGGGAGGTAACATGCCGTTTTTCAAGTCTTCTTTGGAGGTGGCAAACAAGGAACATGATGCATGTTGCTGGCATCGCACAGGTACAATCTCTGCTGGCCAGAGGTCGAATTTTAATGATCATTTATTGAGACTTCCTGCGACAATGATGGAAGTCATGTGCTATTCTAGCGACTAATTCTCACCATTGCGGTTATTTGTGCTTCACTGTGAGCGCCCGTGGAAATAATCGCTTGCGGCAGGCTTTCCGTGGTAGGAAATCGTGTTACAAGTTCAGCAAAAACTGCATTCTCGCTTTTTATGGCACAACTGATCCACTTGATCGCGCCGTTTGTTGACTCCAAGTTTGTTTACCCATTCTCACAAAAGCATAACAACAAAGTTTATGTGGCTTTAAACCATGTACTAAAAATAACGGTTACAATAATATATATATAATATAATATAATTCGTATTAACACTAACGGCCTAACACACATAACACGTCAAGGGGAAAATATTTCCGTCAGACGACAAGACAACAACGGGTACAAAAGGCCCCCAAATCGGACGATTCATATACAATCTTCATATACAGCAGTACCACGAAAATCGGCATCGGCTTTGGCGGCGCCCTCTTACGGAGGCTTGTCCCAGGTCAAGGACGTACAGAAAATCACGATGGCGCCCCTAGCTTGGGGCGATTTGGGGAAAAATTAAACCAGTATATGTGGATCAGCGATGAACATTGCCAGAACGAACCGTGCCCCTCCCTCCATGCAGGAGTCAAGTTTCAGACCCCAGAAAGCACCAAGAAAATTACGCTTGAGGACGCGGTTTCTTGTTTCCACAGCGTCTGCAAACGGAGATGCACGAGACCATATGGCAAGCGTGCCGCTCCATTTTGGTGCCGCGTCCCGTCCACACTTAACATGGCGAGTCCACCTTTGAAGGTACACGCCTACGAAACGTCTTTCAACCCATCCAACAGCCGGCGACTCAAAAGTTGGCCTCAAAGGCCGTGGAAACACGTGACGAACCTTCCGCGCGACACATTGCTACCACGACCCTTCGTCGAAGCAGGTCTTCTGGTGCACAGACGCAGGCAGTTATAGCTGCCGGCTGACGTTCAATCTTTCACGCCTTTTGCTTTAAAGGAGCGAGCCCCGGCGGCTTCTGTACCGAAATATCCACAATTTCAGCCAACCAGCTTAAGTGTCACGAACTGGTCTACCACAACCCACCACTGGAAAAATCGCCACTGCTCAACATCACAATCGCAGTGCGCATCACAGCGTTTCACAACATTGCACGGCACGTCCCCTACTGGACACTGCCACGTCCACATGCCCGCCGCCTCTGCAGCCCGCGCAGCGAGCAGTGCCGCCTTCACCGCAGAGCGCGCGCCACCTGCCGGCGGCCGGCGGGCGCACGAGCCGGGCGGCTGTGGTCACGTGGCGCCCGGTCCGTACATGATCTCGCGCTGGAACTGCTCGCCGGTCAGCGTGCCGTCGATCGCCTCACAGTCCGGGTTGAACACCGAGTAGGCGCTGGCCTCATCGGGCCGGCGGCCGCGCGTGCCCGTGCTGCAACGTACCGGCGGCGTCAGACTCTGCCGCCGGACCGGACACGGCCGGACACGGCCAGGCACGGGCCGAGCACCGCCAGTCAGCCGTCCACACGCGCCGGCGGCGTCAGACTCTGCCGCCGGACCGGACACGGCCGGACACGGCCAGGCACGGGCCGAGCACCACCAGTCAGCCGTCCACACGCGGTCATACGGTCCGATGAACTGAGACTGGGCGGTGCGGAGGTCTGACGAGCGACTGGCACACAGCCGGCCACGTCAACCTCCGAGCCTTGTGCGGTCTATCACATTCTACCGTGGCCACAAACTGCCGTGGCCGGCTGAACAATCACATCTCGATTTACCCGACATGACACCGACATACCTACTACATCTGATGAGCTCCGAAGAAGGAAATACAATATAAATACCCTGCTGCAGGATGACATGGCTTTTCGTACATCACGTTCAACATATAGCGAAACAAGCGGGCGGCCGCAAGCTTGACAAGATTTGCAGGAAACAAACTGCACCGCTCATTTCCATGATTGTATGCATGGCAAATTGGGGTCAATGACTCTATATCCCAGCAACAAGTCGCTGAAAACGAAAGCCGTGCCAAGTTCTCGTTTGATCACATTTTGCTCAATAGGTTTCCCCCTGCAATGTTTTGGTGGCGGACCCGATGACACCCAGCAGCGGCCGAGACGCCGCGGGCCCGCCAGCCTTACCTGAAGTAGATGATGGGTATGGCCGTGACAACGACGAACGCCGCTCCGAACTGGAAGTGGCAGCTGATGGCGAACAGCGTCAGGTAGAGGCCGACCTTGCAGACCAGTATCGCTCGGTCCAGCCAAGAGCTGGCGCTCGGCGGCGTCTGATCAGTCGCCGGCGCCCTCGCCTGGTCTTCTAGCGGTCCTGGCATGACGGAGGGTTCATACTGGGCTGGTCTATTGCGGCGGATCAGGCCGGTCGTGGCACGATATACCTCCGAGAGCCACTCTTTACGCTTCTCCGCCTCTCTCTGCCTCCTCTTTTCAGCCCGGTAAGCCTCAAGCTTGGCCTCCATTCCTGACAAAATAAGGAACTTACTAACTCGGTCTGCTTTCAGGCACGAGCCATATAAGCTCATATTCTTGAAGAGATCTAAATTATTTGCTTTCAAGGATACCGGCTATAATGTTCAGGTGCCGACGATGTTGACAAAACAGGAGAAATGGCAGTTGCAAAAGAACGCTGAAAACTTCAGGGTATGGTGCTGGTCTCAGGGTGATCGGTGATTCTGTGCCACAGCTCGCCTGCGATGGCCTTTTTGCAAGCAAGACCCGATAACAAATCTGAAAGCTCCAGCTCACAATGATAGTTCATCGACCTCAGTGATACCGACCTTAAGATTTTCCATGTGGGGACCAATCCCATACACTTGACAATGGCACAGAGTATGCATTCACGAATCAGACAGCGACTGAAGCACAAGCTACAGTGGGCGCAAAACGACCACTGCAGTCGACGCGCCCGAAAACTCCAATGAACAACAAGAAGCATAAGCTACAGCAATGCATAACAATAGAGACGTTGCAAGCATACACCCTCCTAAACGTAGGGTGACTATGCCACAGCTTCATGAATCCTCCCGAAATCTCAGCAGTGTGACTATGCAACTGCTCTACGCAAACCAAGTGGCTGCGTGGCAGAAGCTGCACACACTATAAAGGCTGGGGTGGGCAACAAGCTTAAGTGGAGCCGGCCTAAACGCCCTTGGAAACGCTCTTCTGCGACTGTTTAAACACCGGTGGTCCGACACACACGTGATCCGCGGTCTTCTCTGCCTAGTACATGACATAAGCCCATCTAGGCAGGAAGGATAGGAGGTATGGGCAAGAGCCACACTACCTCAAGGAGGAACAGAGGCATAGAGGAGCCTTCCTCAGTATTCTTACAGAGTAAACTGTAAGTCGGTCGCTGCGTCCTTGACTGGGCCTGTACACTTGGCCAGTTGGAGCAGAGCAGGGCAGGATGGGGTGGGAGGGAGCCTGTTTGCTGCAGATACACAGGTAAATGACCATGTAAGTGCCATAAATGTCAATGGAGATGTCAATGTCCTAGTAATATAGCATTAAAATAACCATTCCGCATCTGAATAGGGGTTTGAACTCAGCCAGCTATTTCCATCATCATTCCCTGCAGTTCAAAACCATACCATTTTCAAGGCTTCAAATCCTTTTCATTCTAAGCTTTATGCATGCCAGCTTTTGCAGTCTGTTATACACCATCTATGAGTACATCAGCCAAATATGAACGAAACCACAGAAACAACACACAAACATGCTACATCATTGGCCTTGATGTACTCTCAAGAATGTGGCCACTCTAACATTCCATCCATAAAAGGTACTTGGCTAACAGCCAGATGGTGCAGCTGTTCAAATAGCACATACAGTAGGGAAATACTGGATATATTACAATACTGCATTCATTTTCAGACAGGCTACACAGACACAACAGTTAGGTAATTCAGAGTTAGCTCAGCAACAGCAAAATGCAGGATGATGTTCACCCATATTAGATAACCAGTTCTACAACATTTCTGCACTTGGAATGGTTAGTTTAGGTAGGTAGCTGTGTGCTTCTACAATTCCAAGATCTCCCTTGGATCTTTGAAAGACCATCTTATAGGTTCCAGCAAAAAATTAAACTACTATCACTGAGAAAACATGGAGTTTCTGGACAAAATGTAATGAGAACACAGTAGAAGTCACTTTTCCCATCGATCCTATGCAAAATTCAGAATTTCAGTGAAATTTAAAACCATTAAGAGCTTTGGGAATCCAGACATCTGGGTGTAGTGTATAGAAAATTACAACAGTGGCCACAGTCATTTAGATAAACACTGATAAAATTCACCCCCTGATGTTCACAAAAATGGTTTTATGCTTCATAAGATTGAATAACTTTTTACACTAGGCAAAATCATTTCCAATGACCGCCTGATATCCTTATTCAACCATTACGGCATGCTACAATCAATGACAGCCGTTTATAGCATAGGAATATATAACGCTTGAACACCAGGCGAGGCCTTGCTTCCTCCTGTGATTAAATTACATGGGTCGTTTGGCTACAGGGCGCCCATTGTTCGATGCACAATAGCACAGAAGCTACAATATTACACAGGATTCTCGAAAGCGCAATCGGGGGCCAGAGTCGCATCTGGTGCCGTGGCTACATCTAGTCAAAAACGCAAACAAGCAGCGAGTGAGGCGGGTGTCACAGTAGCGCATTTACCGTCACATTCTTTTTGTGTGTACTAATTTGTTGTACCGTAATATCAAACAACCTGCCAAATATATGACGTCAAACAAAATTCGTTGCTATTTAATTTGTTTATTGCTATATATATTCCACAAAATTTAAGGTTTATTGATTTTAATTATGATTACTAGCATTATCTAAGTGATATGTTACTATGAATTTGTATTATGTTTGTGTTTTATGTTGACGTCAAATGAAGACATTTAAGCATTTTCCATCTCGTAATTCAAATGCTAAATAATAACAGCCATGCCAAGAGCGAGGGGGCTGTGCTGAGGCGCGCGATATCAGTACGGAGTTAAACCGAGCGGAAAATGTGATTGGAGGAACAGAACTCCTACTAGGCCGTAAGTGCATTAAATTGGTGTTAGTTTTTAGTTATATCGGAGCTTCTTTCTCTCCATGCTGCCTGCCCTGGGACTTTTGAGAGCGTTTACATGCTCGTCTCACTCAGAGCGTAATTTGTGCGCCAATTTTTTTTATCTTTCCTTGGGTAAGGTTCGTCTGCACATGTTCTTAGGCACAGTAGGAGGAGGGTATTCTGTTAGATGGTGATCAAAGTGTTTTGAAGGCAGATAATTTTTTGATTTTTGTGGGGTAATGTCTGCTCAGGCACGGATGCAAATGGCACTAGAAACTGGCAAAATATCTTAAAACTTTAGGTCCAATACCACAGGTTTCCCATTTTAAGAAGAAGCGATGGTTTTATTTCTCATGCGCACCTGTATTTCAGTTGTGACCAAATGAACAATTCATTTTGGGGACACTGCCAATCTGCATAAAATCCATCCCCTGTGCTGCAACATTAGTTTGCCAAACCTCACCCCTGTGACTTTGCTTGTATCATGGCACAGAGTTATCACTCTTTGGGGGGGTACTTTGTTTGAATACTATGCTGGACATGCCCACATAACATATTTTTGGCAGTCTGATGCTTATGTATGATGTATGTCATTATTTTTGGGGATTGCATTTTGTGATAGCATGTCATGAGTTATGTTTATGTTCTCTGTCATTGGAAGCACCCATGTATACCACTTGCGATACATTAATAGCATCCCTCCAAAGTTCTACCCTTCTCACAAATGCAGTGCTCTGTAATTATTCTTGCACAGACCTTGCAACTGAGGTGTAGACACAACACATATAAATTGTTTTCCCCGAGTAGATAAATATCCATGCTGATTATGAGCACTACAGAGATTTTCAGATTTAATCCATTGCTTGGTATGGTTGCAACTTGCACTAAAGATTGTAAAGTTACTGCTACCATACCTGTGGCATGATCACCTCATGTTGTTAGCCAGTAGCTACCTTTTAGCCAGACCTTGGACTTTTTCACATCCTGAGAGTGCCCTGCTCATTTGATTACTATTCTCTGGGGTGGCCAGACACCTGCTTGGCAACTTGATCTGCTCAGTACTGGTAGGTTGATCTTGACTCTTGGGTGAGAAGCAGTGATGCAGCACGATGCCTGCCTAACAGAGGGCTTTGGCAGCTGCTTGCCTCCTAGCTGGCCAAATTTTGGTCCACTAGCTCCAACCATGCTAATGAAACTAGGTAGCATGTATTTGTCTTACTTTTTATGACCCAGTATGTGGATCAGTGTGTGTTTGTACTACCAGCACTGTTGAGCCTTTTGATCTTGCATAACTTTGATTATAATTGCCTTGTAGAAAATGTGATGTTTTGATAAAAGAACTCAACCTGGCAAAAGAAACATTGCCTTAAGCTGAAAGCACAATATCCACACACAGTATTTTGTGTGTCATACAGCCCAATGCAACTACCTGATTTCATAACATCTAGGGTAGTATCTGACCCATGTGCCCACTGTGCAGTCATCTGTGAGCATTCACTGCATACCAGCCAGCCGCGACCACAGCCACCCAAGATGGCAGGCCTGCCAGAGCAGTACCTGAGTCCGCGGCTGCCAGCTGCTGAACCTGAGGAGCTGCCGCCCGACCCCGAGCCGGGCCGGGACGGTGGTCGGGCCGGCCGCCGGCCGGAGGGACGCGCCCCGGCCGAGGGCGTGGTGGCCGGCGCTCGGCCGCGACCGCACCGCCGCCTGGTGGGCATCTTCGGCCACCAGGCGGGGGACGGCGCCGTGACGCCGCCGCCGCCGCGGCCGCCGGAGCCCGACTCTGGCTGCGAGGAGCCGCTCTGGCCGGCGTCGGTCGAGGCGCCGCCGCCAGCCGAATGGGCCGCCCACGGCCAGCGGCGGTCTGCTGCCGGTGACGGCCAGGCAGGCACGGCCCGGCCGCCGCCGGCGCGGCGCCGCTGGCGTCGGCCCGCGCCCGCTGGCTGGTGCTCGGACGACTCAAACGCGGCCGAAGGCACGCGGCAGCGGCTGCGGAGCCGCGAGATCGCCGACGACGCGTCGGCCACGTCGGTGGACTCGGAGGCGGCGCCGCCGGCCGGCTCGCGCGGCACGTCGCCGTCCGTGCTCTCCGTCTCAAGCATCGCGTCCAGCAGACGGCTGGAGTGGGACGCGGCCGCCGACGTCGGCTATGAGGCGACGCCGCCGCTGCGGCCGGCCGACAGCCTCAGCACGCTAGAGCGCATCGCTATCGGCAGCTACGCGGCCGTGCTGCGCGCCGAGCCGGAGGGCCGGCCGCGGCCGGCGCCGACCGCGCCGCGCCGCCGCCACCGGCCGCTGCTCAGCCGCGCTGGTCACCGCCAGGAGACGATCGCCGAGGAGGCGGAGCGGCGCAGTCGCGGCTCTCACGAGCCGTCGCCGGCGCTGGAGGGCGCTGACGACGCCGAGCGACGGCCGGCCCGGCGGCGCGGCTCGCGCGACGGCTCGGCCAAGGCGCGCCGCGCTCACAAGCGCCCCACGAGCGGCGCCTCGCCGCTCCGTCGCGAGAGGGAGTCGCCCAGCCGGCGACCGCGACCGCTATCGGCAGAGACGCTGCGCCAGCGCCGCGGCCGGCTTATCACCAAGAAGTCGAGCAGCCTGTCGGAGCTGTCCGCGTCGCCGGGCGTGCGCCGCCGTGACCCGCGACGCCGTGCGCTGCTGCCGGGCGGCATGCGCGACGCCATGACCTCGCCGTCCTCAGGACGGGCCGAGTCCGACCTGGACGAGCGCAAAACCAACGCGCTCTTTTTCACCAGCTCGGACACGCTGGTGGCGCTGCCCGGCAACGTGCCGCTGCCGATCACCCTGTCCAAGGCTGATGCCTCCTCCCAGTCCTCTCCTAACTCCTCCCTCCGCCTTTCAGGCTGTTCCCCGAAGCGACCCTCCCCGGAGCAGACGTCGCGGCAGAGCGTGCAGACGGTGGTGTTCGCCGGCGAGGGTGCCGACGACTGCGGTCCGGCGCGGCCGCCCGACTCGGACCGCAGCGGGGCGGCCGGCGCCGTCACCTCGGGCACCTCGTCCCTGGATCAGCTGCCGACGCGCGGCCCCTGCCAGCCGCCGGCCATGTCCTGCGTTGAGACGTCCGAAGGCAGCTGCTACTCGTCCGTGTACGCTGCCGGCCAGTTCCTGTCGTCGACGGCCCGGGAGTCGGCCACCGATGTCGCCTGGGGCGGCGGCCTGGGCTCGGCGGGCGGTGCCACCGCCGCCTACGGTGGCGCCACCTCGACCGGCGGCGCCGCCTCTACCGACTGGGAGGCGTGCGCCACGCAAGTAACGGAGCGCACGCGCACGGCCACCGAGGACGGCGAACGGCACGTGACCGAGGTCAGGGTGCGCCGCTCGCCGGGCGGCTTCCAGGAATCCGAGTCCTTCCAGGATGCCGTCGAAGCTAGCAGTTCGGAGCAGGTGAGTAATCGCGAATGTTCGGGTCCTGCCCGCGAGCTTAATTCGCGGAGTGGCATGACGCGTTTCCCCGCCCCCGCTCCTGACGCTGGCTGTTGACGCTCCGTCTATGCGGATTGTTAACTTTGCGCACTTTTGCATGTTTTTCTTCTAGCTTGGGGCGGACGCTTCAATCTGCGTCGTGAAGCACCGAATTCTGCTTGACATGTACGACACTCAGGAGCCAGCTGCGTATGCACGGCTCATGATATGAATTTGCGAGATAACGGGAGGGTCGACCGGTGCTAAGAGAGGAGGAGAAGGCTGAGAGGGGGGCATAGCGTGGTTCTCAGGGTGGTTGATGGAACCGCGCCACAGCCAGCCTGTGGTGAGCTTTGCGCAGGCAACACCCGAGAGAAGAAGGCATTAGGCGAGCGTTACCTTTGTCGTGTTGAGAATTAGTGGTGGATGGACAGATCTGTTAGCTGGCTAGCACCGGTGTTGTTGCTGTTGCCGTTAAGGACACGTTTTTGCTTGCACCAATCTCAGTGAATGAACTCATGGCTAAAATATGTTTGTAGCATATCGTGGAATGCAATACTATTATTGCATACGATGCGATTGCATAATTGCGGTGTCGCTGCTCGTAGCTTAAGTGGTGTTTAATTCGGCTGGCGTCGCCGGCGAGAGATTTGTGTACGGCCAGCCAGGGGAAGACATGTACCATCGGGAACGGCGTCCCCATGCCTTTCTTGGCATGTTTGCCGGCAGACGGGTGGCCCGTCCGGCCGGTTCAGGGACGTAGACGGCGCCGAGGCCATGTCGGCCGAGGAGGCGGACCAGCGCGTGCGCGGTCTGTACCGGCGGCTGCGCGGCGCCGACCACTATCGCTCGCTGCCGGCGCTGGCCGCCGAGCCGTCGCCGCCGGCGCCGGTCGAGCCGGGCACGCAGGTCACCGAGCACTGGCGGATCCGCCGGCCGATCAACCACTTCGACGCCGAGATGACGGTGGCGGCCATCTGTGACGAGCTGCGCGCCCGCCTGCTGGCTCAGGACGAGTGTCTGGACGAGCCGCTCCGCTCCGACCTACAGAAGTGAGCGTCGGGATGGCGGTGGGGGGAGGGGGGGGGGGGGGGGAAGCCCAAAAGCGCCACGCGAATTGCTGCCGGTCGTCAGGGCAAGCCTTTGAGTCCTCGGGCGCTGAATGGGTGTTGACGCGTGATCTATAAACGAGTCTGGGATGGGGCAATTTTGCCGGAGGATCTGTCAACTTCGGGCTCGATGCCAGGAAGCTGGACCAATTTGAAATCAGGGCGCCGAAGAACTGCTCTAAAGGTGTTGAAAACTTTCCCAGAAGTGATAAGCTTGCATTGTCGTAAGTTGGCATGCGGCAGCAAAACCTTGTCATCTTATGCCACTCTCTTTATGGACAGAAGATAAAAAGTACCTTGTTTCCGGTGGTGTCAGCCAGTCCTCGACATTGCGTTCCTCTGCAATGCGTCGAACCTGCCAGACGCATCAGGCAGCGGGGACAAGCACAATGGTCGTATACCTCCGATCCACATCGTCACGCCGGCCACGTGCGGCCGTGAGCGTAAAGAGCGGGTGCCACGCGCGTGCGGGCGAGTTACAGCCAACGGTAACGGCGTCGACTGTCGGGATGCGGCGTCTCCCCGGGCCGTGTGGCGCGTTACTTGCCACGCCCGTCGCTAACGAGCGGACGGAGGTCGGGCCGGGCTGCACCTGTTGGTAACGCCAGCGCCTCTGACGGCCGGTGTTGTCCCTGCTCGTCAGGTACGTGGACTTCATCGGCGCGGCCTGCCTGGACGCCGAGGACGAGCAGATGAAGCGCACGATGGCCGAGAAGGTGATGCGCCTGCTGACGCAGCGCCAGACGGCCGATTGTGCCCCCTCCAGCCGCGGTGAGGCGCCGACGGGTGACGAGTGGGGACACTGGAGCGGGCAGCGGACGGGCGACCGCGACCGCCATCATGACGGTCCGGCCAGGGCGGCGGTGTGATGGGATGAGCTGGCGGAAGACCGCTCAACCGTCCGCTGACACTGCCTGGCCCTCGCCCCACGTCAGACCCAGGGAAGACTGTCAGAGGCTCGGCCGCTCGGGTGTCTGACCGCTCAACCGTCCGCTGACACTGCTTGACCCTCGCCCCACGTCAGACCCAGGGAAGACTGTCAGAGGCTCGGCCGCTCGGGTGTCTGACCGCTCAACCGTCCGCTGACACTGCCTGGCCCTCGCCCCACGTCAGACCCAGGGAAGACTGTCAGAGGCTCGGCCGCTCGGGTGTCTGACCGCTCAACCGTCCGCTGACACTGCTTGACCCTCGCCCCACGTCAGACCCAGGGAAGACTGTCAGAGGCTCGGCCGCTCGGGTGTCTGACCACTCAACCGTCCGCTGACACTGCCTGGCCCTCGCCCCACGTCAGACCCAGGGAAGACTGTCAGAGGCTCGGCCGCTCGGGTGTCTGACCACTCAACCGTCCGCTGACACTGCCTGGCCCTCGCCCCACGTCAGACCCAGGGAAGACTGTCAGAGGCTCGGCCGCTCGGGTGTCTGACCACTCAACCGTCCGCTGACACTGCCTGGCCCTCGCCCCACGTCAGACCCAGGGAAGACTGTCAGAGGCTCGGCCGCTCGGGTGTTTAAATGGTTACACCGGTCAGGTGTCTGATCGTTTCGCCCGACCTCTGGACTACCGCTGCAGAGGCTCTGACCGGGCCCCAGCGTGGAGGTCTGTCCCACTGCCTCCGCCGAACCTCCTGTATCCGGGTCTGGGGCCGGCCTCGGATTGGTGCGGGAATGTGGCACGCCCCTTCGAGATTGTTACTCAGGCACTTAGTCGCACAGACAGGGTAGCCGGGTAGGGTGGGCACGTTGATATTAGTGTATGGGAGTATGCTGCTCAGATGCCGACGAGCGGACGGTGGACAGTGCTGGTCTACTGAAGCGTTTGTCGAAAATTTATGTCTTTTGTGTGTGACCCGTTGGATCATTTTACCAGTTGTCTCGGGAGGCACGTTTTCGGCGAAGCAAATACAATTTGCACTTTTGTAGCAGCGCAAGTCCAACAGTGCCGTGGGACCCTGCTCTAAATTGCCAAACAGCTGTCGAACCGTCTGGGCTGGGTTGGGCTGGTCTCCCGCTGGGCCGTCAAACTGGCTCTACGGCAAATGCTGTCAGCGTCCGCTGGGGATGTGTGCACGTGGCAGCGCCAGGCTGCCGAATCTCACCGACTGAAGCTGCCGGATTGGCGGCGGTCCGCGCGGGAGCGGGAGCGGGAGCAGGAGCCGCCACCCTCGCCTCCTGCTGCTCCGCCTGCTGCTGGTGATGGGCCTGCCACAGTGGCGCGCCGCGCTCGGCCGCCCCCGCAGTGACCCACGCACAGTACCCCGCGGCTGGATCGATCCCGACGCCTCGCCTCGTCGCAGCCCCGCCGCGAGCCCGCTGTGCGTCCGCCCGCCCCCTCAAGGCACGGCACGGCCCTCTGGGCGCGCCATCGACCACGCTTCCTCAGCTGAAGGCGCCGGCGCCGCGCGTCCGGTGCTGCTCGTGAGGAGCGGCGGCTCGTGCTCAGGCCGCGGCCGTCACGGACCGTCCGGGCAGGGGGCGGGTGCTGGGGCCTATGCGCCAGGGGCTGGGATGTGCGGTCGGGTCTGTTGTGCTGCTGTGAACTGGTTAGGTCAGCTTGTGGGCTCGGTGAGTTTGCGTGCTCTCGCCGGTTTTTGCGAGTTCCTGCTACGGTTCCCTGATGTCTTTTCTCCCCGCTTCCGGAATTGGCGCGGCCGACATAAGTGAATTGCGGAAACAGTATCAGCTTTGAACCATTATTATTAAGGCTCCTTGAATTACAGCCATTAACACCTTTCAGTGATCAGCTTTACGCATTGCTTTTTTTGGCCGCGTTTGATGTTTGAAACGTTACTGAAATTTTAAGAATGCTTGACGTTAAGCTCTCATTCATTGGTGTATCAGGGCTGCCATGTGGTTGTCTTTCATCCCACTTCCTTTTGGACGTGCTTCCTCTCTTACTCTGGCCCATTTCCTCTCCCGTCATTTCTCTCCAGCCTCCTGCCGTTCTCCTGTCAGTCATCACGCGACATCTTCAGCAGCACGCAGCGCCCTGCGTATCAGTGTCCGCAACTGCACACCGTATGCCCCTGCCGACCATGCACACTGTGTCACGGGGCCTCAGGTACCTGCCAGCAGCCGTCCCTGCTGACCGTGCCCTCTGTGTCACGGGGCCTCAGGTACCTGTCAGGAGCTGACAGGTACCAGCCGTCCCCGCTAACCGTACACACTGTGTCACGGGGCCTCAGGTACCTATCAGGAGCTGACGGGTACCAGCCGTTCCTGCCGACCGTACACGCTGTGTCACGGGGCCTCAGGTACCTGACAGGACCTGACAGATACCAGCCGTCCCTGCTTACCATACACGCTGTGGCCCGGGGCCTCAGGTACCTGCCAGCAGCCGTCCCTGCTGACCGTGCCTTCTGTGTCCGGGGCCTCAGGTACCTGACAGGAGCTGTCCCCTGCTGACCATGCAAACTGTGTTCCGGTGCCTCAAATACATGACAGGAGCTGTCCCTGCTGACCGTGCCCTCTGTGTTCGGGGCCTCTGGTACCTGGCAGGAGGCGTCTCCTGCTGACCGTACACGCTGTGTCCCGGGACTCAGGTACCTGACAGGAGCCATCCCTGCTGACCGTGCCCTCTGTGTCCGGGGCCCCAGGTACCTGGCAGGAGCGTTCGGAGCCGAGCGTGCTGTCTCGGGCCCGGTCGGCCAGCTCCAGCCGTGATCGCCGCTCGGTCGGCGACCCCAGGTAACGTGCCGTCGCCGCCGGTGGCCGAGGCTGGTTGTACCCCGCCGTAGTAGCGGTGACATTGGTCGGTGGCAGGCCCAAGTTAGGCGTTATCCCGATATCGCATATGGATATCCTTGTTATAAGCTACTGAGGTAAGCTGTAGTTTTATACTTGATGCTGCTCATATTCTGTATATGAACCCGCACTCGATGGACCGTCAACATATGATGACCTGATAATCAGCTGTTGGATACCTTTTACGACGACCTTGGTTGCCTGGAAGCACCTTTTTGCACCCTGTTATTTGTACTAAACGATGTTGTCACGCCGACAGCATCGTTTTCGTTATCACAAGTAAACGTGACCCTACGGCTAGAGTTGCGACATTTGTGGAACATGTTTGACGTAGCTTTGGCTTATTAGTGAAACCATTTATTGTTGAACTGGGCTGGCAGCCGTTGGTGACATTTTGAACAGTTTATTTTACTGTACGCCGCATAGGTTAACGGAAATGTAGAACTGCGCAGCGCTGCTAGAGCTAGTGCACTTTGCTTCGCGTTTTAGTTAATCGCAGTCATACAACACGAGCGAAGCTATATATCACCCTTGTCAACATTGGAATCTGGTCCTAGAGGGTGATTTTGGTCCATTAGGCGTGACTAATGTTGGTAGTGCCTTACAACTTTCTGGAGCCGGAAGGGGTTTCCCCTTCGTTCCAAACTGCACTATCTGCTGCGGCAAGTGTTTGTAATCGGGCGTATCAGGGTCCGTTTGGTGATAACAGCCTGCCGGGATCCGCCGCGGCAGGGTGCTCTTGGTGATGCCGGGATGCGGGGTTACCTTTGCACGATGCCCCGTTTGTCCGCGCTCACTCAGGGGTGCGGGACGGGCAGAGACTACGACGGCCGCCTGTCATGCAGCCGACTCTATGCACAGCACGCTCGGGCGAACTTAAAATTGGCTCGGAGACACGACCGCGGCTATTACGAAGGGCCACCAGCAGTCCGTCGGCGGTCTGCAGGGCCACCAGCAGTCCGTCGGCGGTCTGCAGGGCCACCAGCAGTCCGCCAGCGGTCTGCAGGGCCACCAGCAGTCCGTCGGCGGTCTGCAGGGCCACCAGCAGTCCGCCAGCGGTCTGCAGGGCCACCAGCAGTCCGTCGGCGGTCTACAGGGCCACCAGCAGTCCGCCGGCTTGTGACTGGCTTCCCGGAAGCCGGCCATTGGGGGCTGGACTCCTTTTCACCGAGAAGTGGACGTTGTTTGTGCGTGTTGTTTCCCCGAAAGTGGTCAGTTTGTATGGTCAGTGGCCTTAGCTCGGGTGTTCGACGAACTGCACAGTGCTATAATGTTATGATCCAACACTTATTTCTTCGAGTTATGGGGTAAAGCGGGGCCGAATATAGTAACTGGGGGAAATCGGCGTGCGAGACCATAACGTGGTTTTGTGCGACTGTGGTTGCGGATACGGCAGTAATGTTGAAATATGAAATGGAAAAGGTGGCAGTTGCTTGCGGTGTTCCTATTTCCTCGTTTATATAGGTCTTGAGTTTGGATATGAGGGATGTGTGGAGAGGAAGAAGGTGAGGACGCCCACATTTTGATTTTAAATTGAATGGGTTTGATGATTTATCAACTGATGTAAATTTACAAACAGCGAGGCGAAACGTTATGACCATTTTATGCCACAAACCTTAAAAAAACAATATTTGTGGGGCAGAGCTTCAGTACTTGCCAGTTACTCTAAATTCTAACCTTAAATGCACAGACGAGAGCGCAGTAGTATGTTGTGCCCTTGGTTTAAATTTTAGAGCAGCTACCAGCTGCTGACGAAAAGTGTCTTTGGTCAGGTTACACAGCTGCTTTTGGTCGTCGCAAATAGACGTTGGGTGATGGCCTAAGCATGCTTGCTTCAAGTTTTATGTGTTGCTTTTTTGAAACTGTGAAGGAGAGTCCATAAACAACTGTGTTAATGTGCTCGGTTAATTAAAACCTTGGTTGACGAAATCTCTTAAACGCCTGCGCCCACCTGCGCCTATGGAAAAAGACTCCTCTGTTGCCCACTTAACAGTGTTAATGACCTATACTTGTGTACAACGGCGTGTTTTACTCGGTAGGTGATTTTTGCTCGCTTGTTGAACAGCTTTCCTCAGTAAAATAGCGACGTAGTATGTGCTGTGTCAGTACTGCCAGTCACTACGAGCGGACTTCGCTTGATGCTGGAGCTGTTTTTATGTGTCAGCTAGTAATGTATATAGCAGGCAGTTCAAACGACCCACCGTTCCACTCCCTTAAAGCTTAACGTTGTGTGCAAGTTGTTTTCCTTCCTTTGCGTTACTTTCATGTATTTCTCCAGTCACTTTTTCATTGTTCCTTCGACAAAATGTTCCTGAAATGCTGAGAGATGAAAGTGCGTATCAGTACATAAAAACATATACCACGTGGAGGGGTAAGGCTGTTTATCACCACCTTTTGTGTCTTAGGATGAAGTATTGCTTTCAGAAAAAGAATACCATGAAAATGCCGGACTTAAGTCGCACAGTCTTACTGCAACGCCAACAACTTTGACTTGGTGTCTCCTAAGAATTTAAGGGCGAACTCATGTTAGTCAAAACTGACCTTCAGCTTCGGTCCGTAAGCGTGCACTGCGTTATTCAGAAGTGTGGACTTTAGGAACCGGGCCCTATTTGCTTGCTGTCTGTTAAGCATTTTGCTGTCACTTCGTGTTCCGTTTTCGTTGCGGCCGGCATCGAAGAATGATGACGTTTGCCGTCACCGCCACCTGGGGGAGCACGCGAGGCACCGGCCGGGCGCGGCGAAGCACTACTCGGGGGCGCGGGGAGGTGTCGCTCTGTCGGTCGGACTTCCGAGTCCCATCTGGCTCGATGGCGGGCCATCGGACTGTGTCGGCGGCCGACTCCCTCCCTGGACACGCACCGGCGGCCGGCCCGGACACTCCCTCCCTGGACACGCACCGGCGGCCGGCCCGGACACTCCCTCCCTGGACACGCACCGGCGGCCGGCCCGGACACTCCCTCCCTGGACACGCACCGGCGGCCGGCCCGGTCACTCCCTCCCTGGACACGCACCGGCGGCCGGCCCGGTCACTCCCTCCCTGGACACGCACCGGCGGCCGGCCCGGTCACCTGCTGTGTGCCCCGGCCCGCCCTGCGACGGTCCCCTCCGGCGCCGACGGGCGGCGAGCCGCGCGCTGGTCTCACACGAGAGACGGCGCGCCGGCCCAGGTACGACCGGCGGCTGTTGTCGCCGCCAGCTGACGGACTCGGTGTGCGGTGACGGGGCGGACTCCCCTGTGTCAACAGGCGCGGCTCGGGGGCCGAGGCGGGCGGGCAGCGCGAGCCCGGCGGCTGGCGTCGCCAGCTGACCCGCTCCGAGCGACGGCTGGCCGGCAGGACAGGTCAGCGGCCAGCCGGGCCGGGCTCCCCGCCGGCCGGCGGCGCTCCCGCACCGGCCAGCGTGTGCAGCACGCGCACGCCGGTCCCACCGCGCCAGCCATGGTGGCATTGTCACCTCAGCTCCGCCTTCATTGCCGCTCCGTTCCGTCACGTTTGAAAAAAATTTCAGATTGTTGGTTTCGTTCAGAAGTGACGCACTTTCTTATGCCCAGTGCTGTGAGTGCTGGCGTGATACATTTTGCGTTGCGTTTCAGATTCCGGCAACACACTTAGTTAGCATGAAGAGCGCGTTGCATGTGCTGCACTGTTTTCGTGGGCGACCTGTAGGTCCGCGACTGTGTGCTCAGGACGACAGCTGTGCGTGTTTCCTTACGGCTGCGGCCGTTTCGCATATGTAAGGTTACCGAAGCGCGTTTGTGTTTGTCAGCGGGCGAGTGGGACGACTCGGAGCTCTCGGAGACGACCGGCGCCTGGCTCAGCCACAACTACGGCCGCTCGCTGCTCGACAGACGCATGGTCAGCTGTGGCCTCATCAGCAATTACTTGTCGCCGTCAACAGAGTGCTTTGATGTATTGTTTTTCACACCATACTTTTGAAATGGCTGTAATATTGTGAGCTGTTGAGAAGCTCGCCCTCTGTTGTTTTTGTTTTATTCTCTGGTCGAATGGGAATGCTGATGGCCGGATGATGCTGGGTATTGTAGTGGCCAATGCTTATTCGTGGCAAAGCTAACGCGGTCTGCATGTTTTCAGTTGTAGTTTCGTATAGTGTTGATCACAAGCACCATCTCCCTGCGCTCTGCGCACACCGCGTGGTCATGCTGTATTCGCCAATAACTTTCCCCTGCGCGTTCCTGACTGACTGTCCCGTTCCCGCGCTCAGACGGACACCACCAGCTCCGACTACGACTTCAACACGATTCAGTCCCGGCAACGGCGCGTCGAGGACGCCACTGCCTCCTCGTTCGAGTACTACGACAACGACCCGCAACAAAGGTAGGGCCGGGCGGCTCGGAGCCGCCGGGCCGAACGGCACGGCCAGCCTTGGGACTCCCCTGACCGCCGGCCCGGGTCTCCCACACGCTGGTTGGAACCGACAAATCAAAACATGACTGGCAGTTCGCTTGAGCCCGTCACCGCTTGTGTCATATGGTGGCAGCGCTGGAATGTCCAAACGGCCAGTGCAATCACCTGTGCCGGCCATAAAGCGAGCGCGTTGCTGCAGAGGTGGCTGGGGTCGACACGCGGTGTATGGCGGCCGAGCGCCTGACAGCCGCTGCTCCGGGGTAGAGGCGAGCCGGTCACGACAGGTCAATGGCCGGATCACTGGCAACCGTAGAGGCGTCGGCGGCTTTCGTGAGCGGGCGGGCGGCGGCGCGATGGACACGCCGCCGTCCGATACAGTTGTGCGGCCGTCGGTGTGACCGATGGCGAGGCGCCAGAAAACGGATGGGCTGGTGTCTCGAGCTGCGCTGATGGAGCAGCGCAGCTCGCTACCCCGTCGGCTGCCTTCAACGCCGCCGGTATTGCAGCCCGAGGTTGTGCTGGTGACATCGGGGCTCACGCGGTAGGCTCGTGTGGCGCGGCAGCCGGCAGAACGAGTGCTGGTCAGCTGCCGTTCTCCAATGCTCGAGTTGCGCGCCCCCAGGCCGACTCTGCGCCGTCGCCTTGAACACGCACAGGCCCGACCGGTGTGAACGCTTTCCAACAACGGGGTGCGCGGTTTAATGGGATGTACGGACGGTAGGCGTTGTCACCTTGCATGAGTTTTTCTGTGTGCTTTTTGGCTGATGACGAGGTTTTTACGTGCATTACCATTTTCTATCAACAATTTTGGGTTGTAGGTCGATTGTTGCGCTGCGTATCCTACCTAGAGCCGGCGTTTTGTTCAAACATCGAGCGGAAAATGGTCTCGTTGGCCAATCCTACGAAAGCTTTGTTTAGTATAAATCGCGTTTGCGTTATCGCTGGTAAATACTGAGTCTTGGCAGTGTCAAAGCGAGGAGGTGTCCTCCGGTTTTGCCAGTGTGCCATGCACGACAGAAGACGTTCGGCGAGTCGTGACGATTAGAACACATGTCCGGCTCCATCAATGGCCCAGAGGCCCTCCACTGCCGCACACACGCGTTCTCATCGCAGAGGAGACCGCATCCCACGCATGACCTTACATCCTCGCGGCTCGGCTCGTCCAACTTCTCGGTATCAGATTGCGGCTAGAGCGTGGCTGGTGTGATGGGCAGGACGGCTACATTGTTGCCTGCTGATACAACCGCCGCTACTACCGGCTACATGGCCGTTTGGAGCAGGCAGTACGATCAGTCAACTGCCGTCCGCGCTCAGCGTCGGCCTCTTCAGCGCTTGGCTGCACGTCACCTAGCCAGCTCTCGCGTTTGGGAGATGGCCGCGCTGCTGTCTCCGTGCTCCGCGTCATGGCCGCGGAGCACGGCCCAGCCATGAACGCCGTGCGGCCTGCGGACGCCGGAACGTGAATCCTCAGCCGCCGCCGGCCGAACGCTTGCCGTCTTCCCAGCCGACTGCTGGCGCGGCTGGCATGCCGACAGTAGCGATAAGTGCAGCCGTGTGTTAGCTTCAGGCGTCGTGCAATGTGATGTTAGTTTCTGCCCCGTGAATGGTTTACACGATTTGGAGAGTGCGCGGGCACGTCTGCCTTCCATTATGTTGCGGTGGGAGTGGATGGCCACCAAAGCCGTAAGCGCAGCTGCTGCCACAGACGACGACGGTAGAATAATTTCTGCAAGGCTTCATTGGAAGCGATTGTATGATCATGCTGTGCCCCGAGATTGCAACGGAACTTATTGCGTTTGATCTCGCTATTAAGGCGCATGTTGTGGTTATCGTAAGTAAACTGATGTTACACGAATCATATGCTTGACGTGATCCACAGGAAAGCGTCTGGGCCTGTGTGCAATGAGTATATGCATATCGGTTCATATCGGCGGCTGTGTGCAGCTTGGCTGCGTCATATTCTCAGGACAGTCAGTTATCCCGGATCCCTGTGTCCTCTGGAGCGGCCGGCGGCGGCCGGCCGGGTCTGCTGACGTCCGCCTGGTGCTGCGACAGGTCGAGCCCGGACGAGGGAGCGTCATGCTCGGAGCCGGAGCCGCAGCCGCAGCCGCAGCCGCAGCCGTGGCAGCCGCAGCCGGCGCGCCAGAGCCTGCTGCAGCAGCTGCGCCACACCACCGACAACGTGCTGCGCCACGCACGGGAGGCGCGCAGCAGCCGCGCGCCGCCGCCGCCCTCCACCAGCAGGTGGGACACCAGCACTCGGCGGCCGAGGGGCGGGCAGTGGTAATGCCCTCCCCCCTCAACCAACTAAAGCTGTCCGATGCAAGCGGCAGGGGATTTAGGAAGAGGCCATGGTGGTGGTGGCCATGGTCATGGTGGACTGGCGGGGTAGGGATCCAGACCGGAGGTCCGGCGCTGTGCGGATACGTGTACAGACGGAGGCATCTGGATCATAGACGCCGGCGGGCTTGTTACGGCTTAACTCAAATGCCGGTGCGGAGAGGGTAGTATTTGTATGCCTCGCTCTTTTTGCTTGCCTTATACGCCTGCTTTGCCACTGGCCCTGCTATCCCTGGTACGACTGTATTACCTGATGGATGTCCCGTGCAATTACGGGAAGGAGGGCGGCTCAAATCCCCGCTTTTCATGACTCCTGAGCGCTAATATGGCCAATGCAGTCGCTGACGCTCCATGAAAGAGTGTGTGATGACGTACATTGCGTTCCTTTCAAAAGGAGCATTCTCTTCGTAGCTGAATGGTTGCTCAATATCATGGTGTACACAGCAACCACAAGCTGTGTCACAACCAAGCCCGGAGGGGACGGAACAGCAGCCCGGGGGACCCCGTGGCGTCATGTCAGGATTGTTGACTGGTCGCAGATGTGAAGCCTTGCGTTGCACTAAGTTCGGCCTCTTAATGTTAACCTGACTGGTTAGCTTCCTTTCACGTTTCCGAAGTTCGAAACCGCTGAATCCGGCCTGCGTGGCAAGTTCGAAACCACTGGCCTCAGACTGGGCTCAATGCACGGAGGACACAGAGCCACTGGCTTGTACTTCGGCTTTGCAATTCCAAAATTCAAAGTCACTGGTTTCGACTTCAGCTCCTGCTTCATATTGTTTTTGTTTCGGCTTCGGCTTCCAAGTGAGAAGTATAGCTTCGTCCTCCATGCCTGTTTTGAAGGTGGATGAAGCTGAAAGATGCTTTTAAGATTGATTGAATGCTTACCTAATGCGTTCATACTGTACAAAATTTCCATTCAGTTAATGATGAAAAGGAAATGCTCCACATTTGAAGATGCTGAAGGAAATATCAGATATGGTGAAATAAGCTCACTTATAACTATTCGTGTACTTTAAGTGGAAAAGACTGCTCTAGACAACACAATATCTCTATTGTATATCTCATGGTACAATATACCATGCACAACATTGATTCAGAACCAATAGACCGCCATTATATCTGGAAATCGTGCCCACGAACGCCAGATGTGAACGACTCAACAACGATATTTTTCTTAATCTTGCTCGCCGCATGGCTAATGTAATGGCAAGATTTGAATGGGGTTACTGTGGTGTCATGGATGCTTAGGTGACCTGGAAGCAATTGCATGAAATGGTCTGCATACCTTCGTGTGCGTGTAACTCAGAAACTAGACAGGTTTAGGTCTAAGAGGGGCAGGGTTGTGAACTGCACCGAATCATTCTCAAGGTGGATATTTCGGTTCAAAACCCCATACAAATGTTGAACACTCCCTTTAAGTTGGTTCAGCTAAATGAAAGCGGATGAGCTTGGTCATGGCATGCGACTAAGCAATAGCATTCTGTTTGCCGGAGGTTTGGCTGCGGCACGCCGCGGACAGTCCCACCGGGGATCCATTCTCTTTGCCGGAGGTTTGGCTGCGGCACGCCGCGGACAGTCCCACCGGGTTTGCCGGAGGTTTGGCTGCGGCACGCCGCGGGCAGTCCCGCCGGGTTTGCCGGAGGTTTGGCTGCGGCACGCCGCGGACAGTCCCACCGGGGATCCATTTTCATGTGTGCATGACGTCTGGCCAACAGGCATGGGTTTGTTTTATACTCATGGGTATCACGGCGTTTTGACGAATGATATGTTTGACTTCCTTATAGGGAAGTGTGATTAGTCTCCTAACTTTCCGAGGCAGCAGTTGTTTGAAACAATTGTCTCCACCCGGTGTTACGGCAGCTTTGCTTACCCGAAGCCTGGGCGGGCCGTTTTGCATACCTGCTCGGAGCATGACTCATTTTACGCACGAAGTGTTCTGTGACCTGTCCTCGGAGCAGAACACCGACGAAGTGTTCTCTGACCTGTCCTCGGAGCAGGACACCGACGAAGTGTTCTTTGACCTGTCCTCGGAGCAGGACACCGACGAAGTGTTCTTTGACCTGTCCTCGAATCAGGACACGGACGAAGTGTTCTCTGACCTGTCCTCGGAGTAGAACACCGACGAAGTGTTCTTTGACCTGTCCTCGGAGCAGGACACCGACGAAGTGTTCTTTAACCTGTCCTCGAATCAGGACACCGACGAAGTGTTCTTTAACCTGTCCTCGAATCAGGACACCGGCGGAGTGTCCTCTGAACTGTCTTCGAGCACGACCGGCGTCCCTTGACCAGGACTAGCCTGTCTCATGGCTAGCTGGTCTGTTCTGTGAATGTCCAGGATATATGGAACTTCCTTGGTCATTAACCATTAGTTTCCCTGTCTATTTACTGAAGTGCTATAATTGTTGATTGATGGGCTCTCAAATGATGCTTCCCGCGCCGTTATTCATTTGAGAGATCTGGACGCTATTTTCATCTCGCCACCTCCCGGGCCTCAAACGAAGTCGCCCTATTTTGACAGCTGAAATCATCTCATTAGAAACTTTCCATTCGTCTGACTCCGCAAAACTTCCCGCCGCCGAGCTCTTGGCAACCTGAAAACCGGCCAATCTGTATCGCTTCAAGTGACGTTATCGAACGTGGGAGAAAGTATTAACGTTTGCGACAGCTTCGAGGGCCTATCATCATGGGTGGCTGTTTTGACGCTCGTATGGTGCCCAAGCGCTTGCGTTTGTGCCCTTGTTCGCCACCGGGTGATGTGTGAGGTCGGCTTTGCAGCCAATATCGGCGATCGACATGTGACGCCGACCCCGCACTCCACAGCGCTGGCCGTGGTCCGCGGCACTGACCGCGTGGCCCCTGACACGAAATATGATCAGGGACACCGACGCTGCGGTTTGTGACACGAACCGCTTGGTCTATGGCACTAAGTGTGGTCCGTGACCCCGACTAGGTGGTCTGTGAAACTGAGGACAGTCCTTTGCCTTGGCTGCTCCGTGGCCGGTGCTGTGGAATGTTCCACTGACCGCTGTTTGCACCACTGATCGCTGTTAGTAACACTGACCGCTGCTTGTACCACTGATCGCTGTTAGTAACACTGACCGCTGTTTGTACCACTCACCGCTGTTTATAGCACTGACCGATGTTTGTAACATGGCCACCGTTTACAACACTGGCCGATGTTTGTAAGACCGACTGCTGTTCGTAAGACTGGCCGCCGTTTGTATGACTGCTGTTCGTAAGACTGGCCGCCGTTTGTAGGACTGACTGCTGTTCGTAAGACTGGCCGCCGTTTGTAAGACTGACTGCTGTTCGTAAGACTGGCCGCTGTTTGTAAGACTGACTGCTGTTCGTAAGACTGGCCGCCGTTTGTAAGACTGGCTGCTGTTCGTCAGACTGGCCGCCGTTTGTAAGACTGGCTGCTGTTCGTAAGACTGGCCGCCGTTTGTAAGACTGACTGCTGTTCGTAAGACTGGCCGCCGGTTGTAAGAATGGCTGGTGTTCGTAAGACTGGCCGCCGTTTGTAAGACTGACTGCTGTTCGTAAGACTGGCCGCTGTTTGTAAGACTGACTGCTGTTCGTAAGACTGGCCACTGTTTGTAAGACTGACTGCCGTTCGTAAGACTGGCCGCTGTTTGTGCCGCTGACGGTGCTGTGCCGTTCGCAGTGATGCCTGCCGCCGCCGGTCCCGCAGCCGAAGCAGCAGAGGTGAGTCGACCCGCACCAGTGCCCGGCACCTGTCATGGAGCGATCCGGAGAGAGGTGCTGCAGTGCCGTCCATCCGTCTGCCGGCAAAGCCATCTGTGGGCCGTGGTACCGGCCTGTCAGGCTGGACGCAAGGCTGGGTGTTATTGGATGTTGCGGAATCTCTCGGAATGAGCGCTCACATATCCAGACTAGTCACGTGGATCCTAATTCAGGATACTTCACGCCGCTCGGACTGAGGTTATGGTATCGTGTGCCGCTAACAGATTCAGTTGTTTGTCGTTTCATTGAAAAACGGCGAGAAACATCACCTGCTTGGCTGGGTGGCACGTGTTCAAAGTACATCCGTTGGACATGAGTGCTTGGACCCGTTTTTATGGTTGGACGGGCGGGCTGTCTATTCTAGACCATTTTTTCCGGTCCGTCTTCCTTTAAAAGTGAATGCGTGCGTTGGTTCGACCATATCCGCCGAAACACCGCTTCGTCTGGGCTCAGTTCTGTGTTAAACTAGCCGGACATCTGTTGTGTGGTGATGAATTTCCCCTAAGGCGAAGCGACATCAAAGCACTGTCACGTGGTCCTTGCATCCATCTTATCTATTCTGACTGGTCCCGACTCCTGACCTCGCTGGAAATGACGTCATCAGGCTTTCAGCACGGAAAACTGCTGTTAGCGCGTCCTTTAAACCAGACAAACAACATGTCGAGATGAGTACGCGTGAAGGCGTGTGAACTTCCTGGTGAGCGCTTGTGTTCTGCCTATTGCTGAAATGGGACGTCGTTTTCAACCCGAGTAACGCGGTCAAGTTTTGACAGGAGACTATGTCCCCCAAAATGCAGTCGTGCTTAGTTCCGGGCCTCATTCCAGAATGTGCGTGTTTTAACGTCGGCTTGCCTGATGACCGTATGGGCACACTGCTGCAGGTGCCCCGCTCTCACGGCCGGCGGTATTAGACCGTGATCCGACGGCATTCCCCTCTCTCCCCCCCTCTCTCTCTCTCTCTCGCTCTCTCGCTCTCTCGCTCTCTCGCTCTCTCTCCTCTCTCGCTCTCTCTCTCTCTCTCTCTCGCTCTCTCTCTCTCGCTCTCTCTCTCTGCTTTCTCTCTCTCGTCGCTCTCTATCTCTCTCGTCTCTCTCTCTCGCGCGCTCTCTCTCTCTCGCCTCTCGCTCTCTCGCTCTCTCGCTCCTCTACGCTCTCTCGGCTCTCTCGCTCTCTAGCTCTCTCTCGCTCTCTCTCGCTCTCTCTCGCTCTCTCTCTCTCTCTCTCTCTATCTCTCTCTCTCTCTCTTCTCTCTCTCTCTCTCTCTCTCTCTCTCTATCTCTCTCTCTCTCTCTCTCTCTCTCTCTCTCTCTCTCTCTCTCTCTCTCTCTCTCTCTCTCTCTCTCTCTCTCTCTCGCTCTCTCGCTCTCTCGCTCTCTCGCTCTCTCGCTCTCTCGCTCTCTCGCTCTCTCTCTCTCTCTCTCTCTCTCTCTCTCTCTCTTCTCTCTCTCTCTCTCTCTCTCTCTCTCTCCGGGCCTTTTTAGCCTCGTAAACGGGGATGCGTGTATTTAGTAGGAATTGTTTGATTGAATGGATTTCTAAGATCGTAGCCCACACTAAGCAGTACTTGCTGCGTGAGTCCTGACCCCGCCATCCAATCGTGGAATTCTGGGCCTATGGCGAAATTTGGCGGCGAATACCTAAATTGCTGCAATGCTCGGCATGGTCCGTTCTGCCCTCTGACGTCACCTGAGCTTAAGCGCGGCCGCTACCACAGCTGCTACCTGACTGGGATGGCCATGGCTGGCCATCTCAGTCGGGAGTAAAAAAAAAAACACCGCTTAAAACGACTCGAACCCACGTCGCGATGGCTGGGTGAATTCGAAGAAGGGCGTTCTGCTCAGCTGAACTAGCGGGAAGGCCAATGTGTACGAATTCATGACAGACATACTGTGCGCTCTGTGTGACATTAAGAGGTGAATCTGGATCCCCGAAGTGCAAAGTAAATCCAATCATTGTGATAACATTGGAAACATGAGCATAAAAGCAGGTCAAGGCTTTACACGGCATTACTAAACTTGAAGTGTGGCTGCCATTATCATTACGCTAGCCGAACTATACTCTAGCCAAGTACTGAACGAATATTTGAAAGGGTCCTGCCCATTGTCCAGTATATCACAATGCTTTGCGGCTATACTAAACGCGGGTGTCAAGATTGACTTTATCTCACGCGCCTTATCCTTGGTGTTGAACAAATGCTTCTCATCGCAAGGGCTCAAATATGATTCAAAAAGTGCTTTTAACGAATGAGCTCTTGCGATGTATCAAGCGTTCGCCGGCAACAGCGGGTGTGGTCACCAAGTACATTAAGCATATCCTTAGACTGCGGGCTGATAAAACCCAAACGAATGTTTGTAGCGATGAGCAGGGCCGTGGAAAGAATTTCCCCGTTTCGTATGGGTTCTCTAAGCTGTTATGAATAATTCGAAAAACTCTCCGCATCCTATATTGCATACGCATCATCTAGAATCGTACGTGTACTCTCAACGCTGGTGTTTACGCTGCTCGTGGCAGCTCAGGATCAGTGGGGGCTCCCTCAACGGCTTGTTGCCCCCCGATCATTATAAGACAAAATTGGCAATGTATCTAGAGTGCCGAAAGGAGTCATGGTATGTTTATTTTTTGTATCTAGAATGCCAAAGAGATTCACGATGACGTGGCCTGTCAGAGTCGTCTAAGAAACAGTGGCATCCTCCTTCATTCGAGCCGTACACGGCGTCATCCGTCTCATTTCATTAGTCCCCGGCATTGGACAGTTGTCCGTTCCGGTCAACTGTGGGCTGCCCCGAGGTCGCTGACGGCGGAAGGGAGGTCGTCTGCATCCCCGGCGGAACCCCTTCCCCTCCCCGACCTCCGCGAGCCTGCCGCGGTCGCCGTCAGCCTCCCCGAGCCTCGAATGGCTCTCGCCCGCGGCCGCCAACTTCAAAAGCCACCAGCCCCAGGAGGCTTACGCTGGCCGGGTGCCGAACAGAGGCTGTGTCGTCTCCCGTTGCCTGCTTTGATGAACAGCACACGCTGAGACCGAGCCATTTGGTCTGGCGGCCGGCCCGTCTCGCCGCCGCCCATCTGACCACTCGGCAGAATCGCCAGCCAGGATCAGCCGCCGCCTGTTGATTGCTCGAGCCCTGCGAGCGGCCGGCTTTGCTCGGTGGCCGTGCGGCGTGGGCGCGCCGGCCGGGCGAGCCGCGCCACCGGCCCGTGCCGGCCCCGGGTCAGTGCCTGGGGACTGTTTGTCACGGGTCGGATCAAACCCTGCAAATGATTGTTATGTTCCGAGTAATTTATCCATCAGGGGTGTGGTGCACGTGCCATGTTCTGCAATTCCGTTGCTGCAACCTATTTTTGATATGTTATCTCTACAACGGGGTTACTACTTATCTTTAAGTCGTTTATGAAGAAGGCTCAGTAAACACTGTAAGCCATCGTAATTCACTGGCTTATGTCGTTTCGCTCATGGAATTCGTTGTCTAACTCAGTGATGTAGAGAATTCTTCTGCATGCCTTGCGAAATACGCAGAAAAATATCTTGAATCTGGCGAAAAGGCATTCGCCCATGCCCTTTATGACGGGGAGCTGGAGCATGAGCGGGCTGGAATAGTGATCGATGGAATCGCTGCTTTGACATCGGCCATATGTTCTGAGTGGTGAATTAACTACATGCTCGCATCCTCCGGAGGTTCTCACACAATAGCCGCCGCAGTCGCATGTGTCTGTCTTCCGCCACTAACGTGGCCTGCGGTCCCGTCGTGCTTAAGTATGCGCGAATGGTTCATATCAGCGCACGGTCCACTGTGGTGCATATGGCAGCGTACCAATATCATTGAGATCAGCCGAGATCTGCGACTTATTGCCCTGCTGTTGGGGCCGTCGCTGTCCTGTTGGGCCTCCAGAGCCACTCTGCCCTGCGGCGCACGAGGAGTTCTGT
Organism: Pollicipes pollicipes; assembly: GCF_011947565.3. Classification (NCBI taxonomy): domain Eukaryota; kingdom Metazoa; phylum Arthropoda; class Thecostraca; order Pollicipedomorpha; family Pollicipedidae; genus Pollicipes; species Pollicipes pollicipes. The sequence continues at coordinate 10,582,259 of NW_023597054.1, forward strand.
ACGTTTACAGTGCCACTTATGTTACTATATATTGGCCATTCAGCCAGAGGTGGTGTGTATTTGGAGAACAACATTATTGTCGGAGGTAATCCTTCCCTGATTTTGCCCGTGCTTACCCATCCTACTGGACTGCTGGGCGTATATCGGCCATACGTTTTCATACTGTTCACTTCACCACCTATCTCTCGGCTTGCTCGTCTGGCGCCCCAGTCTGCCGAGGGTCATGCTCGTGATGCTCATCTGAAGCTTTCCTGGCCGTTCTGCATGCAGATTGGCCCTGACAGTCGTTGTAAAACATTCACGGGTATGTGATTATGTGAAGCAGTCGTGGTACACATTGAAGTCGATGGCCGTAGATGGACTTCCGTCCGCAGTTTGCGAGACGCCCCGACGTGCGTGCGATGCCGCTGTTTCTTAGCGGAGGACTTTGCTCTATGTTTGCTCTATGTGGACGAGGCTATGTTTCGCTGTTATGAAGACAGCTGGTGATCCGTGTAGGTCGGACTTTGGTGGCCATTGTGCTGCCAGACCTAAGAAATCTCACTTGGTTTGGGCTCTCGCCAGAATCGGCTGTTTTGTCCCAGCCGCTATTGATTTGTTTGATTAAACCGGAAATAATTTGCCACTGTTGTGGAAAAGGCTATATAATGCGAAAGACGTGAGTGGTGTGGACGCTACAGCTATTTGACGTTGAATGGGACCTGCGTTTCGTGTTTTTCTATCTCTCCGAGTAGCCTTTCAGTTTGAACGTTGGACATTTCAGAAGTGTTCGGAAACCGTTGCGTCTTTTTTCTTCAGATGACCGGCACCAATGAAAGGCGCCATTGTGGCACCAGTTATGGAAGGTCCAAGTTTTCAATGCTGTTAAAATTGTCGCCGTTTTAAGATTCTAGTGCCTTTTCCATGCCACCGATGTGCAATTACGACGAATTCCATGTCATACCATACTGCGGATGATCAAGGATTCCGTGCAGGATTCCACACCACAGCATGATTGAGAGGACCACTGACCCACCGGGCTAGATTGAGGGGCCCTCCGGTCCACCGGACTAGATCGAAACGACCACTGAGCCACCGGACTGAACCGAGATGACCACTGAGCCACCGGACTGTATCGAGAGGACTTCTGAGCCGCCGGGCTAGATTGACAGGCCCTCTGGTTTACCGGACTGGATCGAGGGGACCACTGAGCCACCGGACTGGATCGAGAGGACCACTGAACCACCTGGCTAGATCGAGAGGACTTCTGAGCCGCCGGGCTAGATTGACAGGCCCTCTGGTTTACCGGACTGGATCGAGGGGACCACTGAGCCACCGGACTGGATCGAGAGGACCACTGAACCACCGGGCTAGATCGAGAGGACTTCTGAGCCGCCGGGCTAGATTGACAGGCCCTCTGGTTTACCGGACTGGATCGAGGGGACCACTGAGCCACCGGACTGAATCGAGAGGACCACGGAGCCACCGGACTAGATTGAGAGGCCCTCTAAACCACCGGACTAGATCGAGAGGACCTCTGGACCACCGGACTAGATCGATGGTCTATCTGCGCCCCACGCAGGCCATGCCGTCCCTGCCGTGGGTGGCACGAGAGCAGTGTTCTTGAGCGGCACGATCTGACGACGGCCAGCCGGTGCCCTGGCTGCGCTGACCGCCTATTGGCGCGCCCGTGGTGGACGCACCGGGAGGAGGCCGAGCTGTGGGCGATCCAGGTCGTCTCCGCCAGCTGTGGGCGATCCAGGTCGTCTCCGCCAGCTGTGGAGCTGCCGCGCACGGCTGCGAGAGCTCGCAATATTGTTCTGATCTGACGTCAGCCGGTTCGATTCCGGTTGCCAGTGGGCTGCGATTTTGGATAGCTCTCGACCGCTTCCTTCGGTTGCTTCAGTCATAACTGTCTGGACGTGGTCAGTTTTGGACACTGACCACTGGTGCCATCTCAAGAATTGGTGCGGTGGCTGGCTAACTGTGACGTGAACGAATTAGGGGTGGCAAGTGTAAGAAGTTAATGAACCTTAATCTAACCACAGACGGAACATGCACTAAGGCCTTGGCGAACTTTGTGTGGGACAGTCATGGCGATGAAACTCCACTACAGTGCACGCGACTAATTGACGGAATGAGTTTGCTGAAATGGCCTTAAAGCACAGTCCGTGCTGAGGACAACTTGCTGCGAAGATTCATCCCACCACCCAAGTAGAGGCTGCAGTTGCTGCAAGTCCGGTTCAGTGGATGTTTTGTACAGAAGAGCATCGCACGCCACGTAGTGATGCGACGGGGTCGCACTTCTTTCGGCCTCACTTCTGTAGCCAGTTGTCTTTTTGTCGCCAATGCCGGGCTTCTTAAGCGCGGTTTTTGAGACGTAAGCCCACATAATCATCACAAAATGGTCAGCGTTTAACATCATACAGTCTGAATGACGGGTGTGGCTGAGCAGCATCTGGGACTCGAGAACAACTGGGACTCCGGCAACAGCTGGGACTCGGGAGCAGCTAGGGTTCGGGAACAGCTAGGACTCAAGAGCAGCTGGGACTCGGGAGCAGCTGGGATTCGGGAGCAGCTAGGACTCGGGAGCAGCTGAGACCCAGGAGAGCCTATCAGAACAGCACACACTAGTTGGAAAGAGACGGATTCTGCCCATCCCGTGTCATCTATGCTCCCAATAATGCCACAGCCACAGCGTTTTAAGGGTT